>NC_088709.1:34657948-35375448 GCF_963576615.1 Watersipora subatra
AGAGGTAAAGTACATGTAACTCTATCTTGGACTAGAGAGGTAAAGTACATGAACCTCTATCTTGTACTAGAGAGGTAAAGTACTAATACCTCTATCTTGTACTAGAGAGGTAGAGTACATGTAACTCTATCTTGTACTAGAGAGGTATAGCACATGTAACTTTATCTTGTACTAGAGAGGTGAAGCGCATGTACCTCTATCTTGTACTAGAGAGGTTAAGTACACATACCTCTATCTTGTACTAGAGAGGTAAAGTACATGTAACTCTATCTTGTACAAGAGAGGTATAGCACATGTACCTCTATCTTGTACTAGAGAGGTGAAGCGCATGTACCTCTATCTTGTACTAGAGAGGTTAAGTACACATACCTGTATCTTGTACTAGAGAGGTAAAGTACATGTAACTCTATCTTGTACAAGAGAGGTATAGCACATGTACCTCTATCTTGTACAAGAGAGGTATAGCACATGTACCTCTATCTTGTACAAGAGAGGTATAGCACATGTACCTCTATCTTGTACAAGAGAGGTATAGCGCATGTACCTCTATCTTGTACTAGAGAGGTGAAGCGCATGTACCTCTATCTTGTACTAGAGAGGTGAAGCGCATGTACCTCTATCTTGTACTAGAGAGGTAAAGTACACATACCTCTATCTTGTACTAGAGAGGTAAAGTACATGTAGCTGTATTAAATGTTGAAATTTCGAGTACTGGAATTACTCAAAATGATAAATCACATATTTCTTCAAATCCTTATCATGCCTTGGAATATTAATATCTTAAGCCAATTGTAAGTACAGGTTTAACCATACTAATGTCCTGAGCAAATATAGGCAACAACAGTATGTAACTCGGCCGTAAGTGACACTGTAACTCGACCGTAAGTGACACTGTAAGTCGACCGTAAATGACACGAGAATAAATAAGAAAATGGCGAAAATGCTGATGCCCAACTTTGAGGCCCTATTAAAAATACAAATTTGTGTAAAATACATAGACCTAATTCATACACTGTCTTGTTAGAAACATACACATGATTCATATAGGTTTGCCCTCTTGGTATATACGCAGATGTGTTTCAACAGACCTTTCAGTTATGCTGATTGCTACAATAACAAGGTTGCGCATGGAAACAAGCAGAAGAAACAAGTGCAATTATGTTTGAATTATACAACCTATCTAATTACACTGGGCACTAATCTACTGTAACTCACTCTCGCTGTCTAATTTCTTTTCAAGTTCCTTTCTCTGTAGAGGCTGATTTTTTGCAGACAAAACCCGTCTCCGTGGAGCCTTTGGCATCGTATATTCCTTTACTCCTGGTAACTGTTTCGCAATGTATCTATGGCGTGACTGTCCTCCTCTGTGTCACAACCTTAGGATACATGCGTTAAAATAGTTATATATTTCACAGCCTAACAATACATGCGTCATCATAGTTAACTTTTTGCATAAAAGTGCAGGATATAGGAATGATAAAATTAAAACCGAAAGACATCAAGCACTGGGCTCGCTTATATATAAATCTCAAAGTTTGTCATCGTCTGTCATTACCTATATATCGTCTGTCCAGCTACAGCTGTTAAAATCTTGTAACGAAAAGCTCACTTCGTGCTGGATTTGAACTCGCTGAGATTGCAACCGCAGGTTTCTAAATATGCACCAAACCACTAAGCTATACAGTTCTTACAATCCCATCACTCTTACCATTAACTGTACACCCTTTTTCGATTGCACATGCTAAATGACGTATTTATTGATACATTGCGTCCACGGGTTACAATGCCCCTGTTGTATAATATTTTTCGCCTGACTTTATGAAACACAATGCGTTTTTGTCCTCACCATACTAGGGTGAATTTGTTTTTCGCCAAGCGGTATCAACGAAAATTTCTCTCGAAGTTAAAATTTGGCGATTGTGTACTGATTATGATGAAATAACAAAAATGTCCATATGCCATTCGCCGAAATACGTACCTCCCACAATGGGGAAAGAGATACACGTAGCTCGCTATCTCAGCTCAGCGTTATTTGTTATGGTGAAAACGGATTCGTAAACAGATCAGTGATAAAATTTCAGTTAATAGCTTAAGTTTTGTAAAATACCTACTAAAGCTTCCTTTAACTATGTGTTTAGTAAGCTAAATTTACTCAAGTTAGATTCAAGATTTACGTTACACGTCTGTCCCCAATGTAAGAACTCCCCACGATACATACCGTACATAATCCATTGTAATGTTACATTTTCTTGCAGATCATAACCACAAAATTCACTAAAGTTATCGTAGGTAAGTATAATTACTAAGGTTAACATATTGTTTTGTTACTATTTTTAATTATGATGATTTTGATGATTTTTACCGGGTGTTTGCATGAGATAATTACTATGAGTTTGTTTCTATACCACTTTATACGATATTTTCACCTTATGATGCCAACACTGAAACGAATTAAAATCATATAATTATACACCAAATAATTTTCATTGTAATCGTAGCAAAACAGACTATATTTAGCCATTACTTACTAATGATTTCACATTTACATTTAAACATCTTTACAGTTTTTTTTCCTCCCAATTTATTTCAACAAAACACTTTTTCATTATATGAAATTTAAAAGTTGCCGTTGTTTGAAAACCTTCACAGTTGCTTTAGTTTTTCTCTTAATTCATTTGTACTGCACAAAAATACCTTTCTCATGATATGAAGTTCAAAAGTTAGAATGGTAAATGTTGTATATGTGTTCAACAAAAATAAATTTTCTGTCCAAAGACTTTTTTACCCGGACAACGCCGGGCATTCAGTAGTAGACACTAAAACACGGGTAAAAAAATAATGCTTGGCTTGAGTCAAGGTTGTAGCTAAAACACACATTGAATCAAAGTTGAAACATAATTAATTTGTTTTCGGTATACCAACTAATGTTAACGGTATTGCTAATTTTTTCTGTTTTATATCTTGAAGAACAGCAACAATTTTATAATCATTCTACTTCCATATTTCTACTTGAAATATTTTGAATCCACTAATGGTTTGTTGAGGTATGTTATGTTCACACGGAATTCAAATCTCATCACAAACACATGTACTAGTACAAGTTAGGATACCGTATGTTAAGTAGTATGATTATTGTACCTATCAAGCCAGCAAGGCAGTAACTGGAGAAGAGGTAAAGGTAAAAACAGTCTATTCTTGTCAGAAAAAATGTCCTTTTGTTTCAGCCTTACTATTTTTTATTTCTAGTCTGCTATCATTAACTAAATCAGTAACCAAGATGAGCTATTGATATAAACTTTCCAGCTAATGAAATAAGATAGTATTTGAGTGCTACGTGGCTGTTCTAAGTGTGATACAGAACTTTGACTTGTAAAAATTTCAACTTAATTATTTTTTAATCTTAATCCAGATGGTTATTATATTTGTAAGTATGTAGCCTGTCTTGACAAGCTGTTGTTTTTGCGTAGTTGTCCCCCCGTCGAGCGGCGAGCAACAACAGCTTGTCACAAGACGTACTGCACCTGATGCATCAGCTGCACTTATAAGGAGTTATTCTCTTCCGTCTATGCGGCTTGGTTGCGATGTTATGTCGGTCGCTCCATTGGTAATCATAACGAATTTTGCGCAAAAATTTATGTAGAAAAAATAAGATTATAACGTTTAACCAGCGACCAGTCTCTGCAGTAAACTTTAGTAGAACTTAAAACTTTAGTAGAATATTGAAAATTAGTGACAATATGTTAAATTTGGTAACATAGTTACTTACAATAACTTCAGTGCATTTTGTGGTTATGATCTGCAAAAACACGTAATATTACAATATACTATGTGCAGAGTTCTTACCTTCGAGACAGACGTGTACGTCTAACATAAACGCTGAATCTAACTTAAATGAATTTAGCTTACTAAACACATACTTGAAGGAAGTTGTAGTATGTATTTTAGTAAACATCTTACTAAAATTTTATCAGTTATCTGTTTGCGAACCCAATTTTGTCATAATGGATGACGCTGAGCTGAGATACAATAGCCAAATTTTAATTTTGAGAGAAATTATTGTTGATATCGTATGGTGGAAAACAAATTTGCCATAGTATGGCGAGGACGCAAAAGCATCGCGTTTCATAGAGTTAGACGAAAAAATATTTTATAACAGGAGCATCGTAAACCGTGGGAGCAATGTATCAATTAATACGCCATATAGTGTGTGCAATCGAGAAAAGGGTATACGCTATATGATAAGAGTGATAGAATTCTACGGACTGTGTAGCTCAGTGGTTATATGCGTGGTTAAAAACTTGTGGTTGTAATCTTCATGAGTTCCGAATCAGCATGAATCGGGCTTTTCATTCCAAGATTTTAATAGCTATAGCTGGGCACACGAATTCATAGAATCACAGACGCACCAACTTGGAGATTTATATATATAGATTATTATCATTAAACTACTCAAATATTAACTAATATTAAGTTGAACTAAAAGCTACATACAAAAGACAAACTTGGCTAAATAGTTGGCTGAACTTGACTTTCCAAAAGATAGCAGCCTTGTACAGTGCACCCTCAGAATACGATTGTCAACTGTTCCAGGGTTAGCATCATATGGTGAAAAAATTTCATGTAGGGGTATAGAAACCTCAGTAATTATATAATACAAACATCCCCTGGTAAACATTGTCAAAATTTTATGTAAGTGCTGTACATATAAAAAATTAGTAACAAAATAGTATATTAACCTTTGTAACTATAGTAAACTACAGTAAACTTTATTGTATTTAGTGGTTACGATCTGCAATAAAATGTAATGTTATAATGTACCTTAGGAAGTTCTTACCTTCAAGACAGGCATACGTATAACATAAACTTTGAATTCCCCTCAAATAAGTTTAGCTTACTAAACACACACTTAAAGCTAAGCTTTAGTATGTATTTGAAACTATTTTATTGAGTTTTAACTTTTTATTGATCACTAAAATCTTATCACTAATCAGTTTCTGTCTTTGATTTCACTATAACTTTTAGCGGGCCTGTTTAAAACATTTTTCAACTTACAATGTAATTTGGCAAGAAAACCCGAACGATGCTGTTTTCGTAATAACGTGGACTTTTGTTAGCAGGTTAAAACACATAAATTACATAATTTTTTATCATATACTTCAATACATCAGAGTCTTGGCTTTCGAATGAGCTATTGTTTGACATGGTGAGACAGACATTGGTTGGTGTTTATAAGATTTGCCCGGAGCTCTATCGCAGAAATGTTCAATAGTATAGGCTCGAAAATTGTGATGGCACAATTTTCATATTCGGTGTTGTGTGCTCTTACCGCTTATTTCATTGCTTACTGCTTATATTTATCAACTACGATAATGACGCTAGTGGCAAGTGAAGGTAGGACAACTCCAGAGAACCAATGAAGATGACAAAGGAATCAGTGTCATTAGCTCTCCATGTACAGATTATTTCTATGATAAATAACTCAGATTCCAAGCACCAAACTATGTTTTCCCGATGATATTAAACACTAACCCTCTCTTTTTATTGTGATGTTGAGGGGCACGGACTGAGACTAATTAATTTCAAGCATTGCGTGATCTCGCGAATGAGGGATTGACATATAGTCCTAGGGCCACGCAACTGCAGGTCACAATTTAATCAATGTGATTTCATTACCTTTATTAACGACAGTATATTTATTGAAGCATAATTAATTAACCCAGAACATGTGTTTGTATTGGTCGGCGTTAGCACGATCCACGGGCATTGTTGATTCTTTAGAATCATAGTTTAGTATTAACGCTCTCTGGGTTAAACAGCACCAATTGTCACAGAAAAGCGCAGCCTTAATGGCAGCGAAAGGGATCGACTACCTAAGGCTAAATAATAGTTATGACATCACATTGTGGGAACCACAACCAAGTGTTTTTTTTTATTGCAGGACATACTTTTGACACCCTGTTTTTTATAGTTCTATTATACTTTGAGTATTGCATACAGGCTCATTCGAAAGCCAAGACACTGATGTATTGAACTATATAATAAAACAATTATGTAATTTATGTGCTTTAAGGAAAGTTGTCTGACCACTACACCTTCGGTATGAAGAGATCGCAACTCCAACTTTGCCATTGGTTTAAAGAAAAAATATTACCGTTTAACACACGAGAATTGCTGAATAGGGAAATCAGTAATCGTGTCTCTTTCCGGCATTGTGAAAATATTTTCAGCTAAATTAAGTAAGACGTTATAAATATAACGTCTTACTCTGCTGTGCTGTATGTGCAAAATATGTGGAAAAGTGATTACAAGCTCTTAAAAACTCAAAAACGAACAGTTAATCGCAGCCATCACAAAAACGCAATAGTTTGGAATATCTTTATTTCGATGACGTACTCAAACATTGTGGTTATTGTTTTGACACATGATGTTATCACATAAATGAAAGGCTATTTTTTATGACCACCACTTTGGGTTTTACCAAAAAGCCCTCATCAAATATAGATACTCGCTACTTTACAGTATCGTTTCAGCCTGGTCTATTCATCTAGTCGTAATCTAATCATGTGACCCATACTTCCTGCCAAATAGCGTGAACAATTTCTGCAACTTTTTTCGCTATCGCAGGTGACCAACAGGCTCCTCATGTTTATCAGAAGATGATATGCACTCCTGCGAGCTAAGATTGAAAAATTAAAGAATTTTTATGGTAGGTTTTGAGATATCAGTGCTCAAAGTGACAGCATTACAGTGATGATGAAATAGACGCGTAAGAACAATAGACATGGTTTAATTGAATGCGTGAAGTATATTTGTGAAAATATTTTGACGAATGAGGTTGCATGAAAGTGTAAACAGAAGCCATAGTGTTCAGCTACGTCCCATTTGAGCCGTTTTGGAAAGATTCCAATCTCCGGCGTTTTCACGATGACTGCGATAAACTGTTCGTTTTTGAGCTTTGAAGAGCTTGTAATCACATTGCCACATATTTTGGACATACAACACAGCAGAGTAAGACATGGTGAATCTTTTGATACCAAATAACTGTAATGTTAATTTTGTTGCAAGTCAACCTTTAAGTTTCTCAAAACATGGTGGTTTTGTAAAACAAAATGATAAAAGCTTGTCAGCATTAATAAAAAATTGTGCTGAATATCTCTACATCAATATCAATTGGCGTAAAAATATCGACGCCAATTGATATCTCTACGTAAGAGATATCAATTGTCCTATCTCTTATATTGATATCTCTCACCGCCTATATCTAAGAACTGCTGTGCCAACACTTGTTTCTAACGCAGTGTAACAGTAACAATCTTCTTTATTGACTATTAAAGTTATATTTAAATATACCTACTCTGATTGCTATTCAGTTTATGTAGTTTTCATGTCGAGCAGTTTTTATCATGCTTACTGTCATTACTAACAATATTCATTGAGCTATTGACAATAAAATAAATTAATTAGAGTGTGTTCGTTGATACGAATTTCCTCCTATATAGGAAATTTTTAAACTTACAAAGAAGACCTCGAAAAGAATCGCCTTTCTATGTTGATAAATTTTTTGACAATTACTGAAGGTAAGTGAACATAACCCAAATCACTTATTTCGGTTTGATCAAATCATGATTTGAATCCAATTATGAACAATTTGACCAAAATTCACCGTCTGGGCATGTTAAATAATATTTCTTATCACCAAATCATGAATTGGAAATCCAAGGTTAAAAACAATAATGGTTTTAAATTTTAAAACTTTTGTCGAAAGTTTTCAACTAAGTGTACACTGCTTGAGATAATCATTAACAGAACTTAACAGTGTCAAATTATTATTTAACATGATGCTTGGTCTTATCGATTTAACAAAACCATATTACCAAACTGCTTTTAATAATAATTTCACAACTATAAGGCTATGCAGCTGGGCTAACATTTACTTCAGTTTTTTAACCCATTAATTATTAACCCATAAATTATCTATTGATGCAAGTACAGGGCACCCTCAAGGTATCATTATCCTGATATGCGATTCTTTCACCGTACAAAGAGGAACATGATGATTTTTTTCAATTCCTGTCCCTATTACGTAGTCAAAATAGCAAAGACACCAAAATGCTGTTCGCCAAAAATATTTTCAAACAGGTCAATAGTCAGACAACTTTCCTTGACCTGCGAACAAAAATTCCCTTTATTACAAAAACAGCATCACTCAGGCTTTCTTGTCGAATTAGGTTGAATAAGGTCCGCTAAACATTCTAGTAAAAGCAAAAACAGTAACCGATGAAGGATAAAATTTTAGTGATAAAAAGGTTGAAATTCAGTAAAATAATTAAAAATACATACTAAAACTTAGCTTAAAGCGTATGGGTTTAGTAAGCTAAACGTATTTGATGTGAATTCAAAGTTTATGCTATACGTACGCCTGTCTTGAAGGTAAGAACTCACTACGATACGTACTGCACATGTATGGTACATTATAATGTTACATTTTATTGCAAATCATAACCACTAAATATAATAAAGTTACTATAGGTAATTACAGTTAATTAATAAGATTAAAATATTATTGTGTTACTAATTTTCAATGTGTACAGCATCTATATAAAATTTGATGATTTTTACCAGGGGATGATTGCATTATATAATTACTACAGTTTCTACACCCCTACATACGATTTTTTCACGATACGATGCCAACCCTGGAATGGATCAAAACCGTATCCTGAGGGCGCACTGTATACAAAAAACATGGTCAATAAAGATTTTAGTTGTTTGTCAAATTCGAATCCTAAGTCACTTTAGTTATTAATTCTATAAATAAATCCCAAACTTGTCAAAATAAAAATTAGGGGACTATGTAATTAAGGCGGTGTAATTGTACAGCAGATCTCCTAAGACCGACGGCAGACTAGAAGACTATTTCTAGATAAATTACAGAAAAATGGAAGCTTCAGAAACAACTGGAACTATTGCTGATCAATTATATGTGTAAATATAGCCAGACATTAAACTTCAACAGCAGTTAAAGTGACAACACAAGGAGTCATGTCATATGGCAATATAGATGTTAAAAGTGATTAAGAACAAGATAACAGACGGGTCAGTGAACCGTAAAGTAAAGAAGAAAGTGAGGTTAAACAACTACTGTACCCAGTTAAAACTCTCAAGCTATTTTCTTGGCCACCAGTATTTTGCTTAACATACTAAATAACTCTTGAGGGGTGGCCAGACAGCAACCAAAAGTCTTTTGACGACGTACGCTTGGGTCGAAGAAGGCAGCCGAAGTAACCAAACTTCATAGACCTGCACTCAAATGGCATCAGTAATGCTTGATTGGGTTCAGCAAATCCCAAATGAAAGTTGTGTTTGCTTGAACTATACATCGTTAGTGAGTTTACTGTTTATTTAATTTAGTTAACAATCTGCAACCATCAAACTAAAATAGCAAGAATGACGTTAATTCCTTTGCGCTGAGTTTTGACCCATGTGGCCGTACGTAGCTAATTGACAGAGTAAAACCTGCTCCCCTTAAAAGCTCTGGATCGGCTGCTGTGAGGCGGCAACTTCAAAAAAATGAGATGCAGCCATAAATATTTTCTATGATATTTGAATGAATTAGTACAGCTTTATATCATCTAGACTAACTGTTGCCTTAGTTGATATGCAATTACTAATTTACTACAGTTGTTATTGGGCAAATTGATATTATTTGTTAGTTTAACTCACGGGTTCATGCAAGTAAGCTTGCACAAAGTTGTGACAAATTTTAGTCTCTGTACACCAAAATGAAAAACTGCCAGTACAGTTAACAACACATATAAACAACGTTTACAAAAACCCTTCGCAGACCAAGTATAAATTGCCAAGCAGACGTCTGGAAGCATTTTATCATTATTTTATGCGGCTGATAATAAAATTTTGTTTATTGATCATTCACAAACATGTTACAATGTTCTAAAACAATTTTTAGAGTAAATAGTGTCCACAACTGTCACTAGTTTAAAAACCTGTACGTGAAGTATGCCATCCTATTGTACGGGCAGAGAGAAAATGGATGAGTAGCGAACATACCTGCCAACTCTCACGCTTTAGGCGTGAGACTCCCGCAATCACCCCAAAGAAAATATGAAAATGCGTGAGAAATGCGTGAGATTTTTGCCCCAATTTCCAGAATTTTATATACACTATCATTGATACATCAATTGCCTCAAAACCAAATCTCACGCATTGCCCCACTCTTGGGTTGGCAGGTCTGGTAGCGAACTATTGTATAATGCAGCGTATACTCACTCAGCGTATAATCAACTAATTTAAACTTAACAATTGGTGTCAACTGTTGCTTTGAAATGCTATTCTTGCAACCAACTGTGCAGTGTATACCTGGTTGTTAGAGGAATATTATACGCGCAAAGGTTATAGCATTGTCGCAGAAACTACCGCTGTGAATAGATAATTTGCCAGAAATGTACACGCTTATATCGAACTTGACATAGTTGAAAATCTACACCGCAACCAAAAACTTTCGAGGACTTACTCGAATACATGTACATACATGTATTTAAACGAGTTTACACCCGTTCGCCAAACCACTAGAAACTTGCCTTACTTCAGTGGTTCGCCGATTCAACCTGGTTTTTACATGCACGGAAAGTGAAAGACAATTCCAAATCAACAAGTATAAAGTGCCGGTATTAGGAATTTTCTGATATCACGCCTATTGCAGAAACTTACTAAAAAAAATTTAGTAACAAGTTCAAGCTTAAAACGCTGGTTTATAAAGCGATATAAGCACAAACCAACTTTTCTTTGTGATTGGTCATGACATATTGGTAAACTTGTGTTTTTTTTTGTAACAAATTTTTTTTAACAGTTACATGTACATTATGTTATCAATGATATACAGCCCCCCTGGGGGGCTGTATATCATTGATATACAGTTACATTTACATTTAACAGTTACATTATGTTATGTACCAAAAATGTGATGGAGTTGATAATTTCAGCTTTTCTCCAATTAATTAGTTAATGCTACTGAAACCCTATGCAAACCTGCTTGGAAAAATTGCAAAGTTGAAGGCACTTGGATGATTTGTGAATGTGTAAGAGTTTTTGAGCTTTAGTTTTGTGAAAAGAAAACACCCAAGGAAAGAATAAGCACAAAACTGTATCGCTTTATTAATCGTTTAACGTATCTTATATTTGTAACTACTGTATTTGATTACTTGTTATCATTGTATGCTCATTTCAGCATTAAGGTTGATTGTACTTGAATGTAATCAATTGTTGTCTGATTGTTTACCACTTACAGTAAGGCTTGACTAGCAAATAACCCTTACAAGCAGCTAGCCAATTTGTTAGCAGCAATTACGGTTGTGCATGAAAGGTATACTTATTCAAGATAAGACAGCTCCCTCACAATTGGCCAGTCATAGCAGACTTCTATTCTAGATTTAAATATCAATGTTTGTCCGTCTGTCTGTACTTCCGTCTGTCTAGCTATAGGAATAACATTTTAAGGATGAAAAATCCGCGGTGAACTGGATTTGAACTCACAGCCTCCAGTTTTGCAAACATCTTTTTATCCTATACACTACACAGTCCAACTTGTTATACCATGGAATAAATTTGACACTTGCTTGAAATACATGCTAATCTTTCATGGCTTCACCGCCTTCACGTTAAACACTGTAGCAGCTTTATGTGTGAATCCATACCAAAAGGAAAATCCATGAAGCCATACCAGAAGAAAAATGCATAAACTCATATAACCAACAAAACTATTGCATTCAGTATAGATTTGTAGTAAGTGTTGCAGCTGGTACGGTATGAATTACACAGAAATAAACACAGTAAACATTAATAACACCTTGATTTAAAAGTTAGAATGGTAAATGTTGAGGTCGAATATGTTGATTAAAAGCAAATTTTCTGTACAAAACTTATTTTACCCGTGCAATGCCAGGCATCCAGCTAATCTACATATAAAAAGACCAGCGTATAAAAAGACCAGCGAAGAACTACACAGTCATATTTTAATAGGACATTTTCTTTTATAAACAATTTTTAAAATTGATTTTTTGCTGATAGTAGTTTTTTGCAATGCAAGTTTTACAGAACTAGATATAAGAATATATGAATGACATTTCAAAATAATATTCTCAAGAACAAATGTAGAAAAAAATCTTGTAGCGTGTGCAGAACATCTGCAAAAGGACGGTGTTACCGATGGCTTGAATAAACACACTTGTACCAATACGAAGTGTTACAGAATATTTTTTGAAGAAAATGTTAGTATTTGTGTAAACTGAATTTAACAATTAGTTAACAAAATTGATTTATTGTGTTACCAAACAGTATGACAAAGTAAAAAACTGTGGTTACAAACAAAAATTTCTAAAACAATGACAACAATGAATAAAACTTATACTGTATTTTTGCACTTTATAATTGTGTAAGATAATTTATTTCTTCCACAACACTAATATTGAGAGTCGCTTTTTTTTCAGAGGCAGTTTTTCATGTGTTACAGAATATTTTAAGGAATTTGACAGTTGTTACAAATACAGTTGCAGTTTTATTTGTGTCAAAAAATATGAAGTGAATTTACAAACCATACCAGTGTGTTACTTTGCAATGGTTTTAATACATTACATGAAATGACCAACTTCCAAGAAATGACCAAACATTAAACATGTAAGAATACGCTCATACCTGCCAACTCTCACGCATTTGCCTCACGCATCTCACGCCCGTGTCACGCAATTGCCCCTTTCACCAAAGAAAACCTGTTTTGTTTGCCCCAATCTTCATGTAGTAATCATATACTTACTAATAATAAACAACTATAAATAAACCTATTTGTGGCATTCTCATCTATCAATAACCTCCACGACATGTGGTTTCCATATGGAGTTATAGGTATTATCTTTCGCTGTGGTGTTTTTATACGCTAGAAAAATTTACCCCACTTATCAAATCCTCGCGTTTTCACTGCCCCCAAAATAGACTCTCACGTCTTTCCCCACTCCAGGGTTGGCAGGTCTGAATACGCTGGTGGAGGCGTGAAATAATTGCAAGTAACGCGAGCAACGGTAGTTGTCTACTTTATATTTTCACACAAACTAAGGCGATATATTGTAGATGCATCAGGCGCGATGAAAAGTAACCGAGAACCATGCCACCGTAAACCGCCAAAAATGAGCTCGAATTTCCTACGAGGGTGCGTTTTTGTGGCTCTCGCCAAATTAAAGTGAATCGCGGCAAATTGAAATCGGTCAGATAAGTTCACGTGTTTTGACATTATAAGGTACGCAGACTGCAAAAATAACGTTCATGCTAACTTTAATAACAGTGATACAACCAGTCACACAGAACAGAATCGGTGACGACTGTTGATGAAAATTTTGTATTATTTTGTTATAAATAATCCCCAATTACGCTGCGTTTTTGCATTACTGTATTTATGGTTTAATTTGCTATTGGCTCATTTCTATTATCAAATTCTAACTATTATATTAGTTGCTACCACATCAACTTGCAGAATAAGACTGGGTAATAGTTCTGCTACAAGGTCGCCATTACAGCGACTAATGCTTATGGTTACTAAAGGCACGTGAGCAAGTCGATAGCCAATAGTCTGCGCCGTGGCTATTGTTTATCTTTCAAATAAATCATTGATTGGAAGAGAAGTCCGTAGCCTTAGAAATGTTGATCTATTGTATTGAGTTCAGTTTTAAAACATACGCATGCGTATAGTTTACAGGCTGCTGTAACTTCACTTAGCAACGTCGGAGCCAGCGCGAGAAAGTTTAGTACCAAGTACCTGCACTGTGACAGCTTGAACCTGCTCAAGCTGACAATATTCTTTGGTTCATTCTTTACCACCATCTGCTGAAATGGGATGCGGAGGATCCAAAGGAGGTATGTTTACAAAATAATTTCATGTACAGATTCTTTCTGCATGTATTGACACGTAACCTTTTCTTAATATGCCTTGATATATTAACTTTGGTGAGTTGGTCTAATTTGCCATTAGCGTGTCTAAAGACCAAAATGCTTCTAGCAAGGAAGGAAACCAGAACTGTGGCATTTCCATAACTATAGCCGTGAAATTGAAATCCTTAAGCTTTGTAGGATTGACAATGCAAAATTAGTTATACAATAGTTTGACAGTAGTTTGATGCAAGTAATAAACCACCTGTATTTCAGTTACGGCTACGAAAACGTTTAATACTGATAAACTTAGCTGAATGATTAATTTAATTTTGAAGGTCAATATCGAATAGTCAATCACTATCAAATGGACATTGATTGACTGGCGCCTAGCAACACTAATACAAGTAGAGCATGGTTGTAACAAGTTTCATCTTGTTAACACAATGCTTTGGCTCAATGCTCCAACATAACTGATTACTCTCTCATGCATACGGCATTCTTACATCACCAGTCTACCTTTATCAGAACATCTACCGCATATGTCAAATAACTCAAAATTTGTTCAGCTCGGCATTTTTAGACACGTGTGTCACGCTGTTGGCACTTCTAGGAGAGGAATCATTGGAGTACTTTGTCCGTGTGTGATAAGCAATGTCAGTTAGTCTACATGGAAGGGAGATAACGTGCCAGTTCAGACGTCTTCTTCGCACGCTCCTTTGTTGACCCAGTAGCCTAGCAGTTGTTTATTAAGATGCGATTTATTATTGATATGTCATTGTTTTTGAACACTTAGGTGGATATGAGATAATCAATACTTGCAACGTCATAAGTAATGCCCAATTCTTGGCAATTTGTATAGTGCCGTTTAAGGTAAAACGATATGAAACTCGCCACAAACAAGACACATAAACATGCCTCTATTAAACATGTTTATTGATTTCAAATTTTGAACTCGCAATTCTACAGGTATCTTCCTCGACCAGTCATTCACGGCTAATGCTTTGGGACAAGGTTTTGGCAACCCGTTAGTTGTGGTGATGAATTAAAACAATGCCAGTCGGTCTATTAAACAAGATCTACTGCTTGGCCAGCCATGCAGTGGTAATGCTAGTAGTCACCAGCCAAAAACCTTTGACTCATTCACCAAACCGAACATATGACTAGACTAAAATTATATTAATGATCCCCACACCGATATCAGCCCTGCTTCTTCCTTGCCGGCCTAATTAATCAAATATTCTGACATACGCGCCAAGAAATCTGTTCAAAGGTAAAAAGTATTGGATTTGATAGTGCATTTGTGTATAACAGAGGAAACGATAACAAACTTATTCAAGTTGGTCAGATTGCTAGCAGTGCAAGGATTATACAATTGCTTGTTCAGAGGATGTTTGTAGATGAAATGGATAGTGATAAAGCAGCGAATTTCCTCTCTCCTTATCAGATGTTACACTCCTATCAACTTGGCCTTAACTCCAGCATACATTGCGGGAGAGTGAATATTTAAAGAATCCATGTTTTTGTTTGTAGGTTCAGAGCTGTAAGTATATCTATACGAGTGGCTGGCGGATCATACAACTGTTTGACAGTCTGATGAAGATGGTATCACTGTCCTTGCTTGGTTGTATGAGTCAGTGCGTTACATTTGGCTATGTCAGGGACAGCTTGGCAAGAATGCTCTGTGCGGTGTTGTGCATGCACTGTGTGCTTTTAATACGAGGCTGGCCCTAATTAATGATGGCCAAACTAAGCATGTTTTTAGCAGTTGTGGTATGCGAACAATACAAACTTGAGACAGCCAAGTGGTTTGTAACATTACATTAGGTCTATGTAGGTCAGTCAGTTACTACGCTGCTCCAGGGTTGTTTGCATGAGCTCCAGTTTAGGAACGTCCCAAGCGTTGCACGGGTCTAGTAGCTGCCCAACTAACTTTATGACTGCTATTACCAGTTTTAATTATTACCTCACTAATTCAGGGCTAGTATAAACTGCCTCGCTGCCAGTGACACTTTCATGAAATTTTGTAACGGGTGTGTTATATTACAGTTAACCAATAGCATCTCTCAATATACCGGTGACATTCATGACATTGGTTTTACAAATTTTGGTTCAAACGCAGGCATCTATCATAAAAATTAATAAGAAAGCTGTTGTATATGATGGCAATACACACCTGACATGCTGTAACTGCTACATTCTGCTCACCATAGATGAAATCATTGACAGCGCTGATACCTGTGTCTGCGATTTTAGCATAGAGACTTGTGCGTATAATCTAGCCTCTGTTATCTATCAACAAGTCTGGAAATGTCCCTTCATTGTTGGATATTCCCCTTTCACTGTTTTGCTGAACAGCCGCGTTACATAATCAGTCTAATTTGGTAATTTGGCTGTTGCTATGCAGAGTCGCACGCTCTTGGCTACATGGGATTAGCCTAGCATTTGTGTAAAATAATGAATTGGTCTGTATTCTATTGTCCCACTAGAGGCATTGAATAGACTCCGTTCAAAGGCAAATAATAATCTCGTGTTTACGCGATTGAGAGCCATGTAGCTGATAGCATCAGTTAACTAGGCCGGCTAACTGAAATCAATGTAAAGACAAAAATAAAGATTACTGTTCTATAGGCATTAATTCAATTCATGGATGAATGAATAGCGAGGCTTTGATAGAGCCAGTCTAAAGCGCGCTATTACCCTTGACTGCTTATGGCTGGATAAGCCTGACTCCATCCACCGGCCTCTTTTGTTGCTTCTACATTTAGTGCTGTAGTTTATACTGCAGAAGACGGCACTAGTAACATAACGTCCAACCAATTTGGTCAAACATAAAAAAACATTAAAATTTGCATCGCGCAAGCTTTACGTTGTTGAACTTTTGGACGCTGTTTCAAAGTAGTTCCATTGAGCAATTCCATCGAGTAATTTGGTACATGTGTGATTTGCTAAAAAAACTTCTAGTAGACTCTTCAGAAGTGTTCAACGCTTTCTTTTTGGCACAAGATGCAGTTATTGAAGAGTTAATACCTGTAACTAACTTTTTAATTGCTCTAATGAGTGCCAATCATCACCTTTCAAGCTAGTTTGAAGCTAGTTAGTTTCAAGCTAGTTTGCCTGCTTTCAGCACAAGTGACACTTCCATGACCGAATGTATAAAACATTACTTTGTGTACCAGTTACATTGTGTTTTACTGGTCATGCTTATAGCGACCAACAGCACAGGCAGTTTGGTTGTAGACTTTCTGTTTTTATCCTTGGATTCTGTTGTAATTATAAAATGAACCTTGTTGAAGATCAAATATTTTCAATTTAAAGGTTGACTTGCAACAAAATTCACATTACAGTTATTTGGTATCAAAAGATTCACTATGTCTTACTCTGCTGTGTTGTAGGTACAAAATATGTGGAAATGTGATTACAAACTCCTAAAAACTCAAAAACGAACAGTTAATCGCCGCCATCACAAAAGCGCCGTAGATTAGAATCTTTTTTCAAAACGACTCAAATGGGACATAGTTGTACAAGATGGCTTGTTTACACTTCACGCAATCTCATTTGTCGAAATATTTTCACAAATATACTTCACGCATTCAATAAAAACATGTCTATTGTTCTTACGCGTCTGTTTTATTGTCATTGTAATGCTGTCACTTTTAGCACTGATATCTTATAACTTACCGTAAAAATTCGTGCAATTTTCTAACCTTAGCTCGAAGGAGTACATATCATTGTCTGATAATCATGACGAGGCTGTTGGTCACTTGTGATAATCGAAAAGTGCTGCAGAAATTATTTGCAAAGTATTGGGTCACATGATCAGATTACGACTAAACGATTAGACCAGGTCGAAATAAAACTGTAAAGTAGCGAGCATCTATATTTGATACAGTCTTCGGTAAAATTCGAAGTGTTTGTCATAAACTAGTACTACGAGAAGTTTTATATTGAGCTTGTTATTGGCCTTTCAATTTACGTGAGAACATCCCAAAACAACCACATGTAATGACAATGTCAGAGAAATAAACTGATTCCAATCTATGGCGGCTCTTCGTTTTTGAGCTTGTAATCACATTCCCACATATTTTGCACTTACAACACAACAGAATAAGACACGGTGAATCTTTTGGTACCAAATAACTGTAATGTGAATTTTGTTGTGAGTCAACCTTTAATCAAATACTTGAAATAAGTATTTGCTGCTAAAGTTTTAAATATAACAAAGTCTCTCTGCCATTATAAAGCTGTATCAGCAAATGACTGAGTTGGTCAATAACAATATAAAATGTCCTACGCTATTGATTAATTCATGAACTCACTTTGGTACCCGCCATAGCAACTAGTTACATTCATGTAATTTGGCTGCCCTTGATCATCTCTGTTTGGAAACCCATGCCAGTTGTCTTAAGCTTAACACTCCCACAAAGTATTTCTTTCAAGGGTTTAAACCAGCTTGAACCAGTTTCTTATGCAATAGATGGTGACTGCTGTAATCAGTACAACTAGGCCTCTACTACAATGTATATAACGCTTGAGACTGGATGATAGAATTTAACATAGTAGAAGTGGGACAAGCTGCAACCGCATTTGATTGAAGATTACCCAAGCATTTACAAAGATGTCTAGTAGATGGTGCTTCATGGCACCATTCTCTTTCTGATTTGGCTGCGTTAGATTTCCTCCCTTCTCATATACAAGTATTCTGGTCCTAACAACATAGATTATTTACTCGGTGTTCATCTGTTATGATGAGGCATGATTAAACAGATGAGGCCAGTCTGTTTATGCTGGTATTTTACTTAGCATTCTATTTGAATATTCTGTTTCTTGTAACATTTGCTCTCTGGTTTATCATTTCATAAGTTTAGAACTAACTTCCTGTTACTGTAACGAGTCTAACTTGATCCCTCTATAGAAAAGTGGTATCATTTTTCTGTGCAGTGCCTTAGTATATCTTGTCAAATAGCAAATCATTTCATGTGATGTTGGTTTTATATAATATCCTTCCGAAACTTATATCATAAGTTTGTTACAAATCCACTTCCAAGATCGAGGTGGGTAAAGGAGGGGGTGGTATAAGTGGGAGCCATGTAGCTGCGTGACAACTTGATAAAAACTCCTAGTTTGAAAAAGGGAGAGCTTGTAAGAAAATGGCCCTGATCATAATCTATTGGTTCAGTCAGGTGCAATGGAAGGTCATGTTCACTTGTACAACTGACTATTAGCAATTGCTGTACTCACTTCCTTTCTTCACACACGTCAACTAAATCGTGTTGGGTCGAAGTGACAGTAGGACAGGAAGTAGATGACATGACTTCAATTTTAAAAGTTTGGTTTGAAGTTGTAGCAGTTTTAGTTCGAATGTTAATTGAGTGTGAATGTTAATTGAGAGTGCTGAGGTTGTTTGAGTTTAGTTGATGTATGGCTCGTACAGTTATCTGTACTAGTACCATAGCAACTGGTAACCATTGCAACTGGTAACCATAGCAACTGGTAACCATTGCAACTTGTAACCATAGCAACTCGTAACAAACTGGATGAAAACGAACCTATTGCTTGAGATAATGCAGTTAGAGTCGTGTACTTACTGAAAGAATGTGAACAAGAGTATATAAGAGTATATAAGAGCCGAAGAGTATATAAGATTGGAATGTGCTATTTTTCCACAATGGTGAAAGATCTGAGGGCACCATACGCTTTTGTTTGTATCACAGAGTTGTAGAGACAATATGGTTGAACTCTCCGTGACACATAAATGCTCGACAGTATTCAAATCTGAGCACCATCTGTGGGCTTTTGAAAGTTAAATGCAGTGGTAAATCGGTAACATGTATTTCCTAATGGTCTCGAGTGTTGCTTGGTTTTAAAGTTTACACCCCAATCATTCTTGAGTAAATAACCATTCAGTGCTAGCTGTCTTGCTCTAAGCTTATCTATGTAATCTCACCTAGTCACATTCAATATGTCTTGTTTACTTTGTTCCCGCATTGTCAGTTCTCTTTATATAGCTATTTGCTTCCACTATCTCGTTGATTCAAGTTCATTTCATGGTCATCCTCTGGGGTACGTGCGGTAGCGTGGTAGCGTGCGCTGGTGTTCTGTATGACTCACCACTTTCTAATATCAATCAGTGATGATGCGCTGAGACAGTTCAGAGACTGTTACAGAGAGAGAGAGAGAGCTACAGGTCCCATGTGAGTTTATAATAATAATCGGATTAAGTCCTTGCACACAGAATTGTCTTCCATATCACCAAACGTTTCCTGTCTGTTTTAAAGCGGTTAAGGCTCAATTTACTCATTGGCTTTCAAAGATGCTGGTTCGAAATTTCTTTTGCATCAATTATATTTTGTACTTATCAAATATGCCAAAGTTATCTCCCTACGGTAGTGTGAAAGTATATTATGCAAAAATCATTATGCACACAATTGGCGTGGTAAAAGAATACCTGTGATTTTTAGCTGTCAATATTTTATTTCTAAAAACACACAGCTTGGAAATATTTCAACTAAATAGGTAGGTAAGTGGTTGGATAGGTGAAATATGGATAACGTAGATACTAACAGTCGTATTACTGATAGAATTGTTTGGCTTTCACGTGAACTAGTTGCAAGAGCGCTGCCAATGTAGCTTCAATTCTCCGCTACGACACTGCGAAGATGCTTCCTTCAGTGATTTTTTAGCCGATTCCTGGTCCCTGCCTCCATAAAGATATTGCCTTATCGTGAGTCAGGTAAAACTTTCATTAAACGCTGGCGAGCCCATTAGACCACGCCGCCTACATTTAGGAGGCGTTTGTTTCTTGATACTATACTCGCTCTGTTCTAGCAGTACTTCGGTTCATTTACAGCAAAAAATACATCAAAGGAGGCAGTTATGTACAGCGCCATTACATTGCACCAGATATTTGGTTCCGCCATCTGGCAGCTACTATATTGCTTTATGCTAAGTTCGTTCTGAATCAACACTGGGAGTATGTCAGCTGCCAAGGCAGCAGTCAACAGTAAAAGGCTATATGAGTCATAAGTGGCAGCGGGGTCAAGGTGTCTGCTACAGACATATCATTGATTATTACTAATGCGTTATTTAGTTAGCTGGTTCTGGTCTCAGATTTCAGAGCCTGAGCAAAGGGACTTATGACACTAGGCTAACAGGGCCTTCTTTTCAACTGTCTGAGGCAGAGCTGGCTTTAGGGAACGGCGCATCTTACAGGCACGATGTTGAGCATCGGATAGGCAATATTTCTCACAGGTGTCCTTTAGTGGGATATTGTCGAGGCCGGACCGTAGTCTACACAGCCAGAACAACGAAGGTCCACGTAGTTATGAGCAAAAACAAAAGTATCCATCCAAATATCTCACCAATCCTATGAGCAGCACACACAAAAACTAAACCAATCGACAGCACCACCCATCATGTCAAAATATTCCAAGTTTCAAGTCATGTCGTGTACAACTCACCTCAGTAACTATCGGGGCATCGCTGAGTGCTCCCGAACGTTTCCCCGATAGTTACTGAGGTGTTAAAGCAGGATGCTAAGCTAGCAGTGACCATTTAGAAAACAGTAAATGGACAGTCTCAAATTAATAGGGACTTGGAGACAAGTTTTAAGAAACCATAAGGCGAGTTGTACAAGACATGACTTGAAACTTGGAATATTTTGACATGATGGGTGGTGCTGTCGATTGGTTTAGCTTTTGTGTGCTGCTTATCGGATTGGTGAGATATTTGGATGGATACTTTTGTTTGCTCATAACTGCGTGGTCCTTTGTTGTTTTGGCTGTGAAGTTTAATCGATTTATGATGCTAAGGTATTAGTGTTTTCAAGCTTTTATTGATATTTGTTGAGCTATATCATTAACTTCCATTTATGATTGCCTTAACATTGCCAACACCTGATGGAAAGTTGGAGATAATAATTGACTCTGCACTCCAAGTGATTTCCCACATGTAACGTTTAAAGTTTCTCAAATCACACTTTCTCGCGTAAAAGCCATGACCCTAAAATTGAAAGTTCATTATCATACTTGCAAATTTTGAAAACAGTTGCAGTGGACTCTCCTACAACATGCAGTGGACCCCCCTACAACATTAATTAGTTCTAATGTTGGCATTGTAGGGCGAAAATGTCATATAGAGGGATATAGAAACCCATGGTGACTGTACATATTAAAAATTAGTAACAAAATGGTATGCTAACTTTAGTAATTATAATTACCTACAGTAACTTTAGTGTGTCTAGTAGTTATTATCTGCAATAAAATGCAACATGACAATGTACTATGTGCAGTACGTACCATACCTTCTAGGCTGATGTATAACATAAACTTTGAATTTAATTTAAATAAGTTTAGCTTACGAAACACATACTTAAAGCCAAGTTTTAGTATGTATTTTGCAAAACTAAACCTTAATTTTTCATTTTCTAAAATTTTGTCACATCCGTTTCCAGTTTCATTTCCACTATAACTTATAACAAAGAATGCTGAATTGAAAGAGAGAGAGAGCGAGCGAGCGAGCATCATCTTTTTCAGGCGTTGTGGGAGGGTTTTGGCGAATAGCATATCGGCATTTTCGTTATTCCAATGTATTCAGCACACCTACGACCAAATTTAAATTTGGAAAGATTTTACTGTTTTTTATGTTGTCATTGTATAGCGCAAGAAATGTTGTATGGCAGGGACGAATAAAAATCTTGTGTGACATATAAGGCGGAAAAAACTGTATAACTGGGACATCGTAACCCAGGGGTGTACTGTACTAGACTTAGTTTAAACTCTACCTAGTACAGCTAAAAGTAAACTCTGTTGCGTATCTTTATTACGACTTCTACCTTATTGCTTCAGTTCAATTAGTACTCTAGTTTCATCTGCACTCCATCTCGGTATGCGAAACTATCTATTCAAAGATTTTGTTTGTGTGTGAAGATCGCCATGTCATAAATATTCATTTTAAGAGTACTTAGTATAGTTTGTGCTTATGATATATAGCATTAAAACATTAAATTATGTAAAACAATTAATATAATAAACTGAAATTATGCATAAAACTAAATTAATACAATGAATAATAATATTAATATAGGGCTAATAAATGAAGATATTTTTTGTTACTTTACTCCAGGGGTGCATAAACGAGAGACAGTCACAAGATGAGACAGTCACAAGATAAGCTAGTTGTAAACTCATAATAGTTTATTCTAGTTTCAACTAGGAAAGTTTAAACTTATATAACTAAATATATAATATAATTTACATTTTATTTTTATTTGATACCCCAGCCGCTTCACTTATAAACTAAATGGTTTTGAAAAACTTCAAAGGATACGTTAAAAATTATATTGGATGTTGACTAAAAAATTCGTTCATATTTTGTATCAACATTTATAAATCTCAAAGTTTCAAGTCATCTATTGTTATAGACGACTTCAAACTGGTTCGTTTTTAGTTCTGTTTAGCTATCCGTATGTCCAGTGATAGCTATTAAAATCTTTGAACGATACGCTTGCTTCATGTTGGATTTGAACTGACGAAAATTGCATCCACAAGTTTGTAAACCACCATCTAACCACAAGTTTACGCAGTTCGTATGATTTGATTGCTCTTACCATATACTGTATACCCTTTCCTAAATTGCACACACTATATGACGTATTAAATAATACATTGCACACACTATATGACGTATTAAATAATACATTGCGCACACGAGTTACGATGCTCTCGTTATAAAATAATTTTCACTTAATTCCATGTATGTAACACCATGCTTTTTTGTTGTCGCCATACTAGGGCAAATTTGTTTTCCATCATACGATATCAACAAACATCTCTCTCGAAATTAAAGTTTGGCGGTTGTACTAATTACCACGAAATAACCAAAATATCGATATGCTATTCGCCGAAAATTCCCCCCACAGCGCCGGAAAGAGATATACGTTGCTCGCCGTCTTGGTTCAGCATTATTTGTTATAATAAAAATGGATTTGCAAACTGATCAGTGATAAAATTTTAATTAAAAGTTTGAGGGTTTGTAAAACACATGCTAAAACTTCCTTTAAGTATGTGTTTAGTAAGCTAAATTCATTTAAGTTAAATTCAACATTTATGTTACATGTTTGTCTCGAAGGTAAAAACTCCACGTAGTACATAGTAATGTTACATATTCTTGCAAATCATAACTGTTAAATACACTAAATTTATTGTAGGTAACCATAGTTACTATGGTTAACATTTTGTTTGTTACTAATTTCAAATGATTTTGATGATTTTTACCAGGTGTTTGCATTAGATAATTACTATGGTTTTCTATACCCCTCTATACGATATTTTCGCCTTACGACCCCGCCAACGCTGTAACGAATTAAATCATGTAATTGTATACCAAATAATTTTTCATTGTAATTGTAGCAAAACAGACTATATTTAGCCATTAGTTGCTAATGATTTCACATTTACATTTAAATACCTTTACAGTTTTATTTTTCCTCCTAATTTATTTCAACAATACACTTCTTTCACGGTATGAAATTTAAAAGTTACAGTTGTTTGAAAAGGTTTAAAAATCTTTACAATTGTTCTACTTTTTTCTTAATTCATTTTAACTGCACAAAAACGCATGATAATAAGTTTAAAAGTTAGAATGGTAAATATTGTATATGTTAAATTAAATAGAAACAAATTTTCTGTCCAAAGAGTTTTTATTACCCGAGCAATGCCGGACATTCAACTAGTATATCCAAACCAGTTTGTCTAATGTAGACAGCATAAATTGTAGACAGCATGAATCTTCCATAAACATACGTTTTAGTTTTTATACTTCAAATGTTTCATATTTACCCGTAGCTAATTCGTCCTGCCTTTCTGGTTTAACTGACTTCAGGTTTTCTCTGCATCACATTCATCTACTTCCTGATTATAACTACTAGATGCACGAATTGGTGATATGTACGAGTTGTGGATTAGCTGGTCAGCTGTTAGTTTACATTGAATTAGAAAGCATTTGTTAGTGAATGTGCCATCACGCATGCTTCCATAAGTTGTTTAGGAAGCCATGTAAGAGGTGTAAATATCACCTATCATACAATATCCGCTTACACAGCTGGACCATGTGTAACGAGTCATAAAATAAATTTGAGAAATGTACTAGTATGCAGTAGTTCTTTTTGTGGTCAGAGAGAAACTCGCTAGCCAAGTGTTGTTATCATTACAGGCTCAAGTGTTAGGCTAACCTATTGACTATAAAACAAATATAATAGCAATTCTTAGACTTTCAAAATACAACATTTAGTTTTGTTTTTGACAGATTCATTTTATGACATTTCTGCTTGGCTTGAATTTGTATTTTACATTTGTTACATTGTGCATGACTTCATCGATGTATACCACAACGAAAGCTATTTTATGTCATTCGTAAGAGATGGTCATAGGTTCGATTACTGGTTTGCAAATGTAACAAAAGGATCCTTTAAAATGCATGATGCAGTCTATGTGCCAGATGGCTGCAGATGATAGTGTTGTGTATGCATGGACAGCTGTCTTACAATTTTATACGCAGTTTAAAGGGCAACAGGCTCTTGGAAGCCTGCAAACTTCAAATAATTTTTTTTAGTCTCACTTTTATCATTTACTCTACCCAATTCTGGCTACTGTCCTGAGGGACAAAGGAGGTTCTGTTCCCCTCTTACTTTAGATATTATTCTGCAGATACAAGGCATATGCATGGTCTATCATATAAGCCTGTGTAGTTCGTTTGTACGTCTATTTGTTTTCCATTTGCAGGCATGTAAACACGTTATACCCTTTCTTTTGTAGAGGATCGTAAGTGATCAACTTTCTCATTTCCTCCATACCTAAAAGGCTCTAATTCGTTTTGCACTAATTATTTCACACATTTAAATGGTCATAACCCAAGCTGTTTTGGAGTTGTGTGTCTTATTTAGTCATCTAATTAATAAGGGAGACGACTCCCTTGATCTCTTACAGTGGCCAGATTGTGTTGTGTGAGTGAGCTCATCGTGTGTTTATCACCTCTTGCACTTTATTTGCCTTAATACTCCTTCGTTAATTACATTATTCAAGTCTGGCCTTCAGGTGAACAAGCTGTTTTCTTTGTTTTCTCACACTGCAAGTATATGCATCGTGGGTACCAGGCGCAACTGTGTTCAATTGCAGCCTTATTCTGTCATGTTCAATCGTGTCATTGACTACAAGTACTCTTTAGTAATCAATTTGTTATGCAACCTTCTAGCTCACAGACTGTCGTACATGATACCCACGATGCGTACATTAATGAGGAATATTTGTAATGGAACACTGTTGAGTGAGAAAACTTGATACTAATCTTGCAATGTTGTTGTGGTCTTTGTTTCATCGGGCCCAGAAAACATACTATCCAACAGAACTAAGTTTCTAAAATTTTCTTGATGAGCTAAGAAACAAGAAATGAAGCAGGGTTTTTGACAGCACCGTGTTCAGCTGATCTGTTTTAATCCTTCTAATAAAGTAACTTTAAAGTTGTTTTCCTTCCTCTCAGAGAAGCAGTTGTGAGACCCAATTTTTGTTATTATTATTATTGTGCTGAAGACCTTAGCGATTGGCAAACATAATACAATATACCGTAACACCTCTGATTGAATGCCATGACGTTCAATTTTTGAACCCTTTTTCTATAGTGGCTGTCAATTAAAGGTGACATTTAAATAAAGGCCGGTGTTATATTTTTCAAATGACTCGTCAGAATTTTGCCCTTTTACGGGTGAAGCAGATGTCACTTACATTTTGCCTTTTTTCCCGGTCGAGTGATATTGGACCTTATTGGAGGATGCAATAAATCAGCTAACTTACCTTCAACAAGAGGTGACGTTCAAATAGAGGTGGCATTAAATCAAAGGTTTTACAGTAGATTAATTATTGCCATGAATTTATGTTAGCGCTGGGTCATTTCTTAGTAATGTCTACATTCTACAATTTAATCAGCCCGTTTGCAGTTTTTAAATTTAAATCACGTTACTTGAATTTTAAAATGCCAACACTTGATGTTGGGAAAGCCAAGCCGTGTTGATAGAAAAGTTGCTCATTCTTTGAACTCAGCGAAATATTTAAAATTGTCTCGCCTCTCATCGGATGGACTAGAAGCTTATTTGTAACAAAATTACTAGACGTCGCTAAATAAGCTGGACTGAATCACTATGTTCACTCTCAGTTTTGGTTGTGACTGTTTTCATATAGACTACAAACAGCTAAAATCTTATTGCTATATAATGTATCAGCTGTTTACTAGCTTTTCTAGCAACCATTCACGAGCTTTTCTAGCAATGATTTACTAGCTTCCTCGGCGATTATTCTTGCTGTGGTAAACAATAAATACCTTAAAATCTCTAATTGAATGCCTTGGCTTTCTATTTGTCAACCCTTCCTCTCTAATTGGAGGTCAATTGGAAGTGGTGTTCAAATAGAGGCTGGCATTGTATTTTTTAAATGGCTCCTCAAAATTTTTGGAAGATAAATTTAGTCCTTTTACGGCGGAGCTAATGTCGTCTATATTTTGCCCCCTTTTTCCGGTGGGGCAATATTAAACCTTTTGGTTACAATAAATCTGCTAACATAACTCCAACTTGTCAAAGATCATCTCTTAATGAATATGCATTGAGAAACCGAGAAATATCTCTACCAGTTGATATCTATTGCTTGCCAGCAACCTGCGATAATATTGTAGCCTGTGTACTGCTTGCTTTTTATTCGAGCTTTCAATTTTTATTTCATTCTAAGTTTGACCTATCAATATTAATATGATTTTGTGGACACTTTTTTACTGATCAATTGATATTATGGGTTTGTAAAAATCAAAAATAATTGTCAAAGTGGCATTCAATTAGAGAGTGGCGCTCTATTTTTCAACCTTTCTCTCAGGGTAGTGGTCAAATAAAGGTGGCGTTCAAATAGAGGTTTTACGTTATTTTACAGAAATTGCTAGGAATTGGTTTTGCCTTCACTTTTAACACGAGAATTTGCCGACCATATCTAAATATCCAAGTAATTGTGCCTCAATCATTTATCGATACATTGTAATATGTTAAAAACTGGTTGTTGTAGTTGCAGCAGGAAAGAAGCGCATGGGTGGAACCGGTTTAATAAATGCAATTGATTATATAGTAGATTTCAAGAAACTGTCAGACTTGAAGATTTCAAAGAAGTTTTTTATGAAACAGTTTGTTTCCCATTTAGTTGTTCTATTTGAAGTATTCCTGAGCTTAACGTAAAATTTCAGTACAATTTTTTAAAAGTCGCTAAAACCATCACTTCCTACACAACTAACCTATGGCCTCTCACAATTCCAAATTGAATACTTTTGGAAGGGAAACAATTACACCAGTTTTGAGTATACTTGAAGCATGTGGTCGGAGATATTCCCATGTTGATGCTACTGAGAAATGGCTTATGTTTCTACATTGCGTGTGGTTTGCTGTTCGGCAGAACATTACAATGTATGGAGATGTCAGCAAACTTTGTTTATTCACAAGTGACTTGGCATTCCACAGCCGCATTCCACAGCAGCTACTGGAGAAACATTTTGAGTTATCCACCATCTACCCTACATTTCTTTTTAATTTTAAACTTTGGCTCCCATTTGATAAACAGGATGTTGGTGTTTTAAAGCAGTTCTTTACAAATATATTGTAGAGACAGTTACATAGATTATGGAATAACGCTGCTACAACATATATTGTTTAGTATTTGACTTACCCTCTCGAATATCTGGTCAGGTTTCATCTTTATATTGCGAGCATTTTGTTTTTTGTAAGTTTTCTCTTGTAAAATGCCAATATTGGTTCTTAACACCATTTTGGTTTAACCGGTTTTTCTAATATTTTGTAAAATTTACAGTAGCTTCAACTCTAAATTGGATATGATCGAGTCAGCATGATGTTAGAAAGTTAATTATCAACTCTCATAACCCACATGACGTCATAACCCGTCATGTGACGTCATAACCCAATGTGACGTCATAACCCAATGTGACGTCATAACCCAATGTGACGTCATAACCCAATGTGACGTCATAACCCAATGTGACGTGCCAGAAACTACCAATCTTTCTATTTCTTTTACATTCTCTAAAATGTGTTTATTAAAAAAGTATTCAAGTATTAAAAGAATGTGTTACGTTCAACAGGGAGGATTTAAAGTAAAAACTCACCCATCACATAGTCTTGCGGCTATCAAACCTGTGTTCATTTTATTCCTCTTGCGAGGTCTTTGTAGACTTTAGATAGCGCTTTGAGCTAGCTTTTACCTTATACAACTTCTAAAATGACTGCCAGCAGACTTCTGACCAAAGCATAATCCCGTGAGAACGTAATCTGGTATATAATTTATGCGCTTATATGTTGTCGCTACGTGTTCACACATATAATATAATATGGCAAGGCTAATGAAAGTTTTCTATATTGGATTAAATGCTCTTTAAAAGGATTCATTCAATACTTAGTTGCCTTCTGACTTATCAGTATCTTAAAATCTGTTAAAATCTAGTGGCTATCATTTTTCCAATTGTGGCTAATACCAATGCTTGCTCAAGTCACACGCAGCTAACGCAGCTATTGAAAAATCACATGATATCCTGCCTTTTTATTGGCTGCAGCATAGCTTCCTGAATCCAATGGCATTCCATTGGCTCAACCCTAAACACTTGTGAACGTGAGGTACCGGCCGGTCACTCCGCTGTTGGTGTGTGGTCTATCGTGTACTCTTCTCCTAGCTTAGTGTTTTTGACCTGATCTGCTCATCATGGCTAGGTATAAGCTCTAAACTACTTATCATGGTAATCGCTAGTATTGAAGTATAACTACTAATTTCAGACGTTTAACTGGGGCTAGTGACAGTTTAATGGTTAAAACATCAGCTCTCGTTTCATCCTTGTCTATGATTTTTGTCTATGATTTTAGTGACAGTAAGATACCTGGGTACCCAGATCTGTCTCAGCATCAAAACTGGATGGCAAAATGCCTTACCCACGAAGTTTATCAGAAACTAAAGGACAAGAAGACCAAGAGTGGCTTCACTTTGGATGGAATGATACAAACTGGAGTAGACAATCCGGGACATCCTCATATCTTCACTGTCGGTATGAAAACCGTATAATATTCTATCATGTTCATGCAGTGGTACATCTTTTTAATTAAATTTCATTCCTCATTAGGCACTTGATGAGGTTGTAAGGAAGGGATCGTGCACAGATGTGCTAGCGTAAGCTTGAAACTTTCATAAATGATTGCTGAAAGTTTTGCTGGTTTTTCCTCAGTTGCTCAACTTCCCAAGTTTATTGCCAATTTAGGGTGACTTGCACAATTTGAGAGAAAGTTAGGGTTAATAATGAAATTAGGTTGTGAGCGAAGGCAGTCATGAAATCGGCTGGAAGGGTTTTTATGGCATCATGTTATACAATAGCTGGAATTTGTGAAAATCTGTGAACTTTGTAAGGATAGAGTTAGCTATTAGCTCTGCGATGTTATAAGTTAAAAACCTGCAATATCCGTGTCTAAGGAAACAATCATCCGCTTATCTTCTTCAACCAATGCACGTGTCATTACTCGTCATTTTTCCTACTGCTCATTTCTCCCTTATCGTCGTCAATAAGGGAAAGAGTCGATACATACGTATTTAGCCTGCTAGGATTGCCTCTACAGGCTTCCTGTGAACGTTGCTGATTGACTATGATTGCTTTCACTTCCTTAGTATTTCTCGCTAATGAATGCACAATTAGAGACGCTAATGCCATTAACATTACCTATTGCAGCCTAGACAATCACTTTGTGGGTGGCAGTATCCTCTCCTGCATGTCCTCAGCATCACTTAATTTAAATAATGACCCAACGAGTAAGGCCTGCATATTAAATAGTACTTCCAGACAGCAACCCTTGAAGTTTTCCAAAATACACTTGGTCTAAATTTTAGTATCTGCGAGTCTATAATTGACGCTAGTCGTCAATGAGAATGAGCGGTCGAGTTCACTTCTGGTGACTCCACTCAGTCAAATAGTTGATAGCTGCCCATAACTCGCATTCGTCCTTGCAGGCTGTGTCGCTGGAGATGAAGAGTCGTATCAGGTGTTTGCTGACTTGATGGATCCCGTCATTGATGGAAGGCATAACGGTTATAAAAAGACTGACATGCACAAGACCGACCTCGACGCTAGCAAAATTATTGGAGGAGAGCTCGACTCTAACTATGTTATTTCCAGCAGGGTCAGTCTTCCTGTTCTTGTCTCTTTGGGTCCGTGCCTTGATGTGATATTGCCTGACGTGATATTGCCTGACGTGATATTGCCTGACGTGATGTTGCCTGACGTGATATTGCCTGACGTGATATTGCCTGACGTAATATTGCCTGACGTGATATTGCCTGACGTGATATTGCCTGACGTGATATTGCCTGACGTGATATTGCCTGACGTGATATTGCCTGACGTGATATTGCCTGATGTGATATAGTTCCATACAATTTTTACTTGCAGAGATATCTTATGGCGCTTGCTCAGTTTGCTTAGTTTTTATGCTAATATTTGCATCTAAAATTTAAACTCATTAAACAGGTTTACATATAACTGGTACATTTCTCATTAAATAATGTAAAACATGTATGTGAGTTTCCTTTAGAGAAACCAAATGAAATTAAAGCAGAAATCTAGTTTATTTCTTCAATAAGTTTATAATGTAAAATTGTCTTGGCCTTTATTTAGGAAGTTACAGCTTTGCGCTTTGAAAGTGTTGAACATTCACTGTTTCCTTGACGTGCATGATGCGGATTTGGAGTTGTGCACACGTTGAGTTACTGTGCCGATAAGTGTTTTAATGGACATTCGCATGATGCTGCAGACGTTATTTGTTAAAATCAAAATCGTAAGGCTTTTGCATTTTATTGACTCACCGGCCAGTACTTAGCGACAATCTTGTCACCAGTATTTAGGATATTAGAGGAACATGGGGAACATTAACGCATGTAAACTGCTAATGGCTGAAAGGGGAAAATGTTTAGAGTGGTATAACCCGCACAGTATTTTCTTGCACACCATTTACAAGTGTCTTTTGCATCACTCACAAGTAGAAAACATTCGATAAAGAATTGAGAGTTACAAAAGTCGCTCGACTTGCAGATTTTTGTATCTATTTTGCGGATTGACACAAGCATGAGCTACATAAAATCATTGAATAGTGATTGAGTAGGGGAGTACATCATTGATGGGAGAGGAAATTGTCTGCTTACCAGCTGCGCTTGAGTGAAAGTGTTGTAACGCTTGGTCATGCATTCCCAGATAAGATTGTAGCGCTTGCTCATTGAAACAAAAGATTACAGGGCAACTATGTTGGTTGTAAAATTTACAAATGGAAACTTATCAGCTACTATGTCAAGTGTGGTTGTCTAAGTGAACGTGACTGAGATCAGCTACGTTAGGTTGGGGTGATATGAGCTGAGCCCAACCCTCTATTCTCTGCTACTATAACTTTTACTCCCAACTTCCTTTTTTAGTCGTCATGATTATACGCAGTAATCTATTCAACTCTGCCATTCAGTACTCTCACTGCAACTACTACTACTGCAACTACTACTACTGCAACTACTACTACTACTGCAACTACTACTGCAACTACTACTACCGCAACTACTACTACTGCAACTACTACTACTGCAACTACTACTACTGCAACTACTACTACTGCAACTACTACTACTGCAACTACTACTACTGCAACTACTACTACTGCAACTACTACTACTGCAACTACTACTACTGCAACTACTACTACTGCAACTACTACTACTGCAACTACTACTACCGCAACTACTACTACCGCAACTACTACTACCGCAACTACTACTACCGCAACTACTACTACCGCAACTACTACTACCGCAACTACTACTACCGCAACTACTACTGCCGCAACTACTACTGCCGCAACTACTACTGCCGCAACTACTACTGCCGCAACTACTACTACCGCAACTACTACTACCGCAACTACTACTACCGCAACTACTACTGCCGCAACTACTACTGCCGCAACTACTACTGCCGCAACTACTACTACCGCAACTACTACTACCGCAACTACTACTACCGCAACTACTACTACTGCAACTACTACTACTGCAATGCTGCTGACCAGCATTAATTCATAGTAATTTTTGTCATAGAACTTTATTTGTTGACAAGTTTGTTAGCATATACATGTAGGTACGTACTGGTCGATGCATCAGAGGATATGCCCTCCCACCTCACTGCAACCGCGCTGAGAGGAGAGATGTCGAGAAGATTCTGGTCGACGCTCTTAAAAAGATGGACGGAAATCTCAAGGTACTCGCTTGTCATTTGCTGTACTCAACCCCTCTAAGCTGCTGCCACGTACCCTCATTATGTAGGCAACAGCTTCAAGTTATTGTTGACTTTACACACTCTCATCCATTTGCTCATCATTTAGTGCCTCTGGAAGCGTTACTGAGCAAAAGTGTTTGCACAGTGGTGCTGTTGTAAGCATTCCAGCTCTAATCTAGTAGGATGACTTTGTTTGTCTTATGACATCGCTTTGGCTGACCCTACTGCCGGTGGTGGTTATAAGTTGGCAGTGGGACAGTTGTCTTACCTGTGCACTGCCTTTTTGCTCCAACCTGATTATGCTTGGGAACAAACTTTTTATCTCGGCCATAGTGAAGCGGTCATGTCCACATGGCAAGCTTTTATCCTATTCCCGTTCATAAACTATGCTTAAATGATGCAGGAGCATCATTTAAGCATAGTTTACAGATCATTACTATGTTCATTTCTAAAACATTACAGTGAATTGTTAATTCGAAAACTTATGCGCTGCAGCTTATAGATTCATACGGCGATTAGAATTTTTAGTACAACCACAATGTGTAAACGGTCTAAAACCTAAATTTGTAAGCTCTCTCAATCTGTAAACCATCTTGACCCGCAGACATTTTTGTGCATTTTGATGCGCTGCGAACCGAGATGCGCGTATCCGTTTTTGTGCTATTGAACTGGGAAAATTCGAAACCAAGTGTTTTAAAACGTTGCGCAGTCGATAGCAATCCACCAGTAAATGTAGACTAAGCGCTGCGGACGGACGCTGCATGGGTTAGTCCAAGTAGTCAGTTCCCAGAAGAATGGAGCATTAATTGCTGAATGGATATGACCAGCGAGCTATATATTGCTGCAATCAAAGCTTGCTGCCAGACAATTGGTCAGCTGATGGTGTCTAGGCAGCATGATGTTTTCAGTTACGTGGGCGGACATGCGTTCAGCTATAACCAGCAGCCGTAGTTATTAGGTAGATAATTGTGTTATTTCTTTTTAACTATCCCTTCAATCTCATTCATGTTACATTGCTTTGCACCTACTCGTCTAGCAGGCAGTGGCTTTCATTAACACCCAGGCTACCTGGTGTACCTGGTGTACCTGGTGTACCTGGTGCCTACACTATCTTAACCATATGGATGAGATTGTAGCAGGGTTTCCCATATGATATACAACTGTTTGCTTGAGTTAAATAGTAACTCGTGTCATTGACCTCTGGCAGGGCAAGTACTATCCTCTCTATGAAATGACTGATGAGGATCAAGAGCAGCTCATCGCCGATCATTTCCTGTTCGACAAACCAGTTTCACCATTGCTTCTCTCGTCAGGCATGTATTTATTTGTAAACTTGCAACGCGTAATGACACGCCAACTTATTAATGGTCAAAACATTCTACAGCTATTTAGTGTCTCTCGATAGCGGTGGATGCACCAGTGGATGTGTCATACAGATGTATCAAATTCAATGCTAAGTCAAGGATGCCTTAGTCATAGGTTGGCTACTTTAGTTGGCCTTACGTTTGTTTGTTTGCCGTCCAGTATTATCTTCGAAAAAAAAGAGTGCCCTCTCTGTTTAAAAAGCTAAATATTAATGATTGGTGTTGATTCTTTTTTTTTTGGGCTAACTATAGCGAAGGATCATCGAGAATTTTTTGAATCCATATATACGGCCATTGAGAGGTCTGCAAAGCCTCGCTAAAATAAAAAAAAACATTTTCAAACATGACTAGTCCGTGTAGCTTTTTATGCATCCTATGATATGAGGTACATTGATGAACATAATTATGTGCTCTGAGGCATCTAGTGGAGGCCCTCTCAAGTTATTGCTGGCATGGACTTCAGGACATTATTCTGTAACTTGTCATCAGTCTGCATCTGTGCCACAAATCAATTGTGCAGCTGTTGAATTGAATAGTAGTTGTGACAACTGATTTGAAGCTGTTCTTTCTTGTTTAGAGTAATATTTCTTTTCATATACAGTAGAAGCTCCTGTAACGTATACCTTCTATAATGTAAATTCCACATAACGTTCTGAATTTATGTAAAAGATTTGAATTCGATTTGAATAATGAGAATCTTGTAGTTAACCTTACAAATTTCACTCTTTTTTTATCACAATTTGGTGAGAAAACAGTTATCGCTATTTATGCGGGGACCCAGCATGAGAGATCGTGGGAGATTTCTCGTGAGAGATCGTCAGATGTGTCATTAAGATATTGAGATACAGTGCACCCCAGGATACGATTACCCTAATATACGATATTTTCACCTTGCGAAGTGGAACACGATTATTTTTTCACCACACTATACGAATCATATTTCACCATGTGAGTTCAACAAAATTTTTATTTGAGTTCAAATTTGGCAGTCAGTGTGCTTTATTAAATACGTCAAAATAACAGACACCGATATCCTGTTTGCTAAAAATATTTTCACAATGCCTAAAAAAAGACACGATAACTAATTTCTTTCAATTCAGTAATTCTCGATGTGAAGCGGTAATATTTTCCCTTTGAAACCGGTAGCAATGTTGGAGTTTTTCACCATATGATGCCAACCCTGGAATGGATCAAAAGCTTATCTTGAGGGTGCACTGTATACTCAACATCGGTGCAGATCTTAGAGTGTCGGTAAACCAAGGTGAATGTCACGAGTTCTATGCTCGTTGAAAGCTGTACTTTATCCAAATGTTGAAACCCTGGCGAATGATAGATGTACGGGTCAGACAGGTTTCACTCTTTCACTTACAGTCTGGAAATCCCGATATATTTTGGTTTCACTTTATATTTTAGCCACAAAATATCCTTCATTTATTTTTTTACGGAATAAACTTTGCTTTCTATAAAAAATTGAAAAGATTGTAAATTGACATTAAAGGTGAGCATTCCCCTGAACTCACTGTAAAATTGCCTTAGCCATGGGCCATAAACTGAGGTAAGTGAAAAGTAACAATCCGATAATACTACAGAGTACTGCCATTCAATTGAAAAGTTACTGTAAAGCCTCTAATTGAATGCCATGGCACCCTTTTTCTATGGTCAATGGAGGTGGCGTTCGATTAAAGGGTGACGCTCTATTTTTTAACCCTTCTCCCATAGGGGTGGTCAAATAGAGATGGCGTTCATACTGAGGCGGCGTTCAATTAGAAGTTTTACAATAAGTGTAATTTTTTTTGTCTTTTTGAAGGGCCAAAAGTTTGAGTTTAAGAGCATCTTAAAATCTTAAAATCTGGCAATTTACATGTATTTTACTGTTCGCATAATGTAAAAGCCTTGTAACGTAAAAGTTCCGGAACAGATTATTTACATTCATTACTTCATAATAAATAAACAATTTCTGCTGATTTTGTTAATTTTTTCTTGCATGATGAAGCTCTTTGAAGCTCACATGTCAAAATACTTTGTAAGGCAAAGCTTTCTGTTCATGCTTCAGTTTAACAAAACATGAAACTGATTTCACTGTTTGCGTGAATTGTTATTATTAAAGATGTTTCCTGTCAGTTCTCGCTGCAGTTATGTGCTCACGTAGAAATTTCATAAGCTGTAATATATTTGCAGGAATGGCTCGTGACTGGCCAGATGCTAGAGGAATCTTCCACAATGATGACAAGAACTTCCTAGTCTGGGTGAATGAGGAAGATCATAGCCGAGTTATCTCCATGCAAAGTGATGGCAACATGAAACAGGTAATGTTTCTCCTCTCATTAAAACATTCTTCATTTACTACCCCTAAGGTTTTCTGACCTGATAACCAATGCAGAAATGTGCTATAGCTTATCTTGTTAAACAATACAAATTCACTAAACATGGACATTCTTCTCCGAATTGTTGTCAAAAACCACCTAATAACTTCAACTTCACCCCAAACTGTCTTTGTGTAGAGCTTCACACATTTGAGAGCTGATTTCTAAGTCATTTCTCAGTCATACCTCGACATACAAGTACCTCGACATACGAGCGCCCCAGCATAGGAAAAGATCAAAATAGGAGCAGCATGTCCAACAAGTTTTTTTCTTGAGACACGAGTAATCTTTGAGATACAAGCCGGTTATCGATGGCCACTATTTGACCAAGAACACGAGAGGTCACTTTTGAGAACAGCATCGCTCGGTCTTTCTCTTCAAACCAATTCAAAAAAGTTTTCAAAAGGTTGGCTATAAGACGATAAACATTAAGACGATAAAATTAAAATAAGTTTTGTTAAAGATTAACACTTAGCCTAAAGTGTGTGTATTAAACTAAATTCATTCAAGTTAAATTCAAGTTTCTGTTACGTAGCGTCACAAGTGTTAAGTGTACCGAGTGCATTGCGGTCAAGTCTCTCCGACCACCGTTAGCCACTGCTGCCGTTAGCCACTACTGTCTCGAAGGTAAAAGCTTTGTGTGGTATACATAGTAATGTTACATTTTATTACAGGTTTTAACAACTAAGTATTTGTTAACTTTGTTACCGTAGGTACTGAATTATAATAATTAAAATATGTATATCCACTGTAATATCCTGTTTTATATTGTTTTCTCAGTGTTGTAATACATTAATTTGTATTTAATTATTTTATATAAGAAATAGTGCCTTGAGACAAGCGAAAATTGAAATATGAGCAGTCTCTGAACGCATTGAGCGCGTATGTCGGTAGTCTGAAAGGTAGAAAATGAATTTCTCAAGACTTAATTTGTGTTTCTTGACAAGTCATTGACATCTAATGAGACTGGTCATCATTTATTTGCGCAAGGAAACTAAAGTAGTTAAAGGTCAAGGACTAAAATTGGTTTAATTGGTGGACTGAGATCTGCTTACATTCACTCTGAAAATTCAACATGCAACTCCTATTCATTTGAATGCTAATGTCTAAATTATAATGAGCCTAATTATGAACAACTGCTGCAGTAATTTCATCTTCTAGTTATTTCATCTTCTAGTTTGAGAAAGCCAGGTGTACAGTACATAGAGATGGTGATAGACTGATGTTTGACGTAGCTACGCTGTGAGCTTTAATTTGAACTGGTTAGCTTGCCTGCTGACATAATGAATACTTATTAATGTTCACTTGGTAACTGCTGTGAATAGTGCATGCTTGCACCTGAAAACCCAGGCTATTTTCGCTGTCATAAAACACTGGCTTTGTACAACAATTAATAGGATGAAGGTATCCATATACTTTTTCAAGTTCGAGCTGGTTTTGGAATAACAAGTCTTCTCGAGTATGGCATCCCCTTGCGATGAGAGTGGTTTAGAGTTGCATTCCCTTGCTGTGTGAAAGGAGTTGCATTCCCTGTTTATAACATTTGAAACTCGGAACTGCTGATGAAGTTTTTCTGGCTCCATTATGATTTGCGCTTCAGCTCATCTACTCTCTGTAGGTGTTTGAAAGATTCTGTGATGGTCTACAAAAAGTAGAGGCACAGATATCCAAGGATGGTTATGAGTTTATGTGGAATGAACACCTGGGCTACATCCTCACCTGCCCATCCAATCTCGGTACAGGCTTGAGGGCTGGAGTACATGTCAAACTGCCAAAACTGGCCGAGCACAAAAGGTTAGTAGAAAGCTTCTCGTCTCCTTCATTACCATCCTGGATATTAAATGAGGCATATTCATAGGCCAGGTGTGTTGCTTAGCACTAGTTGTGTGGCAAACTCCTGAGGGGTTTGTTTAAAATAGCTTTGGAATGTTTCAAAGTTTCCCTAATCCGATGCCAAGAGCACATGCACTGCAGTTACAAACTTTCAAAGTGACCGTACATGTAGGTAAACATTTGCAAAAAGCTGTTCGTTTTGAGTCTGTCGTAGAGATATTGCGACACAAACCACTACAAATTTTTGCACTGTTTCTATCCCAGGGCAGACTATATATTACTTATAGAAATTTATAATTGGTGATCAATTATGGCTGACATAACAGGCTGAGGTTAGTTTTGGCTTAACCCCTTATATTCTAAAGTTAAATTCTGAATTTCGTATTTTGATAATTAATATGAAAGTCTTTTGAACTTAGTCTTGCACATTACTATACCGAGACCGAGATCGATCGCTCTCTCCCTCTCTCATCACTTGTACCTTTATTGATTGTGAAAATCAAATTCATAAGGTTGTCACCATACTTATTAGATAGGATCTTCTGGCTAAACTAGATTGGCTGCATTTCACAAGTGAGCATGTGTGTGCAAAAATCTACCCCAGTGCACCCTCAGGATACGCCCATTTCATAAGTGAGCATGTGTGTGCAAAAATCTACCCCAGTGCACCCTCAGGATACGCCCACCCCGAAATACGATTTTTTCACCTTAAAAAGTGGAACAGGATTTTTTCACCTTGCCATTCAAAACCTTTTCATCATACGGATTACACAAAATTTTTGAATTCAAATTTGGCAGTCGGCTTATTATGTACGTCAAAATAACAAGGACGCCACAATGCTGTTCGAGAAGAATATTTTCAGTGCCTAAAAGAGACACAATGACTGATTTCTCCAAGTTTGAGCAATTCTCGTGAGTAAAACAGTAATATCTTCTCTGCAAAACCAGTAGCAAGTTTGGAGTGGCAATTCCTTCATACCGTAGGTCAGTGGTCAGACAACTTCCATTAACCTGCTAACAAAAATCCACTTCGTTACGAAAACGGCGTTGTTCGGGATTTCTTGCCGAGTTAGGATGAAAAATGTTTAAACAGGTTTGTAAAAGTTACAATCAAAGTTACAATCAAAGCGAAGACAAATTGATAAGTGATTAAATTTTGGCAATAAAATAGTTAAAAATACACACTAGAGCTTAGCTTTAAGTCTGTCTTCAGTAAGCTAAACTGTTATACGTACGTCTGTCTTGAAGGTAAGAACTCTCTATGGTACGGATTGCACTTAGCAACGTTGCATTTTAATGCAGATCAGACCGATAGATACATACGAAAATCATAGATTATTCATACTAGATTATACGGAAATCTGTCAAGCTTGATTATTAAGAAAATCTTGAAAAGTTTTTCTAGAACTCGGCATTTTCGTAAAACAAAGAATTATCATGGGATTTTACTGCGCTCTTTGTCCAATGATCAAACACTCGAGCAGATTAGTTTAAATTAGATTAGTTTAAATTAGATTAGTTTAAATAGATAAAAAACATTTAAATCTGCTGCTGCTCGATGTAGAGGTTACTCGCCGTGGCTTATACGCTACTTTTGATTGTCAGTTTCTCAGATGTCCTACTCAAATGTCGGCTGCAAAAGAGAGGAACCGGCGGAGTGGACACAGCTAGCAGTGATGGAACCTTTGACATCTCCAACCTTGACAGGCTCGGCAAGTCGGAGGTCGAGCTAGTGCAGCTGGTTATTGATGGAGTTGACCTGCTGGTTAAGATGGAGAAATGTCTAGAGAAAGGTAGGAGCTGTTGCAGGCTCTTCAAATCTGAGATTGATAAACAGTCGCTGTATACTTCTAAAACTTCTCTACTACTAAAATTATTTCCATACAAAAATAATGATTTAAAGTTGACTTCTCAAGAAATGAACAGGGGCAGACAATTTGTTAGTTTTTATGTTAGTTTCGTTTGCGCTCATGCACCGTCGTAGACTAGTGTGAACACTAACTGTGCAAAGTTAATTGTTGGCATCCGAGCTGAAGTCATAGATTGTACGATTAGTGTTAGTTTACACAACCAAAAACATGATTGCTTTGGTAGACCCGCTAAACTTTATTTTCATAGCCTATATTCATAACTTATATTTATTCATCCATGATTCTTAATATACAAGTACCGAGATTGTATTTTAAATAGAATTATGCTCACTTGTAGCGAGTTATCTTCTATTGTGTGATATTGTGAGATCATGTTTTCAGGAGAGTCTATCGACCATCTCATGCCAACTGCGGGTGGTGCCCGGTACTATGGGGACATGCCCGACCTGAGCAAACACAACAACTGGATGGCTAAGTGTTTGACCCCTGACCTCTGGAACAAGTACAAGGACGAGAAGACCGAGTCCGGCTTCTCTTTCAGGGATTGTATCAACACAGGAATAGTCAATGAAGGCCACCCACACATCTACACTGTTGGTGGGCTGTTTTTCCTGCAAGACCTGTCCTATCGGTTGACCTGTAGATTGGTTGAAATCATATATACGCTGCAAGCGCTGTTGTCTTCAAGACTTCATGTATCTGTAGTCGCGTTGTTACAGTGTCTTCAATGCTGCACATATCTGTAAGCAATCATAGTTCCAGGTCTGTGGCTTGGTGACTTGTATAATCCTATCATAATCAACATACTGCTAGTTGTAAAGGTTTTTTAAAGCATTGGTTAGCTTAAACAAATGATTAAACGGATATGTTAATACAGATTTGCATTACTCCGGTCATCAAAAGTGTAATCTTAACCTTTGTGGAAAGTTATTCAGTCATTTTATAAACAGGGTGCGTGGCTGGTGATGAGGACACCTACGCAAAGTTTGCCGACTTTCTTGATAAGGTCATAGAGTTTAGACACAACGGTTACACGAAGGATAAGCAACACAAGACCGATCTCAACCCAGGTTCGTTGATAGAGAGCTCTATCGCATTATCTACATACAAAAATGGGCGGTTGTTAGGTCCATTTTACCAACATTAAACTTGGGAGGCCTGCTCACTGACAATATTCTACTACGCTAAATAACCCTGCTTATAGCCTGCTGTTGCGATTCTGATGGTGATAATCGTGTTGATTGTATGTTGCCTCTGAAGTTTAAAAGACAATGTAAGGGCTGTTCCAACGAGTCCTATATCCCTATCCTATAACCCATATCCTGACGATCAAGATTTTCATCTAAATGGGACTAGTATTAAATATTAGACAAATGTTAAAAGTTCATTATCAAGGGGCTTTGTTACAGAGAACCTAAAAGGAGGAGATGACCTCGATACTAACTATGTTCTCTCATCTAGAGTGAGAACTGGCCGTAGTATCAGAGGCCTTGGCCTACCTCCGCACTGTAATAAGACGGAGAGGAAGGAAGTAGAGAAGATACTTTGTGATGCGTTGGCTACTCTCACAGATGAGTTCTCCGGTGAGACCTTTTTTATTTTGTTTGCGATTTGTCCTTAACAACTATATTTTATATTATGAATAATATTTAATTTTTCATGTTCTTGTCAGTGATTCATATTGCATTCTTCTAGTAGTGACAGAAGAGCTACTGTATATTACATAGAGACTACTTGGCAACTCAATTGCACGTCGATGCTCTTTGTAGGCCAATACCGGTCACTGGAGTCCATGTCTGAGGCCGAGCAACAAAAACTGATTGATGAACACGTGTTATTTGATAAGCCTATCTCTCCCCTCCTAACCGCTTCCAAAATGCATCGAGATTGGCCGGAGGCACGAGGCTTCTGGCACGACGAGAAGAAGAACTTCATTGTCTGGGTGAACGAAGAGGATCACAGTCGTGTCATCTCTATGCAGAGTGATGGTAACATGCGTGAGGTGAGGTACTCAATTGATAATGAGAATTTTTGATAAAAGGGTGTAAGTCGATGTTGGCTGCTTGTTCTATGGGAAATCTGAGCAGATATCGTCATTGAGTGAGATGGCAAAGCCTAGGATTGGGAAGAACACAATGTGTGGGCCAATACCTTTCTTGATTGGGACAGGAGCCGACTGATTTATATGCGTGAAACCTTGCGCAGTCAAAAACTATCAAAAATTATTGATGTGTTGGGATGGGATAGAGTGGATGTGTAACAATCAGGCTTCTCCATGTTTTATGCATTCTATTGCTTTTTATTCTATTGTTCCTCAGGTGTTCACAAGGTTTTGCAATGGTCTGAACAAAGTGGAAGAAGCCATCAAGGCAGCTGGCAAGGAGTTTATGTGGAATGAACATCTTGGATTTATCCTCACCTGCCCTTCGAATCTTGGCACTGGCATTCGTGCAGGTGTGCATGTCAAGCTTCCCAAGCTAGCTTCCGAACCTAGGTTCAATGGTGAGTTGTCTGCTTCTTTTTCACGCTCCTAAGTAATATACGAAATTGTTCTGTCTAGCGTTTTTAGAATGACTGAATAGTAAATTTTGCAATTTTATGCATTTGCAAGTTGCTATTGATAATATTGAGGTGTGCATGGATTTTATATTTGTTAAAAGGGATAAATGACACGGTTGCAGATTTCTCCAAGAAGCGTTCGCTAGGCATAGTTCCGAGTGCGAGGTTTATGTAAGCACCTAATGAGTAGATTTATTTTTCCGCTCTTCTGATTAACGCTCCGCTTACAGACATTCTACTGTGCCTGAGGCTACAGAAAAGAGGAACTGGTGGAGTGGACACAGCCAGCACAAATGGTACATTTGACATCTCCAACCTTGACAGGCTCGGTTTCTCAGAGGTTGAGCTGGTGCAACAGGTTGTGGATGGAGTGAAGCTGCTCATTGAAATGGAGAAGAAGCTGGAGAAGGGCGAGAGCATTGATGACCTGCTACCAAGCAACTTTAAGAGCTCTCAAATGGTAGGTATACGGGGATAGGTCTTGTTTACCCTCCCTCACACCTCGTTCATCATTTCTCTTGTAATAAGGCTCTTCCGAAAGAAAAGCAATCATGTTGTCTTCCACAATGTCTGGTCGATTGGTTAGTGAAAATCTAGTTGAGAATAGGCCTATTTTATGTAAAATCTAACTTAACGTGTATACCAGAAACTAAGTTGTGTGGTAGTGTTTTGTTGTGTGATTCCAGTACTATAGTTACCTTTTGGTCCTATAACTTTGGTCTGTGTTGTTGAAGATGAAACCAATGCATCCATGATTGGCTGTATCAAGCAATTGTATCCATTTAATTCATTTTTGGCGCAAGCTAATTTAATGTAAGGTTCCTTTTTTGAATGATGGTGCCAACAGGGCATCACACGAACCACTTTGCACATGGACAAAGGTGTTCTCTCCTGTGAGCAGTATGTGAAAATGCTTATGGAGGTTGGAACTGTTTATATTATATTTCTGATGATTCTTTCGATGATCAAATTTGCAAATAACTTCATGTCTTGAACCTGAGTGTTTTTGTACGTGAATGTTTTTATCGTCTAGTGATTTTTCTCGATTGAAATATGGCAATGCAGATTGCTACTCAAACGTTATTGCTATCACAAACTGGAAATGCCGCTAGGAGCTCAGGAGCTCGTGGTCTTCACAAGACTAATGGTGCGTTTACACTGGCCGACACCGACTCCGATTAGGTGCCAATACCCCGACTCAGACAGGTACCTCCGACATTTCACGTATGGGTGCCGACACCGACTCCCACTTTACATTGCAACGATCAAACGATTTTTGTCGGTACCAACAGCCAATCACAGCGTTTCGCCGTTCTGACCTTCACCCGACTACGCGAAGACGATTACACATAAAAATCAACGCGCTTTATGTGGAAAATTATATACTAGTACTACACTACTACTACTGATCCTACTACTACTGCTAGAAGCAACTACTGAATGCCAAGCAATGAATGAATGATGAGGCAATGAAAATCCGAGCAAAGAACTGTACGTGCAGTTCTTTCGTCCGAGTAATTACAATAAATAAAATGAATAATGAAGAAGATTGAATGGTGAATGTATATTTGTGGTAGTAGTAGTGCGATGGACGCCGGGCCAACACTTTACACTTCTTGTAATTATTTGCTTGTATATATTTTATATGTCTGTAAATATTTTATTATATGAGTTGTCCTTTTTATTCTCTCTTTATTGCCTTTTTATTGTTGGCCTTGTTGCTCGTTATGCTATCAAGTGTCGTCGTTTATGTTGTCATATCAACGCACTAGCGGGCCTAATAATTGGTCATTTAAACATTGTTAGCCGGTGTTCTCACTCGGTCCCGTTAGCCGGAACGGGCAATTTTATTGTATATAAGGGAGCAACGCTCACTTAGTTGACAGAGCAAATGTCCGTACGCTCCTCAGCTAGTGAATTTCCTTCGCTAATAAAACATTGAATGAAATCACACGCAATTTATTTCTGTATGACATAATCTAAATCGTGCCAAGTAAGGGCCGGCAAATTTCTTGACAGTTGTATTTACAGTCGTACTAGTAGTAGAACTAGTAGTAGTCGTACAACTGGCTATTCACTTTTAATTAATTTAAATAAAAGAAAAAAACTTGATTTTTTGGTACTCTCGCGTTCACATCGTTGCTAGCCATGCTGGTTCACTATTAAAAAGAGAATGAGGGAAAGTTTAATGACAGTCTTCTAGCCTCTCATTAAACCTAGCCCTTTTGTTTCATAAACTTAGCACTGTCATTAAAGCCTAGGCTCATTTAACCAGAGGCTCCTAGCTTCTGATTGGCTGATGAGCGTCCGACTTGTCGGTGCAACCGGGCACTGCTGGGTAGCTCCGACACCGACTTTCAGATCGGTGCCGACACCGATTTTTCTGTTCACACCTACCGACACCGACTCATCAAATTTGTCTGTGCACGACAAAATCGGCCAGTGTAAACGCACCATGAGGCCAATTCTTATTAGTCAATCTATTTTTCAACATGCTGGCTCATTGAGTAGCATCAGGTGTGTAGCCACAGGAAATACAATGTAAAACCGCTAGGTATGGGCCATGTATTTCGTTGGTCTGTCTGTATGTAACCAGGCCTTCATATCACATCGGCACACTAAGTTGTCAGAAAAGGTGTATGTGTGCTTCTGTCTTAGGTACAGATGCATGGAGCCGACTATGTAGCAGAGACAAAGGCTTCTAATTACCCAGATCTTAGCAAGCACAACAACTGGATGGCTAAATGTATGACTGAGCAGATCTACAACAACCTGAAGGACAAGAAAACCAAAAATGATGTTACATTAGACAAGTGCATACAGACAGGTAGTACCGCCTTTTTATGTCCTTGTTGGCTGAGTATCCACAATTTGATGTATAGAGCGCCCTTGGATTATACAAATTTTTGCTTTGCAATGTGGAACATGTTTTTTCGCCCTCGCTATATGAGGACAACATTCCCTCGCTATATGAGGACAACATTCCCTCGCTATATGAGGACAACATTCCCTCGCTATATGAGGACAACATTCCCTCGCTATATGAGGACAACATTCCCTCGCTATATGAGGACAACATTCCCTCGCTATATGAGGACAACATTCCCTCGCTATATGAGGACAACATTCCCTCGCTATATGAGGACAACATTCCCTCGCTATATGAGGACAACATTCCCTCGCTATATGAGGACAACATTCCCTCGCTATATGAGGACAACATTCCCTCGCTATATGAGGACAACATTCCCTCGCTATATGAGGACAACATTCCCTCGCTATATGAGGACAACATTCCCTCGCTATATGAGGACAACATTCCCTCGCTATATGAGGACAACATTCCCTCGCTATATGAGGACAACATTCCCTCGCTATATGAGGACAACATTCCCTCGCTATATGAGGACAACATTCCCTCGCTATATGAGGACAACATTTTTTCCTGACTTTTTGCCATACGATATCAACACAAATTTCGCCCCAAGTTAACATTTGGCAGGCGGTGTGCTGATTACGTCGAAATAACGAGGATGCCGATATGCTATTAACCGAAATACCTCTCGCACCGCCTGAAAGAGATACGACGCTAGCTCTATTTCTCTTTATCTCAGTTGAGCGTTATGAGTTATAGGGAAAACGAACCCGGAAACAGATAAATGATAAAATTTTAGCCGATAACAAAAGTAGAAGTTTAATAAAGTACAAACTAAAACTTAGCCTACGTGTGTGTTTAGTAAAATAAATTCGTTTAAGTTGAGTTCATGTTATGCGTCTGTTTCGAAGGCAAGAATTCCCTACGTTGCGTACTGCACGTAGTGCCTTGTAATGTTACATTTTATTGCAGATCATAACCACTAAATATATTTAAGTTGCTGCAGGTAACTTTGGCTACCAAGCTTAACATTATTTTGCTACTAATTTTTGATTTTTACCAGGTGTTTGCATTAAATAATTACTAAGGGTTTCTAAACCCCTCCATGCAATATTTTCGCCTTGCCATGCCAACACTGGAAAGAATTAAAATCTTATCGCAAGAGTCATTTGACAAGCAACCTATGTACATAGTTTGTGCATAGGTTGCTTGTGGCTAGATATTGACCACAGCGTTTAGTCACGCCTTGATTAGCCTTGCCTTGTGTCCATGCCTTTTGAACCTGGTGTTGATTTGGTTTACTACTTGCTCTTGCATCATGTTTTCAATTCACACTTTGTGCTCTTACTGAGTCGTCGGTTCAGTGTATTAAGTGTATGGACTGGTAACAGTCTCATCTGTGTTCAGTCCCTAAGGGGTTCTATTGTTCAGTGACTCGCTGTACTGTTTATTAGTGTATAAAACAGCTGCATTCGTTAGCTGGTCAGTAGTCTGAATAAAGAACAAGGACTGCTTGAGAGGCCATATGACTCCTGACTCTCCTCTCTTATTTACTGTCCAGTGAATTGATGGGATAGTAGTGAATTGATGGGATTAATGGGAATTGATGGGATAGTGAATTGATCCAATGAATTGATGGGATAGTGAATCGATGGGATTGTAGCGGATCCGCAAGCTGGGTAGTGTACTTATATAAATTGGCAAGAGAGAGTAACTCCTTGTTTCATTGTAGGTGTGGACAATCCTGGCCACCCCTACATCATGACTGTTGGTATGGTTGCTGGTGATGAAGAATCATACACTGACTTTGCTGATCTCTTTGATCCAGTCATCGATGGTCGCCACAATGGCTACAGCAAGGTTATTCACTTTTTCTTTCTACTGGTGCAGCTTATTGATTGCAGCAAGCCACAAGCCATTGCGATTGTGCTCTTAATGCAATTATAATTGGTATTATTTTTGAAAAGGGGCTTTTAGCTCATAATTGTTAGCTAGACAAAAAACTTGCAGTAGCAGTATGTATCAGCTTGCGATCATATGCAGAAAATTCAAGAAGGGATAACTCCTTAACTCTGTGTTGCTAGCATTTGAACACTGTATGATAGCTCTAGCATATCCAGTCTAATATCCTGCCTTGCAACCAGTATAAACAAACATAATAAATGTCAACTCTGGATAGGCATGAACTAAATGGATGGAGCTCTGTTCTGTGTTTCTGCATTTGTTTCTGCTGAATACACAGCGTTAAGGTCATTTGTTTAGACTGCCAAGCATGTAACCGATCTCGACAACTCTAAACTGACCAATGCCGAGTTTGACCCAGACTTTGTATTATCATCACGCGTTCGCACTGGCCGCTGCATCAGAGGTCTGAGGCTGCCCCCCAGCAATGATCGAGCTGAGAGAAGAGAGGTAGAGAGAGTGCTTGTCAATGCACTCAACACTCTGGATGGTAACCTTAAGGTAAATGTCTTTGATGTTGTCTGAATGAATACACATCTATAGGTACATGTGTTCAATAAGATAATACGGTGTATTGATTGCAGGGCAAATATTACCCGCTCTATAAAATGTCTGAGGCAGACCAAGATCGATTGATTGAAGAGCACCTCATGTTTGATAAACCAGTCTCTCCCCTTCTCACTGCATCAGGTAAATCTCTCATTGCATGAATAATACATTTGATGTGTTATATGCATAAGAAAACACTGACTAGAATACTGAATTGTTTTTAGTAAATTTGAACAAGCCTAAAATTTAGCGATAAACTTGTAACAAAACTTCCAAATGTGGTCGCAATTACATTCAAGGCGCTATCAGCATTTCTAAGAGCCGAAGAACTTTAATCAATATAATTTTAAAAAGTTGGAGATCTATTTTAATATATTAGTATTAAATAATCTTCTCACCAGTTTTTTAACACGTAGGATACACAATTCTGGTATTCTTTGGTTTTCACAGAGGCAAGGTGTTCAACCATGTAACTTTGTTCTGAATAAATGATTAGCAGAAATTCTATTGTCAATATTCATGTGATTAAAGAAGGCTAATAAATCTTTTAGTTGTCTTCTCATGTTAACCTTGCTGATAATACCTGTAATCATGATGTTGTGTGTGGGCAGTTTCTAAAGTGAATTGTATTATTTTATAATGAATTTTAACTGCAATGCTTAAGGGTCAAAAGCTGTACAAACGGACATTACTTTCACCTTGAAAAACGAGTAAAATCGCAAATAAAAAATATTTTCAAAGTTTTATTTTTTAACATCCAAAATCCTATACTAAAGGTAAGACGTAAAGGTAATATTTTTCACGCATAATTGACAGGCTTCAATCCACTCAACGAATCGATCGTGTTTCATGTCTTTATTTGAGTCATGATCTAGCTTTTTATTTGCAGTTTTTGTTCGATTTGATATAGTTTTTAAAAGTTACAACCTATTACTAGACATCTAGATAACAGATTGTTTTATAAATCAATAGATTTATAAAACAAATGTTAATTCATCAAGTAATCGTTTTCATCACTTGGTCATTCTGCTCTAAATGTAATGTAGGAGTTGTCAATTGCAAACGATAATTGCAGGCATGGCCCGTGATTGGCCGGATGCGAGAGGCATCTTCCACAACGACGCCAAGACTTTTGTAGTCTGGGTCAATGAGGAGGACCACAGCCGTATAATCTCAATGCAGAAAGGAGGAAACATGAAGGAGGTAACTCGGATTAAATGTACTCGTGCTAGACCAATCATTTAGATCATTGGATTAAATGTACTTGTGCTAGACCAATCATTTAGATCATTGGTTTAAATGTACTCGTGCTAGACCAATCATTTAGATCATTGGTTTAAATGTACTTGTGCTAGACCAATCATTTAGATCATTGGTTTGTAGCTAATTTTACTAATGTTTTTAAATGACTTGTAGTTCTGTCTTGCATTCAATATGCCAATATGAATGTCAATCTTCAATATGCCTTGACTATCAATATTCAATATGCCATGGCCTCGACTATCAATATTCAATATGCCATGGCCTCGACTATCAATATTCAATATGCCATGGCCTCGACTATCAATATTCAATATGCCATGGCCTCGACTATCAATATTCAATATGTCATGGCCTCGACTATCGCAACGCAGCCCGCATTTATCAGTCTTGTTCTGCATTATATAGAAGTGTCCAACATAGTTAACTGATGCAAGTTCTGTGGGTTTTTTTCAGGTGTTTGACAGGTTCTGTGAAGGTCTACAGAAGGTTGAGAATACCATCAAAAAGTCTGGCAAAGAGTTTATGTGGAGTGAGCACCTGGGCTACATTCTCACCTGCCCATCCAACCTTGGCACTGGTCTCAGAGGTGGAGTGCATGTCAAACTACCAAAGCTGGCTGCTCATGATAAGTTTGCCGAGGTATTTGTTTTAGAATTTTCTTCAGCAGTGTTTCTAAATCACCCGATTGCAAACAAATGTTTGAGATGATTAATCATGAGCAGTTTCCTTTATTAAACCTGACTGTATTAAAATATACACCTTGTGTTAATCTTCCTATGAGTGTTCAACTTGCCCGTTTGTTCGCTGTTGACAGGTTCTCTTGGCACTTAGGCTACAGAAGAGAGGAACCGGTGGTGTGGATACAGCCAGCACCGATGGTACATTTGACATCTCCAACTTGGACAGACTCGGCTCGTCTGAGGTACAGCAATGTCATTCACTTCTGTTGTTCACCAAGTTGTGATATGAGAGTAAATTAGTCGCAACTTGCAGTCAAAGCGTTGAGAGACTGGGTTAGCCAGTTGGCAACAAGTCAAATGTGACAATGGGTTTGTTGAATCGTAAAAAAATGTCCACCTATATATAAACTTAACTATAGTCACCATTAGCTGGAAATATGTGTGTAAGGGTACAAGGCTGCCTCGGCGTGTTTAAGCTGGTGGTGGAAGCTTTGTGAAAAAACTCTAGTTGGTAGGTTTGTTCACCTGTTGAACCAGGTTGTTATGATGTTCGGTACAACTTATAAAGCGTACTTAATTTATTAGGTTAGCTGCATTGAGCTGTCCGTGAGAATTTGAGCTTTGGAAGTATTTTAAAGGTTTTAAATTTTTAGGTGTCCCAATTGCAGTATGTAGTGGATGGTTTAATTCTAGTACAGTAGGCGCTCCTACAACGTAAATAATCCGTTCCAGTACAGTTTATGTTATAAGGATTTTACGTTGTAAGAACAGGGAAATGCATTGCCTAATCTGTTCCAAGATCTTTCCATGTTCATCGTTTGGGCATTCAAAAGGGAAAAATTGACTTCACTCTTTTAATTTGTAGACTGTACCGTAACTGCAGCTCTATTAGTTTGCATCGACAACTTTTCTCTTCATGATCTCACTGGTTTTATAGACAATGGCTGCTGTAATTCTACAATAAATCGATATGCTTATTTTTCTGAACAGCGAAGTCTTTTCTGCAAAGTAAACTTAAGAACAAATATTTTATTTGTCTACAAAGCATAACAACACCTTTTTCTACTATAAAAAGTGGTTCTACCTGTTCGTCGTCCTTCCGTATCTAGGGGGGGGTCAAGGATAGGATAAAAGAGAACTTTCGATGATACTCCAACTAGTGGAATTCTGATTGGTAGACTGCTGCTGTAACACCATCACCAATCGATCGCCTTGGTATTTATGAACAATGCACAGCTACTCTATTCTCTGTCTTGATGACACATCTGACGATCTATTACGACGAACTAGATTATTGCAAAAGTTATGTATATAATAGGTATAACGCTATACGCACGGCGTTTTTTCTTTCGCAAGTGCGGCGAGATGGAGTAATGTTCAAATCGAATTTGAAAACTCACCCGACTTGACACTTTACATTTAATGAAATTTTTATGTAGTATTTTTACGTTACCTGGAGTTTATGTTATAGGAGGTATATACGTTATAGGAGCGTCTACTGTATGTGACTTGCTTTCGCAGGTGTCCTAAATCGATATGTAATGGATGTGTAATTTGAATACTTGACTTGGCATAGTAGGTGTCCCCAGAGGAGTATATAGTAGATGGTGTAATTTTAATACTTGGTATTGCAGGTGTCCCAAGTGCAGTGTGTGGTTGATGGTGTCCAGCATCTGATCAAAATGGAGAAGGCCTTGATGAAGGGGGAAGTAATTGATGATCTTGTGAAGCAAGCCTTGGAGGGAAAGGTCAAGGAACAAGGCCAAAATGGTGGTCAGGTGAGTTCTCAGCTAGTTTTGCGTGTGCATCAACATGGAGAAGCCTAATTTGTGCGAAGGTTAGGTTCTAGACTAGGATTTATCTGTCATGCATATTTAATACATGCATTGTTTAATATCTCCACAATTCATGTACATTTTATGTGATAGGTTGAATGGATTCGCTAATCAGCTTCCTACTTCATGACACATTCTGAACACGAAGTAACCTGCTATGGCATTTTAATATGGTAAACTTCTCGGCTTGTGGATAATATAATATAGCTAAGGTTCGCCCATGATGTTACAAATTACCTAGTTGCTGTAGTTTATCAGCCAAACAGGTGTATGTCAATTGATAGCGAAATATTTTGAAACTACCCCCAGTTATCAGATTATACCAGATACTTAATTTGAATTTTGTTTGCAGGCGTAATTGAATGCATCATCGTTTAATAAACATACTACAAACCACACAGGTAACGTACGCATGAAAAGGCTGGATATGGCATCGATGGGTTTTGTTAGTCGCTATGCATACCCACACATTTTTGTTTTATGCATTAAACATTAGTTCATCATTGATTGTTTGTTGGTTAATAGTTTATTGGTTCAATTTTCTGACTGCACATTCTTGCCCTTCTCTCTGATAGTTTATTGATTAGTTATCATCACTAATCTTTTCTCAACTCGACATACTTAGCACCAAGATGATTGGCTTTGCTACATTGCTTTGATTCTGATTTGGTAGTGAAATCGATCAATGATGGTACCCTTAGTAACTGCTACACATCTGTTGTGCAGGGTTATTAGCGCTTGCTCTTGTTGGCATGTTTTTAAACCCGTGATCTTATCTTATTATGTTAGAATGTTTCAATATTTTTTTAAGTAGTTATCATTACTTGTTTGGTTTCTGTTAATCAAACCCATGAGATTATGAAATTAGAGCATGATTGCATTTGTTTTCTTCCAGCTAGTTTTGCTGTAGTTGACATTCTGTAGTTAATTGTATTCACATTCTGATTGAGGCTCAAATTATCCACCCTTCCCACAGAAGCGCTTGCGTGTAGAAAGAAAAGACGGAGTAGAGCGAAAATATTACCCATTACTCGCATCTGATTCAATGAAACAACTTCTATTGCTCATGATTTGTTTTTCAACCTTGCATCGAGAGCACAACCCCCAGTCTTTTATAGCTGCTTTTCTACATTCCTGTTGCTGACTGTCATCTTTCAAAAACCTCGAAGCATCATGTTTTGATATTTGTGAAATGGATCAGTGTTCATTTATTATCTTATATGCTGTGAAACGACTTCCAATCTGAAAAGCGAGATGGAAATTTTTTGCAGTAGATTTCTAGTTTTTTCGTGTTTGTTTATTATATGGTTTCACCCTTCTATTGTATAAGCTGCATTGATGCATTGTATACATGTCTAGCAGGGCAGCTTCGACAGGACTGCTAGTCTAGAACGAATGTAACACCTGCATTATTTTCAGGAAGCAGAAAAGGATAAGCCTGAGGAGCAGGCTCAAGAGAAAGCTCAAGAAGAGCCTGCTGGTGAACCTGCGGCAGAACCTGTGCAGGAAGCTGCCGCTGAGCCAGCTGCAGAAACTGCTGCCACACCGCCTGCAGAAAAATCAGATGATACTCCAGCAGCGGAATAAAATGGGTTTCTCTTGTGACAGCCGTTGGAATAGCTCAAAACGAACATGGCTCAATGATTCACCTGCCTACTCTCTCTTGCTTATCCTGTTTGCAGCATTCTCTCCATTGTATTTCTTATTGTGTTGGTAAATATACATAGATGCATGCCAAGGAGTGCCAACATTTATCATTTACATGTATTTCTGTAAAACTTATCTCAAATACCTAAGCAATGATATTCTCTCCCTGTATGTCAACTCCATGAAGCTGTTAAAACAGTTATTTGACCTGATTATGCCAGCCTTTGCCTCAACTGTTTAGTTGTCTAGGACATTTGACATAAAATTATACCAAGATACAAGCTATGTATTTATTTCTCAACTTTGGCTTTGTCTCATGACCTGCATGTACTCCATTACTCGAATAAACTGCTGTGGTTTTCTATAAACACAGAATTTTTCTTTGCTGTGTTTTCTGTACTGCCTTGTAATCGGGTGGTACCTGACCATTTATTATTGTGAATTGTGCCAAAACCCCCTTCCCCTTGATTTTCTGTAGTCAACTTATGTACCTTGACATGAGTGCAACCACCAGAATTATTTTAGTCAAGCATCAGTCAAATTATTGCCTTACCATTGCATCATTACCTTGCTGTTCAACTGGTGAAACTAGAGTGGAAAAATTGATGAAACAGTGATAAGTCCCAAAACATAATGAGCTTTGTTGAATATAATTACAGACCAACACAAATAATTGAAAGAGTAATAAATTTGAATAACACTCAGAGGAGCAATTATCAGAAAGTTATTGCTCCCCATCCAATTCTCTGCAAAGAATAACGGTATAATTGCTGTAATAGTTTAAATTGTAGTGATTGTTTTGTGCTGATAAACAAAATATAAAGAAAGCCCTAGCCAACGCAAGCATAAACGTTAGTAGGTTCTCTGCGACGAATACCACCAAAAGCAGTGCTTAAATAAAAATTATTTACAATGTAGGAGATAGAAAAAGCGCACAAAATTGGGAAAGTAAGAATGTCAATCTAGGTAGAAAATCTAGATGATGATTATAAATGTGTTGTGTCTGTCCGAACTAGAATCCATATATCATAGATATGTGTAAATATGAGTGGCAACAGGAAAAGACAACTCCCAAAAATTATGAAGATTGATGCATTGTCAAATTTGGAGCCGGCTTAATAATACATGTACCAGCAACAGTTGGCGACTAAAAGTGGAAAACAATAATAAAAGCAAATGGCAATTATTGGTGCTACTATGTTGATAATTCGTCTAAGATAAGACAACTACAATAAGATCTAGAGGAATGCACCCACAGCAGTGATGCTCGAGTGTTCAGCAAGTGGCACGGGATAGCCTACCGATCCATGTTGTCATGCTCGCTCAAAGGAGGGGTCGGAAATCTCTGTTCATCAGCTGCTGATGCATTCAAGGGCATGCTTTCCGCGCCACCATTTTGAGGATATGCAGGAGGCTTGGGCATAGATTCCTCCAAAAGCGGCTCGGTAGCAGTTGGCTCATTGTCATCAAGCGATTTGATATCTTCATCGAATACAACAGGTACCCCTGTTTCTATATAAGTACCATTAGTTTTACTAATGTCAAGGTTTGCACGCTTTTTGCAACACATCACGACGAGAACAATGATGACAACAATGATGATAATGGCAAGCACTACCACCACGATAATTATAATATAGACAGGTTTTATCGGGTCAGGGTCAACGATTGACGGTCCACTCGTTGTTTTGAACTCAGCTTCTAATGGTTCAATCACTCCTTTACACGAACCTTCAGCTACGAATGAAACCTTCTTTAGTTGATAAGGAGCCAAGGCTGCTGCAAACGAACTTCTTCCTTCACCATTACTGTCAAACACTTTATTTACATGAGATAACAGATTGTCACAGCCAAACTTTCCTCCAGGACCACTGCGGGTGTCCATGATACTATATTCTATAATTACAGAGCCTTTAGAGATAGAACTCAGAGTAAGAACTGGAGTGTTGCTGTCAGTGAAGACTTTATTGAGCAGCGTGTAGAGTAAGATCTGACCATGACGGTTGTTAGCAAACTTGGAGAAGTTTTCTTCAAGTGTGATAGCGAATACATTTGTTGGTTCAAGAGCCGCCGTGTTTGTGATAACTCGCATTTCAATATCAAAGGTGGCAGTGAGACCACCAGAATCTGTTGCTGTAAGGCTGTATTGAAAAGAACGGGGAGGCTGAATATCCCACGGCAGACCTAAGAGAGTTAGGCTAGCGTTACTCAAATATATCCAGCTCGTCTCTGTTAGCTCCACTCCTTGTGTGTCCAGCCTGAGGCTCATGTAATCCAAGTTGATATCCTCCTGCAAGACAACACAAATCAATAGAAATCAACCTATGAAATGGGTGTTGACCAATGGGTTCCATCAGGATTCTTCCTACGAATTCTGATCTACGGGAGGAAAGTTTGAAGCTGAGTAGGAAATATGGGGTTGTCTTTTCGTGCCCTCAAGATCAAGCCCAAAATATTGGGATTATATAGACCTTATTAAAGTCCCTTATATGTAGTTTACAAGTTTGTATTATAGCAACTAATCTTCATCTTGGATTATCATAATATAGTTTTCACTGCTATTGTCTAGCAATTTTTTTGGGCTTAGCAAGACTGTGCAAACATTGCCCATCGCTATGTTTCATGACGTCAACAAATTCGCGCATGCAAGCTCGTCTATACAGCTCATTCGTTGCCATGCGTGCTGTGTTTAGTCATGAAAGGGTTAGTTAGATGGGGTGGGCAAAAGATGGTTAAGGTGGTCCGCTCCTCTGCCCCAACTGGCGAAAACCATGGCTTTAACAATCACTCATTTTTCAGCAAAGCTAGAGATGCATGTTCACACCATCTCGACACGTATTGCATTTTACTCTGATTGCGAGACAAAGGGAAGTGAATGGACAAAAAAAATATAATACACATCGAATCTTTCAATGTGAGGACAAAACAGAATTAATATTACAGCCAATAATCAACCGTAAGGATAAAATAGCGAAGTGAAGCGTTTAATAAAATATCAAACTAGTAACAAATAAAAAGCCTTTAATCCGGTTGATGAAAGACCTCATCAACACATTTAGTCTGCAACAACTCCGTTAAACTGCAGTGCGTGCATAGCATCTCAATTTTAGAAAAAAAGATGAGAGAGCTGTCAAACCACAACGGCAGTTATACCCCATTCGTACCTATTTTATGGTCAGCACAGAACGATGAATTGATGGAAAGCCAATAATTTCTTTAAAGGCTTTTTCTTGTCGACGCATAAAAACCACTGTTAGATAATGCAAGAATTCAAAAAGCTTGTTTGGGCAGAATTCCTCATATGAGTTAATAAATAAATAATGCTCAAACGCCGACATAAATGACTTCGTAAAATTTTACAAAATTACGAGCTCAGTGTTCAACAAATATTCAGGAAAAGAAAAACACAAAATGGCTAGGATAGATGAAGACCGGAGTGGCTTGGCTGAAGGTAACAGAATCTTGGTAAGTATCAAGGGCAGTATTTACCTCATCTACAAATAAATCCTTTGGCACATCAACATCAAACAGGACTCCTTGAGCAGCTGCCAGCTTCTGTGTAAATGTTTGCTGTAAACGAACATTGCTTGTCAGGACCGGAGGCATGTTTTGACATGGTGACAATGGCTCACTTCTCACACCAACAATGGCTACCTCTCTGTCTTTTCCATACTCGGTTAACGCTATTGAATCATAAGACCTTAGCGTCTGCAGATCTTTTCTGTAGATACAAATATAGAGGGTTAATAGAAATACCTATGTCAAAACCATTTTGACAGTTGAATAAGTTTATAGTTTGTCAAGGGTGCTCATTTCCCATCTCTATAGAGTCTACATGTATCTTTTACATGTACACTGTATCTGCTAAAATAGAGCTACCTACCCTGATGTGGCGTGTAAAAATTTTTTAACTTTATTTTTTATTTATTGCAATGTAAGAAATAAAGTTAACAATAACTTTACTTCTTACATTGCATAACTACAACGTAACTACATAACTACGTAACTATGTGAGTACATAACTATGTAACCGCATAAAGCACATGACTGCATACTACCCTATTGTTTTTAGGTAATCTAAAAAGCCTGAGAGCAATAAATTAGAAAAAAAATGATGGTTAGCAGCAAAGAGCAAGACTTGAGCAGTACAAATCTGACAGAATCAGCGATAAAGAGTTGATGCAGACTAAATTACAGCTAGTTCGTGCCAATGACTCACAAATCTTAAAGAACTTTGAGCTATGGCATAACAACATATCCCATCGCGGTCAGCGAGTTACGCAGGTTGTTGTGTCAAGTCTATTTGACAAATATACATTGAAGAACACTAACAAAATGCTGAGCTACCAGACGGCCATTACGGGAAACAGACCTGTTGACCTGAATATCACATGAGCGTTCAGCGTCATGTGATATTCCGAATTCTACAACTTCAGCTTGGTTATCCTTAGATTTAACACTTTTTATTTTGATTTTCCTTTCAGGCTCCAAGGTACTGCCTAAGAACTTGACAAGCTCGATAAGTTGGGGTGTAGTAGCGGTGAAAGGTCGGCCTAAGGTCATCTTGTACAGCTGTAACAGAACATCCAATCGATACAGCTACACAAATGACAGATAAGGGTAATCAATGATTGTCGTTATATTTTCCCATGCGCTTATTTTTGACAATACGAACCACAGATATTATACTTGTTCTACATACAAAAATGCATTAAATTATTTTGATAAACTTTATAAAAATTATCATATAAGATATGACTGCTCAAAAGACGGACTGACTGAACCTGCTATAAGTTGATAAAATTTTTCTGTGTAAAAAAGCTAGAGAGTTTGTAAGACTGATTTTACTGAAAGGAGAAAAAGAACCACTAAAAATTTAACATACCAATAGCATTATTAGACAGGTCGATGCTCTCATTCCCTTATCAAGGCATACAGCAGTCTAGTGATTATTTTACTTCTCATCACAATTAATGCGATTATAATTTTTTGTGTAAAATATCTCGAGCTGCAAGATCTGTCATGCCTTGGTTTATTCCTATCAGTATTGCAACTGCCAAACGCAATGTTATTAAAATAAGAACGTTGATTTGTTTTGGGAGCTTCAAATGTATTGTTTAATTATTTAACGATGCAATAACGATGTTTTTTTACCTGCTTACTTTTACCTGCTTACTCTAAATTGGATAAACAGAGAGTTCCCTAAGTGCAGTATAATAGCTAGCATAAGGTAAGTATGGAACATACACCAACAGGTTACACAATCACATATGTTATGAGCCAGCTTTGTACAGATGGTTGATGGTTTGTTGAAGATAAGGCTACGAACATCAGTGGATTTCATAATACAGATAAGAGAAGTCACACACTCAAAGAGTTCAAAATCATTAGACGATCAGGCAGTTATGCCTCATTGGCTGTTATTTTTGTCATTATTTAATTGTATTGCGAAAGAATTAGCACCACCTGGCAAAAGGCTAAATGGTTTAGTAGCAGGAGGAACAAGAAGAGCATGGAACAGCGGTCTACCTAGTACTGTTTTATCATCAAAATAAAACATTGACACATTTTAATTCATGTAAAACCAAAAGATTTTCGCAGTTGTGATTGATGTGACTATTATATAAATTTATAATTTTCCAGATAATGTGATGAATCGATGATCAAAATCTCTCAGATAGAATTGCACAAAAGAAAACTTCAATGTTCACGAGACATGGTAGTCGTTAATGATTTTAGTTAGTGTTCACATGAGCTTCCTATCTCGCAGCAAAGGTGTATGATTTCCATTGGAAATGGTGTAAAGTGCCTACCGCAGTATATATTATATACATGTTTATTACACCTGAAATATAATAGAATTTGCTTAGATAATCGACTAACTTAGCTTTTACAGGGTATGGTGCACCCAAAGAATGATCTGCCACTGATGAATTATAGAACTGATTTTAAAAGAAGTACGTACTATTGCAAGAATATTAACAGTCCATCTCTGAAGACTCGTGAAGTTAAATTCCATAATTATATTAAATGGTTAATAATTGAAGTTTGATTACATGTTTTTATAAATTATATAATACAATAAATGGTCATCTTCAAGCAGTTATCTTAGAGCTGACCTAGTTGTTGGTTGGGGGGAGGGAGGTGAACCTAATTGCAGTAATGCCTCAGTATTCTAATGCAATGCTACTCTTCTATGAACATCTTACAATATTTTGTCACGCGTACCTTCTAGCACCTTCACTATATCCAATGCGATACATGTACATACATAAATACAAATCTACATGACATATCAATAAAACTTTATTCAAACACGATTTTATAAGTATCAGACTTAACAGTTTGATACTATTGATATGTGGTCTTGTTTGATGCCATATAATGATGGATAATCAATAAATGTGGTTTGTTAAAATGACAAACACCTGGAGATAACATATATTATATATATATATCTGGCCAGGGCTCTCAATATGATAAATGCCAGTGAAATTTGCAATGATTATTATTGCTTGTTGGCCAGTTACGATTGGCTCTATAATTGTGATTAATGCTTGTTGGCCAGTTGCGATTGGCTCTATAATTGTAATTATTGCTGTTTTGAAAAGAGAACTTGAACTGCTCAAAAATGATTAAATAGAGTATAAGAAACCTTAGCAATAAGTAACAAGAATCACATTAATACAACTTTTCATTTTTATAGAATTCCTCAAAATAAAAACAGAATACGAAGAATCAAACTTCGTAAAAATATTCCTCTTTTTTGCCCTTCTCCATGCCAACACTTAGGATACTAATTAAGAAAATACTTCTCCAGTATGCATACCACTAATGTTTATAGTAACAGACATGAAACACCAGTAAGGGGTGTTGTTAATAAGTTTTTACCATTTCCTTACTCAGATGGTTCCCTAGCCCCATCACACCAACTTCAAATGACAAGACATTGTCTCCAAAATGGTGAAAACAAAATCACTAGTTATGTGTAGATTCTCTTAGAATTCTAGAGATAGTTGAGGGTTCAAATTATGAGTAATGATCATATTGTCTACTGGTCACCAGGTCTCTCTATGATCATTTAGTGACTGTCTACTGATCACCAGGTCTCTCTATGATCATTTAGTGACTGTCTACTGATCACCAGGTCTCTCTATGATCATTTAGTGACTGTCTACTGATCACCTAACAGCAAGAAACAAGCAAACAAGTTTTTGAAGTAAACAACCAGGGTTACTTAGTGGTTGAAATCATAGAGCATTCATAGAGCATTCATGGTAGTTATCATAGAAATGATTGGGTACGTGATGGTTTGCAAGAACCTGGCTGTAGCGACCTGATGAACAATGGATATTCGCATCCTTGACAACACTGTCTAAATTTTTTTATTAATATTCACTATTTTAGGCTGTGAAAATTGATCAACTGTATAATAAACATGTTAGCTGAATATTAAGAAGTTACTATTAAACTCGTCTGTCAATCTTCCTATAATAATATATAATATAATACATGGAGTAATCGGAGAAGAGGCGTGTAGAGAATTTAAGGGCACGCAAAGCCCTCAACAATTGTTCATCGCGATGTACCCCGTGAATGACAGATATTTTCAGGTTTAGTATAGACATGGAAAATGCGAAAAGACTTCAGCTATATCATGATGATGCATGAGACACATCCCATCTAGAGATAGTATAGACTTCCCATCTAGGGATAGTATAGACTTCCCATCTAGAGATAGTATAGACTTCCCATCTAAAGATAGTATAGACTTTCCATCTAGGGATAGTATAGACTTCCCATCTAGAGATAGTATAGACTTCCCATCTAGAGGTAGTATAGACTTCTCATCTAGAGATAGTATAGACTTTCCATCTAGGGATAGTATAGACTTCCCATCTAGGGATAGTATAGACTTCCCATCTAGGGATAGTATAGACTTCCCATCTAGGGATAGTATAGACTTCCCATCTAGAGATAGTATAGACTTCCCATCTAGAGATAGTATAGACTTCCCATCTAGAGATAGTATAGACTTCCCATCTAGAGATAGTATAGACTTCCCATCTAGAGATAGTATAGACTTCCCATCTAAAGATAGTATAGACTTTCCATCTAGGGATAGTATAGACTTCCCATCTAGGGATAGTATAGACTTCCCATCTAAAGATAGTATAGACTTTCCATCTAGGGATAGTATAGACTTCCCATCTAGAGATAGTATAGACTTCCCACCTAGGGATAGTATAGACTTTCCATCGAGGGATAGTATAGACTTCCCATCTAGGGATAGTATAGACTTCCAACTTCCAACTACAAACATTGCAACGGAGAAGAAAATCAAAAAGTTATAAAACATAAAATAACATACTTGTGTTATGTCTGTCATGTGTTGCTGCTTTACTTTAACTGTTATCTGAAGGTCGGCAGAAAGTCCTTTGCTGTCTTGAGCTCTGAGAATAAACTTGCTAGTGCCGTGCTCAAGCAGAGGTAATGCTATCAGCTGTGTACCAATCAAATCAACCAGAAACCACTCGGGTGGGGAATTGGCCATCATATTGAGCAGAGAAAAGGTAATAGGATCTCCATCCTAACAACATAACATCCTAACAACGTAACAACATAACAACGTAACAACATAAGAACTAAAATTATCTCATAACAGATTAATGATTACATGTAACATCACTGCAAAGTATGAGAAATGCTGATTACTTCAACTTGCAGATTGTTATAACTGAATCTTGTTGAAGTTGAATTGGCCCAACTTGATGAGTTTTACAACAAAGCTAAAACAAGGGAATTCCATTAACATTATTCAGACAATGATTTTAAATATCCCATCACTCTTTTTGCAAAACTTTATTTATGGTTTCGAAGTAATGAAATTTATTACATTGATTAAGTTCAGTTGATGAATAATAATAATAATAATGCATGTTTACATGTGAAATATTTAAAATCAGCAAAATGCTATGTAAACACAACTTAAGAAGCTGAATATTTGACCATCTTTAAATAGCAGTGAGTGTTCCATTGTCTCATTGACAATAAATTAAAGTTTGATTTCCATAGCTTGGAAAGTAATTTAGTAAAGAGTCTGCATATACTGCATCTGCTTATACAAGTCGATATTGTGAGACTTAACGTTTCTTAAAAATAAACTAGGTTGACTTTCGAATGATGCTATAGCAACAAGACATTTATGGTTGTTGTTCTCTTTCTCAACAGAAAATAATTGAGACTATCGGACAGGCTCATAAAAACCTTTTATGGTAACAAAAGTAACCAAAAATGGCAACCAAAAAACAAAAGCATGTTCACACTGAAATCTTGTGCAATCCTTTGAAAGTTGAAAGGGAGCAATTTTAATTTAAATAAAAGCAAATTTTTCGATAGAAATGAATAACAAAGACTGAGTATGAATTACGATTGAGCAAATTGTATAATAGGAGTTATTCTCTCTATTGCCATATTGCAAACCGTAATAAGCTTGCCAAATGATCAAATAGTTGAGCCGTTACCTTTTCTTTCAGCTTACTCAAAAACGATAAATCAGGAATTTAATTCACAGCACCCTTAACCATCCTTGTTTAGTGTCAAAACGCACATGGGCTTGTGTACGCTTACTCCATAAATGTTAGAGACGCATTATCTCAACAGAAGCATCAAGTATATCGACCACTTGGCTAAACGGTAAGATGTGTAAAGTTTATAAACAAATTAACAGATCAGAGCTATAGAGAAATGGCAGCGTTGAAAGCTTTTGTGTTCAATGGATGCACTAAATAGTAAGAAATGAATAGCATTATTATCCTATACAAGGCATCTGGTGGCAGTCTAGCACTATCTGCTGGATGTGAGACTAAACTCTTGCGGGATGACTCATTGACGCACGCGGAATACATACACCGCTAGCACATCAATTTATCATCATACACTACAGCCTCTCGAGTTCTCAACAAGCTGACTTTGAAGCAGCCAGATTGTACCACGCCGAATATGTTACAAAAAATTTGAAGATACTTACAGGGTCATAGAAGAGGTCGGATGGAAGCGAATGCTCGAACAGCTCACCGCTGATCATATGCAGCTTAAGAGGCGAGGCAGTGTCATCCTTCAAACGAGGTCTCTTGTTCACATAGGGAGGCGGCGCTGGTGTAGGAGGTGGAGGCGGCAGCTGAAAATTTAAGTACCAAATCAGCACCGAAGAAACTCAAATAGCATTAGTGTATCCACTAACATAAGACATACTTAGAAAGGCTTTTCACTAAACAAGGCATGTTTAACAGCAGGTTGAAGTATATCAGTGAGCTTAGTAATAATAGCAAGGGTAATAAGGCAACCATCACGTTGGCTACTGAGCTATTTTCTCATAGAACCTTCAAACTTTCAGACTTTTGCATTAAATTGATTAGCATTTCTGTTTGTTTCTGATCCTTCAATAAACAAGCTCTGGTAATCTTTATTCAATTGTGGTATAGTGTGGTATATCGTGGTATATGTTTGTACAGAAAATAATTGTGGTATATGTTAGTACAAAAAATAATCTTTGACCTTGTAAGCTCCAACTAGCCTATAAAAACAACGAACAGTGACCTAGTTTATTATGCTGTGTTCTGTTCCCGCTACTGGCAAGAAATGTAGCCTATGTAAGAAAACATTGTTGTCATTATCTTAGATAGCGTAGTAAAATCTTAAGCCTTCGTAAGTAATGACACTCATTTGTGAGTGATACGAGAGGAACTAGAGATCTAGATATGTGCCTTATCTAGTTTACGACGGGAAGTGGTGACAAGTTTCGATATTCGGAGATAAGCGTGTGAACTCACCAGACTGGTCTCAGATAAAAGATAAGGAGTTTACCTAACTGTCTTAGAAAATACTAGAAGAAATTCAACATAGCTCCACGAGATATTCTCACGGAATAATAAAGCTAAAATAGTGACTGTCAATAAAAGAATGAAAACACAATACCCTATGAAAAAAGATTTCGCCACAAGCCTTTTCAATGCAATTGCATAGCGCGCTCAATCAGGAATGGGATACGATTTGTCACCAAACATGATTTGCAATAATTTAAAGAAACATACACACATTTGTTTAGTAGTGAGGGAAGCGTAACTCCCAAACTCACTCAGTGCAACTAAAAGGGTTGCGGATGAAGAGGCTTGGCTCAGCTGCCCTCAACAAGTTTAATCAAAGTGAAGTGTCTTTAATTGGTCAAATGATGTGCTTTGAAATTGCTCATCTAATTGGGTGAGAGATAAAAGTGCTCCAACATGAGCATTGGCAAGATGTTTGGATGAGAGATAATATGATTACACATCTCCTACAGAGCGGCCAATGTGTTACCGGAGAGAATTAATCAATGTCTCTGCTGTTCAATATAACATCTTGTACATTAGAAAATATTTGATTGCCTCACGATGAACGGCTTGAAATTTTAATACAAGCACCGAGTGTCTTTATTGATCGATGGCTAACCAAATTACGAGTGAGTGCAATCACGGGACCATGCGTGTTCCAAGGAGCTACGGCACTCAGCGTAAACTATCAGATATTAATAAACTCGAGACAATGAGATACGCTTTCATAAAACTTTGTTTTACAAAATTTTTCAGAAAATAAAAATTGCGAAAGGATGCAAGCGGGTGAAAACAAACTAAAGGCTCAGAAGTTCATGTACAGTATATGGCGGAAACCTGATGGCTTATTATGTACATGATACAGCTTTCCAAATAGGAAAAAATTAATTGTATATAGCATCTGTAAGCACTGCTTGACAAGTGTCAATCAGTGGCTTCAACAGAGTGATTGCTGGAATGAGTAACAGTAGATAAGATTTACAAAACAAAGAAATGACAACGAACAAAGAATGTGCAGCCTGCGTATAGCTAAGGATTAGACAAACTCCGTGCTTGAAACAACAATTACTGTGTATACAAATGGAAGCTATACCGCTTATTAAACACTCCTATAAGGAGAGATTGATAAGGATTCGCTAGACTGAGGTCCTGAGCTTTCACAATACCAAACATCAAGTTCATTCATAAAGTATATGGCTCACGCATCACGATCAACCATATTAAACAATCAACATGGTATTTTAAGCGCTATTCAAAAGGTTTACACAGGAAGGCTTCTACTGTTACGATATAAATCAGAATAGATTATTAGCCAAACAGCTTGTAAACTGAAATAAGGTGAATCATAGCATGAGCGTGACATGAATTAGAGTGCATTGAACAGAAAACAAGCTGTGATACAGCCAAAACTCCTCTCCAATAGCTAGGCGAGTTTCAGAAAACAATGAAAAGTTAATAAAAAAAACATAAGAGAGAAAAGATGAGAGCGATCATAGAGTTGGCAAGTGGAAAGCGACAGACACTGCAGGTGTCAGGACACGTGTGTAATGAATAAAAGGCGGACTTGGTAAATGAGAGGAAGAAAGTAGACAGCGAAGATGACAGAAAGCGGTACACGACTTTTCGCGTAGCACCAAAACTATGAAAGCGAGAGACGCTGTTAGCACTTTGCTAGGTTACGCTATAGCGGTTAACCAGTCCATATACAGACAGTAAAATTTTAGTGCAAATTTGGCGGAGTTATCCTCTCAGACTTTGAGAGGCGTTATTAGGATCAGGCGAGGCAATAGTCAAGGTTAGATACTGGATAGTTGATGAGGCAGACAGATGCCGTGACAAAAGAGAAAGTAGGGAGATAGAAACTCGTCAACTAAAAGGCGAGCGACACTCCGTTCACGAGCGGTCACACCTTACAAGTGTCACATCACAGTGTCACACCTTACGAGTGTCACGTCACAGAGGTACAACACAGTTGCTCGCGTGAGTGTGACAGATCAATGTAAGAGGTGACTGAGTTATGACAATACAATGTCTAATAAGCGGTTGGTAATACTTAGAGTGCAATAGCCTTGCACCACAGGCTATGGTTAGCCCGCTAGCAGCTGCCATCTGAAGAGAGGAAATAGAATAAACACAATGATACAAAAGATAAAATAGCAGAATATCACAAACAAGAAAATAAGCAATAAATATATGTAAAGATACAAAGATATATGTATTCTATTCAGAAGATCCTCGGCTCCACAGCCTTAAGATAATTTGGGAGCATTTAAACATGGACGGCTGAATATTGAGCTATCATTTTTAATGCAAACTGTTGTATAGATTATAAATGTGTTGTGTGCTGCCTACGGTAATTTTACCGACCATATTGAAGTAGTAGGGAAATTACTCTCTAGTAGTGACATGATATTAGGGAGATAAAACTAGTTAGCCTTCCCTGGTTATGGGATGTCAAACCCGCAAACTAGCAACAACAATATGTATTACTACAGCAGCTCTCCGTATGAATACAATTCCTTTACTACTACTACTTCACAATTACATAACAGAAAAAACCTTCTGCACTGTCCACACTTTAACAAATACAAAAAATTGTCTGCTCAAAGTTAGGATGTTAATGAATATTACACTCCAATTTTGTGATTTTAATATCTCTGTATTCAATAACATTAAAATTATTTGATTCTATACTTTCGTACCAATTTTGTAATTAAAAATATTCAGTTCCATGTTAGAAAATCATTTTGCCGTTTCGTTAAAAAAACAAAATTACTGATGTGGCACAACTTGGAACAGAAAATGTTAGGAAAAGAGTTAAACTCAGGCACCCCAACCAGATTTTCTACTCTTTAAAGGGGGTTGAGCATAAGAAACTTGCACAGATACAGTAATTACTCTACAAATTACGACAGCCATTAAAAATAATCAATGAAAGATAAAAAGGGATAAAATACCTGAGTCAGCAGAAGTAAAGAGACTTACTGTTGAGACAGACGGAGCCTCGGTCTTCTCCGCTGCACGAGTCACAGTCACGTCTCGTGTCTGAGTGTCAGCCAGGTGAGATGATGTGACTGGTTGGGTAAAAATGTTAGGAGTGGGTGGGGGTGTAGGAGGGTGGGGGAGCAGTGGTGTGGTTGGCATAGTTGATCGTGTGACACGTAAGAGAGTGGATGATGGCATATCATCAGTTGTGTCTTTTTCTTCTGGAAGCAAGGTTAGAGAAGTGGTCGTGGGAGTGGTTGTTGAAGTGGTTGTGGTCATTAGAGTAGTGGTGGGAGTGGTTGTGGTCATTAGAGTAGTAGTGGTGGGAGTGGTCGTGGACGTTGGAGTGGTGGTGGGAGTGGTCGTTGGAGTGGTGGTGGGAGTGGTCGTGGACGTTGGAGTGGTAGTGGTCGTGGGAGTGGTGGTGGGAGTGGTGGCGGGAGTGGTGGTGGGAGTGGTCGTGGGAGGGGTGGTGGGAGTGGTGGTGGGAGTGGTCGTAGGAGTGGTCGTTGGAGTGGTCGTGGGAGTGGTCGTGATTGTAGATGTACTTGAGATAGAACTAGTTTTAATGGTAAGTGAATTGGCCACACTCGCTGGAGCATGAGTCGAGAGAGGAGTATCACTTTCCTTAGACGTAGTCAATGCTGACGCTGTAACTGTTGCCGTCACCCTACATAGAATAACAGTGCAATAGAGTTATAACAGCTTCACATTCATGATCCTCTTCATAGCCAAAACAGTTGAAACGGGTTGCTTCAGTAAGTCACTATATCATCAAAGAACAGCGATACAAAACAAACACAACATACCTTCCATTAAGTCCAGTGGTAGCTATCTCTGCCAGGTCTTCTGTAACATACAAGGCAGCTACATATTTAAGATATTCATGTTGAAAACCTGATTTCAGGCCAATGTTAATAGAATACATAGAAACCATTCTTTTCATCGATGACCAAAATGTCCCATGAAATGCAAAGATGGTGACATAAGCGCATTTACAAATTTAGAGTTTGATCAAGATTTGAGCTAACATTGTCAGAGAAACTAGACTAGAGTACTTATGACTATGACTAGGGTACTTATGCCTATGACTAGAGTACTTATGCCTATGACTAGAGTACTTATGCCTAGGGTACGAAGTTTCGAAAAGATGTTTGGTGTTGTTGGTAGATCTATGCCGCAGTCAATAAACATTTTATTTAGGACTATAAATCTTCAGAAAAAGGTGGACAGAGTTCGATAAAAGGAAAAGCAAAAAATAAAAACAGCGAGGGAAACATAAGGATGATGATATGGAAGCAATTGACTAAAGTTTTAAAAACATGTAGAGCTTTTAGGATGATATAGCCTGAGTCAGAGCACATGAAACAAAATGTAGAGCTTTTAGGATGATATAGCCTGAGTCAGAGCACACCAAACAAAACAAGTTTGTCTAATCACTCCACAATTCCTAAGCTAGTTTCAGTATGCATTTGAGCATATTTTGGTGGTACAGTAAACGCTCCTATAACATATACCTCCTATAACAGTGGTTCCCAACTGGTGGTCCATGGACCCCTAGGGGTCCACAGGACGTTTTGAGGGAGTCCACAGCCTGGTGCCAGTATTGGTTTTTCTAGCTAGTTATTTACAGCTATTTTTGTCCTATGGTGGTTGGATCAATGATATAAAAACCCTAAAAGGATAGGCGACGGCTATCATATGGGCAGGGTTTAAAGATCGAGCTCTGTTGATGATGTGCTCGCCTGGGTTTCGGGGCTAATGCAATTCCAGCGGGGTGGTCACGTTGTCTTGTTAGGTTTTTGGTCCAGATATTTATCACCTATGTGCATCAATCGCTGGATAGTACCTGATTTCTGGTTAGTAGTACAAAACAACAAAACCTGTAACCTGCAAACACGTAATTCTTTCTCTCCCTCTTCAATTTCAGTGATATACTATGATCCATGGAAAATAAAACAATTCAATTTACAATGCATTGTTATAAACATATATATTATGATGTTTATAAAGGGGTCCGTGACTTTTAAATAAGAAGCTCAGGGGGTCCATGGCTCCAAGGTAGTTGGCAACCACTGTCCTATAACATAAATTCCAGATAATGTAAAAAATTTATGTGAAGTTTTTGCTTCGTCCTACATAAAAAATTTCATGTAACGTAAAGTATCAAGTCGGGCGAGTTTTCAAATTCGATTTGAATGTTAGTTTATCTTGCTGCACTCGCGGAAGGAAAAAATTCGTGCGTATAGCGTTACATTTATTGTATATAACTTTCGTGACATAATAGTTCGTCGCAATAGATCGTTAAATGTGTCGACAAAATGGAGAATAGGATAGCTGCACAATTGTTCATAAATACAAAGGTGTTACAGTGTTGGCCTACCAATATGAATGTCACGAGTTGGAGTATCGTCGAAAGTTCTTTTTATCATAACCTTGACCCTTGGATACAGATAAACGATGAACAAGTAAAACTGCATTTTATTGCAGACGTATAAAATATTTGTTGTCAGTTTTACTTTGCAGAATAGATTTTGCTGCTTAGAAAAATAAGCAAATCGTTGTAAATGAACGTCGAAAATGTGCAGTCCCCACCAACTTGTAAAATTGCCGCGATCATGGTCTATACAATCAGTGAGACTGATCATACAATGGAGAGATCCAAACCAATCATACTGCAGTTACGGTACAGAACACAAATTAAAAGAGGTTTTAATTTGTGTTCCGTGTTCCAAATCAACTTTTTTCCTTTTTGCATGGCAAAGGGGTAAGTTTTGGAAAGATCTTGGAATGGATTAGGCAATTCACATGCATTTTAATGTTCTTATAACGTAAAACCCTTATAATGTAAACTGTACTGGAAAGGATTATTTACGTTGTAGGAGCACCTACTGTATTACCAGATTAGAGCCACCTCAAGTATAGTTAAACACAATAGACTGGTCGAGTCTGACCTAGGGATGGCATTTGTTGTTTGAAAAGGTGTTATCAACTATCGTTGGAGTTGTCCCACCGATAGCGATAGTATCGAATTATGAATGAGCAGACAGGGTGCACCGATAGTTATCGCGTGACTTGGCTGCTGGTGAAACTATCGTATTATCGTGCCTGAAAAGATCGAGGATTGTGGGAAGGGATAAGAAAAGGTGTTCGAGTTATCAGAGCGTTCAAGTTATCAGAGCACTGTCACAAGTCCATGTATTTATTAGTAGATAAATGTACATATACAAACAATATATAAATCAAACGCATAGATGGCTTGTTGCAAATTAAAAGGCTTCTAGTGTAAAGTTTAAAAAATTTCATCAGAAAGTATAGAGACTTTTCTATCACTTGAGATTGGTTTGTTGTTTTAGGTGATGTAATTGCCAGGACGTTTGCAGATTAAAATTGGCAAAACTTGATCGCTGTTGAAATGCTCAGAAGAAAAGACATCCTTTTCTTTTGTGCGTTTTAACCAAAATCAAGTTTGCCGATTTTTCTTTAAGTTTATTCGAAGGTTTTTCGAAGGTTCGAAGTTTATTCGAAGATTTTTCCTTGCTTTCGGAGGGCCATCGCTAAGCGGATGTTTGGTAAAATTTGATGTTTGCAAACCATTAGAAAAGTCGTTGACAAAAATATTTTGCTGATGATGGTAATAATGACGTCTAAAAACTACTAAAAGTTGAGGTTCATCTCTATGGCTTGGAATAAAGTGATATCCTTAAGTGATAACAACTGTTTCGGTAGCCGTTGGGCAAAAAACTGTTCGAGTTAACCAAATTGAGGTCGAGTTATCTAAGGCAATTTATCATTGCGTGAGAATGGACCAAACAAATCCGTTCGAGTTAACCATGTGTTCGAGCTATCTGAGGACGATAACTATCGGGTTATATGATTTGTTATTATTCGATAACAATATATTAGTTTCGAATGTTTCGATAGGCTAAAAATAGGCAACCATATTCATACCGAGAAGACAACTATCGACTATCGCAATCGACTATCGCAATCGACTATCGAGCTATCGTACAACCCTAGTCTGACCCAAGCCTTAACACTAACACCATGGTTGCAGAGCTCTAACTCTTTCCTACATTGATTTTGACACAAAACCTGAATCCATACTTGTGCCTTGACAATGTAAAAGAGGTTATATGGTGCCAGATACCTGGTGTTGGCGTCTGCGTTGCCACCACTTCTCTCTTCAGTCTCCGTTTACCCGCAGACCGGGGTTTGCTAATTGTCACCTGCCAAGAGCTGATACCGCTGCCAATGGCCTGACCCAACGAGCCATTTTTAGCTGTGGCTTCAAGTCGTTCTAATATCTCCATCTGATGAGACTTGACCGCTCCGCATCCGACCACCCAGTAGAGTACTGAACCTAGCTGTGATGATTTCCTTTTCTGATCTCCTAAACCAGAGACTAGTGCTGCCGACTGGTCTAACATATCTCCTTGTCTTTCAGCTCGGAACGAAAGATGTTCTTTGCTGACGGACAAATGCTTGCTCGTCTCTTCTATTAGTCTTACCCGCTGCGAGGGAATAAGACCGTCATTGTCAGTATTTAGGGCTACGGTTACTCTTGTAACAGAGTCCTGAGGTTTACACAACAAAGAAGACTCAGCAGAATGCAACTGTCTAGCAACTTCATCCTCTCTACTGTCTCTCACAGTTAATGCAAATAAATCTCCGGCAGCGGAAAGTACAAAGGTCCCCTTGTCTGTCAGCGTAGGCACACCCTCGAGTATGCCAGAGTCAGCGTTGTACGAGAGCCAGTCTGGCAATTTGTCAGCTCCTTGTTCAACAACCTGTCCAACAATATTGGTATTTAAAAATTACAAAATCTATGAGCCACTGTTGGTGACAGCGATACAAATATGATCAACAAAAGCTCGATGCATTAGAAAAAATATGGCCATGCATGATTCGCACTAGCAAAGATGGATAGAAGTTTGATTGAAACCATTAGAAAGACCAATCCCGTTGAAAGAAATTGCTCCTCAAAGAAAGTCAACCGGTGACGACTGATTCAATTGTGCCAAATAGTAACCGCAGCGTAGCATAGGTGACAACATTTTAGTAAGGTATTTACAGTAAGAAAAGATTATGATTAAATGATAGAACCAAAGAGAAAAAGGATGCTTTGGGATTACCGAGTGCGGAAGGTACACAGTTACCTATAAGTGAGGTCTTATGATTTCAATTGTATAACTGTCACAGTTGCCAAGTTGTCTAGGGTCCACTGACAATGAATAACTGTAGCCATGGCGATGCATCAGCAAAAGCTGTGGCCTGCGATCTTTATAAATATTTCATTGCTTTTAGGAAAGGATAACCAAATGTTCGCCGTGGAACAAAAGCATTCGGCTAACCCTAAAAACTTTAATGGATAGGTAAAAACATTGATTCATCGAATTCCAAAATGATTTTCCCATGAAAAATAGTGTAAATAAATTTAACTCATCCCAAAGATAAGAAAACAGCTTTCGTTGCATTTTCCCATTATTGCACATTTTTACACACATGTACATGTTTGTTAAACTGCATAATAAGAAATCAGATAGTATATAAACTAGACTGAGTTTCACATATATACACTCTATGAATAGAGTGGGCTATGCGATGTATAGTTCTATCTGTAGGAGCTTGTACCCAGTCTCTTGTTTTCCAATTTTTGTTAAGATAATAAAACTGCAGCAAGAGTGCTTACTTGCATACACTGCTTACTATCTGGCTGAGTGATGCAGCCAAATGCCATTTGTGAGTAGATTTTACTCAGACTCTACAGTAGACTACACAGAACATGTGCACTGGGCACTTCATGCTCAATTATGCTCACATAGATGGATACAACTCTCGTCTCATGACTGCCTTGTCTCAGCATTCATCTAGACTGCTGAAGGCCATTACAATGACTCATCGTTTAAATACATATAATTTCAGTTCATACCAGAAAGACCCAATAAACTTAGTTGCTAAACCTACTGACAGAGAGGTTTATTCAGGTAGTCCCTACATTCACAACACCTACATGGATAGTGCCCTTTTTAAGCAGTAGGACTCTGTCTCTAACCTGTTTAAGTTGTGTCTACACTAGCAGTAGGACTCTGTCTCTAACCTTTTTAAGTTGTGTCTACACTAGCAGTAGGACTCTGTCTCTAACCCGTTTAGGCTGTGTGTACACTAGCAGTAGGACTCTGTCTCTAACCTGTTTAAATTGTGTCTACACTAGCAGTAGAACTCTGTCTCTAACCTGTTTAAGTTGTGTTTACACTAGCAGTAGAACTCTGTCTCTAACCTGTTTAAGCCGTGTCTACACTAGCAGTAGGACTCTGTCTCTAACTTGTTTAAGCTGTGTCTACACTAGCAGTAGGACTCTGTCTCTAACCTGTTTAAGTTGTGTCTACAATAGCAGTAGAACTCTGTCTCTAACCTGTTTAAGCTGTGTCTACACTAGCGGTAGGACTCTGTCTCTAACCTGTTTAAGCTGTGTCTACAATAGCAGTAGAACTCTGTCTCTAACCTGTTTAAATTGTGTGTACACTAGCAAATGATTGAGGAGATTTTGTCAGAAATATTGATCGGTCATCAACATTCAAGAAACTATTTTGGGTTGACAAAGTGTTTCGCAAAAGTGGGAAAGCTGAGGTCCATTTAATTATAGACATTCAATCAGTTAAAAATAAACAATGCTGTCAACCATTTCAAAATCGAATTCAGTCTTACTGCTAGTTTTATCATACTTTCACAGCATACTTTGTAGCCCCATTTCCCTGGTTCGCTAGTTTCCCTTTAAATAAACTTAAAAATATTGTAATAAACAGGACTAGGCAACAGTGGTCTGGTGATGGGGTTTGTTATGTAATAAACAGGACTAGGCAACAGTGGTCTGGTGATGGGGTTTGTTACGTAATAACCAGGCCTAGGCAGCAGGTAGTCTGGTGACTTGTGATTGGGTTTGTTGGAGGTCGTCACCTTACATCTACCAATGGGGTTTGGGGACACCAGTAATTGCTCTTGCTGACCAGTGGGTGCTCTGACAAGCCTGGGCAGTAGGTTTTTTCATGCCTTGACTAAAGGACTTGTATAGCTGTTTACTCCAGAAGTTCATGCCTACTATATGCACACAAGGCAATTCCTGGACAATTAAAGGTATGCTACTTTTTATGTAATGTAAAATTCATTTTTTCTAGCATGTTTTTATGGCTGTTATGTACACTTTTTATCTTTTCTAGTATTGCAAACCACATGTCACATATTCATTTAAACTTTTAGATTTCACGGTGTGTTGGTGATTAAGAGTTGGACAACATGTATAGATTGTTCGTCGCCAAGAATAAATAAACTCGTTCAATTCATTTACCAAGCAGCAGTGCAATCTCCTTGTTTGGATTAGCCTTGTCGCTACATACGGTATACTCCGCATAAAGTGTACCAAACTTGCCTAGCATTCGCATAAATGCTATAAATATGATAAAATATCACTACACAAAATTTCAAAACAGACGGTATATCATAGTGGTACCAACGAATGAAGGTAGACAGTAACTAACAAAAGGTAACAAACTAACAGTGACAAACTAACAAAAGTATGAAACAAACTTTTAAACGTTTGCCTAAGCCTGATCCCACAGCAAACTAGGTTAGAATTAGAAAAGGAAGGAGGAATAGAAACCTGTGTGACAAAAACTGAAGTGAGGCAAAACCAATAGTAAGCCGCGTGACAAAGGCTGAAGAGGCGAGACCAATATAAAGCTGCGTGACAAAGGCTGAAGCGAGGCAAGACCAATAGAAAGCGACGTGACAAAGGCTGAAGAGGCAAGACCAATATAAAGCCGCGTGACAAAGGCTGAAGTGAGGCAAGACCAATAGAAAGCCGCGTGACAAAGGCTGAAGTGAGGCAAGACCAATAGAGAGCGGTTTGACAAAAGCTGAAGTGAGGCAAGGAAATAAAGAGAGAAACATTAGGAATAGAGCTGATAGACAGTCAATAGGAAATCATTAATTAAACACTTGGATAATAGCTTGCCCTTGGGCTTTGATACTCTTTGATTACGTGGATAAATGACCATACAGTAGACACAACTGGAGCTGAATGCGTGTAGTCTACCATTTACCCTTATGAACACAGCTGATAAACACCGCACATGAGCACCGCATATGAGCGACGCTTACGAACGCAGTTTATGAGCATCGTTTATGAGCACTGCGTATGAACACCGTTTATGAACACCGCTGATGAGCACTGTTTATGGGTACCGCTTAAGAACACCGCTTAAGAACACCGCTTATGACCACCGTTTATGAACGCCGCTTATGAACGCCGCTTATGAGCGCCGCGTATGAACACCGCGTATGAACACCGCGTATGAACACCGCTTATGAACACCGCTTATGAACACCGCTTATGAACACCGCTTATGAGCGCCGTTTATGAGCGCCGCCTATGAACAGCGCGTATGAACGCTGCTTGAGACATTGTACGAGTCACGAAGACAATCACATTGCAGAAACTTCTATTTTATTCCTTCATAGGAGCTAAGAATCTGTTGATTTCTGTCAAACGCAGAGTAAAACAATCTTGGCTACAAAATGAACAGAGATTGTTTTGCTGTTGACACCTACATACTGACATACACCTGACCTACATACTCATAGGCGAGGCACATGTGGGCGAACCATTGACTGTGCCATCTGAGGAAACCTTTCTAGAACTCTCGTGGAGCTGGTGACCTGACGCGCCTCTGCGTGGGTGCACCGATGTTCGCTTGCACCACGGGGTAAAAAGGGATGGGTCCCAGGCCAACTCTCTTTAGTTTATGTGACAGTTTAGTCGCGACTTGTGGAGTTGTTTATCCATAGCTACAGTCGAAGACCACATAAACAATAGCTAAAAGAGTGACGATAATGATGCTTCATTCTTATGATAAAAAACATGCGAAGATGCAGCCACCGGCAATACATAACATTTACGAGGAGAATAACTCTATGACATTCAGACAACTCTCTTCAACTATTAATGAGGGTTGCGCCGTGTAAAATATTTTTGCTCAATGGCTCAGACCAGAGCGTGCCTTGCCACAAAGGTAATTACTTGTCTATGATGTAACGCCAATAAAGTCGATTGCAGCAACAAAAAAATTGGTGTGGTTCTGCCAGCTGATTGGTCAAAAGCAATTCGGAGTTGTTACACCGATGTAAATTTCTGCAAATGACCCTTTAACTCATAGTGGATTATCACTTAATCTCGATGAGACACAAAGGTTCTGCCTAGGAAGCTTCTTGAAAATGCTGAAGCTCTTTTTTTTATTGATATTTAAAATAATTATATCTATTCATATATGCTAGCGTCTATTCCCAACAGGAAATTCTGATAGATCATGTCCGAGGTTATGTTCTGCTAGCGAGCACAAGAAATCCCTTTAGAGCATCTCAGCAGTTAATTCACCCTCTTAAGTCTCTTCGAGTGAGCATAACAAGACACTTATGTGTTTAGAACGTAACCTTCAGGACACACAAGACTTTTTGAGACGGAGACCAAATGTTGACAAAAAAACCAATCTTTTTTGGCATTCATCGGATGGCAATAAACACCTGTGCTTGCTGTTCGAGAGGCACTAATGGCTTAAAAACTAGGTTTAGATTTCAAATTTATTCCTGAAGAAAATCATATTGATCACTTTTAATAAAAGTGTAGAGCATGAATGTAAGTTCTGCACCTGAAACAATGACAAACCATGAGGGATGGTACAACCAGTCTTTTGTTTATCATTTATCAGTGCCTTACTGATTGTAACATCATCTATATTAGCCAAATAATAATGTGTCACAATTCAGGAAAATCCCAAACCAGGCTCGATGAGTTACTAATAAGATGGGTAAGTCAGGGTAAGATGGGTAAGTGCACATTTACACTTGTGACTGGTTTTCAACAACACGATAACATCACTTCAGGCACCCCTGGTTGAACCATTCAACAACACGCTAATACCACTTCAAGCACCCCTGGTTGTACCATTCAACAACACGCTAATACCACTTCAAGCACCCCTGGTTGTACCATTCAACAACACGCTAACACCACTTCAAGCACCCCTGGTTGTACCATTCAACAACACGCTAACATCACTTCAAGCACCCCTGGTTGTACCATTCAACAACACGCTAATACCACTTCAAGCACCCCTGGTTGTACCATTCAACAACACGCTAATACCACTTCAAGCACCCCTGGTTGAACCATTCAACAACACGCTAATACCACTTCAAGCACCCCTGGTTGTACCATTCAACAACACGCTAATACCACTTCAAGCACCCCTGGTTGTACCATTCAACAACACGCTAATACCACTTCAAGCACCCCTGGTTGTACCATTCAACAACACGCTAATACCACTTCAAGCACCCCTGGTTGTACCATTCAACAACACGCTAATACCACTTCAAGCACCCCTGGTTGTACCATTCAACAACACGCTAATACCACTTCAAGCACCCCTGGTTGTACCATTCAACAACACGCTAATACCACTTCAAGCACCCCTGGTTGTACCATTCAACAACACGCTAACACCACTTCAAGCACCCCTGGTTGTACCATTCAACAACACGCTAATACCACTTCAAGCACACCTGGTTGAACCATTCAACAACACGCTAACACCACTTCAAGCACCCCTGGTTGTACCATTCAACAACACGCTAATACCACTTCAAGCACCCCTGGTTGTACCATTCAACAACACGCTAATACCACTTCAAGCACCCCTGGTTGTACCATTCAACAACACGCTAATACCACTTCAGGCACCCCTGGTTGTACCATTCAACAACACGCTAATACCACTTCAAGCACCCCTGGTTGTACCATTCAACAACACGCTAACATCACTTCAAACACCCCTGGTTTCACCATTCAACAACACGCTAACATCACTTCAAACACCCCTGGTTTCACCATTCAACAATAGTCTAGTCATTAAGGTTCCAGCAGTTGCACTTACATGTATTATACAAATGACTGCTAGTTGGAAAGAGGCTGAGCCACTCAAACAATATACATGTACAGTGCTACCCGCTACAGTGGCCACAAAATAGCTCAAGGCCTGTTATACAATCACCAAGATGCTCGTCTTCGGTTCATTATTACTGACAACTGCTGTATTAATTTTAAGGTATTTCAGTTTCTTATCTTGAAGTAGCCAGTTGGTTTTCTTCAGCGCGCAGAGCACCTGCAGAGCACCTGCATGTCTCTCACTAGCAGCCAAAGTGCACCACTAAATATATCGCTATAAACTATAAACACAGGTTTGGAAGAGCTGTACAGAAGGGTTGATGTGATATTATATAATAAAAATACATAACATTAACAGGTTTGGAATAGCTGTACAGAAAGGTTGATGTGATATTATATAATAAAAATACATAACATTACCAGGTTTGAAAGAGCTGTACAGAAGGGTTGATGTGATATGATATAATAAAAATACGGTTTGTGCAGCGAATTAGTATAAGCTGGCATTGACAAAGAACGTGAAAGTTAGTAGAAGGGATGAGTAAGATGATACCTTATCAGTTAAACTGTTACAAAGAATGAGTGTCAGAACATTCAGATACTGATCACAATATACTAACCTTTGACGCACGCACCTCTACTAGTCATAATAACGAGACACAAAAATAATGTACAAAAAGGAAACGACTTGATTATAAATTAACTAAGCAGCTTACCTAAATATCTGTGATATGATGGAATACTTGAAGTTAAATATTGTCCTGATACACATTTGATCCATTATAATTAAAAAAGAATTCTGGAAAAGTAAGAAAATCATATTAGTCATGTCGATCTCATATATTCCTGAAACGATACAGGTTCAAATAGAGAAACTGTATTCTACAGAGAATTACCTGGTTAAAGAATGAAGAAAATTGATTCTTCTATTAAAAACTGCGTTATTTCCGATAACAACGAAAAGAACTATGGCCAAAATGCACAAATGAGAATTATTAATATCACACAATTTTAGAACCAAATAACAATCAGGAGATACAAGTAAACGACTAAGATTGTCTCCACAATCATTCTTAGTGAAGAAACAGCTGGCAGACTTGAGCAGTTGCTAGCAACTCTTATAAAACCAACTTCTCCTTAACTAGTCAGCATTCTTCACATACATAAATGTAGGTCTTGTGTAAGACAATGAGGCAATTAGTTGGCTAATGATAGACCAGAAGTTGCCCATCAATAAACATCAACTCGGCTTGTTTAAATAGCCCCAATTTCAATGTCTACAAACATTGTAATTGGGGCTATAAAAGTCACGTAATAGATACAACATAATTTATCGGCTAAACAATTGTAATAGCGCTTTTATTCTAAAACAAAAACCGCAGTCAGTTTTTCTAAAAATATACGTAACTAACTAATGAGGATATGGTTTACGGGTACAAGGGGTACAACTAATCTGTACATTTTACTGGCTATACAACAATACTTTCTTGTCTAGCGCATTCTCTAGGCTGAGCCATAACACGGTGTAGCTATACTAAACTACAAAGGTTTCCATCAGCCCCCTAACTAGAGATGCAAATATCACGTAGGCTTAAGTAGAGAGATGACGCTTGCATTGCAGTTAATAATAGAATTAACTAATAAACGCTAATGGCTCATTGTGCAAAGTGTAATATTCATCGGAGAACAGCAATACTACAAACAAATATATGAATGTCAGCATTGAGCTCCTGAGAGTATTCAGAGTCACACCTGGACAAAAACATTGGAACACCTGTACGTGAAGGGAGGCTTTTTCACATAGTTGACGCCATCGCACAAACATCAATAACTAGTTATACAGTGCCTTCGCACCCAAGAGATTGATTGTAAATAGTTGCTTCAGGAAAACAAGCGGCGATAGACAAGACATTTTTTAGTTAGTAGTCTAACTTACTGATATATATTTAGCATCTTTATCACCAGATGCTATTTGGTAAGTAAACAGCCTATCAACCAGTGCTGTTGTGTCTGATAGCACTCGAGCTTCCTCCCCAGTACACTGCCTAGAAAGAAGCGCCAACACCAGAAGAATGATTCGTCTCATCTTGGCCTCTCAACAGCTGCAACAAAACCCCACCATATATAGCTCATTGTGTGCATGTATATCCAGATGAGAGTTAAAGAAGTACTGCGGTATTACATTCTGACTTGACAAGTCATAGTTGCATATCCTATGTTATCTAATGCACTGATAATTACATTACGTCTTTCTAAAGCCAACAGACTCTCTTGTCTCATGCTTTTGGAATGTTTCCAATTTTTGTTCTACCGAATGCCCTACAACTGCACGAATGCCCTACAACTGCACGTATACCTTTATTCATACCTTTATTACGTGGGGCTGAGGGGAGGAGGGGGCACTAACTATCTTTACTCTTGCCAAGCCACTAACTGATAAATTATTTAACTTGAACAAGTTGTATGAGCATTACGAGTATGACATGCTTAGTCCGTTCTATTATCGCGCGTTGTTTCACTATTTTAGTCCATTTTGAGCAAACGGAAGATAAAGTTTTTCAATTGATGTTACAAATGAAAAATGACAGCTGGACACTGACAATGCGCCCTTATATCTTTATGAGTAAAGATATGCATCATTTTTTCGCATTGAATAAGGCAATCGCGGTTCAATCGATTTGGTATGAGCTAAGAAAAAGTATACAAATTAAACTTTTCATACGGCTGGCTGAGTGATGTGTGTCATGTTGATGTCTCTTAGAGTTCCATGTAACTACATCTAATACTCTGAGTAGAGACCTTTTCATATGACTTTCAATCACAACTCCTAACCAGTCTTGGAGTGAATAGGTAAAAAAATGGATCTAACTCGAATCGCTACACATCACTGCCAACAATAAGCCTATAAAAATAGGTACAAAACAAAAATCGAGGAACATTAAAGGTGCTTTCAAATTCATTTTGAGTGCCCACAAGGGTATGTTAAAATATACATGTATTATTAAAAATGTCCTTGACCTGGAATACATAGGATGTATCATTTAGCTGTATACATATCGATAAACTTGGAGTTACTTACTTTCAACAATGTGAGCTTTACACAGTAATTAACGTATATACTCAAGTTTATGTTCTGCTTGTATAAGTTGATAAGTATTTTAAGACAAACTATTGCACTATTATAGGTATTACTCATGTATAAATCGACCTCACTATTCTGGAATAAGTATGCCGAATTTGAATCAATTTTTGCTATTGCTGGATAAAAACCTAACTTTCACAATATAAAGTTTTTCTACTCGATACAAGAAATAGCTAACTGACCTGTTTTAAACAAAGTTTTAAATGACTTGCTTACAGTATTATTTGTGCAATGACTGCACGCTAAAATGCGAGTGAAACGTAGCCTGTTCTCAATGATCTTGACCAAGCTCTATTTAAAGATGTGATTGCACCATTGAGGTCACCCAAATAAAATTAAGACCAATATAAGACTAAAACATCAGCTACAATTTGATGTCACTTGTTTCTTTGTAGACTAGCCCTGTCCAAACTTGAATGAGATCATTCTTTCAAGCGCTCAGATTCCAGCAGGTGCTTTATTCGTGACGTGTATAGTGAGCGTATATCAAAAGAGTCCGTGAGCAATAAATATACAATCTCTTCTTTAGCCAATCAGCAGCACGAGATTTTTATATAGGTCATAATAAATGTTATCGCTAGTAAAACGGTCTGTAATCTGTGATCTTGAAAATTCTCATTAACGAATTTACTGAATTAATTTTATTGACGAACAACAAAATTTTAACGAAGCTTGCAGTTCCAGCTTCAGGTGACTCAAGAGTTTCAGGTGACTCAAGAGTTTCAGGTGACTCAAGAGTTTCAGGTGACTCAAGAGTTTCAGGTGACTCAAGAGTTTCAGGTGACTCAAGAATTTTCTGAACATCACGTGGTTAAAGATCGGGGCCGACAGCCGACAGGTTAGAGCTGACAAGTATTATGCTGCAGAGGAAGATAGGAGAATAGAGGTACAGTAAATCTGTCTTTAACTCTGGGTCTTCTATATATATACTAAACCAAAGGTAATAAGTTTACTACTCATGAATACCATTACTAATTAATAAAATCCTAACTTTTTGCTATCAATCATTGTTTCATAATTTTTGTATCGTTTCACCTAGCTATAATATTTGCTTCAAATTTTCTTTGGCAGTTTTAGCAAGTAAATTAGATTTATGATTAGAATTTATGTTCACTTCTCACTTGCAGAAAGTGAGGAAAATAGATTGATCAATGCTCATCTTGAACTCCAAGAAACCAAGCTTCGAATTGTTAGTTGCTTACTTATGCTTTTGTTAAACATTTGTTCATTTTGTAATTTTACACAGTCAATATAACTCTCAAATTGAACGCTTTCAGTAGATACACTTTAGAACGACATCGATGAATGACAGATATTTATTACATTTGTTTTATTGATTACAGGATGTTTATGTGACACCACCAGTAGAGCAGTGGTGTCAGTGTGGAAACTGCCATACATCGGAAAGAGAGACATGAATGAATCCTGCAGAAATCATGATATGTGGCATTCCGTTTTTCAGTCTGATCTTAAGTGTGTTGCAGAAGTGCAGATTACAGAACTTATAAAACCAGGTCCATTAAGGGTGGCCTATTATAACTACCGACAGTATCATGGTAAGTTTTGTAGCTAACAGGATTTTTGTTGCTGCTAATTTTACTGGATATCATATTACTGCCAAGTGACTTTTAATAAGTTATCCAAAGATAATAAAAGTTTAATATTTTGTTCGAACACAAATATCCAGATGCTGAGTGTCTAGAACCATCTGAAAGCCTGCAGGAACATGAGATATACAATACGGTACCTAAAGACAGAGGAAGTCATGCACCTACAGATAATTGGTATTTAGGACATACCCAGAAAGCCTTACAAGAACAGAATGGTGATCACCACTAACCTTCGTACACAACATAGTGAGAGCTACATATCCTAGGTCCAAAGATGAAAAAGAATATCCAGATACAATACATACAGAGTTTGAGTTCAATGCAGTAGAGTATTTTGTCTTATTATATACATTACATTATATACATTACATAGCTGAAACTATGTGAGTGGCCACGACTTGGATAGATGTTTTAATGAAACCCTTGCTGAAATGAAAATTCTTTGGCTTGTAAAAATTATATAATAAAATAATAATGTTGACGATAATGAAAAACATGATTTGCAGAACATATTGAATACATCATAGCCCGGTTGCCACCTGTGGCAAAATCTTGTCTGATATTTGGGTTTATGAAGTGTAATCGGAGCTGTATTGACAGGTACTTTTGCATAGTTCGGCTCAATTCCAACGTACCAATTATTATAAGCTACTCATCAGTGGGTTGATTGATTTAAAAGAAATTGACGTTGTTTTGCGTTCACTATTTTGGTTAACTCAAAAAACCATTTGTTTTGTTCCTGAATCAACTAATCAAATGCAACTAGTAAATTTTTACTACAAATTGATACTAGTAATGACTAGATAAGTTGACTTTTTCAGGGATTCAATTGGTTTTGCATTATATTCAAACATTCTTTTCAAAGATGCAGCTTGCCTATTTTTTCTAGTAACTAGTTTCCGGTATAGGTACCTACTGAGAACTTTGCTGATACAAAGGCTTCGGTGAAATAAGTTAACTCGACGTCCTAATTACCGTAGACTGGCAGAATCGTAGTCGGTACTCGGATGTTTACACAACATTTAGAAGAAACTACATGTAATATGACAAATTTTCAATTATCCTTATTTGAGGCATTTGAAACATTTATAATAATGTATCTGTAGCTAGAATAAAAATTTTATCCTAGCAATCATGAGCAAATACAAAATAAAATATATGCGAATAGAGCCGCGTAGGACTAGACTTTTATTGCAATAGCTGATGTGAATACGAGAGATACAGACAGGCTGTCTCACTATATACATCATTTTGGGCAAGTCTGAGCACATCTTTTTTTTCTGAGCATTTTTAATACGATCAATTTTTGTCGATTTTAATCTGTAAGTATCCTGACAGTGAGATCGCCTAAAACAACATCTCAAATGATAAAAACATCGATACTTTCTGTTAAAATCAACTAAAATTTGACGCAATCACATCTTTAAAGGTATGCAGATTAGACTTTATTCATAATTTACAGTTGTAAAATTACGCTTAACGTTTTTCCAAATATATCACTTGTTAAATTAAAAATCGGCAAGTGGTAGTACAGCACAACAATAGCGACTACCAAGCTCGTTTACTGATAATATATACTGCATTTCTCTGATATTACTTCAAAGAATTACACGGACACTGGTTATTCTGTGATGCAACTTTAACATTTATATGATAAAGCAACATTATTAAAATTATTGTGTGTATAATAAAGGAGTTTTTTTTTCATAGTCACATTTTATTTGACACAGCAGCAACATGTCCATAAACACATCACACATGTCTAAGTCGACTTCAAAAACTTCACCTTCAAATCATCTACTAAAAACCTGACTTATAGACAAGTATATAGCTACTGTACTTTATCAATAGACTGCAAAGCATTCATCTGTAGCCTTTGCTACACTGATTGCCTTTGCTCTAAGGTAAACCTAAAAACTGTAAACTATTTATAAATATTAGGCCATAGCTTTTACATTCCCCTATAAGCACTTACATCTATTGTCAACAGACCATGAATGATTCGGGCATCTCGTACCCTCGTGCATTATAAAAACTACCAACAAGATCTCTTACAGTTTTATGGGATGTGCGATTAAAATCTAAAAGCATACTAAACTAAATCACATAAAATATGGGCTGTTCATCTTCAAAATGGAGACAACAAGAGTCTCACTAAAATCATTAGTCGCATCAAAATTAGTAAATACGTGGTATGAAATTGCCAGTATGCAAAAATTTTGCCAGGAAGCTAAGCGTAACCCCCATTGTACACCTGACCTACTAAGTTACTCCTTGATCAAAAAAAACCTGTTGGGATGTTAATAAATCAAAAATAGTTCCTAAATGGCATTATATAGTTCCTAATGAACATTATAAAAATTCAATTTTTGAATGCCACTAATGGCTTTAATTGAATTTTGGATTTGCCCACCCTCTTGCATAAGTACGTTTTAGTCAATTTGTGCGTGTGGCAAGGTAAGCAGACCAAAATGAATACCCTTAGCCATTCCAGTGGTGTTACGTCTATATGCTTCTAACATTCACTTTTTTGCATTTCCAATATATATATGCAGTTCCATTCGACAGTACAAACTTATTTTTCTAAAGGTTTTTGTACACACAATCGATATTAATGCTAACATTTCTTTTTAAAACAACTCCAAAAACTGAGCAAATAAGTTTTGAGAAAGTTGAATAATTTTATTTTTTATTTTTAGCCTTTAATAACTGAGAAAAGATGCTTTGATTCTTATCTCTATCTTCATACAGAGTAAATTGTGCCTTCTTTCAGAGTCAGTATTTTTATAAGTATTATAACTATTTTTATAGTTATTATTATTTTTAGCCTTTAATAACTGAGAAAAGATGCTTTGATTCTTATATCTATCTTCATACAGAGTAAATTGTGCCTTCTTTCAGAGTCAGTATTTTTATAAGTATTATAGTTAGTTATTATTTAGCAAAAATAGTTAAATATTGTTACCGGTTTTTTTTGTCAATATTCAACTTGAGCAATATGACTTAAGACCACAATGTAGGCCTAGTTGTGTTTAAGGAGTTGATACGCATTTGATTATAATGATGTTTATTTGCAATTCAAATAATTATTAAAACTAAGAAAGCTTTTTGTATAGTTGTTATTATACAATAACTGAAAAGTAGAAATAAAAGGTTTAATCATACCAGTGTTGAGCTATTTGATTTTCATATTGGTATCTTAAAAACTTTATTCATTGGTCCTTCATGTCAATGCAGCCATACTCGCTATCGTAGAACAATTTTTGTGCTTATTATTTTAATTAATTTTGCAGTATTTTCAAAATAGTTTTAAAAATATGAGTTATACAAACATGATGAGACCTTTATTCAGCAAGAAACTGACAGAATTAAACTAACTTGCTTCTAAAACTTATGACATTACAACATTTTAAAAACATTATCAAAACTTAAATGGATAATAACACTAAAAACCTACTTTCAATAATGCATAAAACACAAAGTTAAAAGCCAGCAAGAAAATACGTTTAAATTATAATATTAAAACTATTGTTTATTTTGCTAGTACTTTTTAAATAGTATTAGTATTATCTACCTTCTCGTTTTATTGTGGGGTTTACTAAAAGTTTGCAATAAATCAGTGATAAACTGTCATTTAGCTTCATTTTTCAAGATTACTTATCCCAGACTTAAAAAAAGTAAGGCATTAAACATGTCCCAACACGTTTGTCGTAACTATGTTCATGCGCATATCAAACTAGCAAAAATGCAGCATGAAACTAGCGTCTGTCTGGGTCAATGTATCACCAAAAACAAAACTCGCCAGTCTCTCAGATATTTATTTACTAATATCTCTCGCTAATGCAAAATCAAACAGCCCCAACAGTGAAAGGAAAAATTAAATTTACAAAATACTCAGTATTACTAAATAACGGTTCTAATTATAATAGAAAATTAGTGAAATTACCTATCACGCCACATGTAACTTTTATCCAACGATATCGTTTGACGCAAAAATCTTTGCATGCTATTTCTTCTAAACTGAGTAGCTTACAAACTGTTATTATTCGTAGCCCCTACTCCACACATACGACCATCAACATATTGCTAGCCACGTGACTTTCCTGGACCAATCAATATGGCTTATTTAAGTTGAACGTATAAAGTTTGGAGTTGTTTACTACTTTTCTGTTACGACCATTGGTTCTTTTATGATTTCAAGAGGTGTTATTGGCTGCTACGGTTGACATATCTTGTGATAGTTTGATAGCTTGAGGGAACATTATTAGCAGTCCCACTACTTTCCATATGTTGCACATCCGGCTTAAGAGTGTCTCTGAGACAGAACAGTTTTGCAATAGTTCAAGCGAAGGGTAAGGAGAGTAGTAATGGCTATGCTTGGTTCTGCGTAAAAAGTTACAGTATTGCATAAAAAAATTATTTCATTGCTGCTTTATTTTGTCGGTGTCAGCGTTTTAAACAAAAATGCTCTTCCTAGAGTAGTATTATGGGTGGATATGGAGAAATTATGTTATGCATAACTAATCCGAATACACACACAACATCAGTGTTGAAGTTTCTTTGTCATTTTATTCTATTTTGACTATGTTTAGTTTGTACACTTTTGCTTAGTTTGTGGAAACTAATTTAATTATTACTGGTTCAGGTACAAGTGAAGATGTTTCACTATTGTAAGCAATACTGATATTTACCAGTAAAAGTTACTTTTTTATTCTGTAAGTCAAACAATTAAAATACACAATTAACAAAATTCTAAAACAATAATATTAATGACAAAAAGTTAGAAAAGCTAATAAAAGTTATATCTTTACTCAAACGGTCGTCCATGCTTGTTTGCTCAGTCTCGTACGGCTGGGAGTTTTGACAGTCAAATGAGAGTCGTGACAGTCCATAGGTAGAGAGTGCCGGCAGTTGAGATAGTGGGGTAGAAGAGGCTCAGCTGATGATGGTGAAGGAGGTTCCATAGGTAGGAAAAGGGTAGAGGCTCCTGAGGCAGAGGGAAGAGAGAGGGAGGCTCCAGAGGTAGAGAAAGGATAGATACTCTAGAGGCAGAGGGAAGAGAGAGGGAGGCTCTAGAAGCAAAGGAACGCACCTCTGCAAGCAAAGGAAGCCTCAGCCGGTTCTTGGGAAAGAGAGAGAGGTAGATCACCCCGCAGATAGAGATGCTGAGTCATTGGCGCTGTTCTCTTTTATAGATGTCTGGCATATGGGATGGCTAGTCTGTAGGTGTAGGTTAAGTGTTAAGGTTTAATGCTTCAAGTCAGGCGTGTGAAGACATTTTGTTTGCGTAAGTCTTCAGCTGGTCCACGTGATGTCGGTGTGTAGGGTGGAGCTCGTGACTTACTACAGGTATCTATGTCATGTTTGACAGGTGTGGCAGATCTGTATGTGACTCATTTGATTTGTCCCTAATGTTTTTGTGGTGGTTTTTTGGTGATTGTGATTGGTAGGTTTAATTCAGGGGTGTCCAAACTTTTTTCACTGAGGGCCACATACATAAAAATATAGGAGGGGCTGGGCCACTTACTAGAAATTAGGTATATAGCCTTAACTTTAGTGTATTTACCTACATATGCATGCTTATTAACACACGGGTACTGTTGAATAGATTTTTTACTCACCTAAAGTGGGAACGGCATTGCACTCAGTGGGAGCAGTGATGCTGCGCTTTGGACCGAAGGATAGCTGGCAGGTCTGCAGTAAACTTAGTGGTTGCGATGCGAAGGACATCATGGAGATGGCTGTCGGTTATTTTGGTTCTCATTCTGCTTTTGTTAAGTGTTAACAGAGAAAATGTTTGCTCACATATGTATGTTGAGCCAAATAGACTGATCATTCTTTTCGTGTGGCGTCTCATCATAGGAAACTTTTCCTTTTCCAAGCTCCGGTAGAACTCGGGGAGGGAAAGCTGCTGATGTTGATTCTTTAGAGCATCATCACACTGGATTTCGATGAGTTCTAATTGCAGATTCTCTTCCACTTCTTTGGCATCCACCAAGAAAGGAGTCGCGAATAGCTTGATTTCTTTATCAATGACAGAAAAATCCTGGAAGCGCTGTCTGAATCCTGTTTTGAGACATGCAATCACAGACACATATTTCCCTTTTTTAACAGGAAGGTTGGCCTGTGGATACGCAGTTCTGATCTCGGACAGTGTGGGGAAGTGCACAACGTTGAAGTTGCGCAGTTGTGTCTTAAAGAGATTGAGCTTCACACAAAATGCTTTCATGTGCGCATAAAGTTGTGGTACAAGCTGATCTTTTCCTTGTAGGCTCTTGTTCAGGGTGGTTAAAGGATCAGTAAGATCAACTAAAAATGCTAGGTCTGCCAACCATAGAGGGTCACTCAGCTCATGAAGAGGTCGATCCTTCTCTTTTAAAAACTGGTCAATTTTTGACATCAGGGAGTAAAAACGCTTCAGCACGGCACCGCGGCTTAGCCAGCGCACATCCGAGTGGTAAAGTAGATCCCCATATTCAGCATCCACATCAGAAAGAAAAGCCTGAAATTCTCTGTGGTACAGCCCTCTTGCTCGGATTATGTTGACAATTTTCACAACTGTGTTCATTACATCTCCAAGATTGACTGTCTTGGCACAAAGGGCTTCTTGGTGAACAATACAGTGCATTTTAACAGCCTCACCTTTAGTCTCTTTCACTTTAGCGCACACCATAAACGCCATTCCTTTATGTGCACCTGCCATAACTGGAGCCCCGTCTGTTGTAACTCTACACAGCTTGTCCCATTGAAGTCCCATTTTGTCATTGAGTCTGACACAGCTTCAAAAATATCCATACCCGTTGTTGTGCCTTTTAGACTCTTAAGATCGAGCAGCTCCTCTGTAACTCCAAAGTTCTCGTCCACTCCCCGCAAAAAAATTAGCAGCTGTGCGGTGTCTGTGGCATCAGTGCTTTCATCGCAATGCGATGGAGTAAAAATCAAAAGCACAAGCTTTATCAGACAGTTGCAGTTTAACGTTGGCTGACAAGTCTTCAATGCGTCGTGCAACTGTATTTCTGGACATGCTGACGTTGTTGAAGTCCTGCACTTTTTCCGGGCACATTGTTTCGGCGACTTTAACGAAGGCAGTGTTTTATGAGGTCTCCATCTGAAAAAGGCTTGCCGAGTCTTGCGATGAGTTGGGCGACCTCATAGCTGACTATTGTAGTCTTTTCCTGGACTTTTTGAGCACGCAAAAAATACTGTTGCTGACCCCGCAGTTTAGCTACCATTTGCTTTATTTTCTGCTCTCGCTCAGCACCAGTGTAGGGTGCATAGGCCTGATGTTTGGTCTCATAATGACGTCGTACATTATACTCTTTCATAACTGCCACAGTTTCAGTGTAGATCAAACAGACACACTTCCCCTTGAATTCTTTGAAGAAATATTCGCTCTCCCACCGTGTCTGAAATTTTCTGCACTCACTTTCTACCTTTCGCTTCTTTGGTTCTGCCATATTTAGTAACGGGTAAATTTCTTCTGGGATTGGCCTTTTGGCGGTAGATACGAAAAGCCGAACGCGCCGAATGACCAAACGCACTGAATGACTGAACAAACCGAATATTTTTTGGTCATATTTTTACTAATTATAGATTATATGTATTTTTGCCTGCAAATAGAGGCACAAATAATATTATATTTTATATTAATATTAATTCAATAAAGATTAACTAACTGTCATAGATTTATATCGATATCCGGTTGAGTTTTATTATTAGTGACTCGTTTTATGTTCAGATCTACGTTCTATATAGTATGCAATGTATTGGCCGTTATTCACGAACGTAATAACATATTATATCTGCCGTCAGATATCCCAACTATTATTTAGTATTAACTTGCCTTTTTGGTGGAGCAACTGCCTTGATCAACAGTAGCTCCCCCTGGTGTTAAAACTTAGAAGTGCAGGCAAAATTTGAAGTGCGAGCCATATTCCATTGTGTTTATAAAATTTCTTGTGGGCCAATTAAAAATGGACTGCGGGCCGCAGTTGGCCCGCAGGCCGTAGTTTGGACACTCCTGGTTTAATTGCTTTGGCATGTTCTCCATCTGGAGTTGACGCAATTTCTATGATTGATTCCTCCAATTTTGAAATTTCTAATTTGCTTTTGACATTTTCTAATTAATAGATATTTTGATGTCATTGAGTGTCTTGCTGCTTGTTCGTATTATATGGTTATACTGTGGTCTGGCTGCATTTACTTTTGGTATGTTGTTTTCGCAGTATTTTTGTACAACAATAGACATAAAAAATGGTAGGGTTTTCAAACTTGTGATGGCTGTTCATGCTCACATATTTTAGGATGAGTAAGGAAACAGTAGTTTTGCTATTTGTGTTTAATGTTTTTAATATTTGTCCTAATAAATCATCTAAAGTTTTTTTGATCATAAATCTTATGGTTTATCGACTGTTAGGCGACAATTTCGGTCCGAAAAGCGACAACTTCAGACGAAGGGGCGACACCGGACGGAAAAGCGCCAATTCTGGGACAAAAGGTTAAGTCCCGTTATGTTGTTGTAAATTAGTAGTGAACACTAACAAGACACCAACTTTATTGATGCCCAGATCGGAAATCTTGCATTAGTACATTTCTCACTCATTGCTCTACCTCATTTCTTTGGCATCTATTACCTGCCTATATCCACATTAATCTGATGACATTATTCTTTTACACACAGTAGAATTTCATATTGTATTAATGAATGTACCAAATATTCATTTAATTGAGATGGTTATTATTCAAAAGAAGCTGCTGGGATTAATCTGTCTTTAATCGCCAACTATTCTTTTTTCATCCTTTTCCACAAATTTAACTCTAGAATTTGTCAACTCTATGTGCTCAGAAGTCATTTAGATAGTCACTACTTTCTTTTTCACTTCCTTGAATGTCTTTGAAAACTGGCAAGCTGCTTATCAGTGTGGCAAGAGTCTGAGATTACTTACTGCCTAATATATGACATCATAGATGGACCAACATTTTTAACCCCTTTGAAGCGAGGCATTCTTGAGTCACTAGCATACCCCTGTTGATTAATCATTATACTATCGCTAACTTATGTATTATGTGTTTGGACCCTCAGTAGTAACTCTATAACTAATGTATACGCTTGTTCGAATTGCAGTATGAAAATAAATACATACATCTGAGTCTAGCTTGAGACATTTTAATAAATTTGCTTTTTGGTATATTTATACAAATGGTAAAGCTGATCTTTATCATACATGACTTTCAAAAATACGTATATCAATAGTTTGTAGCATTAAATTTTTTTTTGACAATGACTTGATTCTGATTGATACTATGCAGATAAACCCATCTAATGATAGAACTTCTCTTTCCTATCTAGAATGACGAGATCAGGTTCACGGTTAAAAATTGGCAACTGAGTATATATCACAAAGGTCAATGAGGTGTTGATCACTCCTCGTTGTCTCAAACTACAAGTTGTGTGTGCCATCGAGATCTGTGACAAGGTTGATTCGGTTGAATATCTCAAGTGACTTCAAGGGTAACATGGCATCAGGACTGGTTCATGTCTATGATTTGGAATAGGTCATTTTTCCATAAGCTTTCTGTGATGCTGATTAGTCTTCTTGCGACAAGCTGTAGAAGTAAAATATGGATATATCTTAGAGACCTATCTCAGAAAAAGCATTCATTCTTCAAACTCGAATAAAATCTCAACAAAAATAGATCAGTGTGAATCGCAATTTAGCCTATTGAGTTTGAGTTATAATGACATTGGATTATTATCATAATTTTAAAGAAACAAAGATAAGGAAGTCATCCTTGCCATAAGTAAATGAGAAATCTCAATAATAGGGACTTTGTCTTTTCATCGTTAGCAGAGAGCAAAATTCTCGTGAAATTCAATGATTGAAACTATAAATTTTTTTTTTCGCGGTGAGATAACTCTATAACTTTAACAGTCAGAGACAAGGTTGTTGACAATTCAGCCGGGAACGTGACTTCGCGGAACCATTTTGAACAAACATGCTGATATAAAAACAAGCTTTTGTAGTTTAATTGTATAAGCTAGATGCATTTTTTAAAACTAGCCTTGACATTTTGTTGAATGTTGGGGCTAGCGTATTCTGAGAAATCCCATCAATTGTGTGTGAAGATACATGCCACTATTTCTTTTATAAAAAACATCCGTAAAAAAACGATAACATTGTCAAAGCTGAGCTTCAAAAATATATGTAAGCACTGCACACGACGACAGAATAGAATGTACTTAGCCTTCAACCAAATAATAAACCAATTTGTCACCTTTCAATCTGGAATTGTTGCCAGTTTGTTCGCCGTGTCGCCCATCCATCTGAAGTTTTTACCTTTCACTGTTACTGAAAGTGTCGCCTTAGTGTCTGTCGTCCTATCTACTGTCACCCAAAATGTTCAGTTACTAAATTTTATGTCACTACCATAGATATAGTAAACCCTAGATATGCGAATAATCAAAATAAGTGAGGCCTATAAATAGCAGGACGCAACGTCGTGGTGATGTGTAGAGGGAATCAGCTGATCTATGAATTCCTATCGACTTAACATTAAAACCTGCACAATTATTCCATAGTTTGTGCATCTGAGACTGCATATGCTATTGAAAATATATAAAACTTATATAATGACTTTGGATGTGAAAGGCAAGAATCTTACACACATGGTAATGAATAATACCAATGGTTTAGAAGCATCTATATCATTAATAATACAAAGATTGACCAAATAGAAATTAAACTAAGAACAAACTAATGAGTCAAATGAGATTTAGAAGCAGTCAAACTGGACCACTGTATTAAACAGCCATTAGACATGACTGAAAATAACTAGATGAGATAGTTTTTGTCTAAGGTTGGTTGAACTAGATTCCTGCTTTGAAGCGGCATAGTGTATTCTGATTTTAATATAGCGATTCACTATAGTTTTTAGTAGATTGGTGGCATGCACTGTGCATGTAAAACCTTGATTGAGGTTATGTAATAAGACATATGTTATTGCTTGTGATGTTATTTGTTTAAAAACTCTCTGTGATACCATAGCTCTCCATGTGTGAACGTAAGCACTTTTCTGCAGCAATACATATTCGACCTATCAATGGGGTCAGCAATCTTCCCCTGTTTTAAACTGAGATTAGGGTTATGTCATCACTAACTCTATTTCCCACTACTTCTACATTGGTAAAGAACTTGATACAGTCATCACATTTGAGTTAGAAAAAATTCCTCATCACTGGACTCCTCATCTTCACCTTCCTGAGCTTTTGTCTCGTCCTTCTTTTTTAGCCAGAGAATGGAGCAGGAATTGGCCAGTTTTTTCAGCCCTGCTCACATCCAGATCAATACAGTTAGCAATGGGACTTGGTGTGATATCTGATTTTATGAGCAGTGCTCGAAGTGCAGATCTAAAGCACTGCACATCTGGGTTATTGTAATAGCCCGGGTCATTGTTATAGTTATCGTGGAAAACAGAGTCTCAATGTGATCCTGGAGTAGGAAGTAGTTGACGTACGGGTAGTTGCTGGAAAGATATTGAGCAATGCCATGTACAGATTTGGCTGCTGACTCAAAACCAATGAAGGTTTTCCTATTATTTTCCACTAGCAGCTTTCCGCTTGGTGTTATTAATTGGCATAGATAGCTTATGATATTGTTGAGAACTTCTTCGTTTTAGTTCAAGTTCTGTCTCGTTATGGACAATTCAGGATATACCTGGGGTGTTGTAGTCTCTTCTAATGACATTTCACTAAGAATTTGATCTTATTGTTACGTTTATGACTTAAAAACTAGTATGACAAGCACGCTTTCACTACTAAACTCGTTGCTCAATCGAAGGCTCTGATGCTGTGATGCACATCACTGCGACGTAACGTCGTGAAAACAACAGCCTCACTTAGGCCGCCAATATGCCTCACTTTTGCTCCATTGTAATGATAGCTATTTACCAATCTACTATATCTACTATATTACTATATCTATGGTCACTACCTACAAGATTGGATGCCGACTTGGAAATTACATGACGAAATAAACATGATTAAATTTTAATAATTAGTAAGTGATTATTGTCGATGTGTGCCTAGCAAGGATGTAAGTTTAAATACTTATAGAATTTTGCATGTCTGAACGAAGTTAGGTAAATGCCATATTCTGCAGGTCAAAATATGCAGGTCAAATTGATCATTTCGACAACAAGCTAAAACAGCTCAACTCGAGAAGATCTTACAGCAAGCTTATTAATATATCATTGTTGTATTTTATAACAACTTTATTATTGAGTAGAAACTGGTACCTGCTATGTTGGTCAACTGTCTGATCCCCCCAAAGTTGACTCGCCAAGACGACTCATCCCATTTGAGCTAATTCGCTTCAAGTTAGCTCACCTAGCACAAGATTAGTCACTTTTATTCAACCCAAATTACATATACTGTAAAACCTTTATTTAAACGACATGGCGCTGTATTTCACAACTCTGCCCCCATAGTGGCGGTTAAATAGAGACTAGCGTTGTGTTTTTCAAATAACTCATCAGAGTTTTGGGAAGATAAATTTAACCCTTTCATGGGTGAAGCGGATGTCACCTATATTTTGCACTCTCCCTTGGGCGGAGCGATATTAACCCTTTTGGATGCAATAAATCTGCTAACTTACCTCCGAGTTGTCGTAGATCTCTAAATAAATATATATTGGGAAGCTGAGAAATATTTCTACCAGTTAATATCTATTAACTGGAATTAACCTATGATGATCCTTCACCCTAGGTCGCAACTTTGTTGGAACTTTGAAGTTTTTAATTTCATTTTAAGTTTGAAGGCATATTTCATTTCATGAGTGTATTTTACAATGTTGCCTAAAAGCTCATGCACTCATTGATATGTTTGCTACAGTTTGCAGCCAAAACTTGCTTTTTATGTGCAATAGAAGAGGAGTTATGTGTCGATCCATTGTAAGCCGAGTTAAGATAACCGTAAGAATACTACCAAATAATGTGCTATAAATTTGCAAGTTTATAAGTTATATAATAATAATCTATCAAATGCTACAAATATATATTAAAAAACCAGTGACATAAACGAACAATATTTATAATACATGCATAAACAAAAATTAACATTTTTGAAACACAAATATTTGCATCGTTTACTCAGCCAGTTGCATTCTGATTGCTGCCTTCGATAGAACAAACATCTTCTGTCTGTTCAATACCTTTTACAATGTCTTCTGATTTCAACTCTTCGTTTGAACTGCTGAACTAGTCGATATTGGTGTCCACACAATTTTTTTAGCCAAGCAAAACCTTCAGCGTAGTATTTCGCACAAATGATAATAAACTTTTGCACATCCGTTGAAATAGCAAGACAATCGTTAAACAATAGCGTTAAACAAGGAATTACTGTTGGCCTGATAAAGTTATTAATTATTTCTATGATGTTGCTTTCCGAGTTTTAACGGAAAAACAAAAAGCTTTGGAGTTGGAAAACGGACTTCGATAGGAAGAGAAACAACAAAATAATTAATTATTATTGATGTAGCCGAGTCATTATTAGTACGATTTTGTGGACATTTTTTTACTGATCATTTTATAATGGATTCATCAAAACCAAAGAATGTCAAAGGGGTGGTCAAATGGAGGTGGTGTTCCATTAAAAGGTGACGCTCTATTTTTAAATCCTTATCCTATAGTGGTGGTCAAATAGAGGTGGCCGTCAAATAGAGGGGGTGTTCAATTAGAGGTTTTATGGTGCTTGCTGCATATGGCCTGCGATTAAAATTTGAAAGATGACAAATGCTCTAGTATAGTTCAGCTTGTTATTGCTACAAATACGTGTAAAGGAATAAAGATGGGTAATGCAAATACCGAGTGTTTAGCAATACGGGCAGATTATACTATTTTCATAGACTGTTAAGCAAGGTGAATACAGGTTAATGAATCTTATCTCAAAGTTACCAAAAATGGTCAGCTTCACAAATAGTGATTAGCAAGGACAGCCATATTGCTTGTAGTGTGTATTTATGCTTCAGGCTTTTCTTTTTTCCGCTTAACCGGTAAGTTAGAAATTAGCGGTGCACACACTATATGTATGTGGTATGTTAGTTTTCTACTTGGTTCATTTGACTTGGACAAGTGGCTAACTAATACGCTAACTAATACAAGTTGATTTCATGGGATTAGCTGTCATTAAACAAGCGGACTATTACGGGTCGAGTTGACTTATATAGGGTGAGTTAGCTAAGGTGACATGGCATTAGGACAACAAATGAAGTCGAAAATAGGGAATTATAGGTAGTCAGTATTTCATTGGCAGGTAAGTTTAAGTGTAATGCGATTGAGCTGAAGATTTCACTGTCAGAATACGTATGTATGTGTATAAATATTAATGTTGATACTAAATAAACTAAATAGTAACTAGTAACCAAATATCAAAATTTATTTACTTTTTTCATCCGGTAAGTTTTAAATTTGCTTGAAAATTCTGGGTGTATGTTCATGGATTTGTTTGTCATATTTTTGTACGTTATAATTAATGTGGCTGATCCAATTTTGTGAATATCTAAAATACCGTAAAGCATCTAATTGAACGCCACCTCTATTTGGCCGCCACTATGGGAGAAAGGTTAAAAATATAGCGCTACTCTCTAATTGAACACCACCTCTATTTGACCACCACTCTGACATTCTTTGATCTGTACAAACCCATTTTAGCAAGTGATCAGTAGAAGAGTGTCCACAAAATCATATTAATAATGAATAGTTTACATCAAAAACAATTAATTCTTTTGTTGTCCAACTTCAGAGCTTTTTCACTTTTTTAGTAAAACTTTGAAAGCATCGCCATACTTTACTTTAAATACTTAGTAACTGTCTCAGGCTAGTAGTAATTTCTTGCTTAACGCGGTCTTGATACCTCAAAGTATGTGAAAAAGGGTTTACATTTACGATGGTATATAAACGATTAGTTTTAGGCTAAAAGTTGTGCTTAGCGAGCAAAACTTTTACGCTTGCATTGGTGAAAATACTGCGCGTAAAAGTTTTGCTCTGCTAAAATATTGTTTCGAGGCTAGTATCGACTAGTTATGCAGTGCAGTAGGGGAGTTGAAATCAGAAGACATTGTGGAAGGTCTTGGGCAACTAGAAACTGTTCATTCGATCGAAAGCAGCTATCAGAACACAGCTGACCGAGCAAACAATGCAAATATTTTTGTTTTAAAAATGTTAATTTTTGTTTCTGCATGTATTATAAGTATGGTTCGTTTATGTCACTTTTTTATGCATATATATTTGCAGCATTTGATAGATTATCATCATACAACTTATAAATTTGCATATTTATAGCACACTCGCTGTGCGACCCAGCGTTGCCCAGGTATAATAAACCAGCTTATAAACCATGGGAGGTAATGAGCGTTGCCTGCCACTTGCTTTTAGCCTGGCACATCGCCAATAGATAATTTGGGTAAGCTTACTGACGCCTTTCATGACGTTACACCATCACATTACATCGTGACTGTGAGCGGTAGCATATTTGCTCCCATATAGCGACGTATATTGCCTAATTAATACATCTAGTTCGTGTGGCTGAATTGGTAAGGTGTCGGACTGGTCTTACAATGAATCGAGGCTCGTAACTCCTCTTTTATTGCATATAAACACTAGTTTTGGTTTCAAACTGTAGCAAACATATCAATTAATGTAATGTGCTTTTATTCAACATTATTAAATATAGATGTTAAATAAAAATATTTTATCAAAATAAAAATTGAAAACTCCACCAAATTTCAAAACAGGACACAGGCTATAATAATATCATCGCATATTAATTGCAAGAAATAGATATCGACTGGTGGAGATATTTTTCAGCTTCTCATTGCATATTTATTAAGAGATCCTTGACAAGTTGGAGGTAAGTTAGCAGATTTATTGCACTCGGAAAGGTTAATATCGCTTCACCGAAAAAAAGAAAACAAAATATAGGTGACAATCGCTTCACCTATATAAGGTTTAAATTTAACTTCCCAAAATTCTGAATGGCTATTTGAAAAATACAACGTTAGGCTCTATTTACCATCTTGCATGTTCTACATCTTACTCACTCCTGTTCTACGTCTCACTCATTCCTGTAAGATCCTATGTTATGTATTTTATACAGTTCTGTGTCTGTCAAACTTTACTGACATTTTTCTGTGATTTGTTTACATCATCAGTTTATATTAGTTTCACTTGCAGTGCTTATGCTAGTTTTAGCACACTAGACACTTGACACGGAAGTATGTCAGGACTTGAACCATGAATTTTGTTAATTCAGTCGTGAATAAAGTCGCAGCAGCAATCAACCCTCCGTCAAATTTCAGCGTGGCAGAAGTAAACCAAAGCTCACTAACCCAGTAAGTTATCCGTCAATTTTCACTGCTAGACGGAGGAGTAGCTTAGCTATTTCACTTATTTGTCCATTGATAACAGTAGCGCTTACATTATCATTTGCTTTGAGTGTTCCGACTCGTCTGCAGTTTTCAATCACTTTCTATTACATTTGTAAAGTTTGTGCTAATCAGTCTTGGGAACAGGATTCACTTCACTCAAATGTTTTGCTGATTCATCAGATCACTTAGTTTAAAAGTACGTACATAGTTACATCCTTTTATTGTAAACATAATGATTCAAAACAGGGAAGTATGTGAGCGCAGTGCAGTTAACTAATATATTCTCGTTGCTTTACTGTAAACCTGTTCGACTGTTAGTCATATTATGATCTACCTGTATTACATATTTGGCTAAGTCTCCTAGATACTAATTTTTTACACTTTTTGCACTTTCTGTTTTTCAATCAATATAAGGGTGAAGAATGGGTGCTGACTGTACAACACTAAACTGCTATTAATATAAGGGTGAAGAATGGGTGCTGACTGTACAACACTAAACTGCTATTAATATAAGGGTGAAGAATGGGTGCTGACTGTACGACACTAAACTGCTATTAATATAAGGGTGAAGAATGGGTGCTGACTGTACAACACTAAACTGCTATTAATATGAGGGTGAAGAATGGGTACTGACTGTACAACACTAAACTGCTATTAATATAAGGGTGAAGAATGGGTACTGACTATGCAACACTAAACTGCTATTAATATAAGGGTGAAGAATGGGTACTGACTATGCAACACTAAACTGCTATTAATATAAGGGTGAAGAATGGGTGCTGACTGTACAACACTAAACTGCTATTAATATAAGGGTGAAGAATGGGTGCTGACTGTACAACACTAAACTGCTATTAATATAAGGGTGCAGAATGGGTGCTGACTGTACAACACTAAACTGCTATTAATATAAGGGTGAAGAATGGGTACTGACTATGCAACACTAAACTGCTATTAATATAAGGGTGAAGAATGGGTGCTGACTGTACAACACTAAACTGCTATTAATATAAGGGTGAAGAATGGGTGCTGACTGTACAACACTAAACTGCTATTAATATAAGGGTGAAGAATGGGTGCTGACTGTACAACACTAAACTGCTATTAATATAAGGGTGCAGAATGGGTACTGACTGTACAACACTAAACTGCTATTAATATAAGGGTGAAGAATGGGTGCTGACTGTACAACACTAAACTGCTATTAATATAAGGGTGCAGAATGGGTACTGACTGTACAACACTAAACTGCTATTAATATAAGGGTGAAGAATGGGTGCTGACTGTACAACACTAAACTGCTATTAATATAAGGGTGAAGGATGGGTACTGGCTATGCAACACTAAACTACTGAGGTAGCCTATTCTACCACCACCATCCACTTTAATTTTACTTTGTGGTGAACATTATATCATATTTTGTATTAATGTCTTTAAAATTAGTAGTGTAAGGTCCTAATGAATGATGACTGCTTGGAGGCTGTGAACATGATTTCTAGCAGCCAGTATTTTGTAATTTGGTTCTATGAAAATAGCAACAATTATTCTTCTGCAAATCCCTAAGAAAATAGAAAAAGCTGTCCTGTTTTATGAATATATATTTGTATATGTGTTATAAATATATTTCAGGTATGAAACATTGTACTATAGCGATGATGCAACACTATACAAAGTACTCGCCGGCTCTAATTTCAAGTATATGTTGGTTCTGCTGCTTCGTGGTGGCGTGACGGTAAAATACTACCGACTCTTCACAGTGTCTGATGAGGATGAAGCTCATCAGTTGTTTAGTCTATACTCTACAAGGGTCGTCCCTATTGCTACAGTCTGTCAGGCTCTCTCGAGTTCAGTCTCAAAGCTACAGGTATAATTGTATTGTATATTAGCTCTATTTCAAGCTTTTGGGTTGGCAAAATCAAGTTGTGTGGATGCTGTTCTTTTATTTCTTGTACACTATTATTATGGTTAGATCTCAACTGGTCAACTATCATTATGGTTAGATATCAACTGGTCAACTATCATTATGGTTAGATCTGAACTGGTCAACTATCATTATGATTAGATCTGAACTGGTCAACTATCCTTATGGTTAGATCTCAACTGGTCAACTATCTTTATGGTTAGATGTCAACTGGTCAACTATTATTATGGTTAGATCTGAACTGGTCAACTATCCTTATGGTTAGATCTCAACTGGTCAACTATCCTTATGATTAGATCTCAACTGGTCAACTATCATTATGGTTAGATCTCAACTGGTCAACTATCCTTATGGTTAGATATCAACTGGTCAACTATTATTATGGTTAGATCTGAACTGGTCAACTATCCTTATGGTTAGATCTCAACTTATCAACTATCATTATGGTTAGATCTCCACTGGTCAACTATCATTATGGTTAGATCTCAACTGGTCAACTATCCTTATGGTTAGATCTCAACTGGTCAACTATCCTTATGGTTAGATATCAACTGATCAACTATCCTTATGGTTAGATCTCAACTGGTCAACTATCATTATGGTTAGATATCAACTGGTCAACTATCCTTATGGTTAGATATCAACTGATCAACTATCCTTATGGTTAGATATCAACTGGTCAACCATCATTATGGTTAGATCTCAACTGGTCAACTATCATTATGGTTAGATATCAACTGGTCAACTATCCTTATGGTTAGATATCAACTGATCAACTATCCTTATGGTTAGATCTCAACTGGTCAACTATCATTATGGTTAGATATCAACTGGTCAACTATCCTTATGGTTAGATATCAACTGATCAACTATCCTTATGGTTAGATATCAACTGGTCAACTATTATTATGGTTAGATCTCAACTGGTCAACTATCATTATGGTTAGATCTCAACTGGTCAACTATCATTATGGTTAGATATCAACTGGTCAACTATCATTATGGTTAGATCTGAACTGGTCAACTATCCTTATGGTTAGATATCAACTGATCAACTATCCTTATGGTTAGATCTCAACTGATCAACTATCATTATGGTTAGATCTCAACTGGTCAACTATCATTATGGTTAGATATCAACTGGTCAACTATCCTTATGGTTAGATATCAACTGATCAACTATCCTTATGGTTAGATATCAACTGGTCAACTATTATTATGGTTAGATCTCAACTGGTCAACTATCATTATGGTTAGATCTCAACTGGTCAACTATCATTATGGTTAGATCTCAACTGGTCAACTATCATTATGGTTAGATCTGAACTGGTCAACTATCCTTATGGTTAGATCTCAACTGGTCAACTATCATTATGGTTAGATCTCAACTGGTCAACTATCATTATGGTTAGATCTCAACTGGTCAACTATCATTATGGTTAGATCTGAACTGGTCAACTATCCTTATGGTTAGATCTCAACTGGTCAACTATCATTATGGTTAGATCTCAACTGGTCAACTATCATTATGGTTAGATCTCAACTGGTCAACTATCATTATGGTTAGATCTCAACTGGTCAACTATCATTATGGTTAGATCTCAACTGGTCAACTATCATTATGGTTAGATCTCAACTGGTCAACTATCATTATGGTTAGATCTCAACTGGTCAACTATCATTATGGTTAGATCTCAACTGGTCAACTATCATTATGGTTAGATCTCAACTGGTCAACTATCATTATGGTTAGATCTGAACTGGTCAACTATCCTTATGGTTAGATCTCAACTGGTCAACTATCATTATGGTTAGATCTCAACTGGTCAACTATCATTATGGTTAGATCTCAACTGGTCAACCATCATTATGGTTAGATCTCAACTGGTCAACTATCATTATGGTTAGATATCAACTGGTCAACTATCCTCATGGTTAGATATCAACTGATCAACTATCGTTATGGTTAGATCTCAACTGGTCAACTATCCTTATGATTAGATGTCAACTGGTCAACTATCATTATGGTTAGATATCAACTTATCAACTATCATTATGGTTAGATCTTAACTGGTCAACTATCCTTATGATTAGATGTCAACTGGTCAACTATCATTATGGTTAGATATCAACTGATCAACTATCCTTATGGTTAGATATCAACTGGTCAACTATCATTATGGTTAGATCTCAACTGGTCAACTATCATTATGGTTAGATCTCAACTGGTCAACCATCATTATGGTTAGATCTCAACTGGTCAACTATCCTTATGGTTAGATATCAACTGGTCAACTATCATTATGGTTAGATCTCAACTGGTCAACTATCATTATGGTTAGATCTCAACTGGTCAACCATCATTATGGTTAGATCTCAACTGGTCAACTATCATTATGGTTAGATATCAACTGGTCAACTATCCTTATGGTTAGATATCAACTGATCAACTATCCTTATGATCAGATCTCAACTGGTCAACTATCCTTATGATTAGATCTCAACTGATCAACTATCCTTATGGTTAGATCTCAACTTATCAACTATCATTATGGTTAGATCTCAACTGGTCAACTATCCTTATGGTTAGATATCAACTGATCAACTATCCTTATGGTTAGATCTCAACTGATCAACTATCATTATGGTTAGATATCAACTGGTCAACTATCCTTATGGTTAGATATCAACTGATCAACTATCCTTATGATCAGATCTCAACTGGTCAACTATCCTTATGATTAGATCTCAACTGATCAACTATCCTTATGGTTAGATCTCAACTTATCAACTATCATTATGGTTAGATCTCAACTGGTCAACTATCCTTATGGTTAGATATCAACTGATCAACTATCCTTATGGTTAGATCTCAACTGATCAACTATCATTATGGTTAGATATCAACTGGTCAACTATCCTTATGGTTAGATCTCAACTGGTCAACTATCATTATGGTTAGATATCAACTGGTCAACTATTATTATGGTTAGATCTCAACTGGTCAACTATCCTTATGATTAGATCTCAACTGGTCAACTATCCTTATGATTAGATCTCAACTGATCAACTATCATTATGGTTAGATCTCAACTGATCAACTATCATTATGGTTAGATATCAACTGGTCAACTATCCTTATGGTTAGATCTCAACTGGTCAACTATCATTATGGTTAGATATCAACTGGTCAACTATCCTTATGGTTTGATCTCAACTGGTCGACTATCATTATGGTTTGATCTCAACTGATCAACTATCCTTATGGTTAGATCTCAACTGGTCAACTATCATTATGGTTAGATCTCAACTGGTCAACCATCATTATGGTTAGATCTCAACTGGTCAACTATCATTATGGTTAGATATCAACTGGTCAACTATTCTTATGGTTAGATCTCAACTGATCAACTATCCTTATGGTTAAATCTCAACTGATCAACTATCTTTATGGTTAGATATCAACTGGTCAACTATCCTTATGGTTAGATCTCAACTGATCAACTATCTTTATGGTTAGATATCAACTGGTCAACTATCATTATGGTTAGATATCAACTGGTCAACTATTATTATGGCTAGATATCAACTGATCAACTATCCTTATGGTTAGATCTCAACTGATCAACTATCCTTATGGTTAGATCTGAACTGGTCAACTATCCTTATGGTTAGATATCAACTGATCAACTATCCTTATGGTTAGATCTCAACTGATCAACTATCATTATGGTTAGATCTCAACTGGTCAACTATCATTATGGTTAGATCTCAACTGGTGAACTATCCTTATGGTTAGATATCAACTGGTCAACTATTATTATGGTTAGATCTCAACTGGTCAACTATCATTATGGTTAGATATCAACTGGTCAACTATTGTTATGGTTAGATCTCAACTTATCAACTATCCTTATGGTTAGATCTCAACTGGTCAACTATCCTTATGGTTAGATATCAACTGGTCAACTATTATTATGGTTAGATCTCAACTTATCAACTATCCTTATGGTTAGATATCAACTGGTCAACTATCCTTATGGTTAGATATCAACTGGTCAACTATCCTTATGGTTAGATATCAACTGGTCAACTATCATTATGGTTAGATATCAACTGGTCAACTATCATTATGGTTAGATCTCAACTGGTCAACTATCCTTATGGTTAGATCTCAACTTATCAACTATCATTATGGTTAGATCTTAACTGGTCAACTATTATTATGATTGGATCTCAACTGGTCAACTATCATTATGGTTAGATATCAACTGGTCAACTATTATTATGATTGGATCTCAACTGGTCAACTATCATTATGGTTAGATCTCAACTGGTCAACTATCATTATGGTTAGATCTCAACTGATCAACTATCCTTATGGTTAGATCTCAACTGATCAACTATCCTTATGGTTAGATCTCAACTGATCAACTATCATTATGGTTAGATCTCAACTGGTCAACTATCATTATGGTTAGATCTCAACTGGTCAACTATCCTTATGATTAGATCTCAACTGGTCAACTATCATTATGGTTAGATCTCAACTGATCAACTATCATTATGGTTAGATCTCAACTGGTCAACTATCCTTATGATTAGATCTCAACTTATCAACTATCATTATGGTTAGATATCAACTGGTCAACTATCCTTATGGTTAGATATCAACTGATCAACTATCCTCATGATTAGATCTCAACTGGTCAACTATCATTATGGTTAGATCTCAACTGGTCAACTATCCTTATGATTAGATCTCAACTGGTCAACTATCATTATGGTTAGATCTCAACTGATCAACTATCCTTATGGTTAGATCTCAACTGATCAACTATCCTTATGGTTAGATCTCAACTGATCAACTATCATTATGGTTAGATCTCAACTGGTCAACTATCCTTATGATTAGATCTCAACTTATCAACTATCATTATGGTTAGATATCAACTGGTCAACTATCCTTATGGTTAGATATCAACTGATCAACTATCCTTATGATTAGATCTCAACTGGTCAACTATCATTATGGTTAGATCTCAACTGGTCAACTATCCTTATGATTAGATCTCAACTGGTCAACTATCATTATGGTTAGATCTCAACTGATCAACTATCCTTATGGTTAGATCTCAACTGATCAACTATCCTTATGGTTAGATCTCAACTGATCAACTATCATTATGGTTAGATCTCAACTGGTCAACTATCCTTATGATTAGATCTCAACTTATCAACTATCATTATGGTTAGATATCAACTGGTCAACTATCCTTATGATTAGATCTCAACTGGTCAACTATCATTATGGTTAGATCTCAACTGATCAACTATCCTTATGGTTAGATCTCAACTGATCAACTATCATTATGGTTAGATCTCAACTGGTCAACTATCCTTATGATTAGATCTCAACTGGTCAACTATCCTTATGATTAGATCTCAACTGGTCAACTGTTATTATGATTAGATCTCAACTGGTCAACTATCATTATGGTTAGATATCAACTGGTCAACTATTATTATGGTTAGATATCAACTGGTCAACTATCATTATGGTTAGATATCAACTGGTCAACTATTATTATGGTTAGATCTCAACTTATCAACTATCCTTATGGTTAGATCTCAACTGATCAACTATCCTTATGGTTAGATATCAACTGGTCGACTATCATTATGGTTAGATATCAACTGGTCAACTATTATTATGGTTAGATATCAACTGGTCAACTATCCTTATGGTTAGATATCAACTGGTCAACTATTATTATGGTTAGATCTCAACTTATCAACTATCCTTATGGTTAGATCTCAACTGGTCAACTATCATTATGGTTAGATATCAACTGGTCAACTATTATTATGGTTAGATCTCAACTGGTCAACTATCATTATGGTTAGATCTCAACTGGTCAACTATCATTATGGTTAGATCTCAGCTGGTCAACTATCCTTATGGTTAGATCTCAACTTATCAACTATCATTATGGTTAGATCTTAACTGGTCAACTATTATTATGATTAGATCTCAACTGGTCAACTATCATTATGGTTAGATCTCAACTGGTCAACTATCATTATGGTTAGATCTCAACTGATCAACTATCCTTATGGTTAGATATCAACTGGTCAACTATTATTATGATTGGATCTCAACTGGTCAACTATCATTATGGTTAGATCTCAACTGATCAACTATCCTTATGGTTAGATCTCAACTGATCAACTATCATTATGGTTAGATCTCAACTGGTCAACTATCATTATGATTAGATCTCAACTTATCAACTATCATTATGGTTAGATATCAACTGGTCAACTATCATTATGGTTAGATCTCAACTGGTCAACTATCCTTATGATTAGATCTCAACTGGTCAACTATCCTTATGGTTAGATCTCAACTGGTCAACTATCCTTATGGTTAGATGTCAACTGATCAACTATCATTATGGTTAGATCTCAACTTATCAACTATCATTATGGTTAGATATCAACTGGTCAACTATTATTATGGTTAGATATCAACTGGTCAACTATCCTTATGGTTAGATATCAACTGGTCAACTATTATTATGGTTAGATCTCAACTTATCAACTATCCTTATGATTAGATCTCAACTGGTCAACTATCATTATGGTTAGATATCAACTGGTCAACTATCCTTATGGTTAGATATCAACTGGTCAACTATTATTATGGTTAGATCTCAACTGGTCAACTATCCTTATGGTTAGATATCAACTGGTCAACTATCCTTATGGTTAGATCTCAACTTATCAACTATCATTATGGTTAGATATCAACTGGTCAACTATCATTATGGTTTGATCTCAACTGGTCAACTATCCTTATGGTTAGATATCAACTGGTCAACTATCATTATGGTTAGATATCAACTGGTCAACTATCATTATGGTTAGATCTCAACTGGTCAACTATCATTATGGTTTGATCTCAACTGGTCAACTATCCTTATGTTAGATCTCAACTGGTCAACTATCATTATGGTTAGATCTCCACTGGTCAACTATCATTATGGCTAGATCTCAACTGGTCAACTATCCTTATGGTTAGATCTCAACTTATCAACTATCATTATGGTTAGATATCAACTGGTCAACTATTATTATGGTTAGATCTCAACTGATCAACTATCCTTATGTTAGATCTCAACTGGTCAACTATCATTATGGTTGGATCTCAACTGATCAACTATCCTTATGGTTAGATCTCAACTGGTCAACTATCCTTATGGTTAGATCTCAACTGGTCAACTATCCTTATGGTTAGATCTCAACTGGTCAACTATCATTATGGTTAGATCTCCACTGGTCAACTATCATTATGGCTAGATCTCAACTGGTCAACTATCATTATGATTAGATCTCAACTGGTCAACTATCATTATGGTTAGATCTCAACTGATCAACTATCCTTATGTTAGATCTCAACTGGTCAACTATCATTATGGTTAGATCTCCACTGGTCAACTATCATTATGGCTAGATCTCAACTGGTCAACTATCATTATGATTAGATCTCAACTGGTCAACTATCCTTATGTTAGATCTCAACTGATCAACTATCATTATGGTTAGATGTCAACTGATCAACTATCCTTATGTTAGATCTCAACTGGTCAACTATCATTATGGTTAGATCTCAACTGGTCAACTATCCTTATGGTTAGATCTCCACTGGTCAACTATCATTATGGCTAGATCTCAACTGGTCAACTATCCTTATGGTTAGATCTCAACTGGTCAACTATCATTATGATTAGATCTCAACTGGTCAACTATCCTTATGTTAGATCTCAACTGGTCAACTATCATTATGGTTAGATCTCCACTGGTCAACTATCATTATGGCTAGATCTCAACTGGTCAACTATCATTATGATTAGATCTCAACTGGTCAACTATCATTATGGTTAGATCTCAACTGGTCAACTATCATTATGGTTAGATCTTAACTGGTCAACTATCATTATGGTTAGATCTCAACTGATCAACTATCCTTATGTTAGATCTCAACTGGTCAACTATCCTTATGTTAGATCTCAACTGGTCAACTATCATTATGGTTAGATCTCAACTGGTCAACTATCATTATGATTAGATCTCAACTGGTCAACTATCATTATGGTTAGATCTCCACTGGTCAACTATCATTATGGCTAGATCTCAACTGGTCAACTATCATTATGATTAGATCTCAACTGGTCAACTATCATTATGGTTAGATCTCAACTGGTCAACTATCATTATGGTTAGATCTCAACTGGTCAACTATCATTATGGTTAGATCTCAACTGGTCAACTATCATTATGGTTAGATATCAACTGGTCAACTATCCTTATGGTTAGATCTCAACTGATCAACTATCATTATGGTTAGATCTCAACTGATCAACTATCCTCATGGTTAGATATCAACTGGTCAACTATCCTATTGGCTAGATATCAACTGGTCAACTATCATTATGATTAGATATCAACTGGTCAACTATCATTATGGTTAGATCTTAACTGGTCGACTATCCTTATGGTTAGATCTCAACTGATCAACTATCCTCATGGTTAGATCTCAACTAGTCAACTATCCTATTGGCTAGATATCAACTGGTCAACTATCCTTATGGTTAGATCTCAACTGGTCAACTATCCTTATGTTAGATCTCAACTGGTCAACTATCATTATGGTTAGATCTCCACTGGTCAACTATCATTATGGCTAGATCTCAACTGGTCAACTATCATTATGATTAGATCTCAACTGGTCAACTATCATTATGGTTAGATCTCAACTGGTCAACTATCATTATGGTTAGATCTTAACTGGTCAACTATCATTATGGTTAGATCTCAACTGATCAACTATCCTTATGTTAGATCTCAACTGGTCAACTATCCTTATGTTAGATCTCAACTGGTCAACTATCATTATGGTTAGATCTCAACTGGTCAACTATCATTATGATTAGATCTCAACTGGTCAACTATCATTATGGTTAGATCTCCACTGGTCAACTATCATTATGGCTAGATCTCAACTGGTCAACTATCATTATGATTAGATCTCAACTGGTCAACTATCATTATGGTTAGATCTCAACTGGTCAACTATCATTATGGTTAGATCTCAACTGGTCAACTATCATTATGGTTAGATCTCAACTGGTCAACTATCATTATGGTTAGATATCAACTGGTCAACTATCCTTATGGTTAGATCTCAACTGATCAACTATCATTATGGTTAGATCTCAACTGATCAACTATCCTCATGGTTAGATATCAACTGGTCAACTATCCTATTGGCTAGATATCAACTGGTCAACTATCATTATGATTAGATATCAACTGGTCAACTATCATTATGGTTAGATCTTAACTGGTCGACTATCCTTATGGTTAGATCTCAACTGGTCAACTATCATTATGGTTAGATCTCAACTAGTCAACTATCCTATTGGCTAGATATCAACTGGTCAACTATCCTTATGGTTAGATCTCAACTGGTCGACTATCCTTATGGTTAGATCTCAACTGATCAACTATCGTTATGGTTAGATCTCAACTGATCAACTATCCTTATGGTTAGATATCAACTGGTCGACTATCCTTATGGTTAGATCTCAACTGGTCGACTATCCTTATGGTTAGATCTCAACTGGTCAACTATCCTTATGATTAGATCTCAACTGGTCAACTATCCTTATGGTTAGATCTCAACTGATCAACTATCCTTATGGTTAGATCTCAACTGGTCAACTATCATTATGGCTAGATCTCAACTGGTCGACTATCCTTATGGTTAGATCTCAACTGATCAACTATCATTATGGTTAGATCTCAACTGATCAACTATCATTATGGTTAGATCTCAACTGATCAACTATCATTATGGTTAGATATCAACTGGTCAACTATCATTATGATTAGATATCAACTGGTCAACTATCATTATGGTTAGATATCAACTGGTCAACTATCATTATGATTAGATCTCAGCTGGTCAACTATCATTATGATTAGATCTCAACTGGTCAACTATCCTTATGGTTAGATCTCAACTGATCAACTATCATTATGGTTAGATCTCAACTGATCAACTATCATTATGGTTAGATCTCAACTGATCAACTATCATTATGGTTAGATATCAACTGGTCAACTATCATTATGATTAGATCTCAACTGGTCAACTATCATTATGGTTAGATATCAACTGGTCAACTATCATTATGATTAGATCTCAGCTGGTCAACTATCATTATGATTAGATCTCAACTGGTCAACTATCCTTATGGTTAGATCTCAACTAGTCAACCATCATTATGATTAGATCTCAACTGGTCAACTATCCTTATGTTAGATCTCAACTCAGTTGTGCCAGTTAAAAACAAACATGTTAACTGTAAAATTTCGGTTCAAGCAGCTTTTCGGAGATTTTGTACTCCTGGCTGCTCCTATGGTTGTCATTTGGAATTTAGATTGAAGATGTACATTCTGCAGTTTGCCTCCACAATTCTTCGTTATACCACTCTAGAGAGAATAGATAAGGTAGATTATCAGTTGATTATAAAGCTAATGGATGAAGTCATGCCATGATTTATCAGTCATCTCATATCCTGTTATTACTACTTACACTTCATTAGAATAATCTAGCATTGTTTCTCCATTGGGGTTGTCCCAGAGGGTCGCAGTTATCCATTTCCTAGTTGTCGGTGGCTTTTGCTTTGGAATCCCATACACGATGGTTGTCGTAGGAGTTGCCTATAAATGTACATTACATGTTAGGGTCAGCTATGTTCAACTTTTCATTGAGGTTTTTATCACGTAATGAAAGAAAAGACATATCCTAGTGTAGAATGGCGGTTATATAATGTTTCTAGTCTATACTCTACTGAGTGTATGGTTTGTTTTAGGATTTATGCAATAAGGTCCGCCAGCACCAATCAGACAGCGTTATGCATCACTGTGTCAAACTTCATCTTATTTCTGCCATTCAAGCTGGACACAGAGAAATATCCAGGTTCATACTACTACCTCACACTGCTCTATTTTTTGCAACACTCTTAAAAATATCGTAATTGTAATTTTGGTTCCTGTGAATTCATAAATATATAGGAATTCATTTTAATTCAACCTGTACAACGTATGTGTCATGCTTGCTGTGCTCGATATAGGTGCCATGCTTGCTGTGCTCCTTTTCATCAACATGATTTTTGTAGTTTACTCCTAACAGTTTTGCCTTATTGAACATATTATCCATGGGTTCACCGTTATTAACCACTTATGCTTAGTTGAAATATGTGAAATATGCTTCAAATGTTGATCCTAAAGTAAACAGTTTACTTTTCCTTCCAGCAAAGAGCTGGTCGTGCCATCGCTGGTGACAGTGTCAAATTCTCTTGATGCATACAACAGGCCTTTTGTTGGACTGTAATCTAAAAACTTAACTAGCCTTCCTTGATGTTTACAATTGTCTTATCTTTCTGATGTATCATGGATATTTTTTGGAACGTTTCTTTGGGTGCTTTTTCAAAAGACTTCCTTAGTTATTCTAGCTACTCATCTTTGCGCTCGTTGGCTTAATAGGACTTTTTTGTATTTGCAACCAATAAATCTCAACCTTAAACCATAACTGTCACGTACAACTTTTATCGTAGTTTTTAGGTAAATCAGCCACGCTGATTCCGATTTTGTACTCAAAATAAAGATTGGTCTCCTAACCTTCAAAGTCATTTAAGCTTTTTTAAAGCCTTTCAATATCCGTTTTGAAAACAACACAATTGGCATTACAAGCTCCGTCCATAAATATGTGACGAAACCTAGCTTTTTCAGGAACGGAAGTTAGGAATGTTTAGTCCGATTTATAATAAAAGAGATGGGTGTCTTAAAACCCTTATTATCTAAATCCAGCCTGTAAAATAATCTCAGTCTTTTATGAAAGGTATATAAACTATTTAAAATTGCTCGTAGCTTGTTACATGATGTTTAAATAGGCTGGACGCCGAGAAAACTAAGCTCAAAAAGCGCGGTTTTATCACAAGCTAGCGTTGTTATCGCGCTTTTTAAATATTCAATGTTAAATGGCTTATCTACCTTTCAGAAAAGACTGATATTATTTTTAAGGCTGAATTTAGATATTAATGGATTTTAAAACACCCATCTCTATTATTCTAAATTGGTCTAAACATCCCTACATAACTTCTGTTTTTAAAAAGCTAGGTTACTTGACTTATTTATGGGCGGAGCTTGTTGTGCCGATCGTGTTGTTTTCGAGACCGATATTAAACTGCTGTAAAAAACCTTCATTACTCTGAAAGTTAGTGGACTAATCTTTATTTTGAGTACAAAATCAGAATCAGTGTGTCTGACTTACCTAGTAAATACGATAAAAGTTGTTCGTGACAGTTATGGTTTAAATGTTGTGAAGAATGAGGAAGAAGTTGACCTGTTACTACTTGTCATCATACCCTGTCATTTAACATGTCATCATTATCTATCATCATAACCTGTCATCATAGCCTGTATTAATTATGTGTAATCATAGCTTGTCATCATCGCTTGTTATGATAACCTTTCATCATAACGTATCATCATAATCTGTCGTCATAGCCTGTCATCATAACCTGTCATCGTAGTCTGTTTTCATGGCCTGTCATCATAACCTGTCATCCTAGTCTGTCATCATAGCTTGTCATCATAACCTTTCATCATAACCTTTCATCATAGCGTGTCATCATAGCCTGTTATCATAACCTGCCACCATAACCTGCCATTATAGCCTGTCATGATTACTTGTTGTTACTCTTAATGGTGACAACTGTAGTGCTAACTGTATGTAATAACATGTGGATGCACAATATCCATACAAAAACTTTTCACACAAACTTATGAGGCTGTCGAAAAAGGATGTATATACATGTATGATGTACAATTCTATGAAACTTTGTAGACATGTTAATTCTGTCGATGAAGACAACTGCACCCCACTGCACATAGCATGTCAAACTGAATCTGTCAATGATGATATTGCGCAAGAATTAATCAATCACGGTGCTAATGTTGGCATTACCAATTCTCACAACGAGACACCATTGCATTTGGCTGCTAAACATAGTCCATCCAAGTTGAAGGTAATTTTCTGATCACACCATTTTAGTTCAGCTAAATTTTTTCATGAATGAACTTATTCTTGCCTCAAACAAATTAAATCACATCGTTACACCTGCTCAGGTGCAACGATTTGATTTTGATTTTAACGGATGTTGACAATCGTCATAGGGTTTTGCACCAAGTTACAATACTTTTTCATCGCTAAAGGCTGCATTTTTTACATTAGACTCATATCGAATTTTCAGCTGTGTTCTAGCTCGTGGCCAGTATCAAGGTTAAAGTGAACTATAGCCGCATGCCAGCAGCATGTGCTAGCATGAAACATTTAAATGCGTCTGGATTATGCGGAAGACCATACTAGGTGCTATCTGACGATGTGACTATTAGCTTGATTATGATACTGTTGTCTAATTTTGATTGCACAAAGAGAAACATGGGCTACGTAGCAAAATCTGAGGTGTGAGCTAGTTGATAGTGCCATACGTCTACATGTGGACTTCGTTCTTTCCGGAAAATGTGTCAGATGTATGATGGGCAAAAATTGCTATAAGAAAGCGATGCAGTTTATTGTGTTCATTCTATATCCCAAAATGCTATGATAACTTTTTCATAATTACTGGAGGTATTTACACACAACATTAAAACACATGAATTATCTGACAAAGTTGTAACACGATATATTCTGAAAAAAACAACCACTAGCAAGGTCTAGGTTTGGAGATATAAGAGATGAATAGTTTGGAGGTAGAGATGGTGATATAAGAGATGAATAGTGTGGAGGTAGATATGGTGATATAAGAGATGAATAGTGTGGAGGTAGAGATGGTGATATAAGAGATGAATAGTGTGGAGGTAGAGATGGTGATATAAGAGACGAATAGTGTGGAGGTAGAGATGGTGATATAAGAGATGAATAGTGTGGAGGTAGAGATGGTGATATAAGGGACGAATAGTGTGGAGGTAGATATGGTGATATAAGAGATGAATAGTGTGGAGGTAGAGATGGTGATATAAGAGATGAATATTGTTGAGGTAGAGATGGTGATATAAGAGATGACTAGTGTGGAGGTAGAGATGGTGATATAAGAGATGAATAGTGTGAAGGTAGAGATGGTAATATAAGAGATGAATAGTGTGGAGGTAGAGATGGTGATGTAAGAGAGGAATAGTGAGGAGGTAGAGATGGTGATATAAGAGATGAATAGTGTGGAGGTAGATATGGTGATATAAGAGATGAATAGTGTGGAGGTAGAGATGGTGATATAAGAGACGAATAGTGTGAAGGTAGAGATGGTGATATAAGAGATGAATAGTGTGGAGGTAGAGATGGTGATATAAGGGACGAATAGTGTGGAGGTAGATATGGTGATATAAGAGATGAATAGTGTGGAGGTAGAGATGGTGATATAAGAGATGAATATTGTTGAGGTAGAGATGGTGATATAAGAGATGACTAGTGTGGAGGTAGAGATGGTGATATAAGAGATGAATAGTGTGAAGGTAGAGATGGTAATATAAGAGATGAATAGTGTGGAGGTAGAGATGATGATATAAGAGATGAATAGTGTGAAGGTAGAGATGGTGATGTAAGAGATGAATAGTGTGGAGGTAGAGATGGTGATGTAAGAGATGAATAGTGTGAAGGTAGAGATGGTGATATAAGAGATGAATAGTGTGAAGGTAGAGATGGTGATATAAGAGATGAATAGTGAGGAGGTAGAGATGGTGATATAAGAGATGAATAGTGTGAAGGTAGAGATGGTGATATAAGAGATGACTAGTGTGGAGGTAGAGATGGTGATATAAGAGATGAATAGTGTGAAGGTAGAGATGGTAATATAAGAGATGAATAGTGTGGAGGTAGAGATGGTGATATAAGAAATGAATAGTGTGGAGGTAGAGATGGTGATATAAGAGATGAATAGTGTGAAGGTAGAGATGGTGATATAAGAGATGAATAGTGTGAAGGTAGAGATGGTGATATAAGAGATGAATAGTGTGGAGGTAGATATGGTGATATAAGAGATGAATAGTGTGGAGGTAGAGATGGTGATATAAGAGATGAATAGTGTGGAGGTAGATATGGTGATATAAGAGATGAATAGTGTGGAGGTAGAGATGGTGATATAAGAGATGACTAGTGTGGAGGTAAAGATGGTAATATAAGAGATGAATAGTGTTGAGGTAGAGATGGTGATATAAGAGATGAATAGTGTGAAGGTAGAGATGGTGATATAAGAGATGAATAGTGTGGAGGTAGAGATGGTGATATAAGAGATGACTAGTGTGGAGGTAGAGATGGTAATATAACAGATGAATAGTGTGGAGGTAGAGATGGTGATATAAGAGATGAATAGTGTGGAGGTAGAGATGGTGATATAAGAGATGAATAGTGTGGAGGTGGAGATGGTGATATAAGAGATGAATAGTGAGGAGGTAGAGATGGTGATATAAGAGATGAATAGTGTGAAGGTAGAGATGGTGATATAAGAAATGAATAGTGTGGAGGTAGAGATGGTGCTATAAGGGATGAATAGTGTGGAGGTAGAGATGGTGATATAAGAGATGAATAGTGTGGAGGTAGAGATGGTGATATAAGAGATGAATAGTGTGAAGGTAGAGATGGTGATATAAGAGATGAATAGTGAGGAGGTAGAGATGGTGATATAAGAGATGAATAGTGTGAAGGTAGAGATGGTGATATAAGAAATGAATAGTGTGGAGGTAGAGATGGTGCTATAAGGGATGAATAGTGTGGAGGTAGAGATGGTGATATAAGAGATGAATAGTGTGGAGGTAGAGATGGTGATATAAGAGATGAATAGTGTGAAGGTAGAGATGGTGATATAAGAGATGACTAGTGTGGAGGTAGAGATGGTGATATAAGAGATGAATAGTGTGAAGGTAGAGATGGTAATATAAGAGATGAATAGTGTGGAGGTAGAGATGGTGATATAAGAAATGAATAGTGTGGAGGTAGAGATGGTGATATAAGAGATGAATAGTGTGAAGGTAGAGATGGTGATATAAGAGATGAATAGTGTGAAGGTAGAGATGGTGATATAAGAGATGAATAGTGTGGAGGTAGATATGGTGATATAAGAGATGAATAGTGTGGAGGTAGAGATGGTAATATAAGAGATGAATAGTGTGGAGGTAGAGATGGTGATATAAGAGATGACTAGTGTGGAGGTAGAGATGGTGATATAAGAGATGAATAGTGTTGAGGTAGAGATGGTGATATAAGAGATGAATAGTGTGGAGGTAGAGATGGTGATATAAGAGATGAATAGTGTGGAGGTAGAGATGGTGATATAAGAGATGACTAGTGTGGAGGTAGAGATGGTAATATAAGAGATGAATAGTGTGGAGGTAGAGATGGTGATATAAGAGATGACTAGTGTGGAGGTAGAGATGGTGATATAAGAGATGAATAGTGTGGAGGTAGATATGGTGATATAAGAGATGAATAGTGTGGAGGTAGATATGGTGATATAAGAGATGAATAGTGTGGAGGTAGAGATGGTGATATAAGAGATGAATAGTGTGGAGGTAGAGATGGTGATATAAGAGATGAATAGTGTGGAGGTAGAGATGGTGATATAAGAGACTAATAGTAAACATTGAACATGGTACTTTGAAAATTTTTACATTAAGGTGCCATCTAGAAATTTAAATTTACAGTTATAGAAATATTTTAAAATGAATATTAAAGAACATAAAAATAGTTTTAAATATTAGTATTAAGAAGTTTTGTAATATAGTAATTACTATATTAATATTAAAAATAATTTCAAAGAAATATTTAAGTTATTGATGCAGAAAAACCTTTTTCTCAGTTTACCAAACTGTTATAAAACATTGGTTTTTGATTCAGAAAGTTAGTCGGTTTTACTGGCCAATAAAAAAGAAAAGATAATACCTGATGTATTGTAGCTAGTAATAGGCATTTGCTTTGGCTACAACAAACTCATGACCCATACGCCGACTACTCGTAAGTTAAGCTATTCACCATGAGATTCAACAATACTTAAATTTCTGACATAAATTTTACATCAAACTAAAATATAAAGGAATTCAATTACCACAATCATGATCTGAATTGTTTAATACACAGTTGAAACGTATATTAGTAGCTTCCATAGATATGTTACAAGTTAGAATCTTTCATTTTCTTACAAATCATCGTATATGCGAACCCCAATTGTCCTGGTCACTTGAAAGCCAATCTGTTGAGTTTCTTTTGGATACTGTTGGAAGCTTAAGTTGCAAATGAATAAACAATTACAATGCACTTTCAGGATAAGATTACTCTGATATACGATTTTTTCACCTTGCCAAGTGGAACATCATGACTTTTTTACCTCGCTGTACGAATCTTATTTCACCATACGAATTCAGCAAAATATTCGCTGGAGCTCAAATTTGGCAGTCGGTGTTCTTATTACGTACGTCCAAATAACGGAGACACCGAAATACTGTTTGCCGAAAATATTTTCACAATGTCTGAAAGAAACATGATGACCGGTTTCTCTGAGTTCAGCAATTCTTGTGTAAAACTGTAAAACTTCTTTTCAAACAGACGGTGAGCAGACAATTTCTCTTAACCTGATAACAAAAATCCACAACATTACGAAAATAGCATCGTTCGGGTTTTCTTGATGAATTAGGTTAAAAAAAGTTTTTAAGAGGCAGAGCTGTGCTCAAGTACTTTTTTCAGTTCAAGTAGAGTAAGCGAGTACTCAAAACAAAATCGAGTACAAGTACAAGTACACACATGTTTCTGCTTTCCGAGTACAAGTAGAGTATCACAACTTGATTCCGAGTACAAGTAGAGTTATCTCTCAAATTTCAAGTTCAAGTAGAGTTTTCCTTCTGAATTTCAAGTACAAGTATAGAGTACATTAATGAAATATCAAGTACTTTTTATTAAATTAAATTAAAACGAATAAACAAGTAAAACAGCCAAATTAACCAGTACAGGTAGGCTTATATAATATAATATGATAATGATTAGGGTATGATAATAATATGATAAAATAATATGATAATATAAAAGAATAATGTCCAACTATCCCCGGGTTCTAGTTTTCTTTATTTATACTAGGCCCTGCAGCCTGTTGCATTTGCAGAAAATGAGGTTCTCCAGAACGGCATCGCTCATTGAGGCGCGATGTGGCCTCATCAAGATGTCAGACACTTCTCACAGACACTTAACTATCATACCATGTTACTTGCACAACATTTCAGTAGTCTATGTGACCTTGGATTGACATTTCAATAAGATAAAGCCCTTGTTCCAACATACATTACACACGTACAGAGTACAAACAGAGAAATTGTGGTGCTGAACAAAGCAGGTAGTACACAATACAAATTGGATCACAGACTAGGTAAAGTAAAGAGAAATATTGTGTCAACAAGGAGTTGACAACTCTCTGGTGCAAGTAAGAGTAGAGTATATTTGATGTAGAGTAAAGTAGAGTAGAGTATTTTGATGTGGAGTAAAGTAGAGTAGAGTATATTTGATGTAGAGTAGAGTATTTAAGTTTGCAAGTAGATTCCGAGTACTTTCTTCCCAAGGGATTACAAATAGAGTATATTTATCCCATATTATGGCCCCTTTGAGTAGAGTAGAGAGTAGTTGAAATCGGTACTCGAGTAGTACTTGTACTCGAATTTGTACTCGAGTAGCACAGCTATGTAAAGAGGCCCACTAAAAGTTATGGTGAAAGCGAAAACAGAAACTGATAAGTGATAAAATTTTACTAATAAAAAGTTGAAATAAAATAAAATAGTTAAAAATACATACTAAAGCTTAGCTTTACTACACATGTGTGTGTAGTAAAGCTAAGCTTATTTGAGACGATTTCAAAGTTTATGTTATATATACGTCTGTCTTGAAGGTAAGAACTCCCTATTGTACATTATAATGTTACATTTTATTGCAGATCATAACTATTAAATACACAATATACAATAAAGTTACTGTAGGTAACTATAATTGCTAAGGTTAACATACTACTTTGTTACTAATTTTCAATATGTACAGCGCTTATGTAAAACTTTGACGGTTTTTACTAGAGTATGTTTGTATTATATACTTACTATGGTTTCTATACCCTACATACAATTTTTTCACCATATGATGCCAACCCTGGAACGGTTCAAAGTCGTATCCTCAGGGTGCACTGTAATTATAATCAACTGTTTTAGCCAATCACAGATGTGCCGGTTTTTTCTTTGCATATACTAACAAGTTCCTTTCAAAACAACGCATCAGCAGCAGGTAGTAGATGCGTTGGCTACGAAAGACAAGCCTTCTTTTAGTGTGTGTTGCCACGCTTCAACTATGCGTCTTGTCTCCTGCTGTCATCTCGCTCATATTGATCACGGTAACCACAGTGCCATGACAGCGTAAAGCGCAATTAAATACTGATTGGTCCTATGGGAAGCTTGATGTAAGCGATATCGGTAAATGCTTGAAAAGTTCCATATTTCCTGTACTTTGTAGAATACCACAGCTCTAACAGTTGCTAGGCTGTGTGTCTACTTTTTACAGATTTGGCTGTTTCAATTTGCACCGCTTCATTCTAACATTTTACAGGTCCTCTTATCGCAACCTACAGATGCACTGGATGCTTTGACCATCTCGGGAGAAACTCCATTGCATTTTGCCTGCACTGAGAATCAACCGGAGTGTGTGAAATTGCTTCTACAATTTGGTGCTGACCCTAGCATCTCTCAGTCATACATGTTTCCTATTCACTGCGCTGTCAAAATTAACAGTATCGAGTAAGTCGCAGTTGTACATGTTCCCATCTGTTGAACTGTCAAAATTAACAGTATCGAGTAAGATATGCCTTGTATTGCGCGTCTGTGTTCCCCCGCTGTTGCAAGAAGGCTTGTATTTTACCCAGAATAAGGTATCCGGGGAGGTCTGTTCTAACCCAATAGGTCATTGATCAAAAGTTTTACTCTAGAAAGTTCATAAAATGATGCACCCACCCATGTATAGTTAGGTGACTCGGCGATGGTTGACTGGTCTGAATTCCTACGCTGTACTAATCTCTATGGAGAATTAGATGCTGTGCATACATTGTAGGCCAGTCACTGTATTTCATAGTGTATTAAACTAAAATTTATCCATAGAAACTTAATCTCTTTTAATATCTGCTTCATAATTTGGAGCAAATATTCCTATAAGAATACATCATAAATCAATTATTTGCTTCCGTTACCCGAAACCTATGGCTGCTCGTACAAAAGAACTGTACATATTTACTACTCGTACAAAAGAACCGTACATATTTACTACTTGTACAAAAGTACTATACATATTTACTGCTCGTACAAAAGTACTGTACATATTTACTACTCGTACAAAAAAACTGTACATATTGACTTTTAGCATTAAAACATAGAGCAGGTGTATTTTATATAGCTGTAAAATCTGAAAGTAAGATATTCAACTACACGTAAGTAACTAAACTAGTAAAGCACCAGTAAGTAAAATGACCTATATTGATACTATATACCCTGGAGAGATAGGAGTGTAAGTGTAAGAGCAGTGATAGTAGGTTTGGAAAAGTAGTGTTACTGTGTAGATAGCCGACATGACCTACCCTAATGTATATTAGGTAATATTTAAATAACCCTACTCGGATAGTTTTATATATTTTTCATTTTTCAGTTTCGACCAGCATCCGACTTTCTTCTGCAAAACTGCATGTTTCTAGTAACTTTGAACATCACATGTTGGAAACTACTGGGCGTATTGAACCAATTATGTGCTGGAGTTTTAATTTGCGTTTTGAAAAGTTTGAACCTCAAGGTCGTAGTAAGTAATCGATTCACTTTGTGTCATTAGACTCTAATAAGGAAGCCGCAGGTCTCACTTTTAAAACAGTTACATTTGGTGATTGTATTGTGAGATGATATAGGTGATATACTTGATATTGCTCATAGTATAGCAAAGGTTGTAGGAGTTAATACTTTGGTAGTTTTCATAGGTTATGAGAAGATATAGATGATTTAAGTATTTGGTGTGCCTAATAGGGGCAGTTTGTTAAATTGTCTGATGGACAATGCGTTAAGATTGCCTGGAGTAAAGCATGCGTCATAAATAATGTGCAGGTATGCGTATATTAGTTTGTGTATATATAGTATGCTCTATTTTATTTCATGTATTGATTAAGCATTGAGTCTCATCTAAGCGAGTCATTGAATATTATAAGCTCACTTATACAGGAAAATTCTGGTTTGATTCCTTTGAGTATTATTGTTACCATCAACTGTTTAAATAATCTGATCTTCATTTCTTGGATAGTTTACCTTTAACAGCTTTGTAAAATACACGTTTTTATCAATCGGCGATGCCAAGGTTCAAGGATCAAAGTTTATTGATTACCCTTCAAGCAGTGCACCATGGTCCTTTCAACCTTTGCGCATCAATGGACTGTTTTTATATCTTCTTATTTTATATATAGACAAGGACTGTGTCGTCATAGTCATAGGTCTCACTAGTCATAGATCTCACTAGTCATAGTCATAGGTTTTACAAGTCATAGATCTCATCAGTCATAGTCATAGGTCTTACAAGTTGTAGATCTCACCAGTCATAGTCATAGGTCTTACAAGTCATAGATCTCACCAGTCATAGCCATAGGTCTTACAAGTCATAGATCTCACCAGTCATAGTCATAGGTCTTACAAGTTGTAGATCTCACCAGGCGTAGTCATAGGTCTTACAAGTCATAGATCTCACCAGTCATAGTCATAGGTCTTACAAGTCATAGATCTCACCAGTCATAGTCATAGGTCTTACAAGTCATAGATCTCACCAGTCATAGTCATAGGTCTTACAAGTTGTAGATCTCACCAGGCGTAGTCATAGGTCTTACAAGTCATAGATCTCACCAGTCATAGTCATAGGTCTTACAAGTCATAGATCTCACCAGTCATAGTCATAGGTCTTACAAGTCATAGATCTCACCAGTCATAGTCATTGGTCTTACAAGTTGTAGATCTCACCAGGCGTAGTCATAGGTCTTACAAATCATAGATCTCACCAGTCATAGTCATAGGTCTCACTAGCTATAGGTCTTACTAGTCATAATCATAGGCCTCACTAGTCATAGTCATAGATCTCACTAGTCATAGGTCTCACTAGTCATAGTCATAGGTCTCACTAGTCATAGTCATAGATCTCACTAGTCATAGTCATAGGTCTTACTAGTCATAATCATAGGTCTCACTAGTCATAGTCATAGATCTCACTAGTCATAGTCATAGATCTCACTAGTCATAGTCAAAGGTCTCACTAGTCATAGGTCTCACTCAGGCAATCGTATTCAAACATCTCACGAGCATCATTTCATTGGTAAAGGGAAAACACAATTTGCCTACCCTTCATATTCTTGGGCCATTTAATGTATGTTTATGTACATACAAGGTACAACGAATAGAAAATTGTCTTCTCTTGCGATTATAAAGTGAGTTCCAGTGATTGCTATGAGTACTACCTATGTGTGATATTTAGATGCGTTAAGGCACTGCTAGAGAATCACCGGCAGCAGTTGGCAACGAGGGATGGAAAGTTTGGTGCAACTGCCTTACACTGGGCTAAAACTAGAGAGGTATGTAACTAGAGAGGTATTTAACTAGAGAGGTATGTAACTAGAGAGGTATGTAACTAGAGAGGTATGTAACTAGAGAGGTATGTAACTAGAGAGGTATGTAACTAAAGAGGTATGTAACTAGAGAGGTATTTAACTAGAGAGGTATGTAACTAGAGAGGTATGTAACTAGAGAGGTATGTAACTAGAGAGGTATGTAACTAAAGAGGTATGTAACTAGAAAGGTAAGTTCATATCAACTTGCTTGCTTTTTATAACGCATGAAAATAATTTTATGGGCTCGCTCATTTTCATGGCTGAATTATAGCACAGACTATTTTATAAGGTTGTGGATTTTTGTGGCGTGTCTAGGAAATGCGCATGTCATGAGGATGTGAGTGTAGGGTATGTTGTATGATTGTGAGTGTATGGTATGTTGTATGTAAGTGTGTGTACGGTGGGTTGTGAGTATATGAGTGCAGAATATCTTGTGAGTATGTGTGCGTATGGTATGTTGTAAGGATGTGAGTGTATGGTATGTTGTGAGGATGGGAGTGTATTATATATTGTGATTATGTGAGTTTATGGTATGTTGTGAGTATGTGAATTTATGGTATGTTGTAAGTATGTGAGTGTATGGTATGTTGTGAGTAAGTAAGTATATGGTAAGTTGTGTGGAGGAGAGTGTATGGTATGTTGTGTGTATGGTATGTTATGTGGATGTTGGTGAAATCAGTCTAGTTATTCCTTAGATGTTCGTCAAAATAAGGTGTCAAGATTGGGTTAATACGGTCTAATGAGGTGTCATAAACTAGTTTTACAAATAACTCTAGCATTTAACCAAGGTCAACGTTTTAGAAAATCGATCAAGTATTGGTTATGCGCAGTGGCTTCTTTTAGTTGGCAAGTGTGATTAGGCATTCGGTATGAGGATTGCTCGCAAGGTTTCAATGAGTGTCTGATGATTTGTATAAACTAGTGGTGATGAAGTGTACAAACTAGAGTCAAATGACAAGCATAAACTAGCGTCTCATGACATGTATAAACTAGTGTCTGATGACATGTGTAAACGAGTGTCTGATGTCATGTATAACCGAGTGTCTGGTGTCACGTATAAACTGGTGTCTGATGACATTTATAAACAAGTGTCTGATGTCATGTATAACTGAGTGTCTGATGACATGTATAAACTAGTGTCTGATGACATGTGTAAAATAGTGTCTGATGTCATGTATAACCGAGTGTCTGGTGTCACGTATAAACTAGTGTCTGATGACATTTATAAACAAGTGTCTGATGTCATGTATAACCGAGTGTCTGATGACATGTATAAACTAGTGTCTGATGACATGTGTAAAATAGTGTCTGATGTCATGTATAACCGAGCGTCTGGTGTCATGTATAAACTAGTGTCTGATGACATTTATAAACTAGAGTCTGAGGACATGTATAAATGAGTGTCTGATGACATGTATAAATGAGTGTCTGATGTCATGTTATAAAGGGCCTTTACTGTTTCACAAAAATCACACTGTGTGCAAGCCAATAAGACAGATATATATTTTACAAATATATATAAATACATGTGATCAGTGTGTGTGTGCATACAACAGAACAACATGCAAGAGACTTTCAATGATTTCTAATATTGTTATCCTTCTGGCTTCCTTATATACACAAGGTCTCTTGCTGGCTCCGCCCATTAGTCTTTTCGGTCCTTCGTTAGTCTCGGCTGCGTTCTCTCGGTCTGCTGAGTCAGCTCATTTTTAGCCAGATCTCTTACTGAGCAAATGACAAACCTGGGACAAGGGACTCAGCCTGGTTGTGGCGTCGGCCTTGGGGTCGACTAGTTGATCGGTCCTGGTCTCGGCGATCTGCCTTTACAATGTATAAACTAGTGTCTGATGGCATGTCTAAACAAGGGTCTGATGTCATGTATAAACAAGTGTCTGATGGCATGTATAATTGAGTGTCTGATGGCATGTATAAACTAGTATCTGATGGCATGCATAAACTAGTGTCTGATGGCATGTATAAACGAGTGTCTGATGACATGTACAAACGAGTGTCTGATGGCATGTATAAACTAGTGTCTGATGACATGTATAAGCTAGTGTCTGATGGCATGTATAAACGAGTGTATGATGGCATGTATAAACTAGTGTCTGATGTCATGTAGAAACAAGTGTCTGATGGCATGTATAATTGAGTGTCTGATGGCATGTATAAACTAGTATCTGATGGCATGTATAAACTAGTGTCTGATGGCATGTATAAACGAGTGTCTGATGACATGTACAAACGAGTGTCTGATGGCATGGATAAACTAGTGTCTGATGACATGTATAAGCTAGTGTCTGATGGCATGTATAAACGAGTGTATGATGGCATGTATAAACTAGTGTCTGATGTCATGTAGAAACAAGTGTCTGATGGCATGTATAAACTAATGTCTGATGGCATGGTATATATGTCTTTAGACACTAGTAAACAAGTGTCTAAAGACATATATAAACTAGTGTTTGGTGCCACATATGGACAAGCATATTTATCCTATATGACAGCAGCTGTATTGCAAAGTAAAAACTGTATTGTTTGTCCTTATATCAATTAGTGTTTAGTTATGTTTTTAGATGATCACATGTTTGCTGGAATATGGAGCAGCTATAGATGCCCTTTCCAACACTAAAGACACTCCTTTGCACATTATGCTAAAAGAAGACAGGAGAGACTGCGTTAATAAGTTGCTCACTAGTGGTGCCGATGCCAGGATCCCCAACCACAATGGAGAAACACCGCTACACATTGCTATTCCAGTATGTTCAATTTGTCGGCATGTTTACTTTTACAAATGAAACAATGGGCCATGCCAGCACATAGTTGCATGTAGTAGTGCCTTTAGCAAAAACAACATATATTGTAAAATAAAACAATGTATAATGTAAAATAGTGTATAATGCAATGGTTTACGAATGATGCTCTGCCTTTCATAGTCAGCGAGTCAAGCAGCGATTGTTTGGTGCTGGTTTTTGTTTTGGCTAAGAATACAGGCAGGTCCATTTGGAAATGTTTAATTTTATTTGTTTGAGGTTATTCCAACCATAAGCACTTTCACAATGTTTGTTCAAGGTTATTCCAACCAAAAGCACTTTCACAATGTTTGTTCAAGGTTATTCCAACCAAAAGCACTTTCACAATGTTTGTTCAAGGTTATTCCAACCATAAGCACTTTCACAATGTTTGTTCAAGGTTATTCCAACCAAAAGCACTTTCACAATGTTTTGTTTCGTCCTTATATGACATGGCGAGGCAACCTTCATTTTTTCTTTGAGATGTTTTTTAAATAGGCTACTTTTAAGAAACAGGTTTGTTAACTAAAAATAGGACATAATATATTCTTAAAAATTTTTAAATGTATAAATTGGTTTTATGTAAAAAATTTTAGCAGTTGACTCGTTGGCAGAGCGTCGCAGAAGTCTCACAAGTTTACAGTGAGGGTGCACATAAATTTAAAGCATGAGTAATGCTGTTTGTAATATTTCCTCTTGTGGTTGGAGTTTTCATCTCATAGAGTGTTAAACTTTTTGCTCACTTCATGTGAGGGCTCTGTTATTGTGATTCATGTGATACAAATAGTTGTGGTACTTGAATCTCACTTCTAGCTACATTTAGTGAGGATAGACAACTCTAAATTTTAGCTTTGTTTATTGAGGGTACACACCTCTAACTTCTAGTTATGGTTAATGAGGGTACACGACTCTAAATTTAAACTATGTTTAGTGAGGGTGCACGATTCTAAAGTTTACCCATGTTTAATGAGGAAGGTACACGCATAGATATAATAGACCCTTATTATATCTATGGGTACACGTCTCTAAATTCTACCCATGTTTAAGGAGGGTACACAACTCTAACTTCTAGTTATGGTTAGTGAGGGTACACAACTCTAAATTTAAACTATGCTTAGTGAGGGTGCACGATTCTAAAGTTTACCCATGTTTAATGAGGAGGGTACACGCATAGATATAATAGATCCTTATTATATCTATGGGTACACATCTCTAAATTCTACCCATGTTTAAGGAGGGTACACAACTCTAACTTCAAAGTATAATGTTGAGTTTAATTTCAGCTGGCTAGATTTGACAAGTGTTGTTTTTATATTTCCCTTATTCCAACTATAATGAAATGCCTTTCCTCTCTATAGACAGATGACTTGGCTATGGTGAGAAGTCTCATAGTGTTTGGAGCAAATGTGAACATGATAGACAGGGGTGGCAACTCACCACGTCATTTAGTCGCGACTAAAAAAAGCAAGAATGGGTAACTCCAGCATATACTCGTGATTTCTTTATTTTATTAAGCAGCTTTCAGTGCACTATTTAGCCTCATAGGCTTGAATGTCTCTCCTTGTGAGTCATTGTACCACCGCCCCTGTGCTTTCTCTTTTACATCAGACAGTAAGGTTGCTAGCTAGCTACAGTTGTGAAATATGACTGGCTCATGATTACTATAATGAATGTGAAGAGATTATACCTATCTGTGTGCATCTTTTAGGTAAAATAACTCTAAATATATTTTTATTCGTTATTACTTCATTAGCTTAGGTTTTTACATTTAATTTATTTACGTTTAGTCTAAACATACATTTATGTAATGCACTATTGTATTGCTGCATTAGATGCTTAGCTATGTAATGCATTATTGTATTGCTACAATAAATATTTGGCTGTCTATTTCATTATTGTATTGCTACAACAGATGTTTAACTATGTAATGCATTATTTTATTGCTACAATAGATGTTTAGCTGTGTATTTCATTATTGCGTTGCTACAACAGATGTTTAGCTAAGTAATGCATTATTCTATTGCTAGAACAGACGTTTAGCTATGTAATGCACTATTGTATTGCTACAATAGATGTTTAGCTATGGAATGAATTAAATGACTTAAAGTGTATTCGTGTAGAGATATTTGCTCCAAATTTGGTGGTTTTTTAAATATGAAGCAAATTTTGTAAGTAATTAACTTTTTATGTGACTGTTTGACTGCAGTACAAATAAACTGACAATTATTTTATTCTCATTGCATGACTGAGTTGACAATAAATGGTAAGACATATGCCATGTACGTGTTGATTATTACGGTACATTATTTTTGCATTATATTACAGTAGACACTCCTATAACATGAACTTCCTTTGACATAAATTTCAAGTAATTTTAATTTTCATGAATTAAGTAAAGTTTGTCCTTTGCATGACGTACAACGTTTTATGTAACTTATAGCATCAAATCAGTGCAAGTTTTCAAAGTCGATTTGAATAATGAGAGTCCCAGAATTAGCCCAGAATTATATATAGTGGTATCTGTATTATATAACTTAAAACCTCTAATTGAACGCCACCTCTATTTGACTGCCATTCTGAGAGAAAAGTTGAAAAATAGAGTGCCACTCTCTATTTGAACGCCACCTTCAATTGAACGCCACTATAGAGGAAGAGTTGGAAAACAGAGCGCCATGACGTTCAATTAGAGGTTTTACGGTATATTAGTACTTTGACAGTCAAGTGTTCGAGTCTCTTCTGCAGATATATTATGTTATGTAAAGTCTGTTAAAATTATATAAAGCTCAAACAATTGCAGCACTATCATAACTATTATATTGACAGCACTATCATAACTATTATATTGACAGCACTATCATAACTATTATAATGACAGCACTATCATAACTATTATATTGACAGCACTATCATAACTATTATATTGACAGCGCTATCATAACTATTATATTGACAGCACTATCATAACTATTATATTGACAGCACTATCATAACTATTATAATGACAGCACTATCATAGCTATTAGATTGACAGCACTATCATAACTATTATATTGACAGCACTATCATAACTATTATATTGACAGCACTATCATAACTATTATATTGACAGCACTATCATAGCTATTATATTGACAGCACTATCATAACTATTATATTGACAGCACTATCATAACTATTATATTGACAGCACTATCATAACTATTATATTGACAGCACTATCATAACTATTATATTGACAGCACTATCAGCTATTATATTGACAGCACTATCATAACTATTATATTGACAGCACTATCATAACTATTATATTGACAGCACTATCATAACTATTATATTGACAGCACTATCATAACTATTATATTGACAGCACTATCATAGCTATTATATTGACAGCACTATCATAACTATTATATTGACAGCACTATCATAACTATTATATTGACAGTACTATCATAACTATTATATTGACAGCACTATCATAACTATTATATTGATGGCACTATCATAACTATTATATTGACAGCACTACCATAACTATTATATTGACAGCACTACCATAACTATTATAATGACAGCAGAACCATAACTAATATATTGATAGCACTATCATAACTATTATATTGACAGCACTATCATAACTATTATATTGACAGCACTACCATAACTATAATATTGACAGCCCTATCATATTTATTGCATTGTATGAAAGCTGTGTCTGCATATCCAATCTACAGCATCTCTCTAATTGCAACCTCTCACTTTTGCCAGACATTTTAATAGAGTATACGTGTATCTCACCAGTATCCATGAGAATATGTGTAATTTTAGTAGCTCGTAGTGGACACAGCAGTTATAGACCATTGCTCCCAAAGGCCATGTTTGTCATAAGAGGTTAGCCAGGAGTTTAAACCCAGTTTACTCAAGAGCCATTATCAGTTAAACACTATCATTAATCATTGCTAATATTGCAATGATATTAGGATGTTATCGATTCTGTAAACCTTTATGACTGTTCATCTAGTGGCCATATCCTCTACACGATGCACATGATCGGGGCGATGCGCTGCTCACCCGCTAAGGTTGGCTGCAGTGATGGGTGCTCATTCCAAGGCAAGGATGATGGAACTCTGACCAGCGAAATTGATAAGACTAAACTGAAGGTTGACTATGGTATGTATGATTCTGGTCTCTTGTACACTAAAATATTACCTCTTTTAGTAGAGAGCATTATAACTATCGCAATAAATTTCAAGTTTAACCAAAGTGTTTATTTTTTATTTCTACTCTGATTTGGTAGAATTCTCACCAATTGATTTGTGACTGTTTTGCAGATTTATTTGGTGATAGAAATATTACTTGTAGAATAATAACCTGCTGAGACCTCAGTAATTTGAAAGGTACAGATAACTCCAAGCTTCCAGCAATAGAAGCTAGGAGTTATCGGACAAACAGAAAGACATCGCTCTTATTATACGAGGAACATAGATCTATACATGTTTTTGGTATTTCAAACATTTTCATAATATTAGTATCATAATATTTTGTTCACTCCATAAGTAGAGAATTGACAGCAATTTGCGGAATAAACTGGACTCCCTTTGTTCATTGAGCAAATGCCTCAAACTTCTCTATCTATAATTTGTTGTTTCTGTTTTTCTTATCAGAAAACTCGGTTTACATATTTGAAATCAGGGCAAATTGAGGATTAATTTAATATATAATTTATGGCTATTCACTAACTTCATAACGAGTAACAATGTTGTAAATGAGACTTTTAGTTTTCCAACAAAGAGGTCCAGTTATTTCTCACACCGCTATGTTTTACTTGTTTCTGCGGTATTACAGAATAACAACATTTTATCAAATTATGGAGTTTTCATATATCATCTTAGCTAATCTTTGATAGTTTTGACAATGTTGTGAGTTCTTTATATGAAGTAGTGGCGTTCAGTGTTCTACACATTACAACGATGGCTAATACTACAGTAACTGATGTAGAGCATTGAGTTCGATATTGGGCAAGTCGCTCATTTATAAGTTGACTCACTAGATTATAATATTTTATGATCTTTTTAGGGCTTTAAACACTGGCAGCAGTACAAAATTTGTTTGTTGCTTTCAACCCTTTCCTTGTTTGCGCATATTCACTGGCAACTTACTCGCTAATCATAACATTCAGTGTTCAGATAGTTGTAATATTCCGCATATACATGTACTTCACTTTTTTGATAAAACCGAGGAGATAACTCCATAACAACAAAAGATATTTCAAAGGCTTTATAAACTTGAGACACGATTTGTAACTGCTTATTTATGACTGGTTGATTTGATTTTGTATAAATACCGATTGTCATGGTTGCAGCATGCGATGAGCTAATGGGTGCCGTGACAACCGCTAATAACAATGCTGATGGATACCGAGTGAGTTTGCCATATTTCCTTGTCTCGCCCTTTTGAATGCTCCTTTCATCTGTAGCAACATACAGCTGTACATACTTTATAACGTACAGCTGTATGTACTTTGTGACATACAGCTGTATGCACCTTGTGACATACAGCTGTACGTACCTTGTGACATACAGCTATGCATACCATGTGGCGTACAACTGTATGTACCTTGTAACATGCAGCTGTATGTACCTTGCAACATACAGCTGTATGTACTTTGTGACATACAGCTGTGCATACATTGTAGTGTACAGCTGCACGTACCTTGTAACGTACAGCTGTATGTACCTTGCAACATACAGCTGTATGTACCTTGTGACATACAGCTGTATGTACCTTGTGACATACAGCTGTATGTACCTTGTGACATACAGCTGTATATACATTGCAACATACAGCTGTATGTACCTTGTAACATACAGCTGTGCTTGCCTTGTGACATACAGCTGTATATACTCTGTACCTTGTATACCTTGTAACGTACAGCTCCAGCGATAAACAACTTAGTCTCCTCAAGGACATCTCACAGTTACTCAAGTCAATCTATCTTGAGAATGATTAAATAATTTTGCTTTCTGTATGGTTTTTTGTACAAAAGTAAGCTGAACAACACATTTGTGGTGAAAAAAAAGTTCTGGTCACTCATGCCTGACTGTGTATATTTAAAAAAGGTTGTTGTAGACTTGGCTTCAGTGTTTGACCGAGTAGTTTTTGCTCATGGACCTAGCCTCATGGACCTAGCTTCATGGACCTAGCTTCATGGACCTAGCCTAATGGGCCTAGCCTCATGGGCCTAGCCTCATGGACCTAGAATCATGGACCTAATCTCATGGGCCTAGTCTCATGAACCTAGTGTGAGGTCTTTAATGTGATTCTCCCTTCATCATATCTCGCAGTGCGCATGGATGCTTTTATACTGTTGATATCTATTAGATCATATGACATGTCTGCTGAAGCATTTAGACACTAATAACCGGCAGCTATTAATTTACGTGTAATTTGATAAAGAATGAGCACTATATAGCATGGAGGTAATGTCTCTCAGTATAGGTAATGTCTCTCAGTATAGGTAATGTCTCTCAGTGTAGGTAATGTCTCTCAGTGTAGGTAATGTCTCTCAGTGTAGGTAATGTCTCTCAGTGTAGGTAATGTATCTCAATGTAGGTAATGTCTCTCAATGTAGGTAATGTATCTCAATGTAGGTAATGTCTCTCAATGTAGGTAATGTCTCTCAGTGTAGGTAATGTCTCTCAGTGTAGGTAATGTCTCTCAGTGTAGGTAATCTCTCTCAGTATAGGTAATGTCTCTCAGTGTAGGTAATGTCTCTCAGTGTAGGTAATGTATCTCAATGTAGGTAATGTCTCTCAATGTAGGTAATGTCTCTCAGTGTAGGTAATGTCTCTCAGTGTAGGTAATGTCTCTCAGTGTAGGTAATGTCTCTCAGTGTAGGTAATGTCTCTCAGTATAGGTAATGTCTCTCAGTATAGGTAATGTCTCTCAGTGTAGGTAATGTCTCTCAGTATAGGTAATGTCTCTCAGTGTAGGTAATGTATCTCAATGTAGGTAATGTCTCTCAGTGTAGGTAATGTCTCTCAGTGTAGGTAATGTCTCTCAGTGTAGGTAATGTCTCTCAGTGTAGGTAATCTCTCTCAGTATAGGTAATGTCTCTCAGTGTAGGTAATGTCTCTCAGTGTAGGTAATGTATCTCAATGTAGGTAATGTCTCTCAATGTAGGTAATGTCTCTCAGTGTAGGTAATGTCTCTCAGTGTAGGTAATGTCTCTCAGTGTAGGTAATGTCTCTCAGTATAGGTAATGTCTCTCAGTATAGGTAATGTCTCTCAGTGTAGGTAATGTCTCTCAGTATAGGTAATGTCTCTCAGTGTAGGTAATGTATCTCAATGTAGGTAATGTCTCTCAGTGTAGGTAATGTCTCTCAGTGTAGGTAATGTCTCTCAGTGTAGGTAATGTCTCTGAGAAGATGCAACAACATGAACTGTTATGATAGATGAGCCTGAATCTATCATTTTAGTTGGCATGTGTTATCATTTTGGTTCATAAAGATATGCGTGCTCGGTACTGAACCAATCAGAACTTTAGTTCAAGCGCGCTAATTTCTATTGGCCTAAATAAAACCATTTCTTTGTTGTATCTGCTAACAGCGTAAGTACTACATCATCTTGTTCGCCAACTGGTGAATAAACATTGTGCATGCCAATATGAGGTCAATACGATGCTAATATGGTATCAATAAGATACAGATAAGGTGTCAGCAGGATACTAATAAAGTATCAATAGGATGCCAATAAGTTGCCAATAGGATGCAAATAATGTGTCAATAGGATGCCAATAAGTTGTATTAATATTTTTATGGGAGGTTAATTTTTTGGAGTTTATCCAATCAAGTTTGTTGGCAGGTCTGTTGAATCAGCTTGGCATTAAAACAAAGGAAATCACTGATAAATGATTGTAACATCTTTAGCCTTTGTTCTTGTAGGTGTTGTGTCTTGATGGTGGGGGAATACGAGGGCTAATTCTTTCTATGATTCTGATACGATTAGAGGAAGTAAGTGGAATCTCTATTAAAGATAGCTTTGATTGGATAGCCGGCACAAGCACGGGAGGCATCCTCGCTCTAGCCCTTACACAAGGTCGTTACTTCTTTTCCTTTGTGTGTCTCCTCTTCGTTTCCTTTGACTGTTTCATCTATTTTGAATGTTCGCTTTTTCAAGATAAATTAGTTCTATTTTGTTAATCAGTTCTATTTTACCTTTAGCATTAGAGTTATTATCACAAAACAGTTGCAAAGCAGTTTTTCATAAAAAATTGTAATGTAAAATTGATTTGAATTGAACCCTTTAACCAACATATACTTACATCAATTGTTATCATATGTTTATTTTTCATTGAACTATGTCACTATTTTTGATTCGCAACTATACATACATGTATAAGACAATCATCAATGTAATGCTATTCTGATTAATGTGTAGCAATAATGATAAATAAACAAATATATTTTTACCAGCCAGCTAAGATAAAAACAAATATTGTAGTGATTAATAAAGTTCAGTAAAAGATGTTGAACACTAATTGAGGCATAATGGCGTTGACAACACAATGGAACCTTTTTATTGGCTACTTGATGCTGAGACTAATCAGTTGCTTGATCTCTATGTACCGTAACTATCCCTGTTATCCATCTAACTCCAACTCCTGTCTATGTACCGTAACTATCCATGTTATCCATCTAACTCCAACTCCTGTCTATGTACCGTAACTATCCGTGTTATCCATCTAACTCCAACTCCTGTCTATGTACCGTAACTATCCATGTTATCCATCTAACTCCAACTCCTGTCTATGTACCGTAACTATCCATGTTATCCATCTAACTTCAACTCCTGTCTATGTACCGTAACTATCCATGTTATCCATCTAACTCCAACTCCTGTCTATGTAAGGTAACTATCCCTGTTATCCACCTAACTTCAACTCCTGTCTATGTACCGTAACTATCCATGTTATCCATCTAACTCCAACTCCTGTCTATGTACCGTAACTATCCATGTTATCCATCTAACTCCAACTCCTGTCTATGTACCGTAACTATCCATGTTATCCATCTAACTCCAACTCCTGTCTATGTACCGTAACTATTCCTGTTATCCATCTAACTCCAACTCCTGTCTATGTACCGTAACTATCCATGTTATCCATGTAACTCCAACTCCTGTCTATGTACCGTAACTATCCATGTTATCCATCTAACTTCAACTCCTGTCTATGTACCGTAACAATCCATGTTATCCATCTAACTCCAACTCCTGTCTATGTACCGTAACTATCCATGTTATCCATCTAACTTCAACTCCTGTCTATGTACTGTAACTATCCCTGTTATCCATCTAACTCCAACTCCTGTCTATGTACTGTAACTATCCATGTTATCCATCTAACTCCAACTCCTGTCTTTGTACAGTAACTATCCATGTTATCCATCTAACTCCAACTCCTGTATATGTACCGTAACTATCCCTATTATTCATCTAACTTCAACTCCTGTCTATGTACCGTAACTATCCCTGTTATCCATCTAACTCCAACTCCTGTTTATGTACCGTAACTATCCATGTTATCCATCTAACTCCAACTCCTGTCTATGTACCGTAACTATCCCTGTTATCCATCTAACTCCAACTCCTGTCTATGTACCGTAACTATTCCTGTTATCCATCTAACTCCAACTCCTGTCTGTGTACCGTAACTATCCCTGTTATCCATCTAACTCCAACTCCTGTCTGTGAACCGTAACTATCCCTGTTATCCATCTAACTCCAACTCCTGTCTATGTACCGTAACTATCCATGTTATCCATCTAACTCCAACTCCTGTCTATGTGCCGTAACTATCCCTGTTATCCATCTAACTCCAACTCCTGTCTATGTACCGTAACTATTCCTGTTATCCATTTAACTCCAACTCCTGTCTGTGTACCGTAACTATCCCTGTTATCCATCTAACTCCAACTCCTGTCTATGTACCGTAACTATCCCTGTTATCCATCAAACTCCAACTCCTGTCTATGTACCGTAACTATCCATGTTATCCATCTAACTTCAACTCCTGTATATGTAGTGTAACTATCCCTGTTATCCATCTAACTTCAACTCCTGTCTGTGTACCGTAACTATCCCTGTTATCCATCTAACTCCAACTCCTGTCTGTGAACCGTAACTATCCCTGTTATCCATCTAACTCCAACTCCTGTCTATGTACCGTAACTATCCATGTTATCCATCTAACTTCAACTCCTGTCTATGTACCGTAACTATCCATGTTATCCATCTAACTCCAACTCCTGTCTCTCTCATAGTTACAGAATTCTCATGCATACAGTGGCTCCTGCCATCTTTAGAATGTCACCGTACTTGATATTCCTGATACTGCTCTAGTTTTTTCTTTAAATCAGGTCTCCTTTGTATCCAAACTAAAATTAACTTTACTTTTTTGCACTCAGTAACATTTTTTAGAGATGTAAGTTTTCTTTTTAGTGATTTTATAATTTTAAGCTTCATCAGAAGTGACAGCTTCTTGCTACTGCAACATAAACCTAAATATTATTAAGGTATATATATATATATATATATATTATATATATATTAGAAGCTCTGAAAGGTTTTAAGCTTGTCATCTCGAGCTTAGATGTAGACATGTTTTTACTAAATGCTTGCAGAGCATGTTTGCTTTTTGTGCAATTAACATAATGGAGGGTGAGCATGTTGATTTGAAGTTGAACATCTTAAAAGTACCTAATGTTTTACTATTATCTCAGACTATAATTATACTGTAGAAGTAGGCGTTTAATAACTTTAATTTGTATATCTTTATCACAAGCTATAGGAAGCTGTTCACACTGAGCATACAATGCGGCCTAACGTGTTTTTAGGTAGAGATGCTCGCTACTGCTTGGGCCTCTATTTCAAACTTAAGAACCAAGTATTTTGCGGCGGCAAACCCTATAGTGCTGACATTCTTGAAGCAGTGCTGAAGGAAGAGTTTGGAGAAAACACACTCATGTCAGAGTTACCATCTCCTCGGTAGGTACTAGCAACTCCAAAATGTGTTTTTACTAACTTATGAATATACATGTATGAATGGTATGAATTTGAGTAATTTAAAGGTTGACTTGCAACAAAATTCACATTACAGTTATTTCGTATCAAAAGATTCACCATGTCTTATTCTGTTGTCTAGTAGGTGCCAAATATGTGGAAACATGATTACACGCTCTTAAAAGCTCAAAAACGAAACGCCGCCGTAGATTGGAATCTCTATTTCTCTGACGTAGCCACGAAATTTGGTTATCGTCTTGTCACGTGATGTTCTCCCGTGAATTGAAAGGCCAATAAAAAGCACAATATAAAACTTATCGTAATACTAGTTTATGACAAACACTTCGGGTTTTACCGAAGACCCCGTATCAAATGTAGATGCTTTTGTTCTTACGCGTCTGTTTTATCGTCATTTTAATGTTGTCACTTTTAGCAGTGATATCTTATAACTTAACATAAAAATTCATTTAATTTTTTAGCCTTAGCTTGAAGGAGTACATATCATTTTCTGATAATCATGACGAGCCTGTTGGTCATTTGTGATAATCGAAAAGTGCTGCAAAAATTATTTGCGAAGTATTGGGTCACATGATCAGATTACGACTTGCCGATTAGACCAAACCGAAACAAAACTGTAAAGTAGCGAGCATCTATATTTGATACAGGGTCTTTGGTGAAACCCAAAGTGTTTGTCACAAACTAGTGCTAAGATAAGTTTTATATTGTGCTTTTTATTGGCCTTTCAATTCACAGGAGAACATCACGTGACAAGACGATAACCAAATTTCGTGGCTACGTCAGAGAAATAAAGACATTCCAATCTACGGCGGCTTTTCGTTTTTGAGCTTTTAAGAGCTTGTAATCACATTTCCACATATTTGGCACCTACAACTCAACAAAGTAAGATATGATGAATGTTTTGATACCAAATAACTGTAACGGGAATTTTATTGTAAGTCAACCTTTAAATTTTTCGTAAAGCAATGGAAAGCCAGGATAAAAAAACTCCCATGTTATAAAATATAGCATTGCTGAGAGTTGTGCTTTAAATAAGGTTATACAACTCATAGACATTTTAAAGTTCAAATTTGCTTTAACTTTTCAATTTGTTCATGCAAGTTCACATGAACTTGTTATGGATTCACACTTTACATAAACACAAAAATAATGGCAAGAGCTAGCGAACTGTGTCTGGAGTTGTCATTCTTTTATTCCATCATACACTTAATTCCCTTATCAAAGGCCTTTTCTTTTTACCACTATCTATTTTACACTTTAAAAACTGCATTGCTTAACATCTATTAGTAACATGATGTTCCAAATGCTCATTAGTTTGAGGTGACCAGTCACACTTTCGATATTACTTGATATAGCCTCAGCAAGCCTGTTATATAGTCAATGTCAAGCCTGGTCTGTCATTATGCATACTGTTAGCAGAATATATTCTGTTTTATTTAAAAAATTTGGCATGGTTTCATATGATTTTAATTTGTTTCAGCGTTGGCATCATAAGACGAAAATATCGTATAGAGTGTTATAGAAACATATAGTAACTATCTTATTCAAATACCTGGTAAAAATCATCAAAATCATCATTATTAAAAATTAGTTATAAAACATGTTAACCTGAGTAACTAGTAACTTCAGTAACTATAGTTAGCTACAGTAATTTTAGTGTATTTAGTGATTATGATCTTCAAGAAAATACAACATAACATTGTACTACATGCAGTACGTACCTTGGGGTATGTACGTGCAGTACGTACTGTGGAGTTTTTACCTTCAAGACAGATGTGTAACATAAATGATGAATCTAACTCAAATGAATACAGCTTACTAAACACATACTTAGAGGAAGTTTTAGCATGTATTTTAGTAAACTTCAAACTGGTAACTAAAATTTTACCACTTATCTTTTTGCGAATCTGTTTTTATCATCACGAATAACATTGAACTGAATAGGAAGCAATGTATAGCTCTTTCTGCTGTTGTGACTGGTGTTTTGGCGCATAGCATATTGAAATCTTTGGTATTTCATCGAAATCAACACAACATTCACCAAATTTTAATTTTGAGAAAATTTTTTTTGTTAGTATTGCCCTATGGCAAAAACAAATTCGCCCTACTCTGGCGAGGGCGAAAAAGTATTAGGTTTTATAGTTAGGCGAAAAATATTTTATAACAAGGGCATAGTAACCCATGGCGCAATGTATCGATTAATTTGTCATTTAGCGTGTTCAATCGGGAAAAGGGTATGCAGTATACAACAAGAGCAATAAAGTTGTAGATGAGTGTTCAAAAACTTGCAGTTGTAAGCTTTTTGAGTTCAAATGTAGCACGGAGCGAGCTTTCTATTCCAAGAGTTTAATAGTCTATTGCTGGACAGACAGGTAACGACAGACGACGAAGACGACATACATACATGTATATATATAGGTGTACTGGTTGATTGCCCGACGTTGCACGGGTAGTCAAAAGGTTTTGGTACAGAAGTTTTACTTTTAATCAACATATTCAACATTTACCATTCTAACTTTTAAATCAATGTGTTTGTTTATTTCTGTGAACTGTGCTATTTATGTTTACTGTGATTGTTTCTGTGTAATTCATACCGTACCAGCTGCAACGCTTACTACAAATCTATACTTATTGCAACAGTTTTGTTGGTTATATGCGTTTATGCATTTCTCTTCACTTATGGGCATGCATGACATATCGTATACAGTAAACGTATAATATACTGTGTGAGGAATGTCTATTTATAGAGTGATGGTAACCTCACTTCTGGCAGATCGGTTCCCTCCCGAGCTTCACCTGTTCAGGAACTACCATAACCCATTCCATAGACTTTTGCCAAAAGAAACAACTCACACTTTCCCACCTGCACCCCAACCTGAAGGTAGGAAGCCAAACAGCCTGGCAAAAAAGCGTAGCCAGTGTTGTATTTGACTATTTGCTCTCACACTGGGCCGCCCCAACCTTTGTGTTTATTTTCAAATGACATCGAAATATCTTGTTGATCCTGGCTGATTTACATAACTCGTCACACTTCAACTGAATATTAAATACCCTTTATATCAGATGTGAGGTAGCTATAGTATGGCTATAGGAGTTGTCACACTTCAACTGAATATTAAATACTCTTTATATCAGATGTGAGGTAGCTATAGTATGGCTATAGGAGTCATCACACTTCAACTGAATATTAAATACCTATTATGTCAGATGTGAGGTAGCTATAGTATGGCTATAGGAGTTGTCACACTCCAACTGAATATTAAATACCCTTTATATCAGATGTGAGGTAGCTATAGTATGGCTATAGGAGTCGTCACACTTCAACTGAATATTAAATACCCTTTATATCAGATATGATGTAGTTATAGTATGGCTATAGGAGTCATCACACTTCAACTGAATAATAAATACCCTTTATATCAGATGTGATGTAGCTATAGTATGGCTATAGGAGTTGTCACACTCCAACTGAATATTAAATACCCTTTATATCAGATGTGAGGTAGCTATAGTATGGCTATAGGAGTCGTCACACTTCAACTGAATATTAAATACCCTTTATATCAGATATGATGTAGTTATAGTATGGCTATAGGAGTCATCACACTTCAACTGAATAATAAATACCCTTTATATCAGATGTGATGTAGCTATAGTATGGCTATAGGAGTTGTCACACTCCAACTGAATATTAAATACCCTTTATATCAGATGTGAGGTAGCTATAGTATGGCTATAGGAGTCGTCACACTTCAACTGAATATTAAATACCCTTTATATCAGATATGATGTAGTTATAGTATGGCTATAGGAGTCATCACACTTCAACTGAATAATAAATACCCTTTATATCAGATGTGATGTAGCTATAGTATGGGTATAGGAGTCGTCACACTTCAACTGAATAATAAATACCCTTTATATCAGATGTGATGTAGCTATAGTATGGGTATTATACCCATACTATAGCTACATCACATCTGATATAAAGGGTAATTCATGATAACCAAATTTCGTGGCTACGTCAGAGAAATAAAGACATTCCAATCTACGGCGGCTTTTCGTTTTTGAGCTTTTAAGAGCTTGTAATCACATTTCCACATATTTGGCACCTACAACTCAACAAAGTAAGATATGATGAATGTTTTGATACCAAATAACTGTAACGGGAATTTTATTGTAAGTCAACCTTTAAATTTTTCGTAAAGCAATGGAAAGCCAGGATAAGAAAACTCCCATGTTATAAAATATAGCATTGCTGAGAGTTGTGCTTTAAATAAGGTTATACAACTCATAGACATTTTAAAGTTCAAATTTGCTTTAACTTTTCAATTTGTTCATGCAAGTTCACATGAACTTGTTATGGATTCACACTTTACATAAACATAAAAATAATGGCAAGAGCTAGCGAACTGTGTCTGGAGTTGTCATTCTTTTATTCCATCATACACTTAATTCCCTTATCAAAGGCCTTTTCTTTTTACCACTATCTATTTTACACTTTAAAAACTGCATTGCTTAACATCTATTAGTAACATGATGTTCCAAATGCTCATTAGTTTGAGGTGACCAGTCACACTTTCGATATTACTTGATATGGCCTCAGCAAGCCTGTTATATAGTCAATGTCAAGCCTGGTCTGTCATTATGCATACTGTTAGCAGAATATATTCTGTTTTATTTAAAAAATTTGGCATGGTTTCATATGATTTTAATTTGAATACTCCTAATTTGAATTAATAGTGTGACGACTCCTATAATAGGAGTCGTCACACTTCAACTGAATAATAAATACCCTTTATATCAGATGTGATGTAGCTATTGTATGGCTATATGAGTCGTCACACTTCAACTGAATAATAAATCTACTAAATAAACGGCAATCGTTGTGTGTGTGTGTGTGTGTCCGCGTTATAGAGTACCGTACTTTGCGCGTTAACGGGAATCTCCAGTTAGTACACGCCTCTATTATACATAACCTAATCAGCATCGTTTTTACAGGGAACACGTCATATCTGGTTAGCGCGCCTCTTTACGGCGCCCAACGACATTGGTGCGTTTGAAGCAGCAAAATTGCTGTCGAATTAGGAAGCGCCGTCCTGAGTCTGGCGGCCTATACAGCTATACAAATGTACTAATCATTAAATAAATTAAATTAATGAATAGTAATTTACATGCGAATAATATTTACTGCCAACGTGTACCGAGAAGGTCACGCGAACGTTGGTTTCTTGCGGCCACTGGAAAACGCAGTTCTCACCTATTACATTTCTACATAAAAAAGGTAAGTATTCCTTAATCAATGTTGTATTGTCTATGAATTGCCACACTTCCACTACATAAACCTTTCACTTGCGTCCGTGTACAAATTTAGATATTGGCCTACTGCCAGCCATTTTGCCGATATTGCTTAATATGTATACGATATTTTTTCAATTTCCAACTCCATCTATAATGTTTGTTTTGGTTATATATTTCATTTTGCCAACATGTTAACAAGCACTGCTATACAAAAAATTTGTTGTATCTATACTTTGTGCATTTTAATTATCTGTGTAATCACAAAAAATCTGAAATGGCTATACTGTCATCAACATAGGTAGTTATTTGTTTTTTAACTCGGACGCATTTAATGAACTCGCACAAAAACTCTTCGTTTTTAAGTTGGAAATTCTCAAACGAAGATTTAAAATTTAATTTTAGGCTAATTTTATAGAGAAATCTTCGGACAACACTGTCACTACTATAAAAGTCTTAAAGATTGTTGGTTATGTTGTCAACGGATAATAAAATTCAGTCGCTAGCAATTGCTGGGAAAGTGGCAAAAATGTGTTTACGGCGGTCGACCATGGAAAGCGCATGAATGAGTCTACTTCAGTGAAAGGGTTGAAAACGTTGGATTTGCCACTGTTTGTGATAGTAAACATGTTCATTTCCTTTTGCAGCTGAGTTACTTTTACTTTTTTTTCCAGCTACAAGTACTACAGATCTACAGCTACTACAGAACTTGCACGGCACTCTGAGCGTTGCGATAGGCGACGGTGAGAAGAAAGCGAGCAGTGTATATTACAAAAAAACACACCATCTCATTCAATTTTAGAAATGCTTGAAGCAGTGCAATGCCTTTCAAAATGCCTACCGCCCAAACGCAAGAACAGATTGATTTCCGTAGAGAAAGAGACCGAATTCGCAAAGCAGCAGTTAGACGAGCAAAAACTGCAGAGCAAACGCAGCTACGCCCACAACGAAGCGGAACTGCTACTGCATCTTCTAGAAGTGCAGAAACTGCAGAGCAAACACAGCTACGCCTACAACGAAACAGAATAGCAGCTGCTAGAAGAGCAGAAACCGCTGAACAAACACAGGTACATCGAGAGCAGGCCAGAATAGATGCTGCAGCCGCTAGAAGTGCAGAGACTACTGAACCGACCCAGCAGTGACTCAAACGGCTCAGAGCAGCTGCTACATCGGCCAGACGTGCAGAAACCTCCAAGCAGATGCAGTGGCGACAAGAACATGATGCACTAGCTACAACAGCTGCTTGGTGAACTGAATTTTCTGAGCAGATGAAACGGCGACAACAGTGAGATGCACTAACTACAGCAGCTGCTACCAGGCGCCGTGTACGGACAGAAAACTTTGCACTTGACTACAGTCCTGCAACATAGTATAGGGCCGAATTTTTTTATGGGACGAATGTCCAAAAATGCTCCAGATGTAATGTCTTACGTTGAAAAGGCGAGAGGCCATATTTGTAGTTTATATAGTAGACTTTATTGATAATAAATTTTATCAACAACCACATTACTGCTGCACAGTTTGTATATTATACCATGTCAAAACACAGGCTATAGACGAAGAACTGGTGAGTCATGATTAGTGTTTCAAGCATGTAGAAGTCTCAATTCAATAAATGCTGGTGATAGCTAAGCAGTGCAATAGGAAAATATTTTCTAGAATTTCTTAAAATATGTAAAACTTTTCAATACTGCCAGTTTGAAGAAAGTCAGTTTGCCTAGCAATGTTGATTTCGTTATCAGTTCTGTGTACAAAATTAGGACAATTCCAATTTGAGTGGTTCAAAACTGATGCACTGTAGACTAGCTGTAAAACACATTGCATATTTCTATTGGTCTCTTTAACATTATTGACATGTAGGACTGCATATGTGTATGTAGTAAGATCAGCACAAAAATTTCAGTAGATTGCATATTTGGAGTTGGTTTACAGTATGAAAGACAACTCTCAATAAAACTATTGCTTTGCGTAAATCTGTTCCCGAACACGGGTAATGCAGCTAGTACCCTTTATATCAAATGTGATGTAGTTATAGTATGGCTATAGGAGTCATCACACTTCAACTGAATATTAAATACCTATTATATCAGATGTAATGTAGCTATAGTATGGCTATAGGAGTCGTCACACATCAACTGAATATTAAATACCCTTTATATCAGATATGATGTAGCTATAGTATGGCTATAGGAGTCGTCACACTTCAACTGAATATTAAATACCCTTTATATCAGATGTGAGATAGCTATAGTATGGCTATAGGAGTCGCCACACATCAACCAAATATTAAATACCCTTTATAACAGATGTGATGTAGTTATAGTAGGGTTATAGGAGTCATCACACTTCAACTGAATATTAAATACCCTTTATATCAGATATGATGTAGTTATAGTATGGCTATAGGGGTCGTCACACTTCAACTGAATATTAAATACCTTTTATATCAGATGTGATGTAGCTATATTATGGCTATAGGAGTTGTCACACTTCAACCGAATATTAAATACCCTTTATATCAGATGTGAGATAGCTATATTATGGCTATAGGAGTTGTCACACTTCAACTGAATATTAAATACCTTTTATATCAGATGTGATGTAGCTATATTATGGCTATAGGAGTCGTCACACATCACCTGAATTGAAACTTTCAACATTTTATCATTCGAAGCTCGCGTTAGAAGGAGCTGTTGAAGTAACTTCAAGCAGCTTGCAATGAACTGCTCTGTCCTGTTTACTTTAGTTAGGTCAAGGTCACTGAAGCTCTTGTTTGATTGGACAACTCATTATTACAGAGTGCAAAGTTCTCTTTAGATTTTGCTAGTCAGTTGTCAGTCATTATTCACCGACAACAGCTTGAACTCCCAAACATTTCGACGGGAAATGGTTCCAAGCAGTGTTAAATCTTTGCTGGTTGAGATTTGTGCGCTTGATATGGTTAAGTTTGTTTTCGGTTTAGCCATAGGTTATGGCACATTGTGCCTTCTTTTCCTTTTTACATAGCTAAACCCGGTGTCTATAGTTTTTAATAATTGGATCTGGTTCCATAATTTCTCCACAATTCGCTTTAAACCTACCACCTTCCTACTCATGACCGTAAGTGCTGGTTTACCCCACAACTAAACCGTCTGCTTATTCTAATTTGTACTGCACGAGTGTTCTCAACTTTCTGGTTGCTCTGCAGACATGTTCTTTACCAGCTACTGACTTTATTTGCTTTCTCCAAATCAGTATGATTTGTATTCATTCATTACTTTTGCAGAAGTTCATGTTTGGCAAGCTGCCAGGAGTACAGGGGCCGCTCCAACATTTTTTACTGCAAGTATGGACCGTTTTATCGATGGGGGACTTATGAGCAACAATCCTACCTTAGACGCTTTGACCGAAATACATGAGTTCAACTGTGGACTCAAGGCTACAGTAGGTTTTTCTTAATTCTTTAATCACAGATCGGCGTAGCGTTGTTTAAGTGCAAGAGCAACGCTATTCTTTCTTCTCACAGTCGGCAGGATCGTTTGACGACCAACTGAACAAAATAGACTTGATCATTTATTTTGATATTTTAGATTTGTTGTTTGTCATGGTTTTATTCTTCCTGACTTGCTATTGACATTAAGAACTGGGGCCATTCACCTCTGATGTTATTTATTATGGGTGTCATATGTCGCTTGTGTCATTCATTTCTACTCTCATTGGGTTACTCATGTCATTAGTTTCTGGTGTCGGTTGTCACTTGTGTCATTCATCGCTAGTCATTTTCGTCATCTGTCATAGTTCCATCTACCAGAGCTGTCATTCATTGTTGCTATCATCTACCAGAGCTGTCATTTCTTGTTGCTATCATTTACCACAACTGTCATTTGTTGTTGCTATCATCTACCGCAGCTGTCATTTGTTGTTGCTATCATCTACCATAGCTGTCATTTGTTGTTGCTATCATCTACCACAGATGTCATTTGTTGTTGGTATCATCTACTACAGTTGTCATTCGTTGTTGCTATCATCTACCACAGTTGTCATTTGTTGTTGCTATCATCTACCACAGCTCTCATTTGTTGTTGCTATCATCTACCACAGCTTTCATTTGTTGTTGCTATCATCTACCACAGCTTTCATTTGTTGTTGCTATCATCTACCACAGCTTTCATTTGTTGTTGCTATCATCTACTACAGTTGTCATTTGTTGTTGCTATCATCTACTACAGTTGTCATTTGTTGTTGCTATCATCTACCACAACTGTCATTTGTTGTTGCTATCATCTACCACAGTTGTCATTTGTTGTTGCTATCATCTGTAACTGGCATCATTTGCCCCTCCTGCGTTTTATTGTTTAATAATTTTTGCTTGTCTTGGGTAACTAATGTAAGTGTACAAACCTACAAAAGTCATAAAGTTGATGCAAAGAGGAAAGAGGATGCTTGTGCACCAAATGTAGGAAAGTCTACCAGTGATCTCACAAGTCATTTTCTAAAGGTGCAGCGCTGCATGAGTTTTGCCGTGCTAGAGTTTTTGCCATGACATGTTGTAAGGGACTCGACCAATTTCCTCTACTTGCTCCTCAAAAATCAGACTGCTTGAGTACAAGACAATAATAACATACAGTGCACCCTCACGATACCATTGCCCTGCTATACGATTTTTTCACTTTACGAAGTGGAACATGATGATTTTTCAACCTCGTCATCCAAATCTTATTTCACCGTATAAGTTCAACAAAATTTTCGTCTGAGATCAAATTTGGCAGTCTGTGTGCTTATAACATACGTCGAAACAACAAAGACGCCGAAATGCTGTTCGCCAAAAACATTTTTACAATGCCTGAAAGAGACACAATGACCGATTTTTCTCAATTTAGCATTTCTCGTGTGAAAAATACTAAAATTTTCTCTTTAAAACCAGTAGCGAAGTTGACGTTGCATTTCCTTCAAACGGAATGCCAGTGGTCGGATAACTTTTCTTAACCTGCTAACAAAATTTCACTTTTTTAGGTATTAAACAGAACATTTTAAGAACAGCATCACTCGGGCTTTTTTGGCGAATTAGGTTGAAAAAGGTTTTAATCAGGCCAGCTAAAACTTACAGTAAAAGTGATCACAAAAACTGATAGGTGATAAAATTTTAGCGATCAAAAGTTGAAATTCAGTGAAATAGTTGAAAATACATACTAAAACTTAGCTGCAATTGTTGTGTTTAGTAAGCTAAACTTATTTAAACTGGGTTCAAAGTTTATGTTATATGTACGTCTGTCTTGAAGGTAAGAACTCTCTACGGTACGGACTGCACATAGCACGTTACATTTTAATGCATATCATGACCGATAGATAGACTAAATACAATAAAGTTACTGTAGTTTACTATAGTTACTAAAGTTAACATACTATTTTGTTACTAGTTGCTAATATGTACAGTACTTATATAACCTTTTGATGATTGTTACCAAGGGATGTTGGAATTATATAATGATTGGTTTCTATACCTCACCATATGATTTTTTCACCATACGATGCCAACCCTGGAACGGATTAAAATCATCTCCTGAGGGTGCACTGTACCTATATTTCTCAAATATATATTTACAGTTTAATATGCAACGAACATACAATTAACTGCGCAATATGAGACTTTTAGGCGCTCTCCTTTTTGCTCACCTGAGCTCGTTATATGCGCTTTTGGGTGGTTAAGCTCCGCCCCTTCAACCACGGCTGGTACATACATGACTAGGCTTCAGTAAAGCCCGGTTCTCACCCCACCATAAGGAGGGTTGCACCACCATGGGTAAACCTCCTTCGGTGCACCCAGGGGTTGCCGCCGGCAAAGCTCAGCAAGTTGAACTTTTCTACCGTTCTTGGTGTAGGTTGCAGGTTGTCACCAGTAGTGACAATCGTGCACTGGCAGCCTACGCACCCAGAATGCATTGTGCGTACGATTTCAACGAGGGCTTTGGCGCAAAGATTTATGGAAATTGCATAAAGATTTATGAAAAATGCGCAAAAATATGACCTTCACCCGGAAACATACTTTATAACTTACCTCCATGAGTAAAAAATACCCTTGTGCAGGAGCATCCATTCCTTCACAGCGCTATCACCACCGGTAGCATAGGCGTTGTAAACATAAAACCAAGGGTATAGCTGACGACCGCTGGCACACCGCCAGCTGTTCACGGTGGAGTGAGAGTCAGGTTTTATATAAGTAATAAGGGGCCTTGCCCGGCTTTAGCCGAGCCGGTTATATCCTCGTGAGCCAAACCGACTTTGTCCTTAATAGTTAGGAAGGTCTCAGCCTGAGTTTACGATTTTGAGAGTTTAGACAATGATGTCATAGCTAATTAGCCGTGGCGGCGGAAATGCCACGCCTCCAATTGATAAAATATTAATGAGTCACTAACTCTCACCTTCCAAAAACCCACTTCAAAGAATAGCTAGCGTTACTTAACCACAGCAATTCCACTTCTCCATTCTTTACTTTGTTAGTGACTCTTATATATTGAGAGTTTCCCTTTCCTAGATGTTTAAAAAGATAACTCCAAAATTATATATCAAATAATTGCAAAAATCTGTTTTTTGTATAATAATAAATGTTTTAATTATTAATAGAGTTTAAACTTCTTTGCTAATTTAGACTGATATAAAAGTCCTCCAGTCAATATTTATTTTTAGCGCTAGTTCCAAACTTCAAAAAATGTAAAAAGAAATTCAGCTCAAGTGCATGTAAATTTTCTGAGTATCTCAGAAAATTTTACTGAGTACCTGTAAATTTTCAGCCTCAGTACCTACACTTTGCCGCCTCAATACCTACACTTGAAGCCTCAGTACCTACACTTTGCAGCCTCAGTACCTACAATTTGCAGCCTCAGTGCCTACACTTTGCAGCCTCAGTACCTACGCTTTGCAGCCTCACTACCTACGCTTTTCAGCCTCAGTACCTACACTTGTATCGACGCTAATAACTATTTTGTAGATTGTTTCTATGGATTGTGAATCCTGTGTTGACCAGGTTATGTCAGTCTGAGAGCAACTTAAGGCATTTCTTATTTAGGCTTACAATTCGTTAGATAACTGTTCTCTGGTTTTGATTCATAACAACATACAATATGTACAATGTTGGTTTTCACAGGCCAAGCACAATCAGGTTCGACCAATATGTTGTGTCGTTTCACTCGGCACCGGTCGTTTCCCCCAGATGCCGGTTGATGCCATTGATGTGTACAAACCAACTGGACCGATGCAGATATACCGAGTAGCGCAGAGCGTTACCTCTCTTCTAAAGATGGTTGTCGAACAGGTTTGTTTACAGTATACATTATTTAATAAGTTTGTGTAACATCGATCAGTCTTTGCTCTGTGCAACTATTCGCCATACCATAGGGCTATAGCCCACCGATTCTTAACCATTCATGAGAAATATGGCAAATATGGTTTTAAGGCTAGCCAATCAAACTTCTTGTTAGTTGTCTAGTCTCAAATTAGTCTAATGGTCTAATTTATCAAATCATCACTGTTAAAAACAGCAGTTATTATGAAAAAAAATTGAACGAACTGATTTTTTGGTTTTAACCAGTTTTATAGTTAGAACTGTTTTCACGACTCGTTTGCATTTCGGTTAACATGATATGTATTTGTGAAGCTATTGCTGTACTCCTACTACTCTCGTGCTATATTTCAGTTAGCATGATATGTATTTGTGAAGCTACTGCTGTACTTTTATTACTCCCGTACTATATTTCAGTTAGCATGATATGTATTTGTGAAGCTATTGCTGTACTTTTATTACTCCCGTACTATATTTCAGTTAACATGATATGTATTTGTGAAGCTATTGCTGTACTCCTACTACTACCATACTATATTTCAGTTAACATGATATGTATTTGCGAAGCTATTGCTGTACTCCTATTACTCCCGTACTGTATTTCAGTTAGCATGATATGTATTTGTGAAGCTATTGCTGTACTCCTACTACTCCCGTGTTATATTTCAGTTAGCATGATATGTATTTGGGAAGCTATTGCTGTACTCCTACTACTCACGTGCTATATTTCAGTTAGCATGATATGTATTTGTGAAGCTATTGCTGTACTCCTATTACTCCCGTACTATATTTCAGTTAGCATGATATGTATTTGGGAAGCTATTGCTGTACTCCTACTACTCCTGTACTATATTTCAGTTAGCATGATATGTATTTGTAAAGCTACTGCTGTACTCCTACTACTCCCGTGCTATATTTTAGTTAGCATGATATGTATTTGTGAAGCTATTGCTGTACTCCTACTACTACCATACTATATTTCAGTTAACATGATATGTATTTGTGAAGCTACTGCTGTACTCTTATTACTCCCGTACTATATTTCAGTTAGCATGATATGTATTTGTGAAGTTATTGCTGTACTCCTACTACTCCCGTACTATATTTCAGTTAGCATGATATGTATTTGTGAAGCTATTGCTGTACTCCTGTTACTCCCGTACTATATTTCAGTTAGCATGATATGTATTTGTGAAGCTATTGCTGTACTCTTACTACTCCCGTACTATATTTCAGTTAACATGATATGTATTTGTGAAGCTACTGCTGTACTCCTATTACTCCCGTGCTATATTTCAGTTAGCATGATATGTATTTGTGAAGCTATTGCTGTACTCCTACTACTCCCGTACTATATTTCAGTTAGCATGATATGTATTTGTGAAGCTACTGCTGTACTCCTATTACTCCCGTGCTATATTTCAGTTAGCATGATATGTATTTGTGAAGCTATTGCTCTACTCCTACTACTCCCGTGCTATATTTCAGTTAGCATGATATGTATTTGTGAAGCTATTGCTGTACTCCTACTACTCCCGTACTATATTTCAGTTAACATGATATGTATTTGTGAAGCTATTGCTGTACTCTTACTACTCCCGTACTATATTTCAGTTAGCATGATATGTATTTGTGAAGCTATTGCTGTACTCCTATTACTCCCGTGCTATATTTCAGTTAGCATGATATGTATTTGTGAAGCTATTGCTCTACTCCTATTACTCCCGTGCTATATTTCAGTTAGCATGATATGTATTTGTGAAGTTATTGCTGTACTCCTACTACTCCCGTACTATATTTCAGTTAGCATGATATGTATTTGTGAAGCTACTGCTGTACACCTATTACTCCCGTGCTATATTTCAGTTAGCATGATATGTATTTGTGAAGCTATTGCTGTACTTCTATTACTCCCGTACTATATTTCAGTTAGCATGATATGTATTTGTGAAGCTATTGCTGTACTCCTACTACTCCCGTACTATATTTCAGTTAGCATGATATGTATTTGGGAAGCTATTGCTGTATTCCTATTACTCCTGTACTATATTTCAGTTAGCATGATATGTATTTGTGAAGCTATTGCTGTACTCCTATTACTCCCGTACTATATTTCAGTTAACATGATATGTATTTGTGAAGTTATTGCTGTACTCCTACTACTCCCATGCTGTATTTCAGTTAGCATGATATGTATTTTTGAAGCTATTGCTGTACTCCTACTACTCCCGTGCTATATTTCAGTTAGCATGATATGTATTTGTGAAGCTATTGCTGTACTCCTACTACTCCCGTACTATATTTCAGTTAGCATGATATGTATTTGGGAAGCTATTGCTGTATTCCTATTACTCCTGTACTATATTTCAGTTAGCATGATATGTATTTGTGAAGCTATTGCTGTACTCCTATTACTCCCGTACTATATTTCAGTTAACATGATATGTATTTGTGAAGTTATTGCTGTACTCCTACTACTCCCGTACTGTATTTCAGTTAGCATGATATGTATTTGTGAAGCTATTGCTGTACTCCTACTACTCCCGTACTATATTTCAGTTAGCATGATATGTATTTTTGAAGCTATTGCTGTACTCCTACTACTCCCATGCTGTATTTCAGTTAGCATGATATGTATTTTTGAAGCTATTGCTGTACTCCTACTACTCCCGTGCTATATTTCAGTTAGCATGATATGTATTTGTGAAGCTATTGCTGTACTCCTACTACTCCCATACTATATTTCAGTTAGCATGATATGTATTTTTGAAGCTATTGCTGTACTCCTACTACTCCCGTACTATATTTCAGTTAGCATGATATGTATTTGTGAAGCTATTGCTGTACTCCTACTACTCCCGTACTATATTTCAGTTAACATGATATGTATTTGTGAAGCTATTGCTGTATTCCTATTACTCCCGTACTATATTTCAGTTAGCATGATATGTATTTGTGAAGCTATTGCTGTCCTCCTATTACTCCCGTACTGTATTTCAGTTAGCATGATATGTATTTTTGAAGCTATTGCTGTACTCCTACTACTCCCATGCTGTATTTCAGTTAGCATGATATGTATTTTTGAAGCTATTGCTGTACTCCTACTACTCCCGTGCTATATTTCAGTTAGCATGATATGTATTTGTGAAGCTATTGCTGTATTCCTATTACTCCCGTACTATATTTCAGTTAGCATGATATGTATTTGTGAAGCTATTGCTGTATTCCTATTACTCCCGTACTATATTTCAGTTAGCATGATATGTATTTGTGAAGCTATTGCTGTCCTCCTACTACTCCCGTGCTATATTTCAGCTAACATGATATGTATTTGTGAAGCTACTGCTGTACTCCCATTACTCCTGTACTATATTTTGTGTACATCATTTTGTGTACCATGCTTATTCTTTATGTTATACAATCAGCCATCTTCACTCTAATGCTTCTGCGATTACCCTAATTTACGAGTATAGTTTTCACGGCTTTTACGTTGTAAATTGTTAACCTTGTGTGCAATGTCCTTGACATATTTATCAATCTCAGCATCTCTAGAGGAAGTGTCGGCCACTGTTTATCTTTTAGCTACTAATCTCTTGCAGCGTTGACACCCAAAAATTAAATGATTTTAATCACGATTGAAATTGTGAATTTTTTTCAATTTTTTCATAATTTGTAAAAATCAGTGTTTCTTGACAACAAATCTTGTTTTGATGTGCATAAAAAATCTGTAAACGTTCCTCTGTCATGAAATACTAAATGCGATAGAGATCATTGACTGTGCGTGTAGTACAATGCTACAAAAGGACCTTTGAAGTTAAGACCTATGAGTTTATTTAGTAAACTTTAAAAGATTAATTTTGAGGTAGCAACTATAACTGGCAGTTTTCCCTCATTCTTTTCAATAATGACATTGTGACATCGACCTCCTTACTGCAATCTGGTCAAGTGCAAACATCGAAAGAGTATTCTCCACTTTTGACTTCGTTTGTTTAAAAAACAAGTGACTTGAGACAATGTAACAAGTGACAATGTATTTATAACATAAATGATATATTATAATAAATTTATAATACAAATGATGTAAATTTTATATTTAATATGATCAATCCGAGGAAGAATATGTTTACATATTTCATAGCGCCTTTTTACATTTTCGGCTCTCATTCATACTTTTTTGTGAAACTGCTAGTAGCTCTGCTCCACTAACTTACATGTAGTTTGCATATTATAATTTTATATGGCTGTTTAATGTGGGAAATATACATGTCTCTAAATATAATGTCTCTTCTAATCGTAGCAAATAGAATATAGTCATTCATTAAAGGTTAGGTTTTAAAATATATAAAAATAATTGAAAAAAACATATAAAACAAACAAACGGTTACACTGTCTTGATTAAAGCATTGAAAGAAGGACAAGCTATAATTGCTATAACTGCTATAATTGCTATAACTGCTATAATTGCTATAACTGCCATAATTGCTATAACTGCTATAATTGCTATAACTGCTATAATTGCTATAACTGCTATAATTGCTATAACTGCTATAATTGCTATAACTGCTATAATTGCTATAACTGCTATAATTGCTATAACTGCTATAATTGCTATAACTGCTATAATTGCTATAACTGCTATAATTGCTATAACTGCTATAATTGCTATAACTGCTATAACTGCTATAATTGCTATAATTGCTATAACTGCTATAACTGCTATAATTGCTATAACTGCTATAATTGCTATAATTGCTATAATTGCTATAACTGCTATTGTTAGTTTCATCTTATTTTAATGCTTTACTTATTCCCAAGTATTTTCCGCCTAAGAAAATGTTTCAGAAGCTAATAAAAGATATAACTCTATGTGATGCTAGCACAGGACGGACGTTATCGCTCTTTTTCCATCGTTTAAGCGTTCAGCGTTGATGTATCGAAAAAATAATTTAGCTTTTAAAGCTTGCAGTTTTAGGGTTGGGTTTCCTTTTCTTTTTAGAAACCGTAACTTTGTGATTTTTTACAGGCAACTCAATCGGAAGGACGACCAGCTGAAAGAGCACGAGCTTGGTGCTCCATGATTGGTGCGTCGTACTTCCGATTTAGCCCTCAGTTGTCGGTTGATGTCATCCTTGATGAGACAGATGAGGACAAGCTGTTGTTGGTCTGTTGGGAGACAATGGTCTATCTCCACCACAACCAGTCCAATCTTGTGCGGCTGGCCAATGTCCTTAACCAGAGTCGTCGTCGTCGTCCGGCTTCTGCGGATCCCATTTGCAATGATAGCTGGCTTTTTACAGGGCAGTAAGCAGTGGCAAGATTTGAACAGTTTTCCCCTTCACTTGGCACAACTCGCACTCATTTTTAAATTACCAGGTGATTCATCTTTCTAATTAATTTATCCATATTTTAGCCGCTGAAGAATCTTTTGTTTTCTCAATTTGCTGTGTAGTTGACTATACACTGTTGCTCAAATCAAACATTCAAATTGCTTTTTATAGAAAATTATTCATTTATTGAAAATTTGGTTGCAGTGGCAAAAATAAACTATAATATAGTGAATTCAATGATACATATATGTGCGGCTCTAACGTGTTACAGTCACTATACATGTTATAATATAGAAGGGGAAAAATATCTAGCATTGTGTCATAGAACCATTTTCCTACTAAAATATACTACCTCCAGTAAAGCAACTGATAAAGACAGCTATAAGCACTATATGGATTATTATACAGAAAGATATGGCTATTCATAACAATTAATATTTGAAAATAGAATTTATAATTGATACGAGGTTGTGACAATAACAAGGGGTGACAACCAAACACATGCAATCCATGCCTCGCCTGCTCGCGTAGGTTATAGAAGCGCGAATCTATGGCGTGACCCTCTTGGGTCTCAATAATTTATCCAACGGTTTTCATAGAAAATAACAAGATTAGTTAAATAGAATATCTTGGAGCAGAAATAACTTAATTTAACATCATGTCATCGCATCAACAGAAAAATACTTTTGATGCAATATTTGGGTGCATGTAATTATCCACTCTGAGTATGCGATGTAACACATTAAAAATATTTCAAAAAAGTTATCACAAAATTGTTTCCAAATATTAGCATAATATTTGAATATAGAAGCGCTTTGCGATCTTGCTGCTCACTGACTTTGAGTACTGTTGGAAGGAAAATTCTACTGCCCTCTAAGGAAAATATGAAGATTAAACAGGGAAGCACGACTCCGGTCAGTCAGCAGCCTCTTGACTTATTTCTCTGTGATTGTTTAGATGTTCATTCCAGACGCGGTTACCGCGGTCACTTTTTGGAGATGGCTGCGGTGAGTTATTCCAAACGTCTCGTGAGCGTCGATCAGTCCATACTGAAGTCTCCATACTATTATCTTCCGTCGATTGCCGGGTATTTTGATATTCCGAGTTTGGTTCAAGCCCTGCATGGCCATCTTTTAGTCCTGACATTGATGGGAATTCTGGTGTTTGTGGGTTTATTGTACTGTTCATTGCAGTTGTTGAGCTTCCTTCTAATTTAATATCATCAGCGTTGTCCTGAGTTGACGCCTCTCTATCTGAAGGAACATTGCTGCAAGCAGACACAAGTTACATAAACAAATTGAAATATTCATTTGATGTTGAAACTGAGCATTTAAAAGCAAACAAACGTAAGAAGGCTGCCCCGACTCCGTTGTAATATAAGATGAGGATGACTTTTTATGAAAAACAAACTATTCGTTAATTCATTGCAAACGTTCTCTCTAAAGCACGACTTTATTGGGTTAAGTTGGAAGCGTATTGCGTACCAAAAACTTTCCCGCATTTTCTAACAACCGAAAATTCAGACGAGCCGCCTCTGCTACATCCTAAAAGACCTGAACATTTAGAAGTAAACCCAGACCATTAGATTCTTAATCTCATCATTATGGATCGTTATCTCTCTTTAATCCTTGTCAAGGCAAAAGGTTACTAATAGTTTCATATGCAATTACCAAAGGTCCCAGTAACTCAACGCTCAATGAACTCAACGTTCTATGAACTGCTTCCTAATTAGTTTCTTGTTGGTGAGAAGAAGATTTCGTTACAAGTTACATCCGCATTTCAAGTCTGAAATTTACTTATTACTGAGCGTCGACAACATAGGTAATACTAAACTATGCACAGAGGAGCTTGAGGTACTTCAACATAGGTAATACTAAACTATGCACAGAGGAGCTTGAGGTACTTCAACATAGGTAATACTAAACTATGCACAGAGGAGCTTGAGGTACTTCAACATAGGTAATACTAAACTATGCACAGAGGAGCTTGAGGTACTTCAACATAGGTAATACTAAACTATGCACAGAGGAGCTTGAGGTACTTCAACATAGGGAATACTAAACTATGCACAGAGGAGCTTGAGGTACTTCAACATAGGGAATACTAAACTATGCACAGAGGAGCTTGAGGTACTTCAACATAGGTAATACTAAACTATGCACAGAGGAGCTTGAGGTACTTCAACATAGGTAATACTAAACTATGCACAGAGGAGCTTGAGGTACTTCAACATAGGTAATACTAAACTATGCACAGAGGAGCTCGAGGTACTTCAACATAGGTAATACTAAACTATGCACAGAGGAGCTCGAGGTACTTCAACATAGGTAATACTAAACTATGCACAGAGGAGCTTGAGGTACTTCAACATAGGTAATACTAAACTATGCACAGAGGAGCTTGAGGTACTTCAACATAGGTAATACTAAACTATGCACAGAGGAGCTCGAGGTACTTCAACATAGGTAATACTAAACTATGCACAGAGGAGCTCGAGGTACTTCAACATAGGTAATACTAAACTATGCACAGAGGAGCTTGAGGTACTTCAACATAGGTAATACTAAACTATAACAGAGGAGCTTGAGGTACTTCAACATAGGTAATACTAAACTATGCACAGAGGAGCTCGAGGTACTTCAACATAGGTAATACTAAACTATGCACAGAGGAGCTCGAGGTACTTCAACATAGGTAATACTAAACTATGCACAGAGGAGCTCGAGGTACTTCAACATAGGTAATACTAAACTATGCACAGAGGAGCTTGAGGTACTTCAACATAGGTAATACTAAACTATGCACAGAGGAGCTCGAGGTACTTCAACATAGGTAATACTAAACTATGCACAGAGGAGCTTGAGGTACATCATGAAACATTTACGGCTTAGACCAGAGTTTTTTGCACACTTTTTCCTATACAAAATGAGAGATGTTTTAGTGATATGAGGTAGTGACATGGTGCTGTCTTTTCATAGACTTCCATTTCATAGACTTCCATTTCATAGATTTCCATTTCATAGACTTCCATTTCATATAGGTCATAGAGTTTATCAATAAGCCTATTTTTATACAAGCTCTTCACAAATAATATCACGTCAAAATGCTTATTTCCCTAGAGGCTAAAAGTATGAAAAACATCTTTTATTTGACTTATGTAATAATCAACTGACATACCTATTTTATGAATGGAAGGCTAGAGCGAGTGGCGAGGATACAAGGATGCGAGGGCGTATATAAGACATACCCGTTACATTCAAACAACCTGTTTACTTTTCTTTCTATTTTTGTCCTTCCTCGCTCTCAACAAAGATGCTCAATTACACAAGGAAAACAAATACATGGATTTTAATAATGCTCACAAGATAGGTTGATGCGTTGTTGATGTTGTACCGGGTGGGGATGAATCCGATACAGCGTCTGTTGAGCGTACACTACGAAGGTCTCTCAAGTCCAATTCCGATTGGCTGGAGCGCAGAGATGTCATAGACAGATCTTGTGCTTGGTCATCATCTAAGTCCATAGACATGTCTGGGTTGCTAACCACAGACAACTGCGGGTCCAAAATTGGCCTCTACAAGGCAAATGCTCGGAGTTGTCCTTCATTGTGTATAACAATTTATTGAACAAGTCATGAACCATTTCTATGTTAAAGAATATTTTTCGATTGAGCAAATGGTCACTTATGAACGAATGCAAAATATTGAGACAGGATATTACAAACTCGCCCGAACAGGATTGAGGTTCTTGACCCTCGATCCTTGACCCTCAAACCTCAACAGCTCTAACAATGTTGCATCATTCTCTTTAATTCTTTTTTAGCTGAATTTTAATAAAGCTTTTTTATCTTACAGACAGAATTTTATGCTAGCTGAGGTGTGGAAGAATTTGGTTCTCATCATATGCTCCTTTGCATTATCCTTTACTTTATTATAATTTGTTATCGACTAACTTCATCTAGCTAGTCAATAGTACTGTTATACTCTCTATCAATTAACCCTTAGCAGAAATCGCCGTAAAACTAACAAGCAGAACGAAATGACTTTTTTATTCATTAGTTGGAGGTTTCGTAACATAACAGTGACTACTATTATACACCCTCGAGTAATTTAGAAACTCAGCTGTTTAATCAGGTATCTACTAGATTCTAGAAGCTCTCCGACATTTTGATAGATTTCTCCAGTCAGCAACAAATAGTGATGCAATGCTACTGAATTCGGTTACTCTACCGAGGAGCTGGACTGAGAATGTCACAACAATACATCTACAACTGCCAACTGCATGTGTCGGCATGTCACAACAGGTGGCTGAAGACAGAGGAGCACTCACCATGTTGTGGATATCTGTTGCGTAGTTGTTGTTATTGTTAGTGAGAGCACTGGAGCTGCTTGCACGACTTTTCATAGCATTCACAGTCGTCGGGCTATAGAAAGAGATCAGCACTTTACAATAGAACAGATGATCATCACGAGCATTGAGTGAACTTGCATCACTTCATAAGACCAACTAATCTGACAAACCAGAGACTTGATTCATTGATGCCCCAAGTTACAAGTGCCCTACAGACTTCTACAGAACTGTAAACTTTTTCTAACATCATACATTTCTTTCTCAAGTTTGACCAGTCCAAGTTTCGCTACTGTCGCTTTGTTTATATCTTATTCAAATTCAAGCTAAATCACCAGTCATCAGCTAAATCTCAGCATAATATGACTACAGGAGTTGTCAGTCCATTATTTTACCATTTAACTTTTTGTTCGTAAGAAGAAGCTTTCCATCTGATACTGACTGTACCTAAGGTATCACCAGGCATTCCTTCAGCCGACTAACATGGATTACTCGAGTATATGCACATCATTCTTCATAACTTGTCACTAACTGTTAACACTTGGCATCGCTTATCTAACTATTCTCAGCGTAGATGGTTTGTTTTCTTTTTAATAACAGCCTAGTACTAATCCGACACAATGCAAATATTTTAAAGGCAAAAGATATTTACGCCTCTCCTGTCATCTACAGCCAATAAATGAATTGGATGATGCAAATTCAAGAAAACTATCCACTCATCAATCTTTGTCTTCAGAAACTATTTCCTAATGTCCGAGGAACAGATGAATGGCTACATTATTTGATTAAATTACCAAAAGCTATGGCACAGTCATGAAACGACGATATCTTCTTCAGCCTCACCTGTCTTATGGCGGTCACACTTTTTGTAGCAAGTCAAAGAAAACGCCATCCCTTGAGCAGTTACATTGTTAGCATAATGCGTTGGTAAATGGCCATACGAATGATGAATGTAACATCAAGTGCATAGATTACTCGACGGTACAGTTCTCAAATGGCTATATTTAATTTTTCAAGCATTATAAAAACTAAAACCAGCGATGAGCCCGTCTTAACAAACCTCAAACCAACCACAACGTCTCTCTTCATCATGTTACATTCAGTCAAGTGTTATTATAAATATGATTGATGTAGGGAAAATTGACGGTTGACAAGATTGCAAATTCAGCAAGAAATGCCGTGTCTATCATAACACAACTACTTACACGTAACTGTCATTTGTAGTTACTAGCGATTTACTAGCCTTCCATAACATTGTAAACCACATAGACAATATATGTGAGAATTGTTATAGATTAGAGCTTGAGCAAGTAGCCGATCATGAATACTAAAGTTCCTATTTCCTGTTTATGCTACAAAGGCATTACCTAAACGGTAAATTATAGATTAGGCTTTGTGAGAGGATGCAATTCCCGAGGGCAATTGATTGTCAAAGCGTAACAATTTATCAATGGCGTGAAGATCTTATGGTACATACAGCGTTGTTGAGCTCAGTTTGTTTGGTAAAAAGAAACGCGTATTACCAGTTACTATGGTTTAAATATTACTCATGCGATGTCACATTTGTCCTTTCGATCTGCAGTAAGTGTTCATCGATAATGCATCAATCAATTTAGTTCATTGGTGCATCTCAAATGAAGAGCACCAGTCCACTGATGCAACATGATTTAACAGACAGACTCTTGGGTACTATCGCTTAAGGAAAACTTAGTGATTAGCATACAAACACCTCGTAGCGCATAAAAGCATTCAAAGCATTGGAGGCACCAGAAGGCATAACCCTGCGGATCACAAGTAGGATAGCTGCGAGTAGAGTGGTATAGAGAGAGAGAGAGAGAGCGAGATGTCGCTGTAGTTTACCAGACTTGATTCACACGAGTTACAAATGCATTTATTCATATAAATGATAAAATATTCTTCGGGCAACGATTAACGATACTTCAAAAGTAGCGGTGCTTGTCACGAGCATTACATAACACAACAAACCTTTGGCGCAAGCAGCAAAAATGTGCTTAACTATTTAAATATTTTGTCATCTTGTCACTTACTTGAGTGATTTCTGTGGTCTTCGTTTGTGAAATTCCATTTCATCAACAGTCCAAACAGCTCCTTTTACATTCTCAACCCTAGCAAAGCACTTGTGCAAACTGAGGTTGTGTCGAACAGCATTCTATAAGTGAAACACACATAATTTAACAAACATTTACCATTCACATTAGCTAGAAGAGCTGGATGCTAGTTGTGTATATTTGTAAACAAGTTCATGAGAAATTTTGTCATGCTCATAATGTAGCCAGCTATCTACTCACCTAACTAAAAGAACTTAGTCTATGTCATCGCCTTAAACTAAGAAATTAGGCTGATAATGACTTTTGTCTTGCTTTTTATCAAACTTGCTTTGATATTGCAAAAACAGCAGAAACAGCATGTGCAAAATTGTCTATCTGTAGTTGCTTAAGAAATATCCTTTGCTATACACATTTATTTGAAGTCTCGCAGAGGCAACAGTAAAATGTGTTATCAACAGCAGCAGTTATCATCACATAATGGGATATATGATTGGAGCAAATCTGGAATTGGTCTTAATATGCATTCATATATAAAAATTATTGTTGCATAATATTATTACTGTTATAATATAATTACTGTTATAATATAATTACTGTTATAATATAATATTATTATTTTTATAATATAATATTATTACTGTTGTAATATAATGTTACTATTGTTACAATATAACATTATTACTAATATAATGTAATATTATTATTGTGATAATATAATATTATTATTGTTGTAATATAATAATATTATTGTTATAATATAATACTAGAAATTCCACTGTCATACAGCCCCCGACCAAAGTGATATTGCAAAAAAAGAAAGGGTACTGATGGTTGAGAAATGCAATATTAGCAGTCAAATAGAATAACTGCAATGGTAGCTGTAATGTACTGGGAGTGGGTGTTATTATACACAACAAATAGCAATAATGAAAGGAAAAGATTATATGTTTATATCTCTCCTCCTGCAAAAAGAGAAATGCAATATCAGCCAATATTAGAAGTAAAATGCACTGATATAGACTCTTAGAAAATCTGTACTACGTAGCCATTGTTCTGTAGTCATCCAAACCTATAATTAGTTATTGTAATAATCTCATAAGAACTGTTAAAAAATATGATCGTCATTTCCTTTACTTATACTTCGTTGGACATCAGTTAGAATACGAAAGTACTCAAATGTGTCAGCAAATGAAATTGAAAATGAAAAAATTGAAATCGGCAAGAATGAAACGATTTCTGTACTCCTATGTTAATTGCCGAAACCTTTGGTAATTTGACAATGCTATAGACTGGTGAAAAGTGCACATTTTTTTCGTGAAATGCGCAAGACTTTATCGTTCTATTCTCTGTCCCTCGGCGTTTTCGTCCTAATAAATCTGTCTATTTATGTATAATCCGATCAGATGGGTTAGTTTTAGGAATTTGCGGTAACCTTTCAAAGGCTTGGTAACATATTTAAATAGGTTTATATGCGTTTTGTATCATTATTATACTTAAACGACTTTACTGAAAAATAGTTAAAACTGTTGATAGGATTTCGTTGCAAGGGTTTGGTGACGGCCGTTAACGAATAATTTTTTGGGAGTTGTGTGCACATGTGCATTTATCATAATTCTCCCAATCAATCGCTTCACTCTTGTTTGGTCGTGGGATTATTTTTATAATATAATATTAGTATTGCTATAATATAATATTATTACTGTTAGAATATTATTACTGTTATAATATAATATTGTTATAATATAGTATTATTGTTAAAATATAATATTATTAATGATATAATATAATATTATTATTTTTATAGTATAATGTTATTACTGTTATAATATAATATTATTACTGTTATAATATTGTTATAATATAGTATTATTACTGTTATAACATTATTATTGTTATAGAATAATATTATTACTGTTATAATATAATATTATTGTTATAATATAACATTACTATTGTTATAATATAACATTACTATTGTTATAATATAATGTTTGCAGATGGCTCATGACACACATCCACTAGCAACTTCAAAAACACAGAGATAATCGGAATAATATGCCATTTGCTCCTTTGCATTTGCAGATCTGTATAATAAATGGCAGTTTCGCAAATAGTTGCTCTCTTTTCTCCAAACAAGTAGAATAAACTTACACAGTTCTTGAATAAACCTAAACTTTCTACTTCATATACTGATCTACCGGCATCTACTGATATAACATCTACTGACATGGCATCTACTGGTATGGCATCTACTGACATGGCATCTACTGATATGGCATCTACTGATATGACATCTACTGATGTAGCATCTACTGACGTAGCATCTACTGACATGGCATCTACTGACGTGGCATCTACTGACGTGGCATCTACTGACGTGGCATCTACTGATGCAGCATCTACTGATACGGCATCTACTGACGTGGCATCTACTGATATGACTACTACTGATATGACATCTACTGACATGGCATCTATTGATATGACATCTACTGACATGGCATCTACTGACATGGCATCTTTTGGTATGACATCTACTGACATGACATCTACTGACATGGCATCTACTGATATGACATCTACTGACATGGCATCTACTGATATGGCATCTATTGATATGACATCTACTGACATGGCACCTACTGATGTGGCATCTACTGATATGGCATCTACTGATATTACATGTCATTTAAGAGGATATTAATGGATCCTTTGATTAGCTGAAAGTGACTAGGCAACTATATGAAAAACTTCAACTTGTTGATAAAACACAAAACCAGAGGTTTTCAGCGAAAAAGAACAGTTCTGATGAATGAGCGCCATGTTAGATTAGGTGTTGCAACAGACTGGTTGAGAGAATGAGCTCTCGTTTGAATTATTTATCTTTTTAAGTGTCTGCATCTCAAACCAAGATGCAATTCAATGCTATTACGTAAATCATGTAATTACCATATGACTTACCAATTACATAATGTTACATAACTTTTTAGATATATCAACAGGCCCAAGTTTTACTGTGTTCTGATAATCACAGTGATGCCATGATTTAAATGTAGTTCCCACAGGAGTGGTTAGTCTTTTGTAAAATAATTTCAACCAGGCTTTTAGACAGTTGCAATAAAATTTCCTAAATTCCAGTTAATCGGGCTGAGAACCAATTAGGTTCATGCCATCATTATAAACTACTTTTATTGGCACATTCTACTTGGTTACATTAACATATTCCTCTTGTTCATTCTTCTTCATTTACTGTGCTAACAGTTCTTCTCTGCGAATACAGATGACAGTTTAGTAGTGATGAGTTTTTCATTAAATTTAAAAATTTAATATCATGCAAAATTATTTTGAATTATCACAAAATTATATCTATAGCCTGAGCAAAAATTATGAAATCCAATTTTCAATGCAAATCAGGTATCAGATGCAAGTTGAAATCTTGACGGATTATCATTATTATTTTCATTCGTTGAATGATCTTTCATAACATAGGATCAATTCTGCACAAGTCAAGAAAAACTAGTGAATGAAAACACTTATTAAATTGTTTATTATTGACAATTAACGTTTATTATTGACAATTAACATTCCAGGACGGTGTTTCACTGAAAATGTGAAACCCTTTAACCATTCAGATAACAAAATTTCAATTCTCTCCTTTTTTATATGTAATGTATGACTCAAACTATGTGATATGTATAAACAATATACATGTATATATGCATGTATATGAAAATAATAATTATCTGGATAAAAAAACTTTATTTTCCTGACTTGCTGAATGGCGTAATCAATATAGCAAGATAAGGTTTTGATCAGACGCATATGCTATCATACTGAGAGTAAACTAAATTTACTTTCAAAGTGAGTAAAAACTACTCCCAACGATAGAAGAACAAACCTACGGGCCGAAGGAGGGAAACAGAACTCACCTTCCAAGTAGCTTCATTCCTCCTGAAGTAAGAGAAGTTCTCCTGGAACCACTGGTAGACCTCATTGAGGGTGAGTTGTTTGTGGGTTGACTCATTGATGGCCTGGCGTATGAGCGATGCGTATGTAAAAGGAGGCCTTACGTCAGCATTTTTGTAGAAGTTCCTGTTCTGTTGCATTTCTAGAGGAAGAAAGACAACTCCATACAGATAACTTTCAAGGGAGCTGTAATTGATGAGCATAGCCAAAATGGACCATAATGCGTAAGACATAATAGCTGTTTAGTTATATATTCTGGATCTAGCTTAGAGATAGTATAGCAGGCAGCACTGGCATACTGGCCCTACCTGAAGGTGAGATCGTCTGCATCTTCCCACTTTCAGAAACACGCCGCCTGCTCGTAGAGACGGAGGTAGGAGAGGAGTTGGCTAGAGAACTGGAATGTGAGTTCTGTTGTGGTGGTGAGGATTTTGGTGAGCGTAAGCTGCCAGGAGCTAGAGCACCGGTGAGAGGCGTTTGGTTGTAAGACCTCGTTGGTGTTATAACCGACGGGGTTGGAGGGAGCTGGCCTGCTGATGGTCCTGCTGATGGTCTATTGCTGCCCTGCAAGCCAGACATTGTCCCATGAGAGGGTTGCACAAAACAGCAGTTTTGCTGAAACTTTTTAGCTTGTGCATGATTTCTGATTAGCAACATTTTTCTTTGAGATAAATTTAAAGAGGTAGCTTCTTACGAATATGAAATATTGTTAACAATGTTAATACTGTTAACATTCAAAAGTTGTGAATCGAACGCAAAATTTTTATTATTTAAGATACCGCAGAAAAAAACAAAAATAACAGTGTTTTGGAAGTTTATCGAATAACTGCAAAACCAGCCGTATTTAAAATAGCAGAATTATTTATTTGGCCACAAGCGTGGAGTAGCTTACAAAACCTAAACAATTTTCCCATAAAAAACATTTGATTGTTTCTTGTCGTTGCAGTAAAATTGAGTGCTAGAGGTAAATACCATAAAACCTCTATTTGAACACCACCTCTATTTGAACACCCCTTCTACTAGAACGATATTATAGAAAAAAGGTTAAAAATACTGCGGCACACTTTAATTGAACCCCACCTCTGCATTGCCTGCAACTGACATTCTTTGATCTTTATGAACCCATAATAAAAAGTGATCAGTAGAAAAGTGTCCACAAGATAGTACTAATAATGACTCAGTTACATCAATAACAACTAATTTTTTTGTTGTTGCTGCAGTGGTTGCCATGGTTTTAGTGACGGTGTACCTGAGAAGATCGATTATAGCAGTCATAAAAATTACACTCTGGCTCGAAATGACCAAGGTCTAAATCCGATCCATTGTCATCAGATTTGCCGATAATGTAGTTTACAACCTGATCTGAAAAGTTGAAGCATTTTGATGAACGATAAGGAAAGTCTTCAGAAACGTACCATGTAATAGCAGCCATCGTTATGTCGTATTAAAATCCATTTCCTTATCTAAAACTTTAATTTTTGTTTTAAACTTTGAAAGTGAAATATCGAAATAATTAATAGCTGTATCAGGCTAATAGTAACTGTGTTAATGTGTTTTACTCAGAGTAGTTCCTTGTTTAAAGCCGTCTGATACTTCGATGTATAGAAAAAATGGTTTAGCAAAAATGTTGAGGCCGACGGCATTAAGGTCGCTCCACCAGAAAAAGATTACAAAATATAAGCGACAATAGCATATCTTCCGAGAAGGGTTAAATTTATCTTTTCAAATTCTGACGAGCTAGTCGAAAAATACAATGCAACCCTCTATTTGAACACCGCCCCTAACAAAACGCCGCTGTAGGAGAAGGATTGAAAAATACAGTGTCATGGCGTTCAAATAGAAGTTTTATTGTATGGCAAAGCCACACTGTAGCCACATTGCAGAGAGGCTGGCCAAGCAGAGCTAATGTTCAGACGGTGTTCAGCTCCTAAACAGACAATGGTGTTCAATTGTAACAGAGCGGATTACATCGTCTCATTGCGTAAGGCCGATAATTCAGGGTTTATTGTTGGCACTCGGTACATCTGAGCTGAAATCACATCCTACTGACTAGCGGTGACCAAGTGTGACGACAAATCTGGTGATGACGCGTATCGGATGGTAGGCATGACTTCACTGCACGCAAGACTTTAAAATCTCCACATGAATTCAAAACAAAAGCTGATAATGATAGAATGAGATGAAGCGTTATACAGTTGATAGTCGATTAGCAATAAGTGTTGATAGCAAAGGGATTAGTAACATCATCTCAAACGCATGCGGCCTCAACAAACTTTCTAAAGACTGGTTCACACTATATCGTCGTATCTCGGCGTTGATGCCACAATACTTGAGTGATCGTCGATGATAACAATATTATCACACACCCACCGCGGGTGCATCAGAAAACGCTCCGTCATATAGACTTCTAATTTTTCATTTTCATTTTTCACAAAAAAAACCTTTTCATTTTCGCGTGGTAAAATAAAATTTGAGTCCTGTCGCAACTATCATAAATGGAAATAAATAAATCTCGCTATCCCCGCCCGCAAAGTACTATCGGCCAAAATGATGCGCAGTGACATATTGTGACATGTGACATGCAGTGACATACAATGACAGGTTACTGATACGTTAATGCCTATACACAACAGACATCAGAGTATTGTAAATTTACCCATAGTTCTCAGCTTGCTATCTCTTAGTAAATACATACAAGTTGGGAGGTGTTGTTAAACTCTGGTGCAGCAAGTCATTCATGATAAATATCTAATAGTTCTATTGTCATGTTACAGAGCAAGTATCAGCGTGCTCATAAGCATAAAACAAATGAAACTTCTAACAATTTTGTTATGCTTTTTCTGTAATATTATAATAAAGATTGTGACAAGAAATGATGAAAGATGGCGAGTGAACGAGAAGGCAAAAATAATTGTTATTATTTGACTGTAAAATGGTCTAACAAAGTCTTAAGAATGAAATACCTCATCCTCATGCTGAAATTAAAGGTACAACAGGATGAAACCATTACAGTTGTGTATGACATCACAATATACATTCCTTGTAGGATAATCTCCAATGTTTACCACAGAGAATTGCTGAAGCCAGAATTTTTACCACGCACTTTGGTGTACTCTGGTTGGCTTTCATCAACGAGTTTATTTGCAGACTGAGACACAGCCAAACCCCTTAACAAAATCTCTCATGTCAAAACAATTTGCTTTTTTATATCAACAAGCTAGAGATCATCTCCATTTTGTCAGGTTTTGCCATATTGGGCACATCAGTGTGAGATCGCTGAAGCCAGTCGATACTCTAGTCTAGATACTTATCTCTCTTTGTAGCGGCTCTATAGGACCTGAGGCTACTCACTTTAGTCTGATTGCTCTGATTCTCTTGGTTATGCTGACTGTTGCTGATGCTGCCAGTGTCCCCAGCGGATCCTGAGTTTTGTTCCGGAGTGTTCATGTTGAGATGCTGCATCATAGCATGCAGCCGTTCTTTCTCTTTCTGTAGGTTCACTTCGAGCTGCGTCACTACCTGCATCTGGACTCGTACTTGGGCTGTGTTCCTGTCATCCAGTTGGTGCTCCGTTGATAAATGTCTAGCAATGTGTAAATAAATATGTACATGTGATATGCTATCATATACAACATGAGATACAATGTGATATATTTCATGCTATACACCGTCATATAGCACATGGTATACACTTATATACAGTACGTGATATCCTGCATAAGATAAACTGCATGATATGGTCAACCTTCATTACAATGGCCCATCGCAGTCAATGTATTAGATAAAACAGACAAGTTTTGGCACATCGACTGTAATTGAAGTGCAATTAAATCCAACCCGTTAATATTCAGTTTATGATGACTTTTTAGCAAAAATTTTGAAAATTATTAAATGTAAAAACGCTTATCTATTGGAGCTATTGATATAACTCATTTGCAAGTTGGAATGCGTTTTTCAATCATGTATTGTGTCTACTATTCGACTTTCAAGATGGCGAAATATAATTTTATGACTTATAAACATGTTGAAAGACCACAATATAAGTTTGAATGAGGAACTTATGTATTTAATACACAGTAAAGCAAATTTATCGTTACACTCAGCATGGCCGGAAAGCGTGGCCATAAAGCGCGGCCGGAAAGCTCAACTAACTATCCGCCATTACAGGGGTTGTCTAGTTTGTTACGATTTTTAACAATTTCTGTGGTTCAAATTTTTTTTTTATGTGTAAAGTATTTTAAAGTGTTTACAGAAAAATATGATAATATGGTGTACGGTATAGAGTGAAATGCATTTAGGCATTACGAATATGATTTTTGCGATTATATATGTATACAATACATCATATACATTGTATACATACATGTATATGATATATAATATACATATTGCATATATATATATATATATATATTGTGTATAATATACTACGTATGATACACATACTATATACTCTGTCAGACTAAAATGTACCGTCTGTTACTATTACAAAATGTGACACATTGTACTATTATAAGACACATTGTACTATGATGTGACATACTCCAATACATTAACTAAGATATATCGTGATGTACTGAACATATATAAATATATAGATATCTTACAATTGGCCCAGTTTATATTTAGATAGATATAAACTGGGCCAACTGTGATATACTACTATGGAATATTGTAAATCAGTATGATAAGTTAATATAATCCCCTATACATTGATACACAATGATATTCTAAAAGATAGTGTGAGTCAGTATGATACACTGTACTATGTACATAATATATCTTGATAGACAAAGATACATTGCAATAAACACATAAAACAAATGTTATTATATTGGCTTAAAGACAACCAATTTATTTCAAAGATTTGGTAGAAATTCCTAAACAACCGATCAATTTGGAGTAAATGGTTTGTTGTACGAGTGCCAAACTACCATCAGTTTGGTACTCGTACAGTACACTCTCGTACAGTACACTTTCGTACAGTACACTCTCGTACAGTACACTCTCGTACAGTACACTCTCGTACAGTACACTCTCGTACAGTACACTCTCGTACAATACACTCTCGTACAGTACACTCTCGTACAGTACACTCTCGTACAGTACACTCTCGTACAGTACACTCTCGTACAGTACACTCTCGTACAGTACACTCTCATATAGTACACTCATACATTATACTGATACGGTACACTCATATGGTACACTCATGCTGTACACTCATACGGTACACTCATACGGTACACTCATACGGTACATTCATACGGTACACTCATACGGTACATTCATACGGTACACTCATCATGATACACTCATCGTGATACACTCATACGGTACACTCATTTGGTACATTCATATGGTACACTCATCGTGATACACTCATCGTGATACACTCATACGGTACACTCATACGGTACACTCATCGGTACACTCATGCGGTACACTCATACGGTACACTCATACGGTACATTCATACGGTACACTCATCGTGATACACTCATACGGTACACTCGTACGATACACTCATACGGTACACTCGTACGGTACACTCATACGGTACACTCATACGGTACACTCATACGGTACACTCATGCTGTACACTCATACGGTACACTCATACGGTACACTCATACGGTACACTCATGCTGTACACTCATACGGTACACTCATACGGTACACTCATGCGGTACACTCATACGGTACACTCATACGGTACACTCATACGGTACACTCATACGGTACACTCATACGGTACACTCATACGGTACACTCATGCGGTACACTCGTACACACACAACAGTTCAACATCTAAATACTAATCAAACCAGATGCGCTTGGTTTTAGGATGATCAAAGTTCATTAATGTGTTTAATTTTCATAACATATCTTTTGTTATTCCATTGATTTGGGTACAAATTTTAATTGGCTATTGTTATATGGGTTACAAGTTGATTTTTGGTAAATTAGTGATTTATTTAAAAAGTGGCAGCCAGTGCTTAACTCAAATAGAGGTTCAAGGCTGGAGTCTGAAAGGGTCAGAAGTGAAGGGTTCAACGGATAAGCAGTTAGATATTGGCAAGTGTTCAAATCTAAAAAGTTTTATAAAAACGGACATTAGGTTACTTCCATCTGGATATTTAGTTAATAGCTACTCTTGTTTTCTTACTTTTCAAAGAAGAATCCATAAATCTAGCGTTAAGCTGATAATGAATGTGAATATTTGCGTAATAATTTTTAATTCTATGGAAACCTCCGACACTCATGGGAAAGTATAAATAAAGGGAGCTTGTCTGTCTTGGATGATGTAACCATAACTGGAAGCTATAACCGACCAGTTGTACTTTCAAAATCACAGCCAAAGCAGTAACCACAGTTCCCGCTATCCCCACAAGGTCACTTTTCCTTATCCAATATGGTTGCTATGACTTCCAGTGAGGCTGCGGTTTGTTGTGTTGCTTTTTGGTCAAGTTATCAAAGACACGTGCCAACTAATTTTTTTAAAACAGCTGGTGGAGAGATGCGAGGTACAATGAATTGAGAGAAGAAAAGGCAGAAATAGATGACTACGAAAAATATCATCGACCTGAAGACGGTACGACGTGTGTAGAAATAGTGTAGCCGTCCAAACGGAAATAGGCGAGAAACTATAAGGGGCTTAATAAGGTTTATAAGAGAGATTTAATAGTAGGCGATTGTGACATACTTTATAAAGGATTTAAAATCATCACAGGGTTGATCACAGCTAGGCCATTTGCACATTCCGTGTCCGAATAGTGGGTGTGTTGAGAATATATCATCCAGTTTGCCGAGACCCATCAAGCCTAAAAGTAAAATGGCTGACAAGTAGGAGTTATGAGCCTCCGTTGCCCATCCTCTCAGAAGGCTGAATAATCATAAAAATGGTGAAATAAGTAAATAAATATTAAATGTAAAATATGCTTGCGGTTTGGCTAGAAGACATGAATAACCTCGTCTGACAGGCTCACTAAATGAATGACTGTTTCAGCTGGATCGTAAATGAGCCAATGCTATGACCATAGCTATGACTGCAGGCTGTCAAGACATGATATCACAAGACATGATATCACGGCTGCGTATTGTGGATATATGGATTATATGGATAAGCCTGCATTACGTCTGCGGACTTTCAAAGCATTGATCTATATCTATGGGAGTAAGGGATTGTATACTGGATAGGGTATATACTGGGATTGTATACTGGATAGGGTATATACTGGGATTGTATACTGGATAAGGTATATACTGGGATTGTATACTGGATAGGGTATATACTGGGATTGTATACTGGATAAGGTATATACTGGGATTGTATACTGGATAGGGTATATACTGGGATTGTATACTGGATAGGGTATATACTGGGATTGTATACTGGATAGGATATATACTGGGATTGTATACTGGATAGGGTATATACTGGGATTGTATACTGGATAGGGTATATACTGGGATTGTATACTGGATAGGATATATACTGGGATTGTATACTGGATAGGGTATATACTGGGATTGTATACTGGATAGGATATATACTGGGATTGTATACTGGATAGGGTATATACTGGGTATATACTGTTACAATTAATCAAGTAAAGACGTACCACATTGATCATCAAAAAATATTAAACATAATAGGCCTATATTATCTTTGTGATAGAAAACAAGCTAAAGGGTACCTGTTGGCACACCTAACATTTACATCAGAACAGTTCTGGTATTAACAATGTTTATCGAAATATATAGCATACATTTGATGAGAACGGGCAAATCAGGTATGAAAAAGCAATTTAGGCTATATCTCACCTTTACCCGTTATGCTTCAAGACTGTTATGCCATTTTGCCAAAATTAATTAGACCTACCACTGAAAACACAGGTCATTGAAAAATTGTAAAAATCAGGACCATTTCCTCATTGGGATAACAAGTATAGAAACCGGCAGCGCTTACGAGTTTATATTAGAAAATATTCTAAGTCATTGATGTAGCGCATAACTTCTAGCATTTTCTAAATTACAGTCGCAGACGGGGACCTACTGGGCGGCACCCTACAATTTTATGTGGCAACTATAACAGTTATGAGCAGCTCAACAAAAGCAGACAACTTCTTACCAGGCATCATGGAGTATGCGGTAGCTGGGTCCATCGCGTATACACCAGCTAGGGAACCAAAGGTTCCGTTTACTTTGTGATTGTCTTCGACACCATTTGTTGGGGGCGTGCTGTTCGCGAGATGCTTCCATACGTCTGTTATATCTGGTCCACCCCCACCAAAGCCTGTACACGTAACCAATCGGCCATTATATAAGATGAGTAATAATAACATTTATTCTTCCGAAATAATTTTAGCGACAGTCATGTGTGACAAGGGTGATAAATCTCCAAGAGTAACAGTGTCGATGTTAAGAGGTGACCAGCCAGGAATGACAAAGTGGATGATGAGTCAGCCAGCTACTGAAAGGTTGGCCTGACATCTTTCCAAGATATCTTTGAAATTTCCAGATCATTGGCTAAAAGGTAACTTTGTGGAAAGAGGGGGTAGAGGGTGACAGACATGCCAGTCAGTGCCGATCTAACTACATGTATGAGAGCGGAGTCTTATTGATTCACTAGCAAGACAAGGTGCGTTACTGTTGGGTGCATTTAGACGAGGAAATAGCAAGGTTATGACAAGTTTTTTAACTCTCAAATTAAAAGACATTAGTAGCTGATCAAGCATTGAGAGGCAAGACAAAGCTAGGAGCGGTCTATAGCCGAGTCACTACACCAGAGTTCATTGACAAATCTGCCTTTTATTGGCAGCATTTACCACTAGACACTGATGGAGATGAGCGTACTCCATTAAAAACAAAGAAAAACCTTGCATTCTCTATGTGAATGCTTTATAATTAGGCTCATTCTAGTGCAAATGATAGGAACAATTAAAAGTGTAAAATCTGATTATTTAACAAATGAAAATTTATAACTTGAATGGTTTTAGGAAAATTTACTCGACAATTGATTCTAATCAAAGGAAGGAAAAATCAAATAAATTGAAAAATGTTTACAAAAACAAGGAATTGGCTTTCTATTTAAAACAAAAACATACATATAATCTTGGCCATTAGATTTAAAACAAAAACTAGGTTTAAAAAAATTGTTTTTAAAGGTACTAACCCTGCATGCTCATGTAGGCAGCAGCTGCCGCTCCAGGCAACCCTCCAGGAATGCCCTGTGAAAGGAGGTACCTGTTCTGCTGCATCTGCAGGAACAACTGCTGCTGCTGCATCATCGATGACAAGTTTGCTGCCGCCGGAGCTGATTGTGACAAAGTCGTTGAACTGCCAGTCTTGGTCTTGTTAGTCGAAGTCTGCGAAGAACAGAAATAGACTCCTTACATAGACACCGAATTGTTACATAGACACCGAATTGTTACATAGACACCGAATTGTTACATAAACACCGAATTGTTACATAGACACCGAATTGTTACATAAACACCGAATTGTTACATAGACACCGATATGTTACATAGACACCGAATTGTTACATAAACACCGAATTGTTACATAAACACCGAATTTTTTCATAGACACTGAATTGTTACATAGACACCGAATTGTTACATAGACACCGAATTGATATGAAAGTAAACCAACTGAAGTTACACACTAACAGTTGGCAAAAAGAGAGCACATAAAATATAAATTCACCAAAAATACGCCACTGCTATGGGATCCACTACTGCGAGATCCGCTGCTACGAAACCCGCTGCTACGAAACCCGCCGATACGAGACTCGCCGCTACGAGACCCGCCGCTACGAGACCTGCTGACCAGAAGTGGCCAGGGACGCTGACCTCTGTGATCCAGTGATGACTGAATATAATGAGTTACTGAGAGGCAACAAGAGAAAGAAGGAGGACAAGGCAAGTGAGTCGAATATAAACTATAAACGAATGATGTAAGGCAAGAGATAACAAGTTTCTGTTTCAGCGCGTTAATTTTTATCTAATGCAAATGACGAGGCCAGGGAAAAAGATGGTACGAGAATCTACAAACCTACCAACTGCTTTACGTTTACCATTTATACAGCTCTACCATTTATTGTGTATAGAAACACTCAATAAATCATTGTTAATGTTGAACATTTTAGGTCAGGGCCAAAATAAGGTTATACACACTCAATATTATTTTCATGTATTTCCAGTAGTAATTTTATAAGGTTTACTTTGATGCAGCGTACAAGAACTTACAAACTGTAATTGAGTAATTTTACAATTACTAAACTTGAGCTCATAAATCTCTGACCCTCAAAGCTATAGGAACGCATCTCACTCAGAATGGCAACCACTGACAGCATACAAATAGAAAAATTCATTAAAGAAATTAAAATAAATTTCTTTTACTTATAATTTTTTTACACTTAGCTGCATAGAAAGGAAAGGAAATTTAGCTGTCAAGAGTATCGCGCACGCGATTGAGTGGATGCCATTTAACATGCCTCCGACAGATTAGCTGGGAGATCAGAAGGTTCCTACATAATTTCTTTTTGATAATGCATTTATCTACCAGGTGCAGGTATTTGAATATCACAAAGTCTGTAACCTCTTGTCAATACTAATCAATCATTCAAATTGTCCAAAGTTGCTCACGAGGATATGTATGAATATTTTCCCCAAAACTTTGGGTGGAATAGGATATAAAGATTAATGGGCAGCTTGCGAAAGCACAAGTTGTGATCAATGAAATCAAAGACGAAGTGAAATTAATGTATACAGTTATAAAACCACTGAGAGATGTTGATTGACAAGGGATCAGGTTGCAAACAATGAGAACGCAGTTTGATTGCGAAAATTGTATTTTCACATGAATTGCCAGAGACTAATACAATGGGACAAGCGAAAACATTGCCATGGTTACGAAGACGCAAACATTGACAATGTTTGAGTGCTCAATTGGTATTCAGCACAAAAATGTTCTTATTTTATGTAAAGTCGAGAGAAGGGAGATTATTTTGGGTATACTACAAAAAAGCGTGAATCACCTAGCAACAGGTATGGTGGCTACAGGAGCTTAAAAAGAAGAGACCACAGATTTCAACAGGATGAAAGAGACAAAAGAATATCGGAAAAAACTAGGATCATACCGTTTGTAGCTACCATTCCATTAACAAAAAGCATGTAACAGCTCCATTTTTCAAGAAACTAGACTTATCTCCCCATGTGTAACTACACAGCAAGTGTAAAAGTAGAGCGATTGTACAAGAGTAGATGGCAGGTCTGTGAGAGGAAGAGTTGAAAGAGCTGCGCTTGCCAAACCACAAATGAGATAGAGAATCCAAACTATACAACAAAACGTGATATTGTGTAAACAATCGTGTCCTCGAATTTGTTTACAAGCCAGACGTAGCCAGACGCTCGACAATGGCCATGCCTTGGCACGCTGGAGAGTCTTCAATGAGCTAACCGCAAATCTTATTTATATCACACACAAAAAGGGAACCTGGCCAGAGGAGAGATTCTTGGATTCTCGATTGCAAGGGTGGCCGCACGGAGGAAGCACGCAGACTTTGCATAAGAAACTTAAAACTTAGGCTATAAAAAACATTGCCCTGGATCCACGGTGACAAATGACATCATGACATCGAAGCTCAGGCTCAAGCGAGAGTTAGGAAGTAGGAACCAAAATTGACTAAACAAACCTACTCGTTCAGCCAATTAATTTGTGGTTTAGCCAGTCGAGTTAGTAAGAGTCAGTAGAGTCAGATCAAGGGGTTGATGCTGGCAGTAGAGCAAATGGAACAAATCGCTTTAGGAAGGAAGCTACTACCATTGGTCAGGTCTTACAGTATGGTGAGCTATCATTGGTCAGGTCTTACAGTACGGTGAGCTATCATTGGTCAGGTCTTACCGTATGGTGAGTGACTGAGTGATGTTCCCTAGTATGGATAAAAGATAACATCTTAACAGCTCATGAAATGGCCTGTAAGAGGAGGACCACCAACAGTGGGCCACACTACGTGAGAAATAAAGATTCATATGGCGCCTTACAGTGCCTCGCGTTGCGTGTTCGCAACTCGAGTTGTGTAACTCGAGTTGTACAACTCGAGTTGCAAACTTGGCACACTATAATTCGCCATTAGCTCTAGTTTTACAGTACATACATACATACATACATAGTTTAATTTCTATTAGCTAACGGGTGCCTATTGATGTATCATTGTTAATATAACCAGATCTATGGTTATGCTACCGTAATACCAATATATCGCACCTTACGTTTACAAAGTCGCGTTGCGTGTTCGCAACTCGAGTTGTGCCACTCGAGTTGTGAACACGCAAGGCGAGGCACTGTGAGGCGCCATAAATTCATGCCATCCGCTGCTTTTTATTATATAAGATAGTGCTCTCGATGACTGCATGCCAGTTTCCGCACATAATCATGGTGAAAAAAAAGAGTTTCGGTAGCCGAGAAAAATATTTAAAAATAATGATAATATGTTATTATGAAAAAAAAACAAGGCAAAACATATCGACCCACAGGCCAGTCATTTGCAGTAAAAATGGCCTTGGCACAGACCTTTGGTCTTTGCCATTCACATGATCAATGCCCTGTAAGTTTTCCTAATTAGTGGTAGGGCCACCGATCTGTTAATTGACACAGCCAGAGGGAGGCTACCCCTTAACAGCACAAGTCTTGCTAATTTTTGCTCCTGCAAAAATTGGTGACTACGAAGTTTTACTGAGCATTTCTTTCGTCTTGTATGAGTAGAAGAGAACTTGTCAGCGAATACTATTAAAATATTATAGCTTATTAAATTACCAAAACGTAAAATGTAAGATAAAAGACCGCACCTAGCGTATGATTTATGTTTGAAGAGATTACGATCATCCAACGGCGGTGCAAAGCGCGAGTTAGCGCCGAGTCATGGCTTGGTAGTCGGCAACTCGAGGAACGCGATCAGTCATCCGGTAACTTGGCAAGCGTCAAGCGTACGAGAGCTCAGACAATGCAATCTGAGAAACCATGCAAACGGTAAATACAAGCTTTGAGTAGAAGTATTCTTAAGTGGCAGAGTTCCAAACGTATAAATCTGGCATCAATCACGTAAATAGCAGCTAGCATTCTGGCCCGATTCCAAACTTGAACCCGATTGGATTGCAAAGAAACTTCATCTATTCAAGCTTCCTGACCTTGAGGAAATCTCTTTTCTCTTTTTATCCGATCGCTGCTTACCCAAAGCTTTGATTTCGAGCTCTTACACAACAGTTGACGTGAGAGCACCGCATTATCAAACGAAAACAACCAACCTCTGGAGCAAATTTATGGTGTCCTTAAGGCCTAGATGATGACTGCGCTTTTCCTTAGTTGAATCTCGAATGGTTCTGAATGGTTCTGAATGGTTCTGAATGGTTCTGGTAAAGTTTGTAACTGTACACTCTCTCTAGTAACTAACCTTTAGGTAAAACCTAACATTGACCTCTAGTAACTAACCTTTAGCAACTTCCTCTACTAAAGCTTCCCAGTTTCTTCCCACAAACATAATTTTAAGATAAACACATTATTTTCATGTATTACAAACATTTGCTAGAATCGTTTGTTATTTGCTATCACATCATCATTGTTATTAATGTTATTATAGCTATTATTTCTAAACAATCTATTAAAATAAATGAATTCAAATGCTGCTTCCAGCAGTATTTGAATCACTGATACAAACGCGACTGTAAAAATAGACATGGATATTGTCAGAAAATAGACATGGATATTGCTAGAAAATAGACAGGGATATTGCTAGAAAATATACATGGATATTGCTAGAAAATAGACATGGATATTGCTAAAAAATAGACATGGATATTGCTAGAAAATATACATGGATATTGCTAGAAAATAGACATGGATATTGCTAGGAAATAGACATAGATTGCTTTTGCTCTGCCAAAAAAATTGTTTGGACATTAATATCAACTAGTTCAGCAGTGCAGAAGAAGAGTTGAGGTCAGAAGACATTGTAGAAGGTATTAGACAACCAGAAGAAGCTCGTTCCATCGAAAGCAACAATCAGAACGCAACTGGCCGAGCAAACGAAGCGAATATTTTTGTTTCCAAAATGTTAATTTTTATTTCTGCAAGCATTATAAGTATGGTTTGTACATTTCATTTGATTTCACAATGCTACATATTTGTAGCATTTAATAAATTATTATTCTATAACTTATAATTAGCATATTTATAGCATATTTTTAATAGCACCATTGAGGTAATATAAAGCTTACGATGGATCGATGCTCCAATCTCGTCTTATTGCACATGGAAAGCCAGTTTTGGCTGCAAACTGTAGCAAACATCAATGAGTGCAAGGAGCTTTTAAACAACATTGTTAAATAAAGTTATAAAATACAATTATGCCTTCAAATTGCAAAGCAGGGCAAGGTTGTAAAATTTTCATAGGTTAATTGCAAGCAATAGATATCCACTGGTAGAGACATGTATTAGCTTCTCCATGCATGTTTAATTCGTACGGTAAGTTAGTGAATTTCTTGCATACAATACAATAGGGTTAATGTCCTACTGCCCGCAGGGGAGTGCAAAATATAGGCAGCATTCAACTCGACATGAAAGGGATAGATTTATCTTCTCAATGTTCTGACGAGAGGTTTGAAAAATACAACGGCACCCTTTATTTAAACGCCACTTTTAATAAAGCGCCTGTTCTACTAAAGTTTACCGCAGAGACTGGTCGCTGGTTAAACGTTGTAATCTTATTTTTTTCTACATAAATCTTTGCGCGAAATTCGTAATGATTACCAATGGAGTGACCGACATAACATCGCAACCAAGCCGCATAGACGGAAAAGAACAACTCCCTATAAGTGCAGCTGATGCATCAGGTGCAGTACGTCTTGTGGCAAGCTGTTGTGTTGCTCGCCCACTCGACAGGGGAACAACTCCGCAAAAACAAATTTGTCAAGACAGGCTAACTTTTAATACCATCAGGATATTGATTATTGTCGATTGTTGATTATGGCAGATACAACCTTCGATGCATTATCTAAACTGCAAGACAGATCAGCCGACAGATCAAAATCCTGCAATAAAGAACAGACCCTTTTAAATTCTAGCTCTACTATTTCAATCATTCATTTAAAAAATCAATAAGAGAACTTGAAGACCAACTTACAACAAATTTAGTAAATTTCATCAGAAATTGTTGGTATTTTTTTATAATTTCTAATTGTTTTTTGTTTGAGGAGATCTGACTGCCAGAGTTCAAGATTAAATAAAATCAATAAAACATGATCGCGGTTAGAGGAACGCTTAGAAAAAAAAACACATGCGAAATGACGTCACGAGTTGCTATCATTGCTATAGTTCATCTCGGCCATTACGTTCAAGTAGCAGCATTACGCGTCTCTATTCTGTCGATCTCGTTGCAACTATAGAGATTATAATCACACTTTCGCTTGATCTGAGAATTTAATCTATCGAGAATTGAGAGCTGATCAAGTTTTGTCGAGTTTAATCTTAAAACATCCTGGCAGTCAGATGACCTCAGACGTCAAGAACGATCTTAACTGACAGAAAAATAATGAGACTTTCTGATAAAATCGACCAAAGATTTGTGAAAGTTTATCTTTAAGCCGGTCATAAAACGACTAGAAATGAAAGACAGATTAATAGTCGAGATGAATCGGAAGTGGGGTGCCCTAAAGCTGTCGTCACACGATGGCCGAACCGAATTGGGTTTGATTCGGTTCGGAGGTTGTTTAGGTTCGGTTTGGCTAAGCCAAATGTCACACGGCATTCGAAGTCACTTCCCTTCCTAGATAGCATACGCACGGAGACAGGACAGTTTCATTGGTAGTTTTTATGTATTTGAACTAAATATTTCTATTGTAAACAAAAAACTTTGAGGAACAACTATTAATGATAATTACGCAGCAGATTTATCTGAGGATGATTCAGCTGCTCAAAATAAATCACTCGGTACAAAGATTTTGCCAACCCTCCCATCAACCCTTCCCGTCAACCCTTCCCGTCAACCCTTCCCGTCAACCCTTCCCGTCAACCCTTCCCGTCAACCCGTCCCATCAACCCTTCCCATCAACATCCTTCCCATCAACCCTTCCCATCAACCCTTCCCATCAACATCCTTCCCATCAACCCTTCCCATCAACCCTTCCCATCAACATCCTTCCCATCAACAAATTTATATTTTTGTTAACATATGAATTTTGTTCTATGCTGAGTACATAACAAACAAAAACAGTCTCTTTCATAGTACTGTGGTTTTACATAAATAAATCAGTCAACGATTCTTCATCAAGATGTGTATGACATATTATTACTTCTACATATCTACTTCTAGTCTACACGAAAGAAAACCACACCCATTCTCTTACATTTATGAAACACAAACTACATTGTGCCTGAGTAAAGCCCGGTAAAATCCTTTTACAATATATCATCATATGATCGTACCAATTTTTCGTACCAGTAAGGAAAATTGTGATGCGTGCTCGCTAGAATTTTAACCAGCCAATAAGAGCAGGGGTTCGGCCACGAAACTTCGAGCAAGATCGAAATAGTTCGTTTCGGCCAGAAATGTCTTCGGCCGAACCGTTTACAACTGACACCGACGTCGTTTTGCGTGTTTAGTTCGTTTCGGCTCTCGTGTGACTACCCCTTAACAATGCCCGCTTCCAATACTAAATTAGAACTAGCTTTCCCGGAAATTCATCTAGGTGTGAAGCAGGCCCAAAGGATTGCAAGACATTTCTGCCATCGATCTTGACAAGCACCAGGGGGCCATAAACATATCATCCGAGCAAACAAACAATATAATAGCTCATTACATCATAGCTTTTTATGTTAGCCTATATTCCATGCAGCTCTCCTTTTTTATGTTATCCTATATTCCATGCAATTGCCATTTTTAGGTTAGTATATATTCCAAATACACAGACGTGCATGTAATTAAGATGTGTGTGCGTGAGTGTGAGTGCGTGTGAGTGGTATTTCTCAAGATTGAGAAACATCCATAATAATGTGGTTTACGTGAGTGAGTTGGGGACTCGAGACAGTGTGGTTTACATGCACGAGTTGGGGAGGGAAGGCTTGCACCAAATCGATTTTCAACAAATTAATCAAGCATGGCTGCTCAATAAAACATTAATGAAAGATTTCATTCTTTGGTGAATATAAAATAAAATAGAACTGTGTCAATTTATCTACTAGTCTTGACATGTATGCGTAAATTTAATTAAATTTAATTAAATTCAAAAAACATTTGGAGTAAGTATTAGTATAACGGTGATAAAATATTCAAAAGTGAAACATTCATTTGATTTATAGTTGTAGAGCAGCTAGAACCTTAACGTGAGATGTTTAAAGATTACCCGAGTGGCCGTAATAAATTGCACTGACCTCTTATGGCAATGCAGTTCGAAAAGGAATAAAAAATTGGACACTAAAGAGCTCATTGGAAAATAGAAGATACGGAGGTAAAGCTCATGAGGTCAGGCACTAAAGCTGAGAGCACTGAAAAGTCTACATCTGATCACCTGTGGATGTGACCAACAAGACTGGCAACTCAATTACTTTGATGGTCACTGTTAACCCATGTTTAAACAGGTCGAATGTGATTATGAATGAGATGTAGCAGTCAGAACCATATACATTAAGTGATATTATTTTTAACCAACTAAATAAATATATTATGTAACATTAAAGCATTGGAAGAACTATTTATCGAACTAACAATTTTAATTTAGGACAGCAGTGAGCAACTAATATGCAATATTAATGAAACAGGTATTTAACTAAAAATATAACGTGGGACTGCTATAATTTATATGGAAATAAAGTAAGACTGCTATAATATAAATGGATATGAAGTGGGACTGTTATAATTTATATGGATATAAAGTGGGACTGCTATAATTTACATGAATGCAAAATGCGACTGCTATAATTTACATGACCAAAGATCTGGTTGAATAAATGGAGTAATGACGAGTTTCTATGAAACGTTTTTACTTTGTATGATATTTTTGTTGTAGCAGCAAGTAGTTACGACATCATCGCCTGCACTCTCAAATATTCTTAGAGGCTATAACTCGCGTGTTTGTATTAGCATCAAACAGATACAGCGCTATATAAAAATAAAGAATAAACTATATATTCAAATGATTAAAAGAAATTAAAACTCTCAAGTCTTCACTGGCTATCCAATAAATAAGAGAATTTCCTAAGGTAGGTAAGGACTCTCTAACAGGCCCCAAATTAATTGCCTTCCCTAGCTGCACTGAATAGGAGCTAAGTCTTACCGCGGGTTGCTGCGCCGCTTGCTGGAGAAGCTGCTGGTGCATAGCAGACTGCTGCATCATGGCCTGCAATTGGGGGTTAATGAGGGCCGGATGGAAAGGGGGGTTCACAAGGGAGGAGTTTTGGGACACGGGTATTGATGGTTCTGTTTTCATACTGGGAGAGTCAAATGAGGCAGATGTGTTGCTGCCGCTGCCAGACTGTCTCCTATCATCACCAGACCCACTGCTCTTTCGGCTGTCTCCGAGCTGCAGGTAAGAGAGAATAGGGATAATGGGAGATGGCCTTGATGCGTAATAACAATTACATTTCTATTCTCTTGTAACAACCGATAAAAATTCAAATTACACAATTGTCTATCAGTCTGCAGTGACCAATGGTCATTAGACTGACTGGAGATGCTCCTAGCCTGTTCAATTTCGAGAAAGCTGACTAATGACGGGCTCCCCCTTTCCCCCAGTATAACCACTGCCATCAAGGAGAACTCTTACAAATTATAAGTAAATATAAACAACCTAAAGCTAAAATATTACAAGTAAATCGTAAACTTGGGCATGTTCAACCCGCCTGGTCAAGCAACATAAATCGAGGACATATAGAACAAATTTAATTTCTATTTAGGACACTCGTGAATATTGCATAGTTTAATGTTGTCTTTCGTCAAACTCTGCAGTGTCACGATGAGGGCAGAGATAATTGATTTTATGCACCATTAATCCATAAAGATACCCTTAAAACCATACTAATTCTGCAGATCGTGTAGATAAATATTTCCAACTGTCTCCGGCTACAGATAGAGACACTAGAGAGAATTAAGTTCTTATCTCAACTATCTTACACGGAGTATGAAATAGTCAATCGTAGAGATCGTAGAGGCATCTGACTAGAGGTACTGAACAATTATATGGGTATGGAATATGGATGACGAGCAGAAATGAAAGGAACAGGGCTTTTATTTAGAAGTGAGTCTAATCTTGTTCAAGCTCATAAGCATTATTAATTCATCAGTGAATGGTAACCACAGTTATGAGAGATGTTTTAGTGTAATAGACTAGCTTTCACCTGTTCCCTTCTCTATGAGCTATAATAAAACATCAGGCGAACATCGGAATAAAGACGAAACTAAACGGTGCAGGCAGTAAGCGCAAAACTAAATGAATTCACAGAAACTTTAGTCGAGATAAAACAATGCACTAAAGTTAATTATCTTGTTGGATAATAAATCTTCGAAGGGCATGTGATGTATGCGTGGAAATGTCATCAGAAAAACCAAAGCTGTTGAAAGATGAAGATGAAACACAGGCACCAGAGCTCACTCAGCTACGTGAACTTGGATAAGGGCAGAAAAGAGAGATTAATGACCAAAGAGAATTGGCTTATGCAGAACAATAGAGTTGCTGTAAAAATGATAGAGTTGCCAGAAAAACTATTTTGAAAAAGAAAAATTTTGAAGTCATTTTGAAAAAGAAAAATTCCAACATAGATAGTAGCCATTGACCAATTAAAAACGGCAGCTCAAAAATGTAATTGTGTTTAAAAAAACATGAATTTTCATTAAAAAAACACTTTATACCACACGATGGGTAGAAAACATTAAAAATAAAACTTTCCTATCGCAGATTGAAAAGTCCCAGAACCAATTTTTACCTGGTTACGCTTTAAATATATTTTCAGAAGAAATGGGCTGCCAGGAATGCCACCAGAATACCCTGAATGGCATTCTCAATCGTACCCCAAAAGTGTGATAAAAGAAAATTCTACATGCTGGCAGAAGGTAACAGCTTTCAACTTATTGTGACATAATACCAATGAAACTAACGTTTAACTCACAAACTCACAAATGAATGTGATAGATTTCCTGTAAAAGAGAGACCACACTCACGCTAGCACCCAGCTGAGAATTCTTAATCCACACGCCTAAGTCTCTCGTGCACAATGACTGCAGACAATGACCGACCACAGCAATCCTTCCTTACTCATCACTTATCAACGTCTTCATAAAAAATGACTTGTAACCATCCCTTCGAGAAACGAACAGGCCCTAGCCTGGGGTCCTGTTTGTGTTTGCTGTTTGTTCACGCAACCGCTAATGTAATGATAAACAGTGATAGCAAGGAGCAGCTTGATAACTGGACAAGGCTATAGGTTGATGGCTCCCCTTGACTAGCCAAGCGTGGCCTACTCATCCCACAGACGTACACAAAGACCTCTTACCAACACCCGAATGCGCTCAGGTGTTTTGGCTTCGGCTTGAACAGAGCTGCGTAACAAGTGCCTATTGAATCTACAATGTTTATGTTATTGTTTACAAGTGAAAGGTATGATTTGCCTGCCACCCACATGAATGACTCGCGATGAAATTGAAAATCTTCCATAGATGGTTTAATATACTTATATTGGGCGCAGGCAGTCGAGGGAAAGTGGATTTGATATCTAGCTGCTGCTGAACATAGCTGTCAATCACTGCCATTCCATTGGTTTCTCTTTTAAAAATTATTTAAGGTGGTTTTTATACAGTTAGTGAAGTTTGCATCTAGAGAAATTTCATTAAGTCCAGATTAATGGTGCATGTAAACCGACCCACTAATAAACACCTGAGCAAATTTTCAAGGTTGTTAACCTGACGCAAATGTTCGGCAGTATTGACTTTTTATGTAAGTGACTCCCGCGTAAGTGACTCCCGCGTAAGTGACCCTTATTTAACTTTTTCGTATTTAAAAGTTTGAAAGTTTGTACAGTATTGGTTTGAAATGAAAATTAAATAAATATAGTTTTTTAGAGCAAACGATACAATTGGCCAAGGTAGAGAGTGAAACATCTGTCTTGAACAGAAAGCTAATATATTAAAAATATTGTTAAACTTGTAATCTTGTTTCACTTGGCAGGGGGCAATAGCATTATCATGGAAACAAAGTACCAAAAACAGAAAAATTTTTAAGCGTAAAAAGGTCTTGCAATTTCATTTCTCATAAATTTTAAGTTTTTTCAATTGTGTGGTATGCTTTTGCTAGGAAACTAATGAGGGGTCTATCAGCTACTGTAAAAGCACTACCAGATATTTGCATTCGGTTGTCTCAAACAAAAAAGAAACTTTGCTTGTTGTACTTCCTGAACATTGAGGTAAGTATCGCGCGAAGGCAGTGCAATTTGGCGTCATTGTTTTATCAAAGAGTTCATGTCTGTCTACAGTTTTGATGAAAAAGGCGAATTAATTCCGAAACTCGTATCTAGTCATCCTTTTGCCTCCAACACCCAAGCAGACACCAGAAAGGGAGTAGGCATCTCTTACACAGATATAATGGGTTGAACATCAAGTATATCTAATTTGAATTCATTAAACCAGTCATCATTACCGATATGATTAGTTCAGCCAATAGGGTAATGAATTACAAAAATCTTATTCCAGAGGTTGCTATGTAACGACATCTGAGAAAGCTACAGAGCCAGTTGGTTAAATTTGTCAGCTCGCTAATGGTATTTTGACAAATTAAATGAAAAAGGGGCAGTGAAATGTATTGCATCTTCTTAGCGAGTCATTTGTGTATTGTTTATTTATTCATAGGAAGACGGGCTGACTCATCAATCATCTAGCATCCTTTGTGTCAATTGGATATCCAGTGGATAGGTGCAAGTGGAAATGACATAGAGCTTAGTCACAGTTTACTGACATGTGACAGCGAGAGACAGCTCAGGGTACATTCAATTGATAACCGCACGAATGACTTGTCACGCTGAGACTTTCCCTCCATAATAAACTTAACAAAGTCTCACAACCCGCGGGGATCAAATCTTCTGATACATCATTTTATTTAGGTTATGATTCGTACTACCTTTTATGGGCAGCCCAAACTAACGATGGACAATTACTTAACGACCACTAGCAGAACGAGTAAATCATCATAATATTATTAGACAGTTTTTGCCTGTTTTAATTTAGAGTGTTTATTCTGATTAGGAGGCGGGTAATAAATTAAGTGTTTATCCTTCTCAAACACTCAAAACTCTTGTGAAAGTCATTCTAGAAAAATTTTAAGTAGTTGAGACACCGCTTCTGTATTTTATCGTAAATGAAAAAACTACAGCTAATGATTGATATTTGGTTGCTATGGCTAAGCTAAGGCAGGCAGTGAAGCTAAGGTACATGTAGTTGTACAAACTAAGAATAGATTATTTATGTAATATCATATGTTCCTTATTTATGTACAAGTACAAACAATGAACTGTGTTAAACTTAGGAACAAATAATCAATAACAAATGAGTGACTCCAAAGTTACATATTTCTCCTGATTTTCATCGTAGAAGGCAAGTTAACAACATAGTAAACATCACATTGATATCTACGTATTGTACATGACAAGTATGCGGGTCGACCAACGCATATCGATACATTAGGAGTTATCTACTCATACCATTTTAACAGCGTATGTATGAACAGCACACTAATTACTTTATCGATTAAAAGGACTATACGCGAACGAATCCAATAAAAACCAGGTCTAACATCCATCATAAACTTTTCATATGAAGCGAGAGTTATAATAGTTATCACAGTTCACAAATACTAACTAAGGCATTTAGGGAGTTGTCCGCTACCCAAACATAGGGGCACACTTGAAGTACATACTCCACACAGCTTTAGGAAAATATGTTGATTCTTGCTTTGATTAGGTACACAATGGTACACTATAACCAAGTCGGGTAGATTTTGTTGATAGTAGAAAGCGTATCCGTGGCGATGCATCAGCAAAAGCAATGGCCTGAGGTTTTTATGAATTTGGTTTGTATGAATGGTTTTTAGGCTATAATAACAAAATACTTTCTTTATAACAAAACTTGATGCATGCTAAAATGTTTCGTTACATTCATTCGCGGGTTTTCGAGAGAGTAATTATACGTTTTTACAAACCCCTGACAACGCATATGGAAGATAACTCCAAGGTTATGAGATTAAATTTGTGATTCTTTCGACATTTTATCACAACACGTATGCCTCTAGGATAGGATTAGGGAATCTAAAACCAGCCTGAATAATTATCAGCAAACATGCAGTACTGGCATTCATTGCCAGAAGACCATACAAACCAGATTATTCCGCATCCTCGTGTACCAGATTATTTCGTACCCTCGTATACCGGATTATTCCATACCCTCGTATACCAGATTATTCCGTACCCTCATATACCGGATTATTCCGTACCCTCGTATACCAGATTATTCCGTACCCTCGTATACCAGATTATTTCGTACCCTCGTATACCAGATTATTCCGTACCCTCGTATACCAGATTATTCCGTACCCTCGTATACCAGATTATTCCGTACCCTCGTATACCAGATTATTCCGTACCCTCGTATACCAGATTATTCCGTATCCTCGCGTACAACATTATTCCGTAACGTCGTATATCAGATTATTTCGTACCCTCGTATACCAGTTTATTCCAAATGCTCATGTACCATAATTCTTCGATAATTTTGAGGGGCAAATGATAAGAATCTGAACACATAGGCCTGATGTGTACCCACGTCACAAACATCTGACATGTAGAGAATCCAAAAAAACACCTCAGTTTGCAGCTTTAAACAGATGTATTTGTGTCCAAAAAGATTTGTGCTAAATTTGAAAGCTTTTGCGTCAGTGAAATCGAAAACAGAGCTTTTATATTATTTATATGACTTTGAACTCTTATGAATGCTAATACGCAATCCTCTAACTGGTTGAAATTTATTAGAATGAATTTTATAAATTATTTTCTATGATTACTAAGGGTTTGCACAAAAGCTTTTGAATTTTGTCCAGCTCTTCCCCAATTAATTGATTATTAATGAGCACTGAGCCAGCCTCAAGAGAAATAATGTTAGCAGCCTGTAGTAGTAGTCCAGTAATGTTGAAGGAAGTTATTTTGGTTTCTTTTAATTAATTCATAGAATTATTTTTGTACCCTGATGGAATTTTGTCTCAAAACGCAATTGGCAATATTACACACACACTCCAGGCTGACTCATCACTCGCAAAAACTTTAAAGTTGGATGAAAAGAGGTGAGTTTTGTGCAAAGTTTTTAAAGACATTACAAGTTGGAGCCTATAACCCGTCAAAATGGTAGTTCTTTCCGACTGTTGGGAACGCAATAAGGTCAAGGCTAAGAAACTTAGTTAACCCATTTCCGAGCAACTATGATCAGAGCAAAGATCTTCAAAAAAACTGCTTAATAGTGTGTGTATATTTCCAGAGGCCATAAATTATATAGAATGTCTCCCATGCAACCCTAGTAGCTACATGTAAATGCCAAATCCTGCTGATGACTTCTGTTGTCCTCAAGGTTATCGAGATATCCAGCATTGCTAAAGCTTTTTAGATGGAGGAGGAGCCTAGCAAATAATGATGCATAACACTTTAACACAGATACGACGCAAGTACCAGCAGCAGCAAGTACCTGCAGCAGCAAGCACCTGCAGCAGCAAGCACCTGTAGCAGCAAGCACCTGCAAGTACCTGCAGCAGCAAGCACCCGCAGCAGCAAGCACCCGCGGCAGCAAGCACCTGCGGCAGCAAGTAGGCCTACCTGCAACAGCAAGTACCTGCAGCAGCAAGCACCTGCAGCAGCAAGTACCTGCGGCAGCAAACACCTGCAGCAGCAAGCACCTGTAGCAGCAAGCACCTGCAAGTACCTGCAGCAACAAGTACCTGCAGCAACAAGCACCCGCAGCAGCAAGCACCCGCGGCAGCAAGCACCTGCGGCAGCAAGTACCTGCAACAGCAAGTACCTGCAGCAGCAAGCACCTGCAGCAGCAAGTACCTGCAGCAGCAAGCACCAGCAGCAGCAAGTACCTGCAGCAGCAAGCACCTTGCAGCAGCAAGCACCTGCAAATACCTGCAGCAGCAAGCACCTGCGAGTGACATTCACACCATCAGTTGCCAGCTTTAAAATAATGAGCCGGATTTCGATTAAAAGCAACAATTGCTGTCTCATTTTAAGAATTTGTATATGTTGAAATCTTCAATAAAATAAAAGCATCGGGTGGACAACTCTTAAGTGAGAACAAGTGATTCATGTACAGTAATACTTCAACTTATGAGCGCCCCAGCGTACGAGAAACTTGAGATACGAGCCAGCTTTTAAGCAAGTTTTAGCACTAACATACAAGCCATGTTTGAGATACGAGCACATGAGTCAGTTGCCAAACATGTCGGAGGTGTTTTATGAGAACAGCATCAGTCTGTATTTTTCAACTGCTCAGGTTATACTTTTGTACCGTGTTTTTTGTGCGCAATTTTCATTGCAAAATTATGTGAATTAAAAGTACTGTGTGTAGACCAAAAGTTTGCCAGTAAAATGTAAGATAATGCAAAGAAAAAGCGAGTGATAAGAATTGATACTAAATGGAAAATTATTGAAAAATATGCGAAATGTGTATGCGTGATTGAGCTAGCTCAGCAATATGACAGAAATACATCCACAATTATCAAACAGAAAGATTATATTCAGGGCATTTAGTTCGTAAAAAGACTAACCATAGTTTCTAAACGGCGCAGCGATCTTCACGACCTCTGATGGAGAGACTGCTCAGGCATGGGATAAAAGAAAAACAATTGGTCGGTGACAGCGTAACTGAAACAATGCTATGCGAAAAGGCCGGTGCTATTTATCAAAACTATAAAAAATTGACATTCGGACAAGTTGGCTAGTGGTCATGCATTAACCCTTTGTGACGACACCTGTGTTCGTCCTAATGGTAACATGTTGAAAGGGAGATAAAGGCAAACGTCCTCAGATAGGTTTCTCTTGAAACAGCTGGCTGGTCGTGAGAGCGAAACAAAGGAAAAATTAGCTGACCAGCGAGAAACTTAAAACTATGAACGCCGAAGAAATTTTAATTACGTTAAGTTATCAATGAAAGTTTGCTCTTAGGTTTGCTTCGAAGTTTGTCTTTTAAGACTTTGATAAAATCCAAATTTATCAAAGTCAACTGTTGTAATGAAAGATAACTTATCTCTCCCTCCCTGACAAATGCTAGCGGTAGCTGCTATTGTATGTATTTTACATTTTAATTAATCACATTTCCTTGCATTATTTTTATTTATTGCTTTTGAAAGCATGTGGCAAGTTAGGACAATAACCAACATTTCCTTTCTATTACAATATCTTGTTTTGAGTGTTTTATTTGCATTTTTTTAGAGTATGGAAACCAATCAATATATATTTAATTGTTCTATATAAAAATAAATTGCACCAACATGCAAGTAAATAGACATACGAGCTCAGTCTCGGAACGCATTAAGCTCGTAAGTCCAAGTATGACTGTATAAAGTTACGAGTCTTAACAAATAAAGGAAAACTTGAATAAATATGAGCACTACTCCTGGTCACAGAGATACCAACTGTAGACATGTTCTATGAGCAACTAACTATGGACACATCTCGTAAACACCCACCATAGACACAACACATAAACACTTGCCATAGACACAACACATAAACACCTACCATAGACACACCACATAAACACCCACCATAAACACATCACATAAACACCCACCATAGACACATCACATAAACATCCACCATAGACACACCACATAAACACCCACCATAGACACATCACATAAACACCCACCATAGACACATCACATAAACACCCACCATAGACACATCACATAAACACCCACCATAGACACATCACATAAACACCCAACATAGAGACATCCCATAAACACCCACCATAGACACATCACATAAACACCCACTTCAAGCGCATACATCAGAGAGCCTCACACAAGTACAGCCCAAGAGAACGAGAATTATGAGAATGTAGCTTGAGTGAATCATTTCGCAGAGTTATCCTCTCATGGTACATAAATTTGCCTCCTGACCAAATTCAACACGGCTTTACACATTCACATCGCAATGTTTACAGCGACTCACCACACCCTTCTCTCCATCATATATTATTAAAATTCCCCATCACCATGCCAACCTTTCACAGTGCCACTCAATCGACCCAAAAAGTATTCTCATGCTCGCTATTGATGTTTGGACAATAACAGAAAGATTCGACAACGCCTATCCGACTTCCTAAGGAATCCATAGATTCGGCGTGGGCACTTGACTCTCAATGGTATTAAGATAATCTCAAACATTTAAGCGAAGGACATTTGGTAGCCTTCCAAAAGGAAGTGCATAAGCCAAAAGATATAAGTGAGCGAGGCCAGCCAGTAGTAGCTAGACAGTCTTTAATAAACAATATAGCTTCCTTTAGTTATTCTGAGACTGCGGTATTGTCATTCACCTCCACGTAAATGTCATCAGACATAACGCTGAAGAGTAACCCATAATAATTCTTCTGTTAATCATATATATATACATATATGTATATATACATATATATGTATATATACATATATAAGTATATATACATATATATGTATATATATATATATATATATATATATATATATATATATATATATATATATATATATATATATAGAGCTTCTGAAGTTCTACTACAGTTTACCGCAGAGGCTGGTCGATGATTAAATGTTGTAATTTTATTTTTTTCTACATAAACTTTTGCGCGAAATTCGTTATGATTACCAATGGAGCGACCGACATAACATCGCAGCCAAGCCGCATAGACAGAAGAGAACAACTCCCTATAAGTGCAGCTGATGCATCAGGTGCAGTACGTCTTGTGATGAGCTGTTGTGTTGCTCGCCGGGGGGGGGGGGGAGGGGGGGGACAACTCTGCAAAAACAAGTTTGTCTAGACAGGCTAAGGCATAGTCAACCGGATGGCAAATATTAGGTTTGGTTTCAAAGCGCCATTAATCAATTTTTAAGGTTTTTGCAGGCTAGCTGATGCCGCTGCTATCTGCATGCTGCCATCTGCATACTGTGATGGTTTTTTGTTTACTCCAACCCAGTTGGAGTGTATTTTCTTGGAGTCGTGTTCTCAATCTGCTGACTATGTAGTGCATATATTTTTAATGAGCAAACCCAACATATGGCAGCCGTTTCTACCGTTTGCATACCACTTGCCAACGGTAGAAATAAAGAAGGTACTAGTATTCAAAGTTTTGATGGATAGCTTCTGGTGAAACAGTAACCTTTTTATATACATACACTTCTCTGCCCTAATTGTTATCATTAATTCAACATATTCAGGATTTTTATTGTTTTCTCAGTTCGTATTAATTGTATCATTACCAAATCATCTTTTATTGTACTCGTAGCAAAACAAATTTAATTTAGCTCTTACTTGCTAATTATTTCACATTAATACTTAAACTCTTTTATAGTTGTTTTATTTTGTTTCTTAAATTATTTGACCTGCACAAAACATTTTATCATGATTTGAAGCTTGAAAGTTACAGTTGTTTGACAAAGCTTGAAAACTTTTACAATTGTTTTATTTGTTCTCATGATATGAAGTTTAAAAGTTAGAAAGGTAACTGTTGTTATATGTTAAATAAAAATACATTTTTCTGTGCAAAGACTTTTATTACCCGGACAACGCCAGGCATTCCTCTGGTCTTTTCTTAAAGCAGTATAAGAACTTAAAACAAGAGTTAAAATAATAAGCAATTATTTTAGTCTTGGTCTGTTAATGAATTTGGAGTTATCTTCTATATTTCACTTTCAAAACTTGTCGACAAGTATTTGGTTTAATCGCCTACAAATCTTAAACATACAATATCAAGCCTAGCTCGTAACGATATGTCGATAGGTATACAAATACCAAAATACCAAACTAGGTTATCGTCTAGCATAGTGTTTCGATCGAAATAGAAACTACCGCAATTCTTGTGATATTGGAACCCGAACACCAAGTACCAAACACATACTCTCTACACATAAGAGCTCGCAAGCATCATAAGTAAGAGTTACAAGGAGATTGGCCACCTGCCCGAAGACTAGCAGCCGGTCATTAATAAACCAGCTATAGCTTATTAGACAACAATCACGCAACTGTTTTAAACCATCAACGTACTAATAGGGTTAGTACCAGGGGCATAAACCGGTCAAAAATACGCGATTATGTACAATTATGCAATAAGAATGGATACTATAACCAGTGGAAATACATAAGCTCCTGTTAATTAATGGAGTACACAAGCCGCTTAACACTCGTCATCTGTGGCAGCCCTAGTAATCTGTGGCAGCCCAAATCATCTGCGGCATCCCTAGTCATCTGTGGCAGCCCAAACCATTTGCGGCATCCCTAGTCATCTGTGGCATCCCTAGTCATCTGTGGCAGCCCTAGTCATCTGTGGCAGCCCTAGTCATCTGTGGCAGCCCTAGTCATCTGTGGCAACCCTAGTCATCTGTGGCAGCCCTAGTCATCTGTGGCAGCCCTAGTCATCTGTGGCAACCCTAGTAATCTGTGGCAGCCCTAGTCATCTGTGGCAGCCCTAGTCATCTGTGGCAGCCCTAGTCACCTGTGGCAGCCCTAGTCATCTGTGGCAGCCCTAGTCATCTGTGGCATCCCTAGTCATCTGAGGCAGCATGCACCATTGCATCAGCTTATCAGCCCCATCACCAGCAGCTTTGATACTGTTCAAAGCAAACAACTCTTTGTCTTGTCGGAGAGATGTCCATTCAACAGCCAGGAGCTATTATGATTGCAATTTCATTGACCTATTCGGACATGCCTTGAACAAAAAAGAAGACAATTACTAATTTGGGAAATAAAATCACAACTATCGCATATGTACCTAAGTCTGGTAATTCTTGTTCCTATTTGAGTCTTAGGTTCGACTCTAATGGCTGCTGGCCAGTGCTCTTCAACTGACTCTGTGCAATGTCGCTGGGTGACTCCACCTCTTTAGGCCCAATCGTAGCTCAAGGAACATTGGTCATAGTAACATAATAAAACCTCTAGCTTTAGATGATAAATTAAATAAAAAATAGATCAAACAATGAAGGAAGCGAGAGCGATGACTGAGCAATACACAATTGGGTCGCGGTCACAGAAACCATGGTTAAGTCGCAAATCACGGAGTTGAGTTATCCGATTTTTGTAACACATGTTTCTGTACCAATCAAAGAGTGATCTTTCTGAATCTGAAGTCAGTTTAGATAATAAATGTCTTTAAACCTCGGAAAAAACCCTTAAAACCGTCGCTATGCTAAACAGGAAGTACTGAAAAATGGCGTCCGAAAAATGTAATCGTTTCTTTTTTGCCGATTTGAAAGATAATTCTGACATTTGGACACCTATAATTAGTACTTTGATATTCTAACTGATGTCAAAAGCAGTAAAAGTAAAGGGAATGACGATGATATATTCCTAACAATTCTTATAAGAATATTACAATATTTAATTATAAAAATAATTATTTGATTTTTTAAGATTTAATTATAAGAATAATTATTCGAATTTACAAGATCAAAGAATATAGTGACCGATGGTGTGCAATGTTACTGTTATTATTTTTTTAAAGATTTTGTTGATGATACTACGGCTGTGCTCAATATCGCTGTACTGCCAAGCCGTTTTCAATATCTGCAAAATTAAGTAATACATCTTTTTTATAGATATACAGCTAATTCCATGACAACCAGCTAAAATCTGTTTACATTTTTAAATTCAGCATAATGTTTTGGATATATACACAGAAATCTAGATAAATATCACAACTTCTTAATATTGGTTGCTATGACGTTTTGAAATGTAAACAAAATTGTGCATCGGTTTTCGTTTCTCAGACTTCAACACCAGTTTTCTCGGAAGTATGTTTTCGCACTAATGGTAAACGTGCATTCAGTTTATTGACCATAAATCTGCTGTAATTAAGCTGGAATCAAAAATTTTTTTGCAAAATAACTGTGAGAAGTTGCTCCTTCTGCTAGTGTAGATAGCTCTAAATCTTATAATCCCGACTTAACCATGGTTTCTGTGATCATGACACAATTACAGAATACGAAACAAAATTTTCACTTAGCAGATGCTCACGCAAATCATTAATACCTAAACATCATACATAATTTAGTTTATACTTTTATACAAAAACATTTGCTTTTTGTAATCCAACCATTTGAAATGACTTTAGTAGTGCAAGCAAATTGTTTTACAATCTCCGAAAGCTATGTTTTCAATGTCCAAGTATATTTTAAAGCGTCCAACTAATGTATACGACTTGTGACTCGGCTAGGAACAACATGGGGGCCTCGTTTTGAAGGTTGCAAAAATATCACCCCCTACACCTTCAACAATGCTAATAGCATAAGATGTAAATACAGCTGCATGTCTTCAGAGCAAGCAGCAAACCAGATGTATTTTATCTATATATATATTTCTCAAAGTTGATGTGAATATCTGTCACTGTTGTGTATGTCCATCTATAGCTATTAAAATCTTGGAATAGAGAATCCGGACCGCATAAGATCTGATCTCGGATATTCCCCTTCGCCAGTCCAACGCCTTACCAATTCAGCCACACACAATTAATAGATTTGCTAGGCGATATATGTCGCTATATGGGAGCAAATACGCTAACACTTTTCGTTACTACGCAGCGTGATTGTGTAACGTCACGAAAATGGGTAGCTCTTATTAATAAGCTTACTCAAATTATTCATTGGCAATGTGCCAGGCTAATAGCAAGTGGCAGGCAACTCTCATTACCTCCAAATGTTTATAAGCTGATTTTTAATACGCGTGCAACGCCGGTTTGCACAGCTTGCATACATCTATATATATATATATATAATGCTTATCTGAAAAATTGGAAAATTCCCACACTTACCAGTATTAGGAGAATAGGTGTTATTCTATTGAAAAGCTTAGCAAGGTCGGAAAATAAAAGCAGGCCATCTGTTTAACAAACGGGAGACAACTTCTCATGCAAACTGCTCATCCTAAACAGCTCAACAACGGGACAGCCCATGGACCCTTCCCAACAAATATACTGACTGGAGTGTAGACATAGGCAATACATGCTGTTGGCACGCACACGAGTGACACGACTAGCATTACCATAAATCAAATTCATAGTCAATTTGATTTTGCTCAATCAAACAAATGATAAAATATTTCATATAAAATAGTGCTAAAAATTGTCTTGCTGCCACTTCGATTGGCTGTTATTTTAATTCGTGCTGTAAAACAGATATCCAGTCAAAAGAACATCTGACAAATTGTGTAAAACCAAGAGAGACAAATCCCACTTGCTTTATTGAACAGACATGCCACTAACCTTGTGCACACACTAGAATGGCCATAGCAGGTGAGAAAACTTACACCAAAACAAGGGTGATCCATGACCGGCCCTACCTAATGGCAAAGCTCGCTAAAAGAGATGGGTGAACTGCGTTGGCGGTTCACTCAATAACACAAATGGATAAAGACATGCAAGCCCTAACCTTCTCTATTCATAACAGGATAAACAAACAAACACATGGCTAGATGACATCATAACATCCCTACAGAGTCAGGTATAGCTGCAATAGCTAAGCAATAGGTAACAGCTGTTCACTCACCAGCTAGCAGTAGTTGTTGACCATCATCTTTGAATTGACTCTCAGAAATCTCTACACACTTAGTAACTATCTACTACTAGAGCATATTCTTGTTCCCCTGGCAGCGATAAATAACGACCTTTAAACTAAACCATAAAATGAAGCATACAAAGGATGAGAGAACGTGACAAACAATGATTTAAAACTATGAAGAGAAAGTAATGACCAACATCCGTTGCCTGTTAGTTAGGATGGGTATTTAATATGACTTATCTTAGTTGCTTGAAGATTGTGCTTCTGAAAGTATAGTTATCATTGAGTGTTTGCTAGTTCAATACGCTAACTTCATAAAAATAAACTTTTTATAAGATAGTGCATTGACCTAAATAAACTTATACAAGATAGTGCATTGACCTAAATAAACTTATACAAGATAGTGCATTGACCTAAATAAACTTATACAAGATAGTGCATTGACCTAAATAAACTTATACAAGATAGTGCATTGACCTAAATAAACTTATACAAGATAGTTCATCGACCTAAATAAACTTCATACCAAACAATCAGTAATCTATGATTTGGTCTTATTCTTGCCATTTTAGAAGACAATAGCCTACTCTGATCACATTTTAAGATATAGTGGCGTAGAACAGGAGTGCATTAGTTCATACATAATGGTGTGTGGTGCATAATGGTATATAATGCAGTATTGTGTGTAGTGCATGATGGTATGTAATGGTATGATGGTGTGTAGTGCATAATGGTATGTAATGGTATGATGGTGTGTAGTGCATAATGATATGTAATGGTATGATGGTGTGTAGTGCATAATGATATGTAATGGTATGATGGTGTGTAGTGCATAATGATATGTAATGGTATGATGGTGTGTAGTGCATAATGATATGTAATGGTATGATGGTGTGTAGTGCATAATGGTATGTAATGGTATGATGGTGTGGAGTGCATAATGGTATATAATGCAGTATTGTGTGTAGTGCATAATGGTATGTAATGGTATGATGGTGTGTAGTGCATAATGGTATATAATGCAGTATTGTGTGTAGTGCATAATGGTATGTAATGGTATGATGGTGTGTAGTGCATAATGGTATGTGATGGTATGATGGTGTGTAGTGCATGATGGTATGTAATGGTATGATGGAGTGTAGTGCATAATGGTATATAATGCAGTATTGTGTGTAGTGCATGATGGTATGTAATGGTATGATGGTGTGTAGTGCATAATGGTATGTAATGGTATGATGGTGTGTAGTGCATAATGATATGTAATGGTATGATGGTGTGTAGTGCATAATGATATGTAATGGTATGATGGTGTGTAGTGCATGATGGTATGTAATGGTATGATGGTGTGTAGTGCATGATGGTATGTAATGGTATGATGGTGTGTAGTGCATAATGATATGTAATGGTATGATGGTGTGTAGTGCATGATGGTATGTAATGGTATGATGGTGTGTAGTGCATAATGATATGTAATGGTATGATGGTGTGTAGTGCATAATGATATGTAATGGTATGATGGTATGTAGTGCATGATGGAATGTAATGGTATGATGGTGTGTAGTGCATAATGATATGTAATGGTATGATGGTGTGTAGTGCATAATGATATGTGATGGTATGATGGTGTGTAGTACATAATGGTATGTAATGGTATGATGGTGTGTAGTGCATATTGGTATGTAATGGTATGATGGTGTGTAGTGCATAATGATATGTAATGGTATGATGGTGTGTAGTGCATGATGGTATGTGATGGTATGATTGTGTGTAGTACATAATGGTATGTAATGGTATGATGGTGTGTAGTGCATAATGATATGTAATGGTATGATGGTGTGTAGTGCATGATGGTATGTAATGGTATGATGGTGTGTAGTGCATAATGATATGTGATGGTATGATGGTGTGTAGTGCATGATGGTATGTAATGGTATGATGGTGTGTAGTGCATAATGATATGTAATGGTATGATGGTATGTAGTGCATAATGGTATGTGATGGTATGATGGTGTGTAGTGCATAATGATATGTAATGGTATGATGGTGTGTAGTGCATGATGGTATGTAATGGTATGATGGTGTGTAGTGCATAGTGATATGTGATGGTATGATGGTGTGTAGTGCATGATGGTATGTAATGGTATGATGGTGTGTAGTGCATAATGATATGTAATGGTATGATGGTATGTAGTGCATGATGGTATGTAATGGTATGATGGTGTGTAGTGCATAATGATATGTAATGGTATGATGGTGTGTAGTGCATAATGATATGTGATGGTATGATGGTGTGTAGTACATAATGGTATGTAATGGTATGATGGTGTGTAGTGCATATTGGTATGTAATGGTATGATGGTGTGTAGTGCATAATGGTATGTAATGGTATGATGGTGTGGAGTGCATAATGGTATATAATGCAGTATTGTGTGTAGTGCATAATGGTATGTAATGGTATGATGGTGTGTAGTGCATAATGGTATATAATGCAGTATTGTGTGTAGTGCATAATGGTATGTAATGGTATGATGGTGTGTAGTGCATAATGGTATGTGATGGTATGATGGTGTGTAGTGTATGATGGTATGTAATGGTATGATGGAGTGTAGTGCATAATGGTATATAATGCAGTATTGTGTGTAGTGCATGATGGTATGTAATGGTATGATGGTGTGTAGTGCATAATGGTATGTAATGGTATGATGGTGTGTAGTGCATAATGATATGTAATGGTATGATGGTGTGTAGTGCATAATGATATGTAATGGTATGATGGTGTGTAGTGCATGATGGTATGTAATGGTATGATGGTGTGTAGTGCATGATGGTATGTAATGGTATGATGGTGTGTAGTGCATAATGATATGTAATGGTATGATGGTGTGTAGTGCATGATGGTATGTAATGGTATGATGGTGTGTAGTGCATAATGATATGTAATGGTATGATGGTATGTAGTGCATGATGGTATGTAATGGTATGATGGTGTGTAGTGCATAATGATATGTAATGGTATGATGGTGTGTAGTGCATAATGATATGTGATGGTATGATGGTGTGTAGTACATAATGGTATGTAATGGTATGATGGTGTGTAGTGCATATTGGTATGTAATGGTATGATGGTGTGTAGTGCATAATGATATGTAATGGTATGATGGTGTGTAGTGCATGATGGTATGTGATGGTATGATTGTGTGTAGTACATAATGGTATGTAATGGTATGATGGTGTGTAGTGCATAATGATATGTAATGGTATGATGGTGTGTAGTGCATGATGGTATGTAATGGTATGATGGTGTGTAGTGCATAATGATATGTGATGGTATGATGGTGTGTAGTGCATGATGGTATGTAATGGTATGATGGTGTGTAGTGCATAATGATATGTAATGGTATGATGGTATGTAGTGCATAATGGTATGTGATGGTATGATGGTGTGTAGTGCATGATGGTATGTAATGGTATGATGGTGTGTAGTGCATAATGGTATGTGATGGTATGATGGTGTGTAGTGCATAATGATATGTAATGGCATGATGGTGTGTAGTGCATGATGGTATGTAATGGTATGATGGTGTGTAGTGCATAATGATAATTAATGGTATGATGGTGTGTAGTGCATAATGATATGTAACATATAGAACATTGCTTATGGAAGAAAGTCGGCCCTGAAAGGGTGACCTAATTGCACCAAAATGAAGCTGTAATATCACACCACCTTAAACATGCCGGACAATTTACACACAAGTGAAGCCTTGTTATCTATCGCTACTATCAACCTTGACACATGAAAATCAGCAGCCATTGCGATGTCATAGATTTAAGTAAATGTGAATTGTGAATGTGAAAGTAAACGTGAATTGTCAGGGACCAACAAACCGAAATTTCGGCATTATATTTAGCAGGAGCGATATTTTAGACGATCAACAAAATTTTCGTAACGGACATTAACTACGTGAGAAGTAATACGTTGATGGTTGGGCATGACCTACACTGTAATGGTATGATGGTGTAATGGCTCCCCGAATTTGGTCTAAGTCAGTATTAACCATACAAAGCTGCCAAACTCATCTGAACTGATTTGTGCAGACAGGTGAACAAATGCAAAGCGTACAGAACCTCATGTGCAAACAGTCGACCCCTAAATAGCCTCCAAATACATTTGCAAAGAGAGTCAGCAATCGTCTGTGTCAGCCAAACAGCTTATAGCAATAGTGGGAGATTTTTAATGTCTGTCCAATTATTTCTCATTTGTTTTTATCATCATTCCTCATTTCAACTCGCTAGTATTTCAACTCGCTACTAATCAATGTGCAAACAGAAACACACACGGGCCAGTATCAATTCTTTGTTATCATTGCCAGTACTACACTTGGTTTTATTGGCCAATTCCTTGGTTAGAAATTGTTTGCTAGCGCCGAATCACCTGACAACAATGACAGCACAACTTTTGAAATGTTTGTCTACAATGGTTGCTGTCAAAATCACCTAATCACTTACCTACAAAGTTTGACAATAGAGAAGCAAATTTAATTGTGCCAACATCGAGTAATCTGTTATGAAGCATAGCTGGTACAAGAGACTAGTGCAAAACTCTGAAATTTTACTGTAAATGATGATTTTTTTAAATGTTAGCCAATCAAATTAGTTATCTAAAGTCGTTAAAAATGATTATTTTGTGGTGTTATTAAAATAAAACAATCATCCTACACCCCTTTCCCTCCCCAATACGGCATTAATTTGATCCAATGTTGGCATCGTAAGGTGAAAATGTCGCTTAGAGGGGTATAGAAACCCATTGTAACTATCTAATGCAAACACAACAAGGTGAAACACAGCCTGGTAAAAAACATCAAAATTTTATATACGTACTGTACATAATAAAAACTAGTAACAAAAGAGTATATTAACCTTAGTAACTATAGTTATTTACACTAACTTTAGCGTATTTGGTGGTTATGATCTCCTGAGCTTATGATTCTTCCTTTAACGTCGTTATCAATCTTAGGACCCATGGCTAACGAATTAACGTTATATCTAGTTATATACGTAGAATGAATTAAATTTTATAGTAAATATTATTTTTAACGCTAAAATGCGTAATAAATTTTCGCTTTCGCTTACTTATCACAAATTTTTGTTTTGCTCACGTAACATCAAGCACTTACGAAACACGAAGAATGCTGAACTGTGAGAGAGCGATCATTGTATCTCTTTCAGGCCTTGTGAGAGAGATTTTGGTGGCATATTCGTTATTCTAATGTCTTCAGCACACCGACCACCAAATTTGAATTTCGAGAAACATTGTTGTTGGTATCGTATGGCGAAAAATGTCGGAGGGGATGAAAATAGATTGTGTTCCACATCGTGAGGCGAAAAAACCATAATCAGGGATGTTGTAACCTGGGGTGCATTGTAGTATATTGGTATTGGGGCAGTCTCACTTGGGGGACCCTTAAGCCTAGTTCCCATATATGCCGCAAAGCACCGGTGACGGCACCATCAGCAGTGAATGTGAATCTACACGCCAGGTACCGCCGGTAGTTGCAGGCGGTCGACGCAAAAGTTTAGCGCTGTTCAAATTTTGCAAAAAGCCACAGGCAAAACCTTCCCGAAATGCATTGTACAGGTGAAGGTCGCCATTATCGAAATCGCATGGCAAGTGAACATTTTTTACGCGGTTGTTAGTGATGCGGTTTCATGGGAACAGAAGCCGACGAGCCTAGCATCGCAAGCGTTTACCTGCGCAAGATTACCAATGGGGTCTGGCAATCGATATGGGAACCAGGCTTTAGAAAGTACCAAATGTGCTCAGCGTGAACTGAACTGGCCAATCAGACACGAGCTTGCACTTGTATTACAAGAAAAGGAAGTGGAGACCTATAAGTCCCTAACATAAGTCTTTAGCACACCAATGTTCACAAAAGGTATCTTTCTGGCACCTTCTGTAGCAACACAGCAACCCGTAATTCCTACTTTTTGTTCTAGACAAAAAGGCAACTTCAGTGAAATTCCACGCCATTTGTTAACGATATTTATTATAAAAGAGAAATTTCACACTTGGAACTAGTAATGTGCTGCTTGTTATATATTCATCATCCAACTGCTGCCGACCTTTGCCCGAAACCCGCCCGCCTTCTTAGTGCCCAATAAACAGGTAAAACATATTCTTACTAAAATATAAACATCTGCTAACAAGACAATGCAAGAAATCTCTTAGACCCTTAGAGCCGCAGAGCGAAGGTTGTCACCCTGAAGCTTTTGTCAAGCGTATAAATGTTGCCAGTGACCTAAACATAAGGGCCAACCAACAAAAACTAAATTGACTCCCATAACATTTTGGTTTTGGTCACAACATTAGGGAGTTCATTTACCGGGCCAGTCAGTCCAGCCTCTGCCTAACTGCTAATGAGCCAATGATCATCAAATCAGACAGCTTCAGTGCAAAGTTATCCTTTCTCCAATCATAATAGCAATCATTGAAACTCAAAGCTCATGAACTATCCGCAATTGTTTGGCTCGTAGAAAGCATATCTATTACAAGACAAATGTTCCTACTATTGTAACAAAACATAAAAGATTTTTTGTACAAAACACGCCGAGGCTCCTGAGCTGATAATACCTGCCCGCATACCGACTGCCGCACAATAAACACAATACTCGGCCATTATTAAGCATATCAACTTATGCCAAAGATAAACAAATAACCCAGATTAGACCTTATGTCAGAGCATTATCTCAGAGCATGACTATCTATCTATTATAAACCAACTAGTGGCGAAGCGACGCTGCCAGAGAACACCTGAGAATAGAAGCACTCTAGTTTGAACCTGAGAGGAAACAGGAGTCTAGTATTACAACCTTGGCTCAAGTTTGATCCTCTGGCACCCAACTCTTGTTTGTCATTTGCTAAACAACCGCCGCCGTGTATAGATTGTATGTAAACAAAGGGCAAGTTAGATAAACAATAGGTGACCAGGTATAGAAACTGAAACCCGCGATGCCAGGGGAGACAAACTAACACTTTTATCGAAACTATCCGTCGACTTCACTAGCTTCGAGTCCTTTCAGCTTGAACCCGAAAATGCCAAGATTTAGAAATAAACGGCACAAATCTCACAGAATACGAACCGTGAGAGTGAGATTTGTGCCGTTTGCTAAAACTGTGTGAATTAGCCAATGACGTTGAATAACGGATCAAACATTGTAGGAAGTACCTTAGTAAGGATAGTAAGAGTGCCCAACAAACCTGGTAGTTGTACCCATGAAACGCCCTTCCTATCTCTTCCACCATACTGGTAGCATAATCCGACAATCAGAGGCTGACAGCAGGCTAAACTGAGTTACACGCACCCTACTAGTAGCACCATTGAGTGGTCAGCAATTCCAACAGCCAATAATGTTGTGTAGACGGCTAGTCGTTATAATGAATGTGAGCAGACCGAATTCTGCGCCGTAGACAGATGATGCTTGTGTTATCTACACAGGCCGTGCGATTATACGAGAACGCATAACAATATACAACATGGTGTTTTCATTAGCCAACTATTGTTGATCAATTACGCATGGCTACAGTGAACGCCTTTACGCTATAGCCCACTTTGACGGCTAAAAGTAGCCCTATAATATCTTAATGCAAGATGCAATGAGTAAATCATAAAGTTTTGAATGTATCGGGTGCATAGATAATGGCGGGGAACATACAGCACCAGCAGAACTCGGCGCTGCCCACAAGTGATTAGCAGCAAACATATTTACAGGACAAGCAGACGAGACTCAAGGTTTGCTTCTCTTCCAAACCTTGAAAGATTAACGATTTCTAAGAACAGTGATTTGCACGAACCGCTGTCTCCATGACTGGGTTAATTCACATGACTGGGTTAATCCACATGCTGGGTTAATCCACATGACTGGGTTAATCCACAAGCTTGTGCCATCCGCAATATGAAAAAGGCAAAAATCCACAAGTCAAGCGATTTTTGTTACTTGCAAATTTTTACCGAATGTTTCATGCTTGTGAAAAATGAAAGTCGCACTTGCGGATGCGGAAGACAATATGAGCTATTCAACTTTAAACATTTTCAACACTGCAGTCGTTCTTATTTCGCTTTGTGCAGTTCCTATCTTTGCCATAGTAATCATTTTGTTTTAACAAAGCGGATCATGCGAATGTCCACTAAAACCCTTATAGCTCGGTAGCTCAACAAGTGTGCACAACTCCGAATTCCTATCAGCCAAACTATGGAAATATGGTGTATATCTGCTGTATAATGTTTCAAACAATACATTAATTCCAAATGTTGGTGATGAAACAATTTTCACTCTTCCATCATCCAAACGAAAGTAAACAAATATGGCTTATGTCTATCCATTTTGGCAACAGCAATACTGTTACACCAATCAATACAAAATCTGTGTTTAGGTTTTGTAGTGGAGTCTGCAACTTACAAAACTGTGGTGAGTCGACGCTGAGTTGGGGTTTAACAAAAATAGTAAAAAATTATAATCTCGTCTCCTCAACGTTAAAAGCGTAATAACTGGCTTCATTATTTCTGATGTAGATGACCACGTGGTTTTGTTCCCATCTTATGGTCTAGATAGGGATGCATTTGTTACCCAAAAAGAAAACACAATAAGTAGCAAATGACAATGAAATGCTGGTTCACACTACATCATCGTATCACGGTGTTGATGCCACAATACTTCGGTGATCGTCGGTGATCGTCGGTGATAACCATCTTCACACTATCATAAACTCCTCCACATTCGCATCAGCAAATACTCCGTGAGGTAGTGTTCTCACTTTTCCTTTTACTTTTTCGCAAAGGCTGGTTGTTTTTGCGTGCTCGAGTCAAAAACTAGCCCCGCAGTAACTATCATAAATGAAAATAAATAAATCACACAATCCACGACATATCAATTACTGTCGCCGAAACGTTTCACATTATACAGGCTGTCGCCATTGTTCGGCGAAATATCGAGAAAGTTTGACAGCTGTAAACTTTCCCGACATATCCGTACGGCTTCGTCGATGCTACCAGTCCCGGTGCACAAAGTCGACGGTGAACGCCAAAAATACATCGTCGACTTGCGGTGATATAATGTGAACCATGCTTTAGGCTCTAACAGATGGTTATACATGCATCTAAAATGAGTCTCATATTAGCCATTGGTATGATTAGATATGCAATAGTAGATTTCAGTTTTATTATTATATTATTGTTCTAATACCAGATAAATGATCCGCTTCAACTAGCATGAATGAATGGTAAATATAAAGAATGTTGAGATATTACTAATAATGACACAAATAATGAGAAAAAACTGCTTGATAACGGCGAGCTACTTACTGCCCTACAGAGTTACCTACCGTCCTACCTACGGTCCTACCTACGGTCCTACCTACGGTATGTTAGATGATCATTACTTCACTTTTAATTTTATTTTTTGGTAGCACTACATGTAAAACATTTTTTCTATAGAAATGATTATGGGCTAATGAGAATATATACAGTTGACGCTCCTATAACGTAAATTCCACATAAAGTAGAGATTTATTTGAAGTTTTTGCTTCGTACCACGTAGAAAATCTATCTAACATAAAGTGTCAAGTCGGCGCAAGTTCTCAAATTCTATTTGAATAACGATAATCTTGTATTTAGCCTTGAAATGTCGCTTTCTCTTTCGTCACACTTGTGAGAGAGAAAAAACGACATATGTATAGCGTTGCCTCTATTATATATACAAGTTCCGTGATGATCTAGTTCGCCGTGATTGATTACCAGATGTGATGACAAAGCACAGAAAATAGGTAGCTGCAGAAATTGTTCATAAATACTGAAAGGCGATCGATTGGTACAAGTGTTGTATCGTCGGTCTACCAATCTGAATATCACGTTGGATTATCGTCGAAAGCATCCCTTATCCTAATTTTTACCTTTGGAGACAGATAGATGAGGACAAGGAAGAGGCCGTTCTTTCTAAGGCATAAATACATTGTTGTTTTACATTATCGTAGTTGTATAAAATATTTGCTAGTAATTTTACTTTGCAGAATAGACCTTGATATCTAAAAAAAATAAACAAATTGTTGTAAATGGATGTCGACAATGTGTACTCCCTTAACTTATTGTAAAATTACCGCAATCATGGACCATAAACGAGTGAAAGTTTCCTGAAAGTATTACTGTGAAAGTGAAAGTATTACTGCAGTTACATGTATGGTATAACCACTAAATTAAAAAATTAAGTCCAGTTTTTCTCCGTTTTGTACCAAAGGGGTAAGTTTAGTAACACCTCGAAACGGATTAAGTAATCTAAATGCTTTTTACTGCTGGTATAACGTAAAATCCCTTCAACTTAAATGTTCATGGAGCGGATTATTGACGTTGTAGGAGTGTCTACTGTGTATACATGTATATATTAGTTGATCGAAACATTAGACAGCTGATACATTAAACACGGTGTCAGCAAAAAATAACGATAACTAGGTCAATATGTTTGTTAAAATAGATAACTATAAATAAAATAAACTTATAACCAGAGTAATGTGAAATGGATTACTTATGTTTTCAAGTTTCTGGTCATGGAGGAAAGTCAATCCTAAAATGCCGATGTGGTCACAAGTTTGTCATTACAAAAAAGAAATGGCCAATGAATTATGTTTTCAATTTAAATTTATAATTTTAACAATCCTTAAAGGTTTATGAGAACATAAAGGATAGTCTTTAGATTTACTCACCAAGAGAGTTACCTGGTTTTTACCGAGAAATGAACAACTTTCTCATCAATGCTTCGACAAACATATTTTTACTGAATTTAAGCAGCAGTTCAGCTAGGGTTCGCAAAAACCGGTAATACTCGCCCATTAAAAGTTATGAAATTAATAATTACAATCGTCCAATAAGGAATAAACAACTGGGCATGTCGATTTTACAAACAAGGGTTTGTCTGAAACAATCCTTTCCTAGATTTGCTTCCTATGTCAAAACCATTGTATGCTGGAGCAAATCTTCTTATAAGAATACATTCTATGTCATCTAATTTGTTCTATGTATAGCTCTAAAACTTGACAGCAAATACCTCAGCATTAAAACAAATTCATATCATTGTAAAAAATATTTTTATCACTTTCACGTTTTTAGTTTTTACCAGGATTTTATTTTTACTGATGAACTTGTGTTTCAAAAAATTTTAGATGTCTTATGATGGAAATTACTTTGAATGTCAAGGCAGATATTATTTTGCTCAAACTTTGTCATAATAGCATTTGGATACAAAGGTGGTCGTAATTGAAGTTTAACTAGATTCTGTACACGAGTAGTTGGAGTGGTTGGAGTAGTTGGAGTGGTTGGAATGGTTGGAATGGTTGGAGTAGTTGGAATGGTTGGAGTAGTTGGAGTGGTTGGAGTGGTTGGAGTAGTTGGAATGGTTGGAGTAGTTGGAATGGTTGGAGTAGTTGGAATGGTTGGAGTACTTGGAGTGGTTGGAATGGTTGGAGTAGTTGGAATGGTTGGAGTAGTTGGAGTGGTTGGAGTAGTTAGAGTAGTTGGAGTGGTTGGAGTAGTTGGAATGGTTGGAGTAGTTGGAGTGGTTGGAGTAGTTGGAGTGGTTGGAGTAGTTGGAGTGGTTGGAGTAGTTGGAGTAGTTAGAGTAGTTGGAGTGGTTGGAGTAGTTGGAATGGTTGGAGTAGTTGGAATGGTTGGAGTGACACCAAAACTGAAATGTTTCGTTCTAAACATTTTGAGAAATGCTCAAAAAAGTGATAGCATGACTTTGTAAATGTTTATTTTTGTTCAGTAATATTTCCATTACCCTCAGACAGAGCTCTGTTCGAAAAGGCTTACTCGTTGCTGCTGTTTCGTACACGGAGTACAATGCATTAGCAATAGTGATAGCTTCTTACATTCCAATCTAAAGACCCCATCACCGAGCATATATAAAGTGGAAGTCATTGTCTATCATAAGCTGTTGAAGATTCAGAGATGGACTAAACTAGCTAGACTCTATTGGTTGGGTACTCAGAAATATCATCTCCTTCACCTGTCATCAACTGTCATCCCTACAGGTAACTGCCCCTACATGGCTACCTTCGGCAATGCTATAAAGCGTAGACTAACCCTTCATTATAACCGCGCATAATGCATCTTGACATCAGTGATACATGTAGTCATTTTTTACAAACAAATGATACACAGAGGAAAGATTGAACAGAAAGATCTTTGAGATTACCTATCCGCAACGAAATTGAAAAGCACCAATAATAATTTTTAAAATGACTCACATGAAAAAGATAAGATAATGCTGTAAGCTTATTTACAGGACTCATGTTTGGCAACATCGCTGCGAGCAGCGAGTGATGGCGAAAGTAAAGATAGGGATGCAGCAATTAATAACAGCACAACTCATCAACTGCTCTATTAGGATTTTAAAGATTTTTAATAGCTTCACACGAACTTGTGATAACTGCAAAATAATAATGAATCGATTTGGTCACTTATCATGTTAATCTCATTGCAAATCACTAAATTAAAGAATGTTGAAAAAGAACTTAAATGAATTATGGAAAAGGGATATGATGACCTTGATATTTAAGGTAGAAGCTCGGGCTATAAGTAGATCAGTCCAATAGTTGGATAAATAGTTCAATCATTCAACATTGGCCATGATTATTCTATTCAGAGACAAGAGACAGTTGCAATACGGTATGTTTGTGAATTATACTAACTCTTAACTTGTTTCCTCAACTTTTACATCATTAGAAATAAATTATTTTACTTAACATTTTACAATTTCAACTTAGCGTTTTTAAATCTAACACAATAATACAGTTGTGTAGGCTAATTCTCAACCCTGGACAGTGAGCAGAGTTGAAACGTTTTCATAATTGTGACAGGTAAAAGCACCGTACTGCATAATTGTGACAGGTAAAAGCACCGTACTGCATAATTGTGACAGGTAAAAGCACCGTACTGCAATGTTTTCAAGTAGAAAGATGCGCATATACTACCAATTTGTTTTTTTTGTGATGCTAAATTAACTCAATTAATAGAATATTAGAGTGTTATTTGTAGTTTTATGTGAGCAAAACATAATAAAAAACTTACATTTTAAATTTTCAAGTGGCTCAACGATAACTTAACTACGAAGATCTAAACGCTTCATATACAATAGCAAAGCATTTAAAGATTTGACATGAAATACTTTAGATTTTGTATAGTTATGCGGTAGATACAACTATTGACCACTATATATAACTATTTATAACTGAAGTCTTCTAACTCTATCCATGTACTTTTTAATTAGATTAAAGAGATTAGAACATTGAGGGAGCCATTGTCACACCCCGCAATGTATAATAAACTACGGCTAATTTTATGAAAGCCTAAAATAATATGAAAAGAAATCAACACTTGTATTATTACGATTTTCTCACTGTAAAGCGTTACAATCATACAAAATACTTTTATCATGAGCTTCTACTATTGCTAACATGCAAGACAAAATATGACCGAGACACAGCTAATAATATGAAATATAAACATTGCAGTGATGACAACACTAGTATAGCATTATGATTTGTATGACAGGTAAATAAACTTCAATGCAAGATTTGGTTAGTGTTGGATGGTGTTGGAGCTCCTTTCCAATGATACAAATAGTATACCGATGCATATTTCTAGGGTATATTAAGATAGGAATTACCTACTTCATATTTAATATAAGAGTCAAATTCCTAGGGATTACCTTCTAGTTTGAATTGAGTTATATTGCGTTGTTATAATGGTGTTTTAACTTTCAGCGATTAAGATTAATTACACCAAAATTAATTAATTTAAAACATTTTTAATAACTGTAACTCATAATCAGGATAAGAACAAGGTGATCATTCAAAGGGATAGCTCAATGCTTTCATTTAGTTAATTCAGAAATAAAATAGCAAAACTAAACAGCCGTAGATGAATGCAGTATTTAGCTGTGCAAATTGACAAGTATGAAGTGCTTGATTAAGGGTGCCGACTGTAGACAAGTTGATAGCATCTAGCGGGCCACTAGCTTCATGTTTATGCCTCAGCATGTCAGAGATAATGTTTCAAATACAAGGGAAACTCATAACATGTGTCTTTGGGGGGCAAGATGAACAATACCCTTAGCCATTGCTCCTACGGAGCGCGCTCATAAACAATGTCCATGTTTTAAGGGGTACTCGCGACTGCCCGGGTGCGGAACACCGGTAATAGAGCCCTGTTCGAAACACAATGCCGAGACACAACTAATAAAGAAGTAATGGCTATCACAAATCCTACACAACACCTGTTATATCATAGGAGATAATTCACTGCAGGTGTCACATTAGCTAGGATGCCGGGACCCAAAAAACAGCTGGTAGTTAAGAGCCCAAATTGTGATGATCCGAGATGACAGGCCTGTTGGCGAGGGAGAGGCATCAATAGCTACATCACACAGCTAGCGGCAGCAAAGCATATTTTCAGTAGACGATCTAAGCACATCAAATACTATTACAAAGAATACTGCAAGAGCTAGCAAAACAGTCCACTTAAATTCTCTTAACTCGAATGTAAACAACTCAGATTTTAAGAAATTCTTGGAGCACTTGCAAGCACTGCCATACACCACAGAGTTTTGATATCAGAGATAAGATGGATGGTCGAATAGAGATTACTCCCTACCTGAGTCATGGCTCTTGACAGCAATTTAAAAAGAAAGCTCAGTTAATGTCATTAATTTTCGTTGTCTTAGCGGAAGGTAAAATGTTAAATGGATGGAGTTCTACACCATGCGATTTTGTGTGGCTACACAATTGCTTTAAAATCTAATTCTGTTTGGTTTTGAAAACAATTCCTTTTTAAAAACCATCCTTGGCTAATAATTTACTTATTCCACATTTAAACTCTTAGACAGCGTGAACTTTCTCATGTTTAACTGCCCAGGTAAGCAAAGAGTACTCAAACAGCCTAAAACAGTGTCATGACGACCGACCCTAGTATACCGACCGACCCTAGTATACCGACCGACCCTAGTATACCGACCTCAAATGATAACCACCACTGGAATAAGTAAACACATAAAATAATCGAATAATTGACTAGGGCAAGGAAGTAGCTAGACATACCTGACCTAAAACAGTCCTTCACGAGGTCTGCGTGAACAGACCCAAAATGAAAGGCAGCTGTGAATTGTTTATCGTCACAATATGGCCGAGCTGAGGGTATTTATTTCAGTTTATTGTATAAATACAATCAAGCTACAAGTCAAATCCATTCACTAACATTTGTCTAACCCGTAGTTATTCAATCAACTATAGAGTTGCGGAGTGTGTATACAAAACACTGGGCTTACTGCCTATTCTATTAGCTGAAAAAACATGAGAGAAAACTGAGATAAGTAAACAGCTAACGGCTATAATAACCTATTTGTTTCTTGAAATCCGAATATAGAGATCTTACACGAAGGAACGAGGAGCGTAACTATTTTGATAACGATATGTTGACGGTTCAGTGCATTGACTGTAGTCTGCGAACTAGCCAGAGAGCTTGCGCTGAGCCCGACTAGTCTCTATACGTGCAAGCTATTTCCTAAGATCGGGTTATCCCTCTTGACTCCGAACACAAATAGTAATGACTACAGTTCCAAACAAAGAATGTGCAAACAACAATGGTGAGTATATACGGTGCCGACATCAAGACGATGAGGGAAATATTGTTAAATTAGAATACAGCTTGCTAAAATAGAAGTGTTTCATGTGATAAAAAAGATATCTATAGAGTGATCAAATATCGATATAGTGATCAAATATATATAGAGTGATCTAATATCTATAGAGTGATCAAATATCGATAGAGTGATCAAATATCGATAGAGTGATCAAATATCGATAGAGTGATCAAATATCGATAGAGTGATCAAATATATATAGACTGATCTAATATCTATAGAGTGATCAAACATCGATATAGTGATCAAGCAAGAAACACGAGTAGACTAACACAAAGGCATATTGAGTTGCATCACTATAATGTTATCATATATTATATTTATGCATCTATTTTTAAAAAGTAAATTGGAGGTGATGGTTGCAATGCTGCTCGATGTAGCATTAGGCAAATAGCTAGGCTCAAGTTAGGCATAACGTTCATACAATTTCAAACTGGTCATATTTATAAACAATTTGAAGCTGAAATTCAAAGCTAATGAATGATGTATAAACTCTGGCAGCAGCTCGGCAGCTAAAGACATTATAGTGTCCTTGAAAATCACTAAAACAGAGAGCTACAGGGGTGCACTGCTAATCACTGACCAGAAGGCAAGGTGTTAAATGGAACCTGGTCATTGCAGCAGTTGTCTTTAGCTCTACTTCATAGAAGTCTGACAAAAAGGGGAGGGTTACAAAATAGCCAATGAAATCAACATCGAAGCAAAACATGTTCCAAACAATATAGAATTATATGAAAGGAGGTAGATTTATAAAAGCTGATACGGAATAGCAAAGGTGCGCGTGTGTAGATGGGAAGACAATTGAGCGATGCTCTGCTTACTAACTAGACAAGAACCCGAGCTGAGTTAGCTAATTATATAAGAACAAACAACTGGGCGATGTAATAAACAAGAGAGACTGGCGATAATTGACTATTGATTGACAGGGGAGCTGCTAGTGGAGTAAGTACAGCCCCTAGTTCCGTTTCCAGTTCCCTTCAGCACTCTGTGGATTGCTTTCAGATGCTTACGCATGACAATCACAAACCTATCTTCAGGAAGTGGGACTATGATACGTAACTAGTAAACACATTTCAAACTCAATTCCTCGCGAGGGGAAGGAATTAGAACAGATGAATGGTACACTTGCCACAAACTGCCACAAACTGCCACAAACTGAGTGGTTGTATCGACAAAAACCTACTGCAAAAACCTTTATATTTAAATTATTAGGAAACCTGACAAATTATGCTGAACTTTAGTTATATGCTTCAGAACCAAAATACTTGCGAATTGGAACTTACAAACAAAGTTAAACCAGAAAACTAAAAAGTACTAGAATGCCTGCAACGGAGACCCAGAGTATTGCAACACTAGACAATGACTATAGAAGAAATGGGGGAGGAAGGGTGATTAAAGCGGCTTATGACAAACATTGAAGGTGGTAAGAAATAATAACGTCAGCGATGAACAATTATCGCTAGTAATCTACGTCAGCAGATAGTAGTTTTTCATTGATAAACTAATAGTAAGGAACTGGACAACTTGAGTGAGTAAATGCAGGTTATACCTTTAATTCCTACATATGAGCTGCCCACAGTGAGTGATGGAGCATTACCTATGTCCAATAAGAAACTAGATTATTTACAGAGCATTCGATCTTCAAACCAGACCTAAAAAATTGCAAGCTATCGTAAAACCTCTATTTGAGCACCATGCCGCTGTATCTTTCAACCTTCTCCAATAGTGGCATTCTATTAAAGGTGGCATTTAAATAGAAATTTTACAGCAACTACACATCACTGTTATTATGTGTAAATACCCAAAGTTGTCTCCACCTATTTCATGGCAAACACCAGGTATAGCCCGTGATGCTAGGGTGCTACAATATCACTCTTACTGATGGGCTTCGGGTCGGTGCGTCTTTCAGCTCCGATTTAGACAAGCCAGAATCCTGCTGACGTGTATGAATCATGTTCAGCGTTTCTTCCATCATAGTTGCCAGCTCTTGCACCCTGTAAAAGACGCGTAAAACTAAAACACACATCTAAGGAGGAAGGACAACTCTTCCTTTACCTGAGATAATAATATTGTTGTGCATCTGTAAACATGTAATTTTAATTATAATATTATAGATTGCATTATTAAAACACGACTCTCGCTATCTTAAAGCCACTGATAAACATACATTAATGCAAGCAATTCAATTTGCCAAATACGAGCAGACCAAGGCCAATGACGCGCTTAGCAAATTTGTTACATGTTGGAATTTCCAAGTGATATTGCCTAACAGGAATGAAAAACTTGGCACAAACGTTAAAGCACAATATCTTGGATCAGTCTGCTACCAGCAAGTTATGCGAGGATTACATCATAGCTCTGAATAATTCACTCTGGTTTATTATGTTTTATAGAGAGGTCACTCATATATTCCTATTTCTTCATGAATAACATCTTTTTTTGAGAATGGTTTTCCCATTATCCTGTCTCATCAGATCAATAAAACAAAGACGCAAACCATGAATGAAATTTAACCTGTCAGTCAATAAAGCTAAGTCGAAACCGTCATACGAATAGCTTGAAAGTTTACACATTTACAACTCGGGCAGTTCCCGGTGTGACAACTCCAGATGAGAAAGACAGCTGGTCTTCAAATTTGAAAAGCCTACTTACTTATTTTGTTTCAATTTACCAACATTCTAGTTGCCACAAAGTTTTTTAAAGCTATATATCAATTTAAAGCTGTATATCAATTTAAAACTATATGTCAATTAAAGCTATATGTCAATTAAAGCTATATATCAATTTAAAGCTATATATCAATTTAAAGTTATATGTCCATTAAAGCTATATGCAATTTAAAGCTATATGTCAATTAAAGCTATATGTCAATTAAAGCTATATATCAATTTAAAGCTATATATCAATTTAAAGCTATATGTCCATTAAAGCTATATATGCAATTTAAAGCTACATGTCAATGCTGTGCAACAATGCAAACTAATATTGTTTGCTCAGAAACGGTGGCTATAAAAAACTGCAACTTGTTAGCATACGATTTTGGGAACTCACAAGATGCTCATGAAACTTGTACAAATGGCTTTGAAGCCTCCAGTGATGCGGTCATGGACTACCGGAGAATACAACTCCTTAAAACTTTGTTACACTCCACTACTACATGCATCTGCATCTAGCATAATTCTAGATTAAGAATGTAGTAAACAATTATAATGGACGATGGGTTTTAAATGCCACCCAACCGAGTGTGAGAAGAGATATTCTGGACACAGTCTACCTCTGTGAGGCGCGATTCTTACATCCTCTACTCTAGAGTGAGCTCGATAGGTGCCACTCAACTTAATTCCTGAGAAGGAAATTTTTCTAAAAAGTTGCAGTTTGCGAACAGAGGCTCCGCTAGTGAGTCGTTTCATGTGGGAGAAATAAAGCGAGGAATGGTGATGGTCCTAAATTGGTGGGTGGTCCTAAAAACTGTTTTCAGTTGTGCTAATTATCGAGAGACCACATCGAACTTTTGGCAACCGAAAGAATTACTAAAAATAATGCTGCGTTGTCATGACAGCAAACAAACTAACACGTAAAATTTTTAATCAGAATAGCTTGACATCCGTCACACAACTGGTCTAAAATGTATTACTGGTTGCTTGTGAGGTGTCCAATTAGTAGTAACAATTAAGAAATAGTTATTTATGATACTTTCTGTTTGTTAGCCAAGGAGCAACAATCTTGAAAGAAGTCGTGACTCAACTTCAACTAACCTTGACCTTGGGAGCCACACAGAATGCTTGAGAGAAGTTAATAGATTCATTTGTCGTCAAAAAATGGGTTTTTTTTAAGGGCCAAAGGCGTGAGTTGAGGAAGATCTTAGAACAAGTCACGCAATATACATGTATTTTACTGTTTGTATAACTTATATATATAACAATATACATGTATTTTACTGTTTGTATAACTTATATATATATAACAATATACATGTATTTTACTGTTTGTATAACTTATATATATAACAATATACATGTATTTTACTGTTTGTATAACTTATATATATAACAATATACATGTATTTTACTGTTTGTATAACTTAAAATCCCTTTCACGTAAATGTTTCGGGAACTGATTATTTATGTTGTACTGATACATTAAACATGATGCCAGCAAAGATTAATAATAACTAGGTCAATATGATCAGCAAAGATTAATAATAACTAGGTCAATATGATCAGCAAAGATTAATAATAACTAGGTCAATATGATCAGCAAAGATTAATAATAACTAGGTCAATATGATTGTTGAAATAGGAACTTTAAAATAGAATATGCTTATAAGTTGTATGGTCATGGAGGAAAGTCAATCCTAAAATGTCGATGTGGTCACAAGTTTGTCATTATAAAAGAGAAACAGCCTGAATGATCATATGTTTTGAGTTTAAATTTATATTTTTAATAATCCTTAAAGGTTTATGAGAACATAAAGGATAGTCTTTAGCGTTACTCACCAAGAAAGTTACCTGGTTTTCACCAAGAAATTAACAACTTTCTCATCGATGCTTCGACAAACATATTTTTACTGTACTTAAGCAGCAGGTCAGCTAGGGTTCGCAAAAACCGGTAATACTCGCTCATTAAAAGTTATGAAATTAATAATTACAATCGTCCAATAAGGAATAAACAACTGGGCATGTCGATTTTACAAACAAAGGTTTGTCTGAAGCAATCCATTCCTATATTCGCTTCATATGTCAAAACCATTGTATGTTGGAACAAATCTTCCTATAAGAATACATTCTATATTTATTATTTCGTTCCATAGCTCTAAAACATGACAGCAAATATTTCAGCATTAAAACAAATTCATATCATTGTAAAAAATATTTTTATCACTTTTATGTTTTTAGTTTTTACCAGAATTTTATTTTTACTTATAAATTCTTACTACTCAAAAATAATCTCAGATTTTTTATGTTGAAAATTACTTTGAATGCTAAGACAAGTATTTGCTCAAACTTTCTGTCATATTCAATAATTTGAACGCAAAGGTGGTCATAATTGAGGTTAAATGTATTCTATGCACAAGTGGTTGGAGTGAAAACTGAAATGTTTTGTTCTGTGCTTTTTGGGTGAAGCTAAGAAAAAGTGAAGTCTCAGGCAAGTGTGTCTGAAACTCATCTTGACATCATGTAATAGACCTGGTTCAATTTAACAACCTGATCTAGGGAGATGGTCAGAGACTTCTGATGGCCGCTCGCTAGAAATATTCAGTACTGTACATCAACTTTACTTTTATTGTTTGTTAAAAATGTGAAGCGGGTGTTTTGTGATGAGTCATATTAGTTGCCGTCGAGCCAGTTTATGAGACTTTCAACTAGAGACGGATGATGAAGGTCAGACCGGAGACGAGATTTCAAAGCAAACTAACCAAAATCAAACAGAGGAAATTGGTCTTTGTTCCCCGCAACCTATCAGAAACGATCAATTCTCGTGTAAAGAGCAATAGGCCTACGCTTTTTATAGATTAGATTCTTTCTATAAATCTATTTGTCCCGATTTAAACTTAACGTTTATAAGTTTCATAGTTTTAATCCCTGTGGAGAAAAATGGCCATTTTGAAATAACAATCATAACAATTATAAGGAGAGATTATTATATGAGATTATATAATTATTCTTACATAATTATCATAGATACATATATTAACATGTCAATAAGCTGTTCAAAGCAAATTAGATCATAAGAAAAAAAAACAAAGAATAGTTAAGTGAAATAATGAGTAAGTAAACTTGTATGTAAGTAAATTATCATCTATATTTTGATCTAGGCATCAGTATATTTGCACGAGCCTGCTCATACTAATTGAAGACATCATTGGCAACATAAAGCTAAGAATGTTTGCTTACTTTACAAAGTAAATTTTCCAGGATAAACAGTACATAATAAATGGTCAGCTTTTATTATATTTAGTGAATTTTCCAAACTCATAATATATATCTTATGTCTATAAATCTAGGTGTCTATCCGTCTGTCAGGCTGTAGCTATTAAAATCTTGGATTGATAATCTAGCTTTGTGCTGGATTTGAACTCACAAAGATTACAACCACAAGTTTTCAACCACGCATATAACCACTGAGCTACACAGTCCTTAGAATTCTATCGCTCATATCAAATACCGGAGACCCTTTTCCGATCGCTAAATGACATTTAATTGATACATTGCGTCTATGGATTACGATGCCCCTGTTATAAAAATATTTTTCGCCTGACATTATGAAACACGATTTGTTTCTGTCCTCGCCAGATTAGAGTGAATTTGTTTTCCGCCATACGATAACAACTATAGTTTCTCCCGAAATGAAAATTTAGCGATTGTTGTACCGATTAAGAGCAAAATAACAAAAATGTCGATATCATATTTTGCCGCTCAGTTCAGCTTTATCCATTATGGCAAAAACTGATTCATAAACGGATAAGCGATGAAATGTTAATTAAAGGTTAGAAGTTCACTAAAATACATACAAAAACCTCCTTCAAGTATTTTTTTAGTAATCCAAATTCATTTAAGTTAGATTCAGCATTTATGTTACACGTCTGTCTTGAAGGTAAGAACTCTGCATTGTAATGTTACATTTTCTCACAGTTCATAACTACAAAATACACTAAAGTTATTGTAGGTAAGTATAATTCCTAAGGTTAACAAATTGTTCTGTTACTAGTTTCACATGATGATGATTTTGATGATTATTGCCAGGAGGTGATTGCACTAGATAACTACTATGAGTTTCTACTCCACTCTATACGTCTATACAATATTTTCGCCTTATGATGCCAACACTGAAACGAGCTATATGTAAAATCACATACTTGTACACAAAATAATTTTTCATTGTAATCGTAGTAAAACAGACCATATTTAGCCATTACTTGCTAATTATTTTACATTTGCATTTAAACACCTTTAAAGTTTTACTTTTTCCCTTAATTTATTTCAACAAAACACTTCGTTCATGATATGAAATTTAAAAACTACAGTTTTTTGAAAAAGTTTAAAAACCTTACAGTTGGCTTATTTTTTCTTTTAATTCATTTGAACTGCGCAAAAAAACACCTTTCTCGTGATATGAAATTTAAAAGTTAGAGTGGTAAATGTTGTATAATTATGTAAAAATAAATTTTCTGTCCAAAGACTTTTTTATTACCCGGGCACCTAGTATATATATATACATAGATATTTCTATTACCCGGGCACCTAGTATATGTATATACATAGATATTTCTATTACCCGGACACCTAGTATATATATATACATAGATATTTCTATTACCCGGGCACCTAGTATATATATATACATAGATATTTCTATTACTCGGGCACCTAGTATATATATATATATACATAGATATTTCTATTACCCGGGCACCTAGTATATATATATATACATAGATATTTCTATTACTCGGGCACCTAGTATATATATATATACATAGATATTTCTATTACCCGGGCACCTAGTATATATATATACATAGATATTTCTATTACCCGGGCACCTAGTATATATATATACATAGATACAGTGAAACTCGGATAACTCAAACTTCAAGGGACCGAGCAAAAGTGTTCGAATTATCAGAGTGTTCAAGTTATCAGAGCACTGTCACAAGTCCATGTATTTACTTATTTATTAGTAGATACATGAACATATACAAACTATAATATAAATCAAAAGCACAAATGGCTTGTATCAAATTAAATGCTTCTAATGTAAAGTTTAAAACGTTTTTATCAAAAAGTATAGAGATTTTTCTATCACTTGAGATTGGTTTGTTGTTTGAGGTGATGTTATTGCCAGGACGTTTTTAGATTGACATTGGCAAAACTTGATCGTTGCTGAAATGCTCAAAGAAAAGACATATTTTTCTTTTGAGCGTTTTACCCACGATCAATTTTGCCGATCTTTCTTGAAGTTTATGGAAAGATTACCTTACTTTACCTGGGATTCGTTAAGAGCAACACTCCGAGGCAGTTCAATTAAAAGTTTTACGAGGTTTTACGGTACATTCTATATCACTCACGCTTTTTGAATGGATACTTATTGAATGTACACACGTATTTTGTGTTTAGGTCAAACGATGAATAGTTTTTTTTAGCTAAGACAAAATATACGTTTGATTTCAACAATTCTTAAGACGTTTTAAACATTCAACATTCCGACGTTAATTCAACACGGAATCAACGTCGGAAAACTATTCATCACGGGCTAGCCGGGTCACGCACTCAAGGATTTTCGCCACGCAAATACAAAACAAAAACAACATGCTGTTTCTGTTTTGTATGTGCGTGGCGAAAATCCTTGCGCCCGTGACCCGGCTAGCCCGTGCTATTCATCGTATAGCAGTATAAATCAAATTTCACCAAACCTTTAGAACAGTCGTTGACAAAAATATTTTGCCGATGGAGGTAATAACGACGCTTATGAACTACGAAAAGTTGAGGTTTACCTCTATGGCTTGGAATAAAGTGATTTTCTAAAGCGATAGCAACCGTTTCGGTAGCCGTTGGGCAAAAAACAGTTCGTTATAACAGTGTTGAATTCGAGTTATATAGAGCCATTTATCATTGCGTGGGAACGGACCAAGCAAATCCAGTCGAGTTAACCATGTGTTCGCTACATCCGAGGGCGAGTTATCCATGTTTCACTGTATTTCTGTATTGTCATACTAGCAAGTCTCCCATTGGAGATTTTCCCAGGTATTCATATGTTCAATCCTCCTGTTGGGCCAGTGGTGCCAGTGTCACCCTTTCTAGGGCCAGTGGTGCCAGTGTCACCCTTCCTAGGGCCAGTGGTGCCAGTGTCACCCCTCCTAGGGCCAGTGGTGCCAGTGTCACCCTTCCTAGGGCCAGTGGTGCCAGTGTCACCCTTCCTAGGGCCAGTGGTGCCAGTGTCACCCTTCCTAGGGCCAGTGGTGCCAGTGTCACCCTTCCTAGGGCCAGTGGTGCCAGTGTCACCCTTCCTAGGGCCAGTGGTGCCAGTGTCACCCTCAAGCTCTGACAACGCCTCCATAAAATGTATCATTTGGGTAGCCAATGCCTGGACAGTGTGTGAGGTCTCTAATAACTGACTAGGTAGCCAATGCATGGCTCACGTGTGATGTCTAACAACCCTGTGACTTGGGCCTTTTGGAGGAAATCAATCAGTATTCTGCATTGAGCATTCCAGGCGCGGCACAACTTTTTGTTTAATGCTTCTGGAGCGGCGAGGCTATCTCTATCTCTATGATTAAAAATAGTAAGATTAATAAGAAGAGTGGTACAGGCCACAGAATTTTAGTTTGGGAGGCTGTTTAGTTTGGGAGGCTGTTTTGTTTGGGAGGCTGTTTAGTTTGGGAGGCTGTTTTGTTGACAACTGCGTAGCATTTTTTATTCGCATTGATGATCACCTAGTAATCACTATTTGAAAACGAACAAATTGATAGTAGAAAAAAATACTGTATTCCGCATTATTAAGCAATAAGTGAGGTAAGGTTTATTGACCCTGAACGTCTAACATATACCCTATAACAAAAACCTTATATGAACCTTGATGGAAATTTAATGGTGACCCACAAAATGATAGAATAACAGTTACTACAGTGAGTCAGTGAGGGAGAATTAATAGCAGTTACTAAAGTGAGTCAGTGAGGGAGAATGAATAACAGTTACTACAGTGAGGGAGAATGAATAACAGCTACTACAGTGAGTCAGTGAGGGAGAATGAATAACAGTTACTACAGTGAGGGAGAAAGAATAACAGTTCCTGCAGTGAGTCAGTGAATGAGAATGAATAACAGTTACTACAGTGAGGGAGAATAAATAACAGTTACTACAGTGAGTCAGTGAGGGAGAATGAATGAAAGCTCAGGCAAAGGGTCACTGAAGCATCGGTGCAATTCCTCGTTTAAACATCAGGTCCCAGCACATTGACCTCTGTAGCCTGTGTAGTCGTAGACGTACATAGCAGAGGCCCTTCAGACAAACAAACTACCTGTAGTAGTGAACAAACTACTCAAAAGAATGTCTAAACATATGACAGTTTCTACTAAAACCCAATACACAACTTTGTGCTTGGTCAAACTTAAATATTTCCCCAATGAATTAAGCCTCTATGATCTTCAGTGCAGGTCATCAGTTATAAAACAGCTTACAAAAACAAATGCAGCGAGCTATTTATTCCAAGACAATGTGCATAGGCAGCTGGCAGCTTTCCTTACAGCCTCTTTGAAGCTATTCCCGAGAAAGACTTGAATAAACACTAGACAAGCTAGACAAAACATGGCCAGAGTCAGTATTTGTTTATGTAAGATAATATATGATACGGGTTTGTTTGGACACAGCGCATCATATCCTATTCTCCTAGTCTAGTCAACTTTGTCTTTCTATTCCATTCTGGAATGGCAAAGTTCACTAACAGGAAAACCTCAAAAGGGTTCACCTGTCACATTTTTAAGTTGTTAATGAGTTTAATATAAGGTTATTTACTTGTTTATTTTATGTTATGTGTTTATTTTATGTTATGTGTTTATTTTGTTTTTTTATGGTACTTTTTATATATCCTCTAAAAGATTCTTCATCAAAAGTAAATGACAATTTTCTCGACTGCTAAACTAGTGTTCAGTTTGTATCAAAAAATAAAAGCTGTTCATTTTAAGCATTCATATAAGTTCACTGAGCTGTAAACAACTCATTGCTAATAACTTCTAAAAGAAAAACGGACATAGTTAGTGTGAACTGAAAGCGATGAACTCTCAAATTACCATACAACCTCTATTTGGACACCATCTTTATTTGAATGCCACATTTAATAGAACGCCACCTTTAATAGAACGCCATTTATAGAAGGGTTTAAAAAGCGACATCATCAAAACAAAAATAACTGTATCTCACTATTATTTCATAATCAAAATATCACCTTGTTTAAAGCGGTCTGATACTTCCACGCATATGAAAAACGGTTTAGCAAAAAATGCTGAGGCCTGCGGCATTAATGTCGATCCACCCGAAGAAGAGTGCAAAATATAAGCGACATTAGCATCGCTCTGCCATAAAATGGTTAAGGATATCTTCATAAAATTCGGACGAGCTGGTCGAAAAATACATAGCCACCCTAATTTGAATGTCACTTCTAATAAAACACTACTATAGCGAAAGGGTTGAAAAAAAATACGCTAAGTCAACAGTAATGCAAAACGACCTTTTAATAGCAGACTTCCAATCCTGTACGGGCAGGCTTTGAACAATCTAATGGTACCAGAGGCTTCTCTTACAAATCAGCCAACAGAATCATCAAAAGTTCAACAAAGGCTTCTAGTACTGAAGCAAGTTACAGGTAATAGCGAGTCACTATGCGAGTTTGCTATCTGACTATTTATCATAAACCTCCTTGAACACCTGTAGTGATTGTCACTGATACAAAATTAAACAAAGTCAAACTTGGACCGACAATGTCAATGCATTACAGTATCGGCTTCATTATGGCAAAATCGAAATATTTTGGTCATATATTGTCATATGTTGGAACAGGCATTTTTGTAAGGATCCGTAGTTAATTCGATTAAAAATATATACATTTCGAGTAATTACATACAACATTTAATGAAAACCGTGGTACAAATCTAAATACAATACTGAATGTGAATATTTTGATTATCTGTAAAAATTATTTTATTACAGTAATAATAAACAAAACTTTACTGTTATTTTACTTCAGAGACACGGTAATGGAAAGTTCGGTGCTAAACTGTGTGAAAGCAATACTTTACTAAATATATCAACTAAATTAGTTTATTTAGATTTTTTATTACATTACTTTTTTAGTTCAAAGGTCAACAGCTCTTTTTTTAGTTCAAAGCTCTAACCAATGTCACATCAAAAACTATTTCCTGTAACTTTATTTGTATGTTAAAAATTACCTCTCACGTTGAGACAAATATCTCCTGAAATTTTCTGCTGCGTTAAAAAAATTGTGTGTAAGGACAATTGTAGGTCAAGGTTTGACCAACACTCACCAAACGCCTCAATCAAGGTTAAAAATTTTATATTCAGAATGTTTAACGATCATTCATTTCCCTGTTAAACTTGGCATGAAGGGTTGGTAATGTTAATAAATTGAAGAGCGCAGTCTAGGCATACCTAAGCAGGACAAATGAAGCAGGAATGTGTATTGTTCATATATAAAACAGTCTGAAAGTAAATGTTGCAACTTAATAAGAAACAAAGGCTTAAGCTCCAAAAAATGGTATACACCGTAAAACCTAAATTTGAACGCCACTATGGGAGAAAAGTTGAAAAATAGAGCGGCACCCTTTAATTGAATGCCACCCTTTAATTGAACGCCATTTACTTCTATTTGACATTCTTGATCTTTACGAACTCATGATAGCAAGTAGTTAGTAGAAAAGAGTACACAAAATCGAACTACTAATGACTCGATTATACCAATAACAACTTGTTTGTTGTTTCTGTTCTTATTAAGGTCCGCTTTCCAAGTATTTTGAGAAGAAGCAATTTAAGGCTATTTCGATTACACGCAGTTTCTCTTTATTCGTGCTAGAGGTTTCTATTCAAAATGGCATCGCGTAAAAAGTTTTACTTTACTAAAAAATTGTTTGGATACTAATATCGACTAGCTCAGCTGTGCAGAAGAGGAGTTGAGGTCAGCAGACACTGTGAAAAGTATTAAACAGCCAGAAAAATATGAAATGTTTCCAAAGAAAAGCAACAATCAGAATGCAACAGGCCGAGCAAACAATGCTAATACTTTTGTTTTAAAATGTTAATTTTTGTTTCTGAATGTATTATAAATATGATTTGTTTGTGACACTTTCTTGAACATATATCTGTAGCATTTGATATATTATTACATAATTTATAAATTTGCTGATTTATAGCAAACTATTTGATAGCATTGTTGTGGTAATCTGATCTTGGCTTACAATGGATCAATGCTCACTCATAACTCCTCTTCTATTGGACATCAAAAGGCAGTTTTTGGCTGCAAACTGTAGCAAACATATCAATGAGTACAAGGAGCTTTTATGAAGCTTTGTTAAATATGCTATAAAATGAAAATATGCCTTCCAATTTAGAATAAAATAAAAGTGTTGGAAGCTCCAACAAATAGCAATGCAGGCTGTAAGATCATTGCAGGTTAATTGCAAGCAATATATACATCAACTGGTAGAGACATGTATCAGTTTTCCTGCGCATATTTATTTAAAGATCTACAACAAGTTGGAGGTAGGTTAGCAAATTTTTTGCATCCAAAAGGGTTAATGTCGCTCCATCAGAAGGAGGGTACAAAATATAGGCGACATTTGATTTACCCGTAAGAGTTAAATTTATCTTCTCAATATTCTGATGAGGTGTTTAAAAAATACCACACCACCCTTCATTTGAAAATCATCTCTAATAAAGGGTCCCTCTAAGGGAAAAGTTGAAAAATAAAGCGTCATGGCATTTAAACAAAGGTTTTAGCTGGTTTTAACAATGGTATAAGCTGTCATTAAACACTGACCTACAGAATCTGTTTAAGAGTCAAAGTATATATATGCTATCAATAAACACTGACCTACAGAATCTGTTTAAGAGCCAAGGTATATAAATGTTATCAATAAACACTGACCTACAGAGTCTGTTTAAGAGTCCAGGTATATATATGTTATCAATAAACACCGACCTACAGAGTGTTTAAGAGTCCAGGTATATATATGTTATCAATAAACACTGACCTACAGAATCTGTTTAAGAGCCAAGGTATATAAATGTTATCAATAAACACTGACCTACAGAGTCTGTTTAAGAGTCCAGGTATATATATGTTATCAATAAACACTGACCTACAGAGTCTGTTTAAGAGTCAAGGTATATATATGCTATCAATAGACACTGACCTACAGAGTCTGTTTAAGAGTCAAGGTATATATATGCTATCAATAAACACTGGCCTACAGAGTCTGTTTAAGAGTCAAGGTATATATATGTTATCAATAAACACTGACCTACAGAGTCTGTTTAAGAGTCAAGGTATATATATGCTATCAATAGACACTGACCTACAGAGTCTGTTTAAGAGTCAAGGTATATATATGCTATCAATAGACACTGACCTACAGAGTCTGTTTAAGAGTCAAGGTATATATATGCTATCAATAGACACTGACCTACAGAGTCTGTTTAAGAGTCCAGGTATATATATGTTATCAATAAACACTGACCTACAGAATCTGTTTAAGAGCCAAGGTATATATATGTTATCAATAAACACTGACCTACAGAGTCTGTTTAAAAGTCCAGGTATATATATGTTATCAATAAACACTGACCTACAGAGTCTGTTTAAGAGTCAAGGTATATATATGTTATCAATAAACACTGACCTACAGAATCTGTTTAAGAACCAAGGTATATATATGTTATCAATAAACACTGACCTACAGAGTCTGTTTAAGAGTCCAGGTATATATATGTTATCAATAAACACTGACCTACAGAGTCTGTTTAAGAGTCAAGGTATATATATGTTATCAATAAACACTGACCTACAGAGTCTGTTTAAGAGCCAAGGTATATATATGTTATCAATAAACACTGACCTACAGAGTCTGTTTAAGAGTCAAGGTATATATATGTTATCAATAAACACTGGCCTACAGAGTCTGTTTAAGAGTCAAGGTATATATATGCTATCAATAGACACTGACCTACAGAGTCTGTTTAAGAGTCAAGGTATATATATGTTATCAATAAACACTGACCTACAGAATCTGTTTAAGAGTCCAGGTATATATATGTTATCAATAAACACTGACCTACAGAGTCTGTTTAAGAGTCAAGGTATATATATGTTATCAATAAACACTGACCTACAGAGTCTGTTTAAGAGTTCAGGTATATATATGTTATCAATAAACACTGACCTACAGAGTCTGTTTAAGAGTCAAGGTATATATATGTTATCAATAAACACTGACCTATAGAATCTGTTTAAGAGTCAAGGTATATATATGTTATCAATAAACACTGACCTACAGAGTCTGTTTAAAAGTCAAGGTATATATATGTTATCAATAAACACTGACCTACAGAGTCTGTTTAAGAGTCCAGGTATATATATGTTATCAATAAACACTGACCTACAGAGTCTGTTTAAGAGTCAAGGTATATATATGTTATCAATAAACACTGACCTACAGAGTCTGTTTAAGAGTCAAGGTATATATATGCTATCAATAGACACTGACCTACAGAGTCTGTTTAAGAGTCAAGGTATATATATGCTATCAATAGACACTGACCTACAGAGTCTGTTTAAGAGTCAAGGTATATATATGCTATCAATAGACACTGACCTACAGAGTCTGTTTAAGAGTCAAGGTATATATATGTTATCAATAAACACTGACCTACAGAGTCTGTTTAAGAGTCCAGGTATATATATGTTATCAATAAACACTGACCTACAGAGTCTATTTAAGAGTCAAGGTATATATATGTTATCAATAAACACTGACCTACAGAGTCTGTTTAAGAGTCCAGGTATATATATGTTATCAATAAACACTGACCTACAGAATCTGTTTAAGAGTCAAGGTATATATATGCTATCAATAAACACTGACCTACAGAGTCTGTTTAAGAGTCAAGGTATATATATGCTATCAATAAACACTGACCTACAGAATCTGTTTAAGAGTCAAGGTATATATATGTTATCAATAAACACCGACCTACAGAGTGTTTAAGAGTCAAGGTATATATATGTTATCAATAAACACTGGCCTATAGAGTCTGTTTAAGAGTCAAGGTATATATATGTTATCAATAAACACTGACCTACAGAATCTGTTTAAGAGTCAAGGTATATATATGTTATCAATAAACACTGACCTACAGAATCTGTTTAAGAGTCAAGGTATATATATGCTATCAATAAACACTGACCTACAGAGTCTGTTTAAGAGTCAAGGTATATATATGTTATCAATAAACACTGACCTACAGAATCTGTTTAAGAGTCAAGGTATATATATGTTATCAATAAACACCGACCTACAGAGTGTTTAAGAGTCAAGGTATATATATGCTATCAATAAACACTGACCTACAGAGTCTGTTTAAGAGTCAAGGTATATATATATATGTATATGCTATCAGCCAACACTGAAGTCCCAACTGAAGTTCATTTGGATACCCAATGTATTGAATGTATTGAAGGTGATACATACTAAGTGTTGGATAGAACAAAGTAGTGAATAAGGTAGAAAAAGCTTTATTTTTGCGTGAGTTGCCGTTTAGGCCTGCAAGATTCAGGTGTCAAACTGTTACACTTTCTATAGCTTGAGCTTCTCAATCGAACCTCAGCCATTCCCTACCAGCTAACACCAACCTGTTGCAAATGTGAGCAACAGCCAATTTCATCAACAGCCAATTTGAGCAAAGAATGTCTCCTGTTCCGCGCGACACCACTATAACTTTTATGTCTTTTATTCGTAATTCATACAAGTCCTACTCAAAGACGCCTGCTGTGCAAAATGTCTTGTGAATGATTTAAGATTTTCTCAGCGTCTAATGAAAAGAATGATTAACTTTTAATAGTATTAATTGATGCAGTCATCCGTACCTAAACACGTCACATGGTAAGGAAGTACGTGTCTAAACATGTCACATGGTGAGATTATACATACCTAAAGATGTCACAAGGTGAGGATGTACATACCTAAAGATATCACAACGTAAGGATGTACATACCTAAAGATGTCACAAGGTGAGTATGTACATAACTAAATATGTCACAAGGTGAGGATGTACATACCTAAAGATGTCACAAGGTGAGGATGTACATACCTAAATATGTCACAAGGTGAGGATGTACATACCTAAAGATGTCACAAGGTGAGGATGTACATAACTAAAGATGTCACAAGGTGAGGATGTACATACCTAAAGTTGTCACAAGGTGAGGATGTACATACATAAAGATGTCACAAGGTGAGGATGTACATACATAAAGATGTCACAAGGTGAGGATGTACATACCTAAAGATGTCACAAGGTGAGGATGTACATACCTAAATATGTCACAAGGTGAGGATGTACATACCTAAAGATGTCACAAGGTGAGGATGTACATAACTAAAGATGTCACAAGGTGAGGATGTACATACCTAAAGTTGTCACAAGGTGAGGATGTACATACATAAAGATGTCACAAGGTGAGGATGTACATACATAAAGATGTCACAAGGTGAGGATGTACATACCTAAAGATGTCACAAGGTGAGGATGTACATACCTAAAGATGTCACAAGGTGAGTATGTACATACCTAAAGATGTCACAAGGTGAGTATGTACATACCTAAAGATGTCACAAGGTGAGGATGTACATACCTAAAGTTGTCACAAGGTGAGGATGTACATACATAAAGATGTCACAAGGTGAGGATGTACATACATAAAGATGTCACAAGGTGAGGATGTACATACCTAAAGATGTCACAAGGTGAGGATGTACATACCTAAAGATGTCACAAGGTGAGGATGTACATACCTAAAGATGTCACAAGGTGAGTATGTACATACCTAAAGATGTCACAAGGTGAGGATGTACATACCATAAAGATGTCACAAGGTGAGGATGTACATACATAAAGATGTCACAAGGTGAGGATGTATGCACAATTCATACGTACTTCAATAGATTAGAAAAACTTTTTAAATGGCCTGACAATGATTATGAGAATATTAATTGACTTGGTAGCTTTGTCTGAGTCCTATTACCAGCAAGGTCATTATAATGTCATGGAAGTTTTACCATTTTCATATGGACCGCTCAAGGACACCCCAAACACCAGGTCTCAAACAAGTCACCAAATTAGTAAAATCTTGCAGGAGAATGACAGAAGTTGTCCATACAACTAGTATTAGCACTATTGACAGAGCAAATGCTGTAGGTTGTCAGTTGGTACATCGTATACCGACTTCTTCATACAAATAGAAGGTCGAGTGGCATTGCTGCTGCTACACCCTACGTAACCATTAACTTCTAAAACCCTCCTACCCTCCGTGCTTCACACAACTCAGTATACTCACAAATTGATCAAGATTTTTAATGTTTTATTGTCTAAAAAACTATTATAGTGCAAGTTATTTAATTGTTTATATTGCTAGACACATCTTTTTACATTATAATTCATTATCCGAGTTCAGCAGCGAATGTCGTGTCGACTGCTGCCTCAGCATCCTAAATAGTTCTTTATTTATAGAAGCAGGATTTTACCACAATACGCAAGTTTTAATTTCAATGTTAAATCAGTAAACATATTCCAAGCGCAATAACCAACTATATTGCACTTTTCCCTTATTAATATCTTGAAGCGCTACATTCATAGCGGAAACAAATAGCATATTGGAACAACGTCAGCTGAGCGTAAAACGCAAAAAGTTTTATTAGTTAGAGAATATCGGTGAGCACCATTTTTCTTTTCTCACATGAGACGCATCATATATGCCGCCCCATGGATTGCCTCGCTCTGGAACCTTACAGACAAGGTAATATTGTTTAGAGCCTGGAACTTTGACCGGCAACAGATAGGCTGGTTGCGAAGAAGATGGAAGGCCTAAACCCAGTAAACTTACCTTTTTAAGAGAGTGACTGTAAAAACCTTTTCATTTCTTAATTTATTTGTTTAACGTTCTTTTATTGCTATAAGCACAGGATTTACTAAAGAACTATTGTAGACCTCTGAGTCATGGTACAAATTGAATGAATGACAGGGTACTGTTAGGAGTGTACTGTTAGGAGTGTACTGTTAGGAGTGTACCGTTAGGAGTGTACCGTTAAGAGTGTACCGTTAGGAGTGTACCGTTAGAAGTGTACTGTCAGGGGTGTACTGTCAGAAGTGTACTGTTGGGAGTGTACTGTTAGGAGTGTACCGTTAGGAGTGTACCGTTAGGAGTGTACCGTTAAGAGTGTACCGTTAGGAGTGTACCGTTAGAAGTGTACTGTCAGGGGTGTACTGTCAGAAGTGTACTGTTGGGAGTGTACTGTTAGGAGTGTACTGTTAGGAGTGAATTGTTAGGAGTGTACTGTTAGGAATGTACTGTTAGGAAAATATTGCATCCAACATATATAGTATGTCTCAGAATTGAGTAAACTCGTATGTCAAAGTTTAAATGTGCGTTCTTGGGTAGTTGACCGTCAGATATAGCGTGACATGGAATTGGGTCCTGTTTATTATCTAAGTGTTTCATAGCAATTAAAATAAATAAGAAAAAAGCCATCTTTGTTTAAGAGGCCTGAACTCCTCCGGGTTATGAAAGAACCCTGTGTTAATAATAGCTTCAGTGAGAAATCATAACAAAAAGCCAAGCTGAGAATGACATCCATGTTCTCTTCCTGTATGATGTGAAATGTCAAGCTATGTCATTGCCTTTGATAAATATACTAGATCGTCTCGACCGTTCAAATAAAGGTCAATGATGACAATTCATCATGCTTTTATGACGCAGTTTAAGTGTTCCTAAATGTTATGCCTACACGAAAAAACGCAAGTAAATCTGAAGTTGAAACAAATGATTGAGCTGGAATAACATTCATTAATGTGTTCAAGAAGAATATCACTATCGAAGAATAATATAGTTGCCACCTTCATCAGGTTTGGCAGCAGACAAAAGAGAATAATATAGTTGCCACCTTCATCAGGTTTGGCAGCAGACAAAAGAGAATAATATAGTTGCCACCTTCATCAGGTTTGGCAGCAGACAAAAAAGAATAATATAGTTGCCACCTTCATCAGGTTTGGCAGCAGACAAAAAAGAATAATATAGTTGCCACCTTCATCAGGTTTGGCAGCAGACAAAAAAGAATAATATAGTTGCCACCTTCATCAGGTTTGGCAGCAGACAAAAGAGAATAATATAGTTGCCACCTTCATCAGGTTTGGCAGCAGACAAAAAAGAATAATATAGTTGCCACCTTCATCAGGTTTGGCAGCAGACAAAAAAGAATAATATAGTTGCCACCTTCATCAGGTTTGGCAGCAGACAAAAGAGAATAATATAGTTGCCACCTTCATCAGGTTTGGCAGCAGACAAAAAAGAATAATATAGTTGCCACCTTCATCAGGTTTGGCAGCAGACAAAAAAGAATAATATAGTTGCCACCTTTATCAGGTTTGGCAGCAGACAAAAAAGAATAATATAGTTGCCACCTTCATCAGGTTTGGCAGCAGACAAAAAAGAATAATATAGTTGCCACCTTTATCAGGTTTGGCAGCAGACAAAAAAGAATAATATAGTTGCCACCTTCATCAGGTTTGGCAGCAGACAAAAAAGAATAATATAGTTGCCACCTTCATCAGGTTTGGCAGCAGACAAAAAAGAATAATATAGTTGCCACCTTCATCAGGTTTGGCAGCAGACAAAAAAGAATAATATAGTTGCCACTTTCATCAGGTTTGGCAGCAGACAAAAGAGAATAATATAGTTGCCACCTTCATCAGGTTTGGCAGCAGACAAAAGAGAATAATATAGTTGCCACCTTCATCAGGTTTGGCAGCAGACAAAAAAGAATAATATAGTTGCCACCTTCATCAGGTTTGGCAGCAGACAAAAGAGAATAATATAGTTGCCACCTTCATCAGGTTTGGCAGCAGACAAAAAAGAATAATATAGTTGCCACCTTCATCAGGTTTGGCAGCAGACAAAAGAGAATAATATAGTTGCCACCTTCATCAGGTTTGGCAGCAGACAAAAGAGAATAATATAGTTGCCACCTTCATCAGGTTTGGCAGCAGACAAAAGAGAATAATATAGTTGCCACCTTCATCAGGTTTGGCAGCAGACAAAAGAGAATAATATAGTTGCCACCTTCATCAGGTTTGGCAGCAGACAAAAGAGAATAATATAGTTGCCACCTTCATCAGGTTTGGCAGCAGACAAAAAAGAATAATATAGTTGCCACCTTCATCAGGTTTGGCAGCAGACAAAAGAGAATAATATAGTTGCCACCTTCATCAGGTTTGGCAGCAGACAAAAGAGAATAATATAGTTGCCACCTTTATCAGGTTTGGCAGCAGACAAAAGAGAATAATATAGTTGCCACCTTCATCAGGTTTGGCAGCAAACAAAAGAGAATAATATAGTTGCCACCTTCATCAGGTTTGGCAGCAGACAAAAGAGAATAATATAGTTGCCACCTTCATCAGGTTTGGCAGCAGACAAAAGAGAATAATATAGTTGCCACCTTCATCAGGTTTGGCAGCAAACAAAAGAGAATAATATAGTTGCCACCTTCATCAGGTTTGGCAGCAGACAAAAGAGAATAATATAGTTGCCACCTTCATCAGGTTTGGCAGCAGACAAAAGAGAATAATATAGTTGCCACCTTCATCAGGTTTGGCAGCAGACAAAAAAGAATAATATAGTTGCCACCTTCATCAGGTTTGGCAGCAGACAAAAGAGAATAATATAGTTGCCACCTTCATCAGGTTTGGCAGCAGACAAAAGAGAATAATATAGTTGCCACCTTCATCAGGTTTGGCAGCAGACAAAAGAGAATAATATAGTTGCCACCTTCATCAGGTTTGGCAGCAGACAAAAAAGAATAATATAGTTGCCACCTTCATCAGGTTTGGCAGCAGACAAAAAAGAATAATATAGTTGCCACCTTCATCAGGTTTGGCAGCAGACAAAAAAGAATAATATAGTTGCCACCTTCATCAGGTTTGGCAGCAGACAAAAAAGAATAATATAGTTGCCACCTTCATCAGGTTTGGCAGCAGACAAAAAAGAATAATATAGTTGCCACCTTCATCAGGTTTGGCAGCAGACAAAAAAGAATAATATAGTTGCCACCTTCATCAGGTTTGGCAGCAGACAAAAAAGAATAATATAGTTGCCACCTTCATCAGGTTTGGCAGCAGACAAAAAAGAATAATATAGTTGCCACCTTCATCAGGTTTGGCAGCAGACAAAAAAGAATAATATAGTTGCCACCTTTATCAGGTTTGGCAGCAAACAAAAAAGAATAATATAGTTGCCACCTTTATCAGGTTTGGCAGCAAACAAAAAAGAATAATATAGTTGCCACCTTCATCAGGTTTGGCAGCAGACAAAAAAGAATAATATAGTTGCCACCTTCATCAGGTTTGGCAGCAGACAAAAAAGAATAATATAGTTGCCACCTTCATCAGGTTTGGCAGCAGACAAAAGAGAATAATATAGTTGCCACCTTCATCAGGTTTGGCAGCAGACAAAAGAGAATAATATAGTTGCCACCTTCATCAGGTTTGGCAGCAGACAAAAAAGAATAATATAGTTGCCACCTTCATCAGGTTTGGCAGCAGACAAAAAAGAATAATATAGCTGCCACCTTCATCAGGTTTGGCAGACAAAATAGGAGTAGCAAGATTAAAGTACCAAAAGTTACAGGAGATTTAGATAAAGACTCAAGAATACAGCATCATCCTATGTAGGTACAGCCAAATAAACACTGTCAATGATCAATATGAAATCAATATTGTAAACGATAGATATTGCAAATGTAAAAGTAGAATATTCGTCGGTAGACACTCTGTAGAGATTCAACCATTTCAACCAGCTTCTTGATGTCTCATTTTATGCATTGATAAATTCTAAAGTAATAGCCATTGTGGTCATGCTAAAGCTGGGTCAAGAATGGTCACACGGAACGATGAATCCCGAAATTATGCATTTTTGTTTTTGCTTTGAGTTTTTGTTCTATTATTTTACTGCTCAACATCATTTGCTGCTCTACAATTACCTTCTGCCAATTACCTCATCAATATTTCATGGCCCGTGTTTTATTTATAGCATTTTTTCGGTGCGTCACAAAAACTGTTACGGGGACAATTGTTACCAGTTTGTGCTAGAACTACACCAATTGTTACCAGTTTGTGCTAGAACTACACCAATTGTCACCAGTTTGCGCTAGAACTACACCAATTGTTACCAGTTTGTGCTGGAACTACAACAATTGCTACCAGTTTGTGCTAGAACTACACCAATTGTTACCAGTTTGTGCTAGAACTACAACAACTGCTACCAGTTTGTGCTAGAACTACACCAATTGTCACCAGTTTGTGCTAGAACTACAACAACTGCTACCAGTTTGTGCTAGAACTACACCAATTGTCACCAGTTTGTGCTAGAACTACACCAATTGTCACCAGTTTGTGCTAGAACTACAACAATTTTTACCAAACTCACCGTTTTACCAAACTACCGAACTCACCCCGTTTTTTACCAATCTTTTAATGTAGCTAAATTTTAGTGTTCAAATTTATGTCAAAGACAAAAGGTCATCAAGACTTCAGTTAGCCAATAATTCCAAGTTTAAAAAAGTTCAAATTTGGCGTTGGGAGCATCGGATTCATATTCTACGCTCACCTCCTTATTTCTACGCAAAGCCAACTCTACTATTTAACATAAAACGTAATTTTATACTTTAAATAGCTAATCATTTCAACATGACCGATAAAAAGTTTTTGTTTTTGGAAACGGCTATCGCCAGTTTAGACAAAGCACGATTGGGATACAAATAACGATACAGGTGTGAATAAAGGTAAGTGACAATAAAGCTTACCGCCAACAGCTATCACTAACTGTAAAATACTTTAGCGACTTACTCACCAAAAGCTCTATAGATAACTAAATATGATTTTGTTTGTGGGTGTATACAATGTCAGTCGTTTTGTTTAAATTGCATCTTTGCATCTCAACAAAAGCGCAAACAATATTTGCGTTCATAAGACATCGAGCAAACAGAATAAAAAGGCAGAGAGAGATTAGCGCTGGGAATGGTCGTGTCATGATACTCTTTTAATGTTACGCATCTACAAAAGGATAAACAATGCTACTTTGGCTGCGATGTCCACGTATGCACTAGTACCTAGTTACGTCCCAAAAACTAAGCAAACTCCAGCATGCATTAGCTGTTGCTATACAACAATATGTGCTTCATAACAGTATATGCTATATATATTATGTATAGGCTATTATATATTATATTATTATATTATATATTATGTATGTGTTATATAATAGTATAGGCCTATGCTATATAACGGTGTTATCTATACAACGGTGTATGCTATATAACGGTATATGCTATATAACGGTGTATGCTACGTATATAACGGTGTATGCTACGTATATAACAGTGTATGCTATATAACGGTATATGCTATATACCGGTATGTGCTATATAACGATATATGCTATATAACGGTATATGTTATATAACGGTATATGCTATATAACGGTATATACTATATAACGGTATATACTATATAACGGTATATGCTATATAACGGTATATGCTATATAACGGTATATGCTATATAACAGTATATGCTATATAACGGTATATGGTATCGCTAAAACAACACAGAGACTAAAGTTGATACGGATAGTGACAAACTGATCCTCAAGTTTGACCTAATTATACTTTACATAACGTCGCCTAATACTTTTCATTCAAAATGGATGCTCCTTACTTTGAACGCATGAAAAACAACCTTATCAAGACTTCAGTGTTGATAGTAACTGTTGCCTAGTTATCACTAGTGAATGACAAACCTGATGCTGCTATTTGAGAGGAAGTTCTCTTTCTACACAAGAAATTTTATAATTAGAATATCATAACAAATAGCCTGGGAGTGAGTGGAACTCCTTGATCATCACAGCAACCTGAACGAAGTGAAAGCCTCAAGGTGCAACCTGAATGAACTAAACACCTCAAGGTACAGCCTGAATGAACTAAACACCTCAAGGTGCAACCTGAATGAACTAAACACCTCAAGGTGCAACCTGAATGAACAATTTAACGGTTATTTCAACATGGTCTAGACAAGAAACAGTGCCAGTTACCGATTACAATGGAGAAATCTGAAGTGGCAAGTTAATTTTTTGTTCTGATGATGATCTGTCTGATTGACCGAAAAGACAATTTTTCATTTCACAGCTCATGGCTCTTAGCAACTCTTGTTTACGATATATTTATGACATACTTTATTACATATTTTCAAAAATACAAACAATATTTATTAAAATCAACACTCAAATAACAAGCTGCAAATTCCAACAACTATTCACGATAGTGTCTGCAATGTCAGCCTAGAGAACCAGTAAGAACCTAACCAAGAATCAGAGATGCCCCAGATGTATTTAGGAAGCATACCCATATGGTTATAGCTTGAATCTACTCCTTTCTTATTCAACAACTCTGACAAACCAGTTAATATTTGTATTGAAGACCCTATATACTCATGTATAAGTCGAGTTTGTGAGAAACACTAAGCAAACTAGCAAAATAGTTGACCGAAATGGAAATGAATGACAAAAAATGTAGCGCAAGTGCCCTTGTATAAAGGCCCTTGTATAAAACAATGTGACACCTAAAGCATGTGCCCTTGTATAAAACAATGTGACACCTAAAGCATGTGCCCTTGTATAAAACAATGTGACACCTAAAGTCGATGTCATTAGAAGCATATAGGCCTATAATATTGATGAGAGCATGCATGGGAGGAAACATCAGTCTGCGTGTAGTCATGGTTAAGCCTATTAACTTGCTACGTACCACAAGGAGATAAGATGACACTTCAGTTCACACCTGCCATATTCCTGAAAAAAAAATACAAACCTTAGAATTTCACAGAGAAGTTTTTAGGACACAAAGAAAGAAAATTTGTGTATTTTGAATAAATTTCATAAAAATTCAAAATTGGTAGTAAAGTAACAGTTTAATCTTAACATATGAGTTTATCTTGTTAGCAAAAATTTACCACGAAGGAATTATTCATGAATATTTACTAATATTGCGAGAGAAAAATTGAAAAGCTTGCGTTTAAGAATGTTGATAAAAATAAATACTATCCTTTTGTCTGCACCCTGAAATAATACTGTGTAGCTCTATGACATAGAGACATCCTCCCAGCACGCAGCGTGTCTATCTATATGTATGTAAACAGTGTAAGAGGAGAATACGCAATGCCTGCTGGGTAGGATACATTTCAGCTAACCATTGTTGGAGCTCTGTTGGTAAACAGCCTTCATAGAAATGCAGGCTAGTAAATATTTAGATAGTCAACAGCGCCAAACAGCCGTTGCATCGCAAACATAAACAGTCTTCCTAAAGATCAACCCTATAGTCGTGATCACGACCAAAGGCAGTGTTTAAATACCTGTGAATATAAATCAGTGATTTCATTTTGATCGGCCTAGGAAAATATTATTCTACAGCATTCTATCTAGCCAATGTTTGCAAAGAGACATGACGAGGGAATCTAGTCCTCATGGTGATAGTTTGCATATTAACATATTAACACATTTACTGTGGTCCTACTCTAATATATATATATATATATATATAAACCTAAAAGTTTATTTGTTGATCTGTCGTGTTAGATTCGGCAATCTATTTTTCTATACACTTATTAATGTGTACATGTTTACTCACTATCCCAGTCTATCAGCTATCCTCAAGAGACAGCAAACAAGGCAATTTTAACCACAGAGTTGTGATTTCACCAAGCCTTGTCCTCATTTTATGTGTTTCTCTATACTATTTCAGCATTTGTGTATTTGGTTTATAATCGGAAGTATGATTCATTAGCAATTGGCAGCAACACTTTTTTTATTTTTTGGACGACCTGAAGCATTTATCTTGTGCACCTTAAGCTGGTAACTTGTGTTTTACACTTATCATATTCGCCAGTATTCCTAAAGTAAACTAAAGTCATCAGAAAGCACGATCAAGAATATTGATCACGTTATATCACAGCCAGGACAATTCTTATTGCATTTCCTGAGAGGATGTAACAAGGTAATACTTTTTACTTTAATATCATTATTATACAGAATGCCTTTTTTATTTGTTATTATTCATATAGTTAATGCTTTGTTTTCAGATGCCTTTTTTAAGTATACCTATGCGCATTTCTGCTTTATATCTGTTATATACTCATTTATATCAATTCATAATTTGTTATTAACGTTTTATCTGCTACATATTATTGGGAGTTTTATTATACATCTTCTATGCTCTCACTTGCTATCAAATTTGCTGTTACTTCTTTTATTATTTACTCTTCATTTAATTTCATTTTAGATTCACGATATATCGGTATATGCATATATACATGTATATCAAATAAACATACCATTGGCACACAACTAACAACCGATAATCAGTGGATCTCAAATCTATTGGGAAGTGCAATACAGTCGTATGTCCAGCTATAGCCATAAAATACGCACGCTTGCATAGCTCGTATGTCCAGCTATAGCCATAAAATATGCACGCTTGCATCGCTAGCTAGTATTAGAAACTAAAATTGAATTGAACTCTCAAGCACCAGTTTTTCACACGGGCACACTAATCGCTACACCACGCGGCTGCCTTGCCATATTTTGCAATAATTGCGGACATACTTATTACATCTGCAAATTTTTTAGGGCACACGGGACTGTTAGTGTACGAAAAAAAAGTTATACTTCCAAAATATCAAAGAGTTTAAGGTACAAAAATTTGATTAAAACATTTTTATTTGAATGAGTTTTAAATGTCAGCCATTTATCGACACTAAATGCACTATCCGATGACAAATCCCGAATGGAAAGAGCGTTTTTGTATGCTTTGTTATTAAAGTATTTATAACAAAGAACTCACTCCACATGTTTATAGAACTATGACTCTATCTGATATGTGACAGCATATGGTAGAACAGTAATACAACTGTCATATGTCTTTCACACAACCACTGAGCATGACCAACATTTCATTGATCTTTCATGCTAAAATCTTTTATGCTAAAAAATCTTCATTGCTAATATACAACATTGGTCCTTGGCTCTTCAACAAGAGCAACAAGTGATTTCATGACGTTCCATAGCAGGCATTGATGGGTGCTGATGTCATACATCTAGTGGTCACTCAAAAGCTGTGTCGAGGTCGGCAGCACAGGAGGTCGGCAGCACAGGATGGTGACTTTAAAAATTTTACATTTTATTTTGCTCCTTTATTCTTAGTTTTATCAAAACATTTATTACTAGTCTAGCGACTCGCGCATCTGTAAGTGAACCGTCAAGTTTATCGCTCTGCGACATTACAGCTACATTTCAGAAGCGATCGGCTCAACTCATAAAGGACTCATTTTTTCCAGGAGAAATAAATGCTCTCCCAACCGAATCCTCTTTACGATTGAATAACAACAATTGTGCTGAGCGAATATTCTATCCATCTTTGTTAGGAAATCAGTCGATAGCCATAGCTTTACCGAGCTTCTAACGCTTCATGCTGTTTTCTAGCACATTTGTGACATGGATTGTAGTTCATCGTCAACTAGCAAAAAAAGCTGTAATGCAAACTATTTTATTTCTAAATTTAAATGATAAAATTTCCATAGAAACACCGGCTACTAGCAACTATTAAAATCACTTAGTGCTGCCTAAATAACAATATTTGACAAAAGGGGACTATGTGAGCACAGTACGAAAGCAGATGGATTATTGGAGAACAGTACAACAGCAGATGCAATAGCGCATAAGTTTACCATGCTAAACAATTTAAGGTGCAGAGAATAGCTATGGTTATGGAATTCCAAAATATTTGTACATTGCATACAACAAACCATTATACAACAGCAAGATAGTCCTTAAAATTGTAGGACCTATACTATAATACTCAGGTATTAGTTGTATACTATAATACTCAGGTATTATAGTATACAATTTCATATCTTAGTATCTTGCAAATTCAAAGTTTCTTTGTGTATACCTAATCTCTTCTTCCAGGTCTGTTTACAAGTGACACAAATTTATGCAGACAGAATTCAGGTCTATAATTTGTTCCCGGCTAACGCATTTCTATAACCAAAAGTTCATTTTTTATAATATTGCAAAAACATGAAACAATATGAGTATTAGATATACTAAAGAGAATAAAAAATGGTAGTTTGTGATTGGTTAATCAAGACAGAAAACTGCACGAGTAAACGAATCTAAGTGTTGCAATGCTAGGACATTCGTATCATCTATGGCCCCAAGTGTAGCTTGTTCGTCAAGATGTGACAAAAAACCACAAAAGAAACTTCCTCATGCAGTCGACCAATCATAAGGCGACTATTATTGATATTTTTATGCCATAAGTAGCTGCACTAAATTTGTCATCGTATTGGAAAATATTAATTACATGTTAAAAAGAGAAGCGACTCCACATTCACGTTAAGATATCCTGTTTATTCATTGTAACTCATGAACGAGAACAGTGAAAGCTGTTCAAGGCAAGGTCAATAGCCAAGGCTGCAACAACACGCAGCTCCGAGCTCAGAGAGCTCGCTAGGTACACGACTGCGTGTAAGCTCTCAAATCAGTATTGATTTTATTCAAAGGGCCTGTGTAATTCTATTAGATGGAATGTATATGGACTTGTTTTTCATATGTTTATGTTTAGCCATTGTACGGGCGATAGTCTGTGGGCCAGATATTTGTACAAACAAAATAGGATAAGACTGATAACAGAGGCCAGGTTTTGCATAACTAGCTTAGAGACGGGCGGTCGCTAGAGCGTGCCCGTAAAGTAAAGAAGAAAGCTTTGAAAAGGTAATCGGAAGCCAGAGCTAAGCCAGTCAGTGTTTAATATTTGGTTACACCGCCTAGTCCAGTCTCTCCCTCAGCATCATCTGTCAAGCTGCTAATAGATTGTATGCAATGCATTTACAGCTCAACAGCCCCACAGTTACTGGCTAATATAGTCCTAACGACCTTCTGTCTAGCGAATCGCTCCTCGCTACTTACTAGCTCATATGAAGCCATGATTTTAACCTCAGCTAGGTGTGAGCGAGACAGGAGCAAATGAAAAAACAGTTTGAGGAACACCAACACAAAAGTCAGATATTAGACATAGGCCCACAACAGGCAGAGGATATTAGACATAGGCCCACAACAGTCAGAGGATATTAGACATAGGCCCACAACAGTCAGAGGATATTAGACATAGGCCCACAACAGTCAGAGGATATTAGACATAGGCCCACAAAAGTCAGAGGATATTAGACATAGGCCCACAACAGTCCGAGGATATTAGACATAGGCCCACAACAGTCAGAGGATATTAGACATAAGGCCACAACAGTCCGATGATATTAGACATAGGCCCATAACAGTCAGAGGATATTAGACGTCTGACATAGACATAGGAGGCCAACAAGTAGATAATAGTAAATTGAATTGAGGTGTTTTTCAAACTAGAAACATCTTGGGCCTAACATTAAGATGTTGCCCAAACCTGTTTGTCCGCAGACTATGTACAAACAGTCTGTCGTGTATCCCATTAGTCTGGCTGGCTATAATTCGACCAATAGGTGTAATGAATTGTCAAAGTGCACTGATCAATCAGCATACGATGCTAGTTTTAGAGAAATTATATAATCTTCCAAATGCTTTGATTATGATTTTGCTGAATCCAAATGACCTTTACCTTTACCACATATTTGAACTACATATCCATAAAAGATGGCAAGAGCTACCTCAAAAGACATGAAAGAATAGTGCCTTACTTGACCATTGCTAAAAGGTCAAGTAACCAACTTGGGTAACTTTAGTAACCAACTAAAACCATTACATGGGCATTGCTAAAAGAGGGAATCAAAAAGTTCGGGGGCACTCAGCAATGCCCCGATAGTTACTGAGATGTTGAATTAGGACGTTAGACTAGGCTAGCGCGACCATTTCTAAAACAGCAATTGGACAGTCCCAAATTAATAGGGACTTGGGGACAAGTTTTGAGAAACCATAAGGCGAGTTGTGCAAGACGACTTGAAACTTGGAATATTTTGACATGATGGGTGGCTCTGTCAATTGGTTCAGTTTTTGTGTGTGCTGCTCATCAGATTGGTGAGATATTTGGGTGGATACTATTGTTTTTGCTCATAACTACGTGGAACTTTGTTGTTTTTTTGTGTGTGTAGACTACGGCCCGGTCTCGGCTTCTGCAATATCCCACTAAAGGACACCTGTGAGCTGAGATGTCTTCAGATAAAGTGCTTTATGAAAAAAACCAAGCAATGTAGAACAAAATCTAGGGTTGAATAATATAAGTAATATAATAATATAAGTAATATAATAATATAAGTAATATAATAATATAAGTAATATAATAATATAAGTAACATAATAACATAAGTAATATAATAATATAAGTAACATAATAATATAAGTAATATAATAATATAAGTAATATCGTGAAAAAGTGGACTAGAACATAAAAATTTTAAATAATAAAGCGATGTAGATGTCTCACCATTATTTTATCGAACTCTAAATCATAGAGTATATTCGTTTAATTTTATGTTTGAATGGCTTTTTTGATTAAATTTTAAACTGGTATCATTAAGCCTAGAGTAAGCAATACTCACAGCGAATGCAAACAATGAGATTTAAAAAATGAATCATGCAAACGGTTGAAGCGTATGTCTCTTTCCGATGTTACAATGTAGGAGTCACCAGAAGAACTGCACCTACAATCCACGCAGTCTCATCATTCAGCCAAGAGTCTATAGTGAAGTTCAAACATAAGAATATTACATAAACTAGAGTGTTAGTAAGTCTATGGAAAGCTTTTATAATGATGCACTCACAAGTAACAAAAATGGTAAAAAATAGAAGAACACAACTCCCCGAGTAGTTTCACTCACAGGATAAGTATACACTTGGTGAGGTAATGGCTAGAGCTAAGTGTAGCGATAAAGAACTGTAACCACGCTCTCTGGTTCGATGTATAGATAAGTCAATAGGCATAGCGAGCAATGTAAATTGTTTACTAGCCACGAGGCTAATGTGATTAGAGTGGGAGAAGTACTGAGCGGAGAAAGGAAAAAGGCCTCTAAACCTCTTGTTGTCTGGTAGACAATCGCTTCTCTAATTAGGTAATACACAAGGCTTACTAGACTCGACGTAATAGACGGCGGTTTTGCTGTCCTCCATCACGATTTTCATTTGATTATCTGGGGAGAAAATAATTGCTAGTCAATAAACTAGCACTCGCTCTAAGATAAGAGTTACTTTTATTGCTTTGAGGGCTGTAGACAGAAAGACAGGCGCAAAATACTTAGGCAGAAAAGCTATGTTTATACACACATATATCCACTGTCCACTCTTGGTCCGGCAGGCTATTTTGAGAACAGATTTTGCCACAGGGATAATAGAAAAACCATGGGGGAACATTTAAGCTAAGCTCCGTATTTAACTTATATCAATATGATAACCACCGTGAAGGTATGTTGACACACACAACCTGTCATTGGTAGAAAAAAAGAAATCTATGGCACTGAAATGACAAACGGCAAACATTTGATCAATTTCCTTTGCCAGATTCTGTCAGCTGAAGAAATGCTGCCCATGCATTTTTCACACTCAGCCAGGGAATGCGCTAATCAAATTACAGCCAAAGGAATAGGTGGTGTTTAGGCGCTCAAAGGAAATAACAGCGAGTTATTGCAAACCTGACGAGTTATTGCAAACTCGACATATTTAAAATAGTGTAAACTAAGCATGCTCATCGTAAGGTTGGTCTTCCACAATGATCATACTTGCACTAAACCATCTGATATTTTACATGAGGATACTAGAGGTAGACTTGTTCACATTTAGTCGCACATTTCCATGGCTCATATGCGACGGGTTTCAGGTTACACCGTTGGAACGGTGAAATTCGTGCAGAAACAGAACAAGAAGAAGCAGTCACGCCTAGCCTGTTTTTGACAAATATCATTGCAGAGGTGAAGTTATCTTTTCAATGCACATTACATTACTATGGCAATAGAGGAAACAACTCCCACATGGTACATATTTCGGCGCTTTTATCATTATATGGAATGTAGCTATTTTATGTAAACTAGTAACATGTTTGATTAATAATACAAACCATGTTTACATAGAATATTCAAAGTTTCTGAAAAAATACTGTTAAAAGATTAGCCGGCCAAGGCTTGGTGTGATATCTTGATATAGAAAAGGCCACCAAAGCCAAAATTGGCTCTGATTTAAAAAGAGTTGTTGATAGTGCCATACTCTTTCTGGTTAGCAGCTATTATTTTACAATAGTCAGCAGCATGACAATAACAACCACTTTTTATTTACTATTATTATTATGTTATTTAGTGCCTGACAGATAATTTAGTTTCATTACATAGTTTTATATAATGAATTTGTGTAATGGTGTTTGTAATTAGCTGGAGTACTTATCAAACTGTTGGGCTGTGCCATAAATCAAACCAAACTCTGTGTATTTTTATATCGACGCACGACTAGCTTGAAATATGAAGTAAATATTGAAATGGATGACTTGGTACATAGAAGCAGAACTGCAGATGGTTCCCAGCCTTGTCGCGTCTCACCGTAGCCATTAGATATTGAAAGTAGGACAGTTTAATGTTTGTTGGTCATATTTATTAGGCTGGTTTAGTTAAGTTTATTGTTTGTTACTAACACTCTAGCTATATACACAAAGCATTGTTTACAAAGTTAAGATAAACACATGGACTGCAGGCAAATAAACCATAGCCTAGAAATCTACTAAGTATCAATAAGTGGACATGACGGGTGAACACCTGTGATTGCTAAGATAAACGAAACGCGCGTCAAACATTGATATCAACATCGGAACTTCACTAATCTTATTGCAAAGCAAAAGGAGTAGAAGGAGGGTAACATATAACTGCTTCATTTATTGTCATTAGCCCCGTAATCGTCTCTCCATGACATTCTTCATCAGTCAACCGTGCCATTGCAGCTACGGGATGAGCTTTCATGGCTCCTTAGCCATTGTTTACTGAGAGAAGACAACAAAAACAAGCTATGCTTCATCAGCCCGTATGTGTTTATCGTTAAAATATTTCATGCCGATCGTGTGACAGCGAAATGAAACTCAACCCTACTGTAGCCTAAACATACCTACAGGTATCCATCAGGACCTGAGCGATAGCTGTGTGCTGCGTTTCTTCAAGATGTTCGTGGTTAAGAGCACATTAATCTTTTATTTAGTTTTTAATGATTTTATGATTGTTACACATATAAACAACAGAAGAGTCTCTAGGAGGGCACACAACTGTTCAACGGGAAACAATGAGAGGCCAGAGAATGAGTTAGTGGAAATCTTAGTTGCTTCAAGTTAAAGTTAGTATTTATCTTTAGACTTTTACATCTGCAGTATGTATATCGTAAGACCTCTATTTGAACACCACCTCTATTTGAACGCCACCTCCATTTGACCGCCACGTTGACAATCTTTGATCTTTACCCACAATATCAAGTGATCAGTAGTGAATTGTTCACCAAATCGTATTAATAATCAATCGTTTACATCAATAATAATAAACCCTCTCGTTGTCCAACTCCATAGCCACCTTTAAAAGCAACACCATACAAATAAGTAATTACTGTCTCAGGCTAATAGTAGTTCCTTCTTTAACGCGGTCTTGATACTTCAAAGTACATGTACATGTATGAAAAAAATGATTTACATTTGCAATGATAGATGAATGACTAGTTTTAGGCCGAAGGTTACGTTCAGCGAGCAAAACTTTTATGAGTAGCAGTTATGCTAAATGCAACACGTAAAAGTTGCCCCCCCAGAAATTGTTTGGACGTTGATACTGACTTGTTCAGCAATGCAAAAGAAGAGTTGAGGTCAGAAGATAGCTTATTGATCAACGTTCGCAACTCCTCTTCTATTGCACATAAAAATCTATTTTTTGCTGCAAACTGTAGCAATCATACCAATGAGTGCAATGAACTTCAATGCAACATTGGTAAATATATATATATAAAATAAAAATGTGTTTTTAAATTTACAATGAAATAAAAATTGAGAGCTTCAACAAATTGCATAGCAGGACCCAGGCTATAATATCATCGCGTGTTAACCCTTTGAACCCTGGCCACTTTTGTCAATGCGGTTCGGTAACCCTGGGCAATTTGTCTAACAATCCGAAGTTTTTGAACTTATACTAAATATATCTAAATTTTCTCATAATTTAATGATATTTGGCAAAATACTAGTAAAATAGTTGGGCATCCCACAGCAAACCTCAACATACAGAAAAAACAGTATTACACCATCATAAACTATATAAAAGTTGACAATAATAATACTTTAATTTTAATAATCAGAAACAAGGTTCGTACGATTTTAAAAACTCATAAAAATATTTACATTAGTATTATATTTTTCGAACACATGTTAATCCTCATTTTTTGACTCAAAATATACTGGAAAATTATGGTTAGTATCATAAAACTCATCTGCATCACAATCATTTATGACCTACCAACGAACGAGTCGTATCAATTGTTTCGCAATATCGTTCTAATAAATTTTTTTATTATAACGAAGGAAGTAGATCAAGATATTTGAAAACTGTTACAAAATACAAATGGAAGTAAAATTTCCGGTTTTACATCCTGTACAAGAATTAATTTGATTGGTTTCGCTCTTAAAAAATCGAAAACATTAAAGGTTACGATACAATACCGAAAATCACAGAAATTGATAGCGAAATAGCAAAAAAATGCAACAGATCAGTTACATCGGAAATTGTGTGAAAAAAATAGAAACAGCAATGGTACGTTTACTTCACATCTTTGAAGAAGAATCTTCCTCCAAAACCATTTAGGGTAACTCGACTGGAGGAGTTGTGTCCCTAGAAAATCTCTTCGGTAGAGGCGACGTCCTCCCAGATGGCTCTTTTGTGTAAAGAATTTATGACGCGAAACTTCTCTCTTTGTTTGAGAACCTTTTGAAAGTGGCTCATTATAATGTTGTGAAACGTATAAACATGCTGTTTCTGGATCTGTTCCAAACGTTTAATTCCAATGCGCATGCTCCAGTTTGGTCGAGAATCGAATTTATGGTCGAGATCTGAGACGAACAATTCTCAAATGTTTTGGTCGAAAATCGAGTTGGTCGAGAACCGAAGGTTCCACTGTATACTGTCTGAGTATTAAAAAGGCGAAACAGTATCCCATTCATGCTTTTAAAATCAGATAAATAACACGAAATAAAACAATAACATGAAACACTTTTGGTATGATGTAATATATTATTTTAAATATTTTATGGTAGCTCTACAGATGTAATAATATATATTTTTGGGTTTTATTGAGTTTTTTTAAACAATTGTTCGCAAAAGTGTTGCCAATTTGTTTGAGATATACTCGCAAACCCAACATACACGCATAAATAAGGTGAAAGGAGAGAAAAATGTGTCGCAAATGGTGTCTTTAGGTTTGAAAAAACCAAAATATTTAGAATGAACAGAACGGGTGCAGAGGGGTCCAGTTTTATTTCCTAATGGCATAAACAGAACTTATCAAGAAATAAATATTTTCCTTTAACTAGGTAAGGGAAAATATTTTAGGGTAAACTACAGCAGTAGGGTAAACCGCGACAGTAGGGTAAACTGCGGCTGTAGGGTAAACTGCGGTAGTAGGGTAAACTGTGGTAGTAGGGTAAACTGCGGCTGTAGGGTAAACTGTGGCAGTAGGGTAAACAGCAGTAGTAGGGTAAACTGTGGCAGTAAAGTAAACTGTAGTAGTAGGGTAAACTGTGGTAGTAGGGTCAACTGTGGTAGTAGGGTAAACTGCGGCTGTAGGGTAAACTGGTGAATGATAGAAGATATCATAATAGGTCTCTATCACCAGAATATCCAGTAAATTCATTCAGTATAACAAACTTTAAAACAACCTCAAAAGACTCAGTAGGTACTATTATAGTAAAGCATTACAGTAATCAGGATAGGTAGAGAACCAGATGTGACCTCAAGTTTATTAGCTTGTAAACCTACTTGGGTGTTGCATGACGGTCAATTGTAATTTATTAAATTCTATAACATAGAATTGCCAATTGCATGAGGACTCGACTGCAGCTCTATCATTGATCACTTCTATAAAGCATGGAGACAAAATAATTGTCATTACAGAATATCACAAGAGTAGCTTTGTAGCTGATACAGTTAAGAATGCGCATGAGCCTGACATATACGTATATTACGAGAGAACATTGACACCTACCAGCAGGTGCTTGCAAACCAGCACGCAGTGCGTTGCAAGTCTTGGGGATTAATAAACATTAACACTTAGTCAAGTGCAACTCGCTTATGGAGGAAAACTGTGAGCCATATATTATGAAGGCGTCGAGCAGAACTCGATTCACCCTCAGATTGTCTGTTTCTTGACCTTCCCAGGCCCGGCCAAAAGCAAACCTTAGCTCCTTTTTTTCTTTAGTCTGAGTACCACATTATCTCACAAACCCTTAATAAGCTTACACACACATTTACTTCTGTGATTTTGTAATTATGCAATACAGCTGCCGGTATCACCTCATGCTGGGTTAAATTAATGGCTTTGGTGTTATTTACAAGTCGCTTCTCTTGTCAGCTGTAACAATATGTGAAGGTCAGCGGCCTTCTCTAACTCTGATTTAAGGCTGCTATCGGCATGCCCTAGTACTACACTTGAGAGCAAAACATTCTACAGATGTTTATTTGAAGCAATAACAGCGCTGGTGGTGCCATTCCTGGTGATGACAGATAGTAACAGCAACAGATATTGTGTTGAGGTTTCTCAGAATTACAAACAGTCTAGCAGCTCCTGTTCAAAGCATACCCAACTATACAGCATACCAACTATACAGCTTATTCAACTCTAGACTTTGCTAAACTTAGAGCTATTTATTCAACTCTAGACTTTGCTAAACTTAGAGTTATTTACAATATAGACTCGAGATCATTACTTGATGAACATTGTATTTAGAGTAAAATCTTGCTTCTACCTCGCAGCCAAGGTAGAGCGGCTAGAGGCTATAGAGAGCAAACTCTATATACATTTTCATTTAAAGGTACACTCGCAACAAAATTCACATTACAGTTATTTGGCACCAAAATATTTGCCATGTTTTACTCTGCTGTATTTTAGGCGCAAAATATTTGGACATGTGATTACACACTCTTAAAAGCTCAAAAACGAAACGAACAGTTCACCGCAGCGATCACAAAAACGCCGTAGGTCGGAATCCTTTTCCGAAAGGGCTCAAATGGGATGTAGATGAACAAGATGGCTTCTGTTTACGCTTTTATGCAACCTTATTCGTATATTTTCACAAATATACTTCACGCATTCAATAAAACCATGTCTATTGTCCTTACGCGTCTATTTCATCATTATCGTAATGCTGTCACTTTGAGCACTGACATCTCAAAACCTACCGTAAAAAGTCGTCTAATATTTTAACCTTAGCTCGAAGGAGTGCATATCATCCTCTGATAAATATGACGAGCCTGTTGGTCAATAGTCGAAAAATGCTGCAGAAATTATCCGCGCTATTTGGCAGGAAGTATGGGTAACATGATCGGATTACGACTAGACGATTAGACCAAGCCGAAACTGTAAAGTAGCGAGCATCTATATTTGACACGGGCTTTTTGGTAAAACCCGAAGTGTTTGTCATAAACTAGTGCTACGAGACGTTTTATATTGAGCCTTTTATTGGCCTTCCAATTCACGTGGTAACATCACGTGTCAAAACAATAACCAAAATGTTTGAGAGCGTCATCAAAATAGATTCCAAACAACAGCGTTTTCGTGATGGCTGTGGTGAACTGTTCGTTTTTGAGCTTTTTAATAGATTGTATTCACATTTCCACATATTTTGCACGTACAACGCAGCAGAGTAAGACATGGTGAATCTTTCGATACCAAATAACTGTAATGTGAATTTTGTTGCAAATCGTCCTTTAAGGAGAAACATCTAGATTAGTCCATGGCATAGCCTTCAAAGTAAAACATGGGTCATAACCTGAATAACTTTGGGGTTCTTACATAATCTGTGTTTCATTAAATATATGATGTCATCTGATTGCTGCAGTTGACCTCTCATATTCTCTATAGGATCTCCTGCTAAAGAGGAAATGCTCTCCTCTCGGTATGACTAATAGTAACGTATTCTGCCTAAAATGTCTAGTAGCACAATCTGGTTCTTTTTGTCTCGGATAACGCCTTTCACTCATGGATAAGGTGCAGATGACCAAATTTGACACGCTCTACATGATCTGTAATTTTGACAGATACTCAACAAAAACTTATCTGTTAAACAAATCTGACGGCCATTGTGTGATCATTTTGTACCAGCACAAGAACAGCCATTATTGCTCAAGTTATTCAATAATAAAAGCTAAAAAAGCATTCCACATGAAAACTACATTCAGACATAAAACATTAGTTATAAGCTAGAGGGGTGAAACGCTAATGGGTAGTCCATGTCATGAAAAATAAAAAACCACATTCAGGGAAAAGTGAACTATATACCCAATGGACTCATAAACAAATAAAAAGCTAACAAAGCAAATGAACACCTACATTTTTAAAATGATCTCTGCATTTAGATGTGTTAATTTTAACAGAAAACGAGATAAATCAAGATAAAACGATTCTAAATATACAAGCCTTAAATTATTGACTGTCTTCTAGACAAACAGAAACCAATATAAAGTGATTTTTTTATAAAAAGAGAAAGCATTTATATATTAAAAAAGAGAAAGCATTTACGGATAAAAGATAGTTTTCAGAACTGCACTAACTAATTAGGGCTAGAACACAGATGTAGTCAGGACACAGATGAGCGGCATAACTGAAGGCAGCATTGAAGACTAGAATGTTGACAGTTTAGTCAGTACTGCATTATCTGGTTTGCATGAGTAGGTTGGACATAAAAGGCCTCTTGTTTACTAGCCTGAGAAAGAAGTAATCAGGCCTAATAACTGTGTATGCAGCGTGTGCGTGTTCATTGTTTCAGCATGAAGGCTCTTGATTAGCTGGTCAGAAGCAGTAAACAGTGCGAGAACAGGCTCAGTAATCAATACCTCCAGTCTTTCCACTTCCCTAGACATGCTCAATCGGGATCAAACAAATGATTGTTTTCCTGCCGTCCACTGAGAGTCTACACTATTTCAATAGCGGCAGCAAGCCAAAGTGCACTGCCACAATGGATCTCAGTGAAAATAAAAATCTCAAACAATTCAGCTATTTTTTATATGGTAAATGGAGAAGACTCTATCTCATGACCAGGAGAGTTGATGATATTGACTGTGTTTATGTGCAAGGTATTCTAAAGTCTAAAATTAATTTGGCGTGAAAACTAGATTGTAATAAGACAAAATCTCATTGCTTAGGATATAGATTTAAATTGTTGTCCTTTTAGAGTAGATATTGCTGATACACCAGTTTGTCAATTCTGTAATTTAGACTAATTGTGAGATCCCTGTGATCGAAAAGGTCCGCATTAATATATAGCATATTAAAAAAGTTGAGAGCTTGACTCGTTCATAATCAACATTTCAAACATCCAAGAGGTGTCAGCAGCATCTTCAAAAGAGTTTTTGACTAATGCTAGCTATAACCTTCCCATACTGCACCAACTAGGACGTATGCATTTGCACATATGGAGTCAACAGTCTGAAACGCATAGATGTACATTCACTTTTTAAAATGTTTGTTCTATTTAAACTTACACATCTTATCCTATTATTATAAAATGCCATATTTGTTTTTTGTATCTACATTGTATAAACAATAAAGGCTGCATAATCTAACATAAGGCTTTTTATCTGTACTCCTTGCTCTATCCCGACTGAATCTTGTCAAGGAAGACAAATCCCCATTGTTATTATTCCAGTTACGCTTGAGCGATCTAGAGCATCTAACAATATTCATGCTGTCATGTTGGTAAATTAGCATTCACAGCTGGCGCGCAATGGTAATATAAAGTATACTAGATGGGTTCAATGCGTCTTCATCAGCAGTAGGTTCCAAAAAGTATGCCGTGAAAGCCGTCTGGCAAATAGTGTAGTAATTGTATAGCTCCAAATTAGCAACTCGGAAACCCTTAAAACTGCAAGTTTTGAAAGCTTGACGACACACGCCTCAAAATCTAAGAGAACAGAAAAGTATCCATAGCAGTCGAACGGAGGATACCGCAGGTCTAGGATGACGCATGCTAATTTTTGGGTCCAACCAAAAAAATCATCAGGCTGTAATGCAAAATAATCAACTGATCTAAAAAATCAGCAATTAATATACACACGAGAAAATAACTTGAATACCAGTCGTAATTAACAAATATCTAGCATGCAATGGAGATTTACGCTAATAAAAAGGGCATGCATACTAAGCTGCTATAAGATACATGTTATTTCTATTTTGGGTAATGCATCTTTCTTATTTATTTCTTATATTTACGTACGAGTTATTGGCTGCTCTTACCTTCTCGACTGTCGCATGAATTATTTCCACTCAGTCGGTGTACACCACAGCGTGTTGTCGAAACAAATAATCAACATAAGAAAGCTAGCGTCTCTCTTCCCTTAAGAAGCGCTTTTTACTAAAGCATTCAAGCTAATGAAAATCTTTTGCAGAAATAGTAAGATTATTGGCACCGCTGTTTACTACTTCCTTTCCGTCTCACCGTCACTCCATTCGTCCCGAAGCTTACAATAGAGGCCGTAGTACTTGAATGTATACAAATACTAGCTGACTACGCATCTAAACTTTTTAATAAACAACTACTGAATGAAAAATAATTTTGCTAAATTGTAAAATAAAGCTAGACCTATTTTAACATACAATAATTAATGTAAATTTTTGTACAATTATTTATAACTAGCCAAATAACATTATTGAAAATTATCGCGTACGAATACGCAGTATCCGTATTTACGTTCCAGCAAATCCTTGTGTCGTCGTTTTCGTGTAACAATAAATGTATTATGTAGCTATACTCAAAGAATTAGTTTATAGTAAGTTATAAATATACATTATAAAAAAATATTATGCACTATTTAGAAGCACTCTGTATATCATTTTGCAAAGCCAACTCAATAAAAGTAACAATACTAAACGTATTGAACGCGTATTAAAGTGAAAGCGTGAGCGTGGTCATGGCGTGTGAACTATTTGCAAAACCGGTTAGGTAGCTTCTGTTTATATATTCTTGCGCGCTTTCAGTTTCTGGGTTTCAGTTTTTAGAAAACAAAAATTGTTTGGTTTAATAAAAATGAATAATCTATTTAAATTATGAGCAAATTAAAAAAAGATTGCAGAGTATTTCATTAACTAGTTTCGTAACCTTCTGTAAGCAACTGCAAGATTGGAAAACGCTCACGTGTATAATAGGTATGATACAGCAACCAGACAGCGATGTGTGAATAAACGAGAGTTGCAATACTATGTTTTCCTAATTCGACCTTGTGGTAGGATAATTCCGAATTGATGGTCTGGCCAAAAACGCAGACAATGAAGTACAGTGTAGGCGTGCCTACAACGTAAATATTCCGTTCCAGGAACGTTTACGTTGTAGGAAATTCACGTAATAAGAACAGTAAAATACATGTAACTTGCCTAATCCGTTCCAAGATCTTTTCAAACTCAACCCTTTGGCCATGTAAAATAAAAAAATACTTGGTGTGGCTTTTTTTATTTCATGGGCTGCATTGAGGTAGCCATGAATCAATGGTAGGTCATTGACTGGCACGAGAGTGTAGAATTGCTGGTGAATGACTAATATTTTCTATTTGGAAAGAGCCCACACGATAAATTCGTCGTGGTTCTTGTCTTTATTTTGTGAACAGAAAACGGAATATAAGAATACACGAGATCATTGTGAGAAAATACGAAAGAAAAGATAATTGACCATAAAGATCCTAACATGAAATAAACATTAGTCAGTTAGTGTTCATTGAGGCATAATGCATTGTTTCTCAACACGCCCCCGCAATGTTTATGCCTGTGTTTTGTGTCAGGTGCTGGTGTTGTACCTTCCCCAATGGCTTTGTCAGGATGTCGGCTAGGTTATCGCTACTTTGTATGTTCGCTACTACTGATATTCAGCATTGTCACGCTCACGGATGAAATGATATTTTTCATCTATATGCAGTGTGCGGCTCATCTGAAACAGACATTTTGTTGTAAGCGATATAGCACATGGCTTGTTACAGTAAATGAAAGTTCTCGGTGGTTGAGCGATAGAATGTCCTAGTGATACGCAGGATTCACGTAGATAAATCATTTCCTTTACAGCTTCAGCGAGAGCAATGTATTCAGCCTCACATGGTAATAGTGCAACAGTCGGTTGTGTCCTGGTTCTCCACCTAATAAAACCAAGTGTAAACATAATATATTCCAGTGGTCAATCTTCGGGACTCTTCGTCTCCGGCCCAGTGTGAGTCTCAATAGCCAGTTAAATTTCTGTGTCTTTGTGTAAACGTCAGCTTGTAGTGTTTGGTTGCTTGGATGTATCGAAACAGGTGTTTCAGTGCCTCGAGTAGAGGTTTATCAGGGCTGTCGAGATATTAGGGCAACTTGGAAACTGTTCAACAGATATCTGTTTGAGTGGCTGTGATGAGGTGCGAAAGACCGCCTATGGCTGCTCTATAGGGATAATTATTCATGTCATCAGTTGCTGCGTTGTTGTTAGATAATAGCTGCATTCCCTTTTCAGCGAGTGCTGCTGCCGGTTGCAGTTTTCCATCTTGAACTTGCGCAAGGTCTCGGTTGTGTTCCTCTCTTGGCTCATGTGGTAATGTCCCTTTTACCAAATGAAAAGCCAATGCTGAGGCACCAATTAAATCTCCCTCAGTCATCAATGTGAAATCTCTTGTTCAAAAGTTTTTTTGCATAGTCGATCATTGTTGGTTTGTTGCTCGCAATGATGATGTCATCGACCCAGAACAAGGTTAGAGTTTGGTTTCCGTGATCAGCTTTTGTATAGATACATGGGTCACTTGAGTTTGGGGTGAATCCTTTTGATGTCAGGATTTCGGTCAGGGTCTGATACCAGTTACAGCAGCTTTGTTTCAGGTCGTAGATAGATTTTTTCAGATGACAGCTGATTTTTGTGCCATCTTGTGTTTTTTCTTCCTAATCTTGTGATTGCACAAAATAAATTTTTTTGTCTATGAGGGCATTCAAGTATGCTGATGCTTGATGAGTTCTCGACGTTCATTAGTAGCTTTTTGCAGTAAAGTCCGGATTGATGCAAGTCTTATGGTAGGTGAAAAGGTTTCTTCATAGTCTATTCTCTGGGTCTAAGAATAGCCTTTGACCACATATCTGGCTTTATATTTCACTTGTCCAAAGGCTTCTCCTTGCTCCAGGGCATAAACCCAACGCCCTTTGGTTTCATTTCCGTTTGTAGGTAAAAACTTGACCTCCCATGCTTTGTTTTTTTTCAGAGTGTTTACTTTTAGGTTCATTGCTTCCTGCCATGTGTCTCTTTCATCAAATTTCCTGGCTTCTTCAGAGGTGGGAGGCACATTTTATACTGCCCTGTACGCATAGTCAACTTTGACTGTTTTGTGAACATTGTCAGATAAATATTTTTGGTTCCTTTCTTTGTCTGTTGGGATGCGTTTTGGTCTTTGTAAGGTTTTGGGCAGGTTCTTGTAGTATGGCATTACCCTTTGGTGGGTAATTTTTGCTTTTTTTAGTTTGTTTTGGAGTAGGTTTTTGTGGTATGACATCACCTGTTTGTGCGCCATTTCTGCTGGAATTTGTTTGTTCTTCAGCAGGTTCTTGTGGTATGACATCACTTGGTGTGTCATTTTTGCTAATATTTGGGGTTCTTCAATTGAATCATCATCCATATCCGAGGCTCCAGTTTTATGGATCTGAAAAGTTCTTGAAGTTATGATCGTGTTTCTTTCTGTCAACACTGTGTAACTCTGACGTCTTTTGTGTATACCTAAGTAGGTGCCAGATTGGTCTCGGTCCTGCAACTTTGTTTTGTGATCCTCTGAGTAGTAGGTGCATGGTTAGTCAAATAGATAAAACTTCCTCATGTCTGGTTTGATACTAGCCTGTCTTGACAAACTGTTGTTTTTGCAAAGTTGTCCCCCCGGCAAGCGAAGCGAGCAAAACAACAGCTTGTCACAATACGCACTGCCCATGATGCATCAGCTGTACTGAAAGGGAGTTGTTCTCTTCCGTCTATGCGGCTTGGCTGCGATGTTATGTCAGTCGCTCCGTTAGTAATCATAACGGATTTAGCCCAAAAATTTATGTAGAAAAAAATAAGATAACAACGTTTAACCAGAGACCAGTCTATGCGCTAAACTTTAGTAAAACTTTCTATGATTAGACTTTAGATGTTCAATTCTCACTTGTGGAAAGTGAGGAGAATCGATTGATCAATGCACATCTTTAACTTCCACAACCAAAGCTTCGAATCGTTGGCTTGGCGTACTTATGCTTTTGTTAAGCATTTATTTATTTTTAAAATTACAATCGCAGTCTAACTTCCAAATTGAAAGCTATCAGTAGATACGTGTTAGAATGACATACATGTATCTATGAATGACATATATTTATTGTATTTGTTTTATTGATTACAGGATGTTCATGTGGTCCCACCAGCGGAAGCAGCTTTATCAGTGTGGAAACTGCCATAAATGGGAAATAGAGACTTGAATGTGTGCTGCATAAACCATGATGTTTTGTTTGAGTTTGCTGCAGTAGATGAATTTGTTCTATTGTATGAGCTGAAACTATGTGAGTGGCAACAACTTGGATGGATGTTTTTAATAAAAGCTTTATGCCGAGATGAAAATTTCTTTGCTTGTAAAAATTATATAATAAAATAATATTGCTGAAGATAATGCAAAACATTATTTGCAGAACATTGAATACATCATAGCCTCATTGACACCTGTGCTGAAGTCTCGTCTGATAGATGAAGTGTAATCAGAGCTGCATGGACAGGCACTTTTGCATAGCTTGACCATTTGTTTAGTACTTGAATCAACTAATCAAATGTGACCAGTGAATTTTTTATACAAATTGATACCAATAATGACTCGATAACGTTGACAGTCGAGTATACAATGTACATGACTTTTAGGGATGCAGTTGGTTTTGCCACATATTCTTTTCAAAGACGCAGCTTGCTTATTTCACTTAGTAAGAAACTAGTTTTCGGTGTGGGCAATGATATACAGCCTCTCCCCCCAAAGATATGCGACGGGCATCATGTGACCGGGGCTTTTGGGGGCTGTATATCCTTAGTGTGGGTAGCGACAGAACTGTGCCAATACAAAGACCCTATTCTACGTGGTTTGCTTGACATAATTACTGTAGACTGGTAGAATTGGTAGTCGGTACTAAGATGTTTACACAGCATTTAGAAGAAGCTAATATGACAAGTTTTTAATTTCTCTTGTTTGAGACATTGGTAAAAATGTATCTGTAGATGAATTTAAAATTTTATTCTAACCAACATGAGCAAATACAAGATAAAATATGTGCCAATAGGGCCGCATAGGACTAGACTTTTATCGCAATAGCCGATGTGAATAGGAGAGATAGAGACAGGTTGTATCACGCGTTGCATCATTTTGGGCAAGTGTGGCCATGTTTTTTTGGCCTGAGCGTTTTTACCGCGCTCAAAATTTTTCCATTTTATTCTTCAAATATCTTGACAATGATATCGCCTAACACAACAAACGACATATCAACTGATAGACAAAGAAAAATACTTTCTATTAAAATCAACTCAAGTTTGACGCAGCCACAACGTTAAAGGCTGTTGTGGCATCATCTTTGTGACGAAGTGGGTGTGTATCGTAATGCAGAACTTTAAATTCCAAGATTTTGATAGATATGGCTGGACACACACACACACACAAACACACGCACACACACACAAACTTTGAGAAATATAAATATAGATAGAGCATGACTATTTATAGCATATAGTATATGTAACATGATTATTTAGATATATATATCTACTGTAGGCCTATATCTTAATATAGTATCTAAATGTATATGGATATACATTAGCTGTGCTACCCGGCGTTGCCCGGGTAATAGAAAAGTATTTGGGCAGAAAATTGATTTGTATTTAACATATAACAACATTTGCCATTCTAAAATTCTAACAACATATCGTGAGAAAAGTGTTTGGTCTTATAAACAATGAAAAGTAATGAGAGTCACCCCACTATTAGCCTGGCATATTGCCAATGGAAAGTTTCAGTACCCTTAATAATGTGAGCCAAAAGCTTCTTGTGACATTACGCTATGACCATGCGTCCTAGCAAAGCCGGTGGGTATTTGCTCCAATATTCTTGAGATATACCTCTATGCCATAGTTAGTCTATTAATCTCTGTGGTCTATTGGATAGGGTGTTGGACTTACAAACGATAGGGTCCAAGATCCAATCTTTCTCGGTGCAGACATTTTATTCCAAGATTTTAAGATCTATAGCCGGAATGCAGACAGGCTACATCCATACTTTGAGAAATATATATATACATGTATATAGATATGTATATACTAGCCTAAAGCTCGGTGGTGTACGAGTATTAAAAACAGATTATGACCAGTGGCAGGTAATTGAGTTGCCTGCCACCTTGCCAATGACTAATTTGAGTAAGCTACTATAAGTGTTACTAAACTTATTAATAAAAGGGAAAGGGTATCAATGCAGTTTCTGTCTGATTGAAAATTAGTGAATAACTCAGTAACTTAACTAGGAACGAACTATGTGTTTGCTGACAGAAGAAGTGAATAAAGGTCAGCTGTGATTCCTGATGCTGACAGTGATTTTTCTAAAAACTGAGTCAAAATTTGTAGTTTTTAGGTCACGCCCTATATATCACTAGAGCTTCCCAAGTGAAACATGTTGAATAAAACATGTTCACTTGTCACTACAGAGCAGCTTCACAAACTATCTTACGCACTAAACATGTTCATCTGTCACTACAGAGCAGGGATCGCTAAACATATTATGGAAATTTTTACTTTTCCATATCCATTTCCATAAACATAAATATTTCCATAATTTTATGGAAATGGATATGGAAACTTTATTTTAGAAATATGGAAATGTTATGGAAATGGAAATAATATGGAAATGAATAATGGAAATGTTATGGAAATGGAAAAAATATGGAAATGAATTATGGAAATGTTATGGAAATGGAAAAAATATGGAAATGATTTATGGAAATATTATGGAAATGGAAATAATATGAAAATAAATTATGGAGATGTTATGGAAATGGAAATAATATAGAAATAAATTATGGAAATGTTATAGAAATGGAAAAAACTATGGAAATAAATTATGGAAATGTTATGGAAATGGAAATAATATGGAAATAAATTATGGAAATGTTATGGAAATGGAAAAAAATATGGAAATGACTTATGGAAATAATATGGAAATGGAAATAATATGGAAATAAATTATGGAAATGTTATGGAAATGGAAATGATATGGAAATAAATTATGAAAGTGTTATGGAAATGGAAAAAATTATAGAAATGAATTATGGAAATGTTATGGAAATGGAAATAATATGGAAATAAATTATGGAAATGTTATGGAAATGGAAATAATATGGAAATGAATTATGGAAATGTTATGGAAATGGAAATAATATGGAAATAAATTATGGAAATGTTATGGAAATGGAAATAATATGGAAATTAATTATGGAAATGTTATGGAAATGGAAATAATATGGAAATAAATTATGGAGTGTTATGGAAATGGAAAAAACTATAGAAATGAATTATGGAAATGTTATGGAAATGGAAATAATATGGAAATGAATTATGGAAATGTTATGGAAATGGAAATAATATGGAAATAAATTATGGAAATATTATGGAAATGGAAATAATATGGAAATGAATTATGGAAATGTTATGGAAATGAAAATTGTGACAAACACGTAATCCCTGCTACAGAGCAGCCTCACAAACTATCATAAGCACTAAACATGTTCACTTGTCACTACAGAGCAGCTTCACAAACTATCCTAAGGGCTAAATATGTTCACTTGTCACTACAGAGCAGCTTCACAAACTATCCTAAGCACTAAATATGTTCACTTGTCACTACAGAGCAGCTTCACAAACTATCATAAGCACTAAACATGTTCATTTGTCACTACAGAGCAGCTTCACAAACTATCTTAAGCACTAAACATGTTCATTTGTCACTACAGAGCAGCTTCACAAACTATCCTAAGGGCTAAATTTGTTCACTTGTCACTACAGAGCAGCTTCACAAACTATCATAAGCACTAAACATGTTCATTTGTCACTACAGAGCAGCTTCACAAACTATCTTAAGCACTAAACATGTTCATTTGTCACTACAGAGCAGCTTCACAAACTATCCTAAGGGCTAAATTTGTTCACTTGTCACTACAGAGCAGCTTCACAAACTATCCTAAGCACTAAATATGTTCACTTGTCACTACAGAGCAGCTTCACAAACTATCATAAGCACTAAATATGTTCACTTGTCACTACAGAGCAGCTTCACAAACTATCCTAAGGGCTAAATATTTTCACTTGTCACTACAGAGCAGCTTCACAAACTATCATAAGCACTAAATATGTTCACTTGTCACTACAGAGCAGCCTCACAAACTATCATAAGCACTAAATATGTTCACTTGTCACTACAGAGCAGCTTCACAAGCTATCATAAGCACTAAACATGTTCACTTGTCACTACAGAGCAGCTTCACAAACTATCCTTAACGCTAAATATGGTCACTTGTCACCACAGAGCAGCTTCACAAACTATCCTTAATGCTAAATATGTAAGAAACTTGAAAATAAGTAACAAATTTTTTTGAGCTGCGAATGTAATCCCAGGGCTGATACTCCCCCTAAAAGGCCCATTAGGTTTGGCCCAATATCACGTTTTGGGGGGGGTTTCAGACCATGGAGCACAGTCAGTGAATTTGCTACTTTAAGGGGGGTTTCTACAACCAAGCCAGTAAAAGGGCTCATGTTCATTAAGGTTTTATTCAGCCAAAGTAATACCAAGTATTTGCACAGAATTTCCAGTCTTCATTTTAATGCAGATTGCTGCTGCCTGCTTGCTGAAGGGAAAAGTAAGGGAAAAGAGACAGTCGACACTGCATCATCTTAGCAACCCTTTATTAATATACTCATAATGAATGATATGATATTTATTTCATTGACAGGCTATTCATTATGTTTTCCTTTGTAAATGGAAATGATGATCTGATGGTTGATGTTTGGAATCAGTTTTATTAACCCTTTTGCAGGCATGGCGACATTTTGTTGTTTTGCGATAAAGACGTTAGCGGGCAGAGCGACTATTATGTCACCACACGAACGATTTTTATAAATTGATTTATGGTTAGCTAATTACCTTTTTTTGTTCAATTTCTTACCAATGGTAAATTACAATATATTGGTCTCTGTTAGCAACAAAAAATAAGCCGTTTGCAGAAGAAAAAATGATCTTTTTTGCAATACTAAACAAACGCAAAATCCGAAATAAAAACGTATTTAAATAAAATTCAGAAATTTATTGTAGCTTTTTTCTGCTTTATTAATGCATGAATTATATTGGATGTTTAGCGGTGCGTGGAACCTGGGTGCCCCCTAGGGAACTCCCAGTGTTTAGGGGGTGTATTTCAAATTGACCAACCAGGTGATTGGAGTACAATATCAAAGTCTGGGCCTATCCAGGTGGTTGTTTCATTCAGAGTATCAGCCCTGAGAATGTAATTACACCATCTTAAAAAATAAATTCTTATGTCTAGACTAATAACCTTGGAAAATATTCAAACGTTCATCCTGGACCAATGTTCCTTTATATTCCCATTCGAATGCTTTAGTAGGTCCATTTTTCGATTGTTTGTTTACCTACTGAGCTTTTAACGAGGTTACTTTCTTTGAAAATAATGCTAATATGGCTGCCTTTTTTTTCGCGATAATACTGATTTATAATAAATATATAATATATATAATAATGATTTTATGTTGAACTTTTGAGTTTTTCTATTGGTGTATTATGAACATCTAAGCTTTTTTAAATGACTTTCATTTTGGCTCTTTCTCAACCCTAAAACACAATTAGTGAGTTTTCATACAGTGATGGTGTAGCAACACGCTAGGTGCTCCAGGGTGCCGAAGGGACACGTTGGGTGCTCCAGTGTCGAAGGGACATGCTGGTGCTCCAGTGCCAAAGAGACACGCTGGGTGCTCCAGTGCCGAAAGGACATGCTGGGTGCTCTAGTGCCGAAGGGACACGCTGGCTGTTCCGGTGCCGAGGGGACAAGCTGGGTGCTCCGGTGCCAAAGCGCAACGCTGGGCCAACAAGCAGATCGTGTTTCCATATGGTGCTTTAGTAGAGCAATGGTTGTGTGACGCCTTTTGTCAAGCCATAAGTCTGAATATGCGACAAAAGAAAAGCAAAACCTATGGCACAAGCACGATTATGTCCCCATTGGTGGTTAAGGCCATTTCCATGGCAGAAATATGGTGTATCGCATGAGTGTTTTGCTTCCAAACGGCGACTATGAGTCATGATAGAATAAGAGCGACGCGACTGTTTCCTTGATGGCATTACAGGGCTATAAGAGAGTGTGTCGCTAAGCTATCACTGAATGGAAACTTAGAAATTACCACAAATATGGCTACCGCTATTACTCTCCGGAGACATCGCCAATTCATTTACTCGACATGTTTACAAACTTTTAACTAACCGATATCTTTGGACAATAGTTGGCTGAACTGTACTAGACACTAAATCTAATGCTGCTTCTTTTACAGTCACACTAAGATCCTGCTTATTCTTTGTCTTGTAGGCTTTGCTCATTTCTTTCCGACTACTGACTCATTTCTTTTCGACTACTGACTCATTTCTTTTCGACTACTGACTCGTTCAACATTTCCGATTGCAGAAATGCTTCTTATAGTTTTTCACTTTCTGTAACATAATCTAGCCTAAATGATTTCTAGCTTAATGTGGATATGACTTAATGTGGCTAAGAGATTGCAGACTATAAAGGACAGTAAACAATCAAGACATACCAGACATAAGTAATAGTAGTAAAGTTACAACAATGTAGTCAGGAATTATATTAAGCTGCGAATTTATGGGTGCAAACTGCTCTACTGCAGATGAAGTTCAATGTGAGTATCATAAAAACAAAGATTAACAAGGATCATCTAGTTTAGACTAGCTTTTGATGGAACCCCAAGAACTTGGTGAGACTTTCTTAGTGGTTCGTCCAGTCAGCACATTTGATTTCATTTACTTTATAATATATACCCATAAGCATACATATATAATTATAAATATTTCTCAAAAATTGTGTGTGTGTATCTGTCCTTTGGTATGTCCGGCTATAGCTATGAAAATCTTAAAATGAAGAATCCGTATCACAGAATATTTGATCTCAGATCTCCGTTCACTAGTCCAATCTCCTACCAATTAAGCTACATGAGCTTGATGAATTCATTAGGCGATATATGTCGTTATATGAGTGCAAATAAGCTACTGCTCTCCGTTACAGCACAACATCATGGGGCAGCGTCATGGCTCAATGTCATAATAAGCGGTAGCATATTTTTATGCGTGCTCAATCGTGATAGCAAGTAGTTAGCTCTTATTAGTAAGCTTACTCAAATTAGCCATTGGCAATGTGCCAGGCTAATTGCAAGTGGCTCCAGAGGTGGCTGCAGGGGGGGGGGTCGGCAATTAACCAGGCTCGGTCACAGTAATACATGATACCTGACCCGGCTCAGTGACCAACTTAGCCCTTTCTACTTCCTCTACTCAGTCGAGTAGTTCAGCATCTTTTTAAAAGGCATGGTACAGGCTAATATCTTCTGATCCATTGTGTCTAGAGTGTCGACCAGGTGTGTCTCAACTCGAACTTTTCTGTCGATAACAGATTGGCTAAAAATACAGCCTGGTCAGAGCACTCTTGTGAGTTGCTAGGGAGCTTGGCAGTACTCTCTGATGCAGCCGGACCCGTGCTCCGATACAAGGACGCAGTCTCGTCTTCTTATTCTGGCAAACCTGCCAGCAACTCTTCTCTTGTAGATTCTAATGACTTCAGCATCTCAGCCAAAGAGTGTAAATTTTTGTCAGAGCTTGTCATCGTTTTATGAGCATTTGACAAGTTTTAGCAGTCTTATGCACAATACTGTGCCTGACTGACTCATCAGAAACAAAAAGGTTTTGTCATCAGTCTCATTAACACCTCTGCTCACTTGAGCTCTGGCAGCATTATGTCTGTGGCAATGATGCCTTTGGAGATTGGCTATTACCATGGTTAACCACTCCTACTACCCATAAACGTCATGTGGCTGAGTGCTCCGGGCTGGCCGAAGGTTATGCTTAGTGACCCCAGAGGCCTTATTCTCTGAGCTAGGAAGCTTTGCTGATGCTTGGTTTGCAGGCTGGCCAGTTCTCCAGGAATTTCTTGTTCTTGCTTTCTCTGCTGTTTTTTCTGTTCTTGTCTCCTTCGGAGCTCCTGCAGTCTGCATTATAATTTTTTGCTGAAAGCAGGGTAGGTGTAGCCCTCTGTCCTTTGTCTGACCAGCTCTAACTCTACTTTTTTTCCTGTCTCTTCGCCCTTGCTCCTTTCGTGTAGGGCCCTCTTCAAGGCTTTATGGTTTCCTGTTTCTTAGCCCTTGCTCCTTTCGTGTAGGGCCCTCTTCAAGGCTTTATGGTTTCCTGTCTCTTAGCCCTTGCTCCTTTCGTGTAGGGCCCTCTTCAAGGCTTTATGGTTTCCTGTCTCTTAGCCCTTGCTCCTTTTGTGTAGGGCCCTCTTCAAGGTTTTATGGTGGCCGGTGCCTGTTCAGCTCTCACTTTGCACCGAGGACTGGCCCTGTTGCTCTACCATACAAGTAAGGTTTGGCCAGACCTTTCAAACTTGGAAAGGCCCTACAAATTCTGCCTATAGTTTAGAGTTGTCTCCTCACCTATTTCATTTTATTTAGGAGCCATACCCAGTCTCCTGGTGCATACATTGGAGGCTCTTCTTAGTCTTTTTTGCCGGATGGCAATCTGCTCCTCTCAGAAGGCCAAGTGCACTTTCTCCATCTTCTTCAACATGTTCACCACATACTCATGTGAGGGCTAGTCCTCGGGCGGTACAAAATTGAACTCTAGCTGGTCAGGAAGTTGCAACTCTCGTTTGAGCATTAACAGGTTAGCCGTCTCTTCAGTGATTGAGTGTAACATTCCACGATATGCTCGCATCAGCTGAAAAAGCAACCTTTCCTACTCTCCCTGACCCTGGGTCAGCAGTAAGGCTAGCAAGGAGTTGCCCAGCTACTGTTTATTGCGCTCGACCACACCATTGTCTTGAGGGTGATAAAGGGTGGTGTGAGTCTTTTCCCCCTGCCAGAGTTGACACAGTTCATTCATCAGTTGACTCTCAAACTGTACACCCTGGTCGGTGTGAATTTGCTTTGGTAAGCCTATGTAGCAAAACACATGTTCATCCATCGCATTTGCTACCATTGGAGCTGCGGCCTTCGGAAGAGCTATGGCATCCTACCACCTCGTGAAGTGGTCCATCAGCACCAGGATTTACTTATTCCCACTTATTTGGCCTCGGCCCACTAGGTCTATGGCCACCTTCTGTCAAGGGCGTAAGGCATAGATATAGGTAGTAAACCCTAGATTGGCGAACAGCTATCATTACAATGGAGCAAAAGTGAGGCCTATAATTGGCCGTTGTTCTCACAACGTTACATCGCAGTGATGCGCATAACGGCAACAGAGCCTTCAGCTGAGCAATGAGTTTAGTAGTGCGAGCATGCTTGTCCTACTAATTTGTAAGTCATAAACATTACAATAAGACCAAAGTCTTGGTGAAATGTCATCAGAGGAGACAACATCCCAGGTATGTGAACCCATAATAAAAATTTTAAATACTTGGTAAACTTAACCTTTGCACTGTTGCACATGTACTATATCATTGGTTCACCTTGTAAGTTGCTACTGGAAACAAACCATCAACTCAACTGAACTTACTTGTCTTATCATGGTCTCATAACAATTAACATACATTTTTATGATTATTCTAAATTGAAAGTGAAGTGAATGAATGCTTGGGACTATCAAAAGAAAGATTGTCTAGACTGATTACAATAACATATATTAAATACTTGTCTCTCAGTTGATAGGGTTGTAATCTAGCTTGGCATGATTGATCAAATGCCTTTTTCGTCTCATTCCAAGTAATGTAATGATATTCATTCTACTACTACTATGTATTGTTAATGTTTAGGCTAAGAAAAAGTCAAGCTGGTGCTGTGCATTTGAATGTTCAAGCAATTCTGAGAAATGCCCTGATCTGGCGTTTCACCGCTTTTCAAACAAAAAACGAACTAAAACCTGTAATGCTTACCTAAGGCAGTGCGAAAACAAGATTGGACTCCAACATCAAGCTCTGTATTATGCAGTGGATATGAAAGAAAGTCTGCTACAAGGTTCCACCAGTTGTTAGAAGAAAACCAATGCTAAAATCTGATGCAATACCTACAATATTTACAGCTTATCCAACCTACCTTCAGCCAAAAGCTGTGAAAAGACGACCACCAACTATAAAAACATAAAGCCTGCCAAAACGTGGAAGAACATCTCAGACAGCAGCCAGCACCAAAATACCTGACCCTGAAAATACTACACCTGGTGATACTACTATCCATGATGATGAGCAACCTGCAGCTTCTGACAATCAGAACAAACCTATAGCCTCGCCAATGATCTGCCGATGTGGTGGTAGACCTAAACAGCCTGCTGTCACACGTATCTCAATATCAAAAAGAAGAATCGATTAGAGCAGAGGAATAGGATTCAAAATAATTTGGTCACAATACTGAAAAAGGACAATAAACTTAACAATATAGAGGTTACATTGATGGATGGATGTCTAGGAGAATTATTGTCAAATGAAACCACAAACAAAGCTAGAAAAACTAAAAAGACTTACAGCAAAAAGGTAAAAGAGTTTGCCATAACATTGTTCTATTATTCGCCCAAGGTTTTGGTCATGACAGATGTCATCAAGAATTTGAAGAATGCCATCCGCAGATAACTGCTTCTAAATCTCATTTGATTCATTAGTTTGTTATTAGTGTAATTTCTATTTGGTCACTCTTTGTATTATCAATAATATAGAAGCTTCTAAATCATCGGTATTATCCATTACCATGTGTTTAAGATTCTTGCCCTTCTCATCCAAAGTCAGTTTTATATATTATTAATACAATATGCAGTCTCACATGCACAAACTATGGAAAAATCGAGCAGTTTTTAGTGTTAAGTCGATAGGAATTCATAGATCAGCTGATTCACTTTACACATCACCATCAACACCGTCATGCTAATTATAGGTCTCACTTGTTTTGATTATTCGCATATCTAGGGTTTACTATAACTATGGCGTAAGGCATAAAGCCTCTGCCACCCTGCTTTGCTGCTTGACAGGCCTCACAGCTCTTGACCAGTCTTTTCACCGTGGCTATCATCTCAGGCCAATACAAGGTCAATTACAGCTGGCTGATCATCCTACCCAACTCAGAGCAAGCAAGAGGGTGAGTATGCCAGATGGGTGCCTCCCTGATGGCTGATGGGCATACCGTGCACCATCGTGGTTGGCCATGAGCAAATTCCGAGCCTCCACTACCTTGCTGGATCGTAGCGTAGCTTAAGGAAAAAACGAATTTCATGCAGCTGGGGGAGTTTTGACGTTTGAGTTTTAGCTGCTCTGGAGTCAGCCCCTCGGCTTGCTCTACAGTGTGGTACATGGTCACCATTGGCCCTTGGCCAATAGATTGCATCTGAACCAGCTTCTTTTTGGTGGTTTCTCAAGTCTTTACCCGTGCCGTACCGCTAAGTCCTAATGTGACCTCGGTTGGTCTTGGAGTGGCTCCACCGGCTGCCGTATCAGCAAACAGGCCCATTTCAACTGACCAACTCGCGCACAGTCCTGATGATCTCCGGCACAGTAAATTGTTTTTTCTTGGGTTCTTCCCAAAGGCACTGGCTTTCTAAAAACAAGCTTTTTGCAAATCAGGCTCTCATCTCTCAGCTCGATGAGCTTGCATTGCCGGTAGTCTTCACAGGTCTGTCGACTGAGTCTATCGGCGTTCTCATAACAGAGATCAACTCGGTGTTTCAGTGTTAACTAGAATTCTGCGAGGATCTCTAACTAATTGGTTCCTTGATTGAAAAGCTCCTACTTGCAATGCAGCCACTGCAAAAAGTCCTGATCCGTACGTAGAAAGAACTGAGTGTCGCATAGGTACGGCTACAAATGTTGCACAGCCTTTATCACGGCAGGCCGCTCTTGTCGGGTCATGCATTAATTTCTCTTTGTGGGGGTCAATGGTTTCCTGAAGAAGGCTCTCACTTTCTCGGTCCCTTTCTACACCTGGGATAGTACCACTCTTACTCCGCAGTTGCTGACACCCATATCTAGCATGTACAGTTGAATCAGTATCTGGTTATCTCAACACAGGGGCCAAAGAAAAGTGTTCCTTCAGTTTGTCAAAGGCTGCTTGCTCATTCTGGCCCCACATTCACTCCTCTCCCTCTCTCATGAGCTGGCTCAGAAGGCGGGCTATAGTGGCAAAATTGGAGCTGTGATTTTCTGTCTGATTGTCTGTAATGCCTTACCGTTCTTAAAAAGCCCTGTAGCTCCCGGAGTCTCCGGGGTCGGCCAATGATGGACCATCTGAGTTTTTTCTAGGTCAGTAGTTACCTCTGCTGCACTCATCACATGATCTAGATACTGGACCTGTAAGTGGAGGAACTCATACTTAGAAGGCTTTAACTTCAGGCTGGCTCACTTTAATCGCTGGAACACCTCCTCTAGCTGCTGAAATTGGGTGTCGAAGTCGAGGGCAATGACTAAGTAGAGCAGCAGCGTCTTCTAATGCAAGCTGTGTAACACTCGCTCTATCAACCTCTGAAAGGTGGCTGGTGCTGAAGTGAGTCCAAAGGACAGGACCTTCTACTTCTACAGACCCGAGTAAGTAGTGAATGCTGATAGCCACCTCCTAATAGCCACTGAACGGGCCCAGTGTGCTAAAATATCTGCTGCTGGGCAACACATCGAGGCTGTCATTGACCCGTAAAAAGGAGGCAGGCATATTGTTCGGCGACTGTGTTTAGTCGCTAGTAATCAAAGTAGAGGTGCCACTTTACATCCTTCTCCAGAACAAGTACCACCGGAAAGCTCAATCCTCCACCGGCTGGCTTGATTAGCCATTTGTTCAATAGCTTTCGGACTTGACGCTTAGCTTCTGCCTCTTTTTCTGGGCCCAGTCTGTGTAGTAGCTGGCAAATAGGACAGGTTCTATCCTCAAGTGGAATGGAATTTTTCATATCGTAAGTCTGGCCCATATTCCCATCTCCGGCCCTGAACGTGCTTTGGAACTTAAAACTTAGCGTTAAAACTTTAAAAGCAACGCCATAGAAATAATTAATAACTGCCTCAGTCTAACAATAGTTCTCTGTTTAACGCGGTCTTGATACTCCGAAGTACATGTATATAAGAATGGTTCTCATTTACGGTGGTAGTTGAACGACCAGTTTTAGACCAAAGGTTACTTTTACCGAGCAAACTTTCACGAGTTGCATTTGTGCTAAATACAACATGCAAAAGTTTTGCTCTGCCAAAAAATTGTTGAGACGCTAATATCAACTAGTTCAGCAATGCAGAAGAAGATTTGAGGTCAGAAGACGTTGTGGAAAAAATTGAACAACTAAAAGATGCTCGTTCCATCAAAAGCAACAATCAGAACTCAGCTATCCGAGCAAACGATGCAAATATGTTTGTTATATAAAATTTAATATTTGTTTCTGCATATAATTTTTGTTTCTGTAATCTAAGTATGGTTCATTTATGTCACTTGTTCATGAATATAGATTTGTAGCGTTTGATGGGTTATCATTGTATAACTTATAAATTTGCAGATCTTTAACATATTATATAATAGCATCATCGCGGTAATCTGATCTTACATTTGAGCGGCATTCATAACTCCTCTTCTATTGCACATAAAAATCTAGTTTTGTCCGCAAATTGTAGGAGACAATAATGAATGCAATGAGCTTTTATGCAACACCGGTAAATATAGATATGAAATAAAAATGTCTGTAAATTTAGAATGAAATAAATGCTAACATAACTTCCAGCTATGTTAGCTTGTTAGCTTGTTAATGCTAACAAGCTAGTATAACTCATAAGTTATGCTAGCATAACTGATAGCGTGCGTAATGCTATCTGTTATGCTAGCATAACTTGTAGCATATAATAGCATACTAATAATAATAATAATAATAATAATAGCATAATAACAGCATGATAGCTGCATAAATAGGGGCCCAATTGTTTCTTGATGGCGCCAATTGGATGCGTAGAGTAGTGGTTGGTACGGCCGTCTGGAGAACTGAAGGTTCTGTGATCAAATCCTGAACCTTGTGGGTTTTTAATTGCAAAAACTTTATTTCCATAACTGGACAGTTAGATAACAAACACTGAGATTTATATATAATAGTCGGAAATAAAAGAATTGCCTAATTAATTTGAGTAACCTACCTACAAACCTAAATCTTTACTAAAACAATACTCGCATTTTCGGACCAGCGTAACAATCATTGTGCGTCTAGGTCAACAGTGCTAGTTATTAACTCAAAACCAGCGCTTTAAGCATGAGTATCTTAACCAATGTAATGACTGTTTGCCCAATAAATTTACTGCATTCCATGTAGCCTAATCGTTAAGTTTGACGCCTTTGGATGTGGGGGTCCTGAGATCAAATCCAGCGCCATGCGGATTTTTCATCACTAGATTTTATTTGCTATAACTGGAAACAGGGTTTAACAAAAACACAAACATTGAGATTTATATATATACATGTAGGTTAGTCAAAGGCCCGGATTTGCACGAGTAATTGACCAATTATCTAATGAATTTGAGAAACCTAGATCTTTACTGAAACAACACCGCATGTATGGCCAGCTTAAAGGTTGATTTGCAACAAAATTCACATTACAGTTATTTGGTATCAAAAGATTCACCATGTCTTACTCTGTTGTGGTGTAAGTGCCAAATAAGTGGAAATGTGATTACAAGCTATTAAAGCTCAAAAACGAAAAGCGGCCGTAGATTGGAATCTCTTTATTTCGATGACGTAACCACGAAATTTGGTTATCATCTTGTTACGTATGTTCTCACGTGAATTGAAAGGCCAATACAAAGCTCAATATAAAACTTATCGTAGTACTAGTTTATGACAAACACTTCGGGTTTTACCGAAGACCCGTATCAAGTATAGATGCTCGCTACTTTACAGTTTTGCTTCGGCATTATTCAATCGTCAAGTCGTTCTCTGATCATGTGACCCAATACTTCGCAAATAATTTTTGCAGCACTTTTTGATTATCACAGGTGACCAACAGGCTCATCATGATTATCATACAATGATATGTACTCCTTCGAGCTAAGGTTAAAAAATTTAACGATTTTTTACGGTAAGTTATAAGATACCAGTGCTAAAAGTGACAGCATTACAATGACGATAACACAGACGCGTAAGAACAATAGACATAGTTTTATTGAATGCGTGAAGTATATTTGTGAAAATATTTTGACGAATGAGGTTGCAAGAAAGTGTAAACAGAAGCCATCTCTCACAACTACATCACATTTGAGTCGTTTTGGAAAGGGAATCCAAACTACGGTCTCGTGTGGCTGCGATTTTCTGTTCGTTTTTGAGCTTTTAAGAGCTTGTAATCACCTTTCCACATATTTTGCACTTACAACACAACAGAGTAAAACATGGTGAATCTTTTCATATCAAATAACTGTAATGTGAATTTTGTTGCAAATCAACCTTTAACAATTGTTACTCATAATGGTCAACAGTTCTGGTTATTAACCCTTAGCAAGCGCTTCAATCGTGAGTATCTTAACCAATGTAATGACTATTGCCCAACGAATCCGTTGTATTCCGTGTAGCTTTATGGTGAAGTTCGCTGCATCTGGAGGTCCCGAGATCAAACTCAGTGTCATGCAGAGCTTCTATTGCTAGATTTTAATTGTTATAAGTTTAACTGAACACAAGGTTTAGTTTAATTGTTATAAGTTTAACTGAACACAAGGTTTAGCAAAAGAGGCAAATATTGAGAGTTACATGTATGCATATAGACTAAATGAATGCCAGGCCTTGCCCGGGTAATAACAGTTTTTGCGCAGGAAACCTATTTTTATTTAATATATCCAACATTTACCATTCTAACTTTTAAACTCCATATCATGAGAAAAGGGTTTTTGTTCCGTTCAAATAAATTAGAAGAAAAAATAAACAATGAGTACATAGAATTGTATGTATAAAATAGTTTGCTGTTGCAGCGGAAGCTTGTTGTATTCAAAAATTTGTTGGATGATACTGGTGCCTCTCGATACTGGTACAAACGTAAAAATGAGATATCGGACTATCTTCGTCTGATACTTTGTCTGACCAAATGGAAAGAGAATGTAGAGGCTGTTCTTAATGCAGATGATACATCTGTCTACATAAAAACTATTTAGCTTTTACAGATTTACCAGAAATAGGAGTGTAACGACACAAATGAAATTGAAATGGTGCATTTGCAAATTTAAAAAAAAAAGGTAATATCGAGAAGGAAAAGTTTTTCAAAAATTTCTAAAAAAGTAACCTTAGGAAAAGCTAATATTAATCAATAATAAAAAAGTGCATGTGTGTGCAATAGTGAGAAGGATATACCTATATGTGATAATGTGAGAGTGTTAGAAATGATAAAAACAGCCAAGCCTAGTGGTTAGGGGCTGGTATGTAGACTTGAGATTTTAATGTCACGAGTTAAAATCCTCTGCTAAATGGATTTGTCTTCGCTACATTTTATTCGCTATAACTGGACACATGAATAAAAACAAAAAAACAAAAAAAGGCAAACACTGAGATTTATATAGATATAAATCTATTTATATATATTATATATATATACCTATGATACATGATATATATCATGTATTTGTATATGTATCATAAAGATATATAATATACATATCTTTATATATATATAAAGATATATATATCTATATATATCTTTATATATATATCTTTATATATATATATATATATATATATATATATATATATATATATATATATATATATTCCAATGTAGTGTGTTAAAGCTGCCAGATAGTGCTCAATGAGTGGTCAGAGCTTAAATATAAAATTTATTCATGTAAAACCTTAGATAAAAAACAACTTCATTACTATTAGTTTCATGTCTGTTACGCAGACAATCATCAGATAAAATTGTTTTGGTCCAACTGAGTTATATATGTAAGAGAAGTGTAATTACTATAACGACTGATAGCTATGTAATTGCATTTCGTAGTGTGTATTTAGTAGAATGTCGGCATGTGGAAGCTAGCTCGTTACGCTTGTTGAGTGAGCTCATTTCTGGTTTTGTGAGGATGATGTACTTTTCTGATATGCACAGGTTACAATGCTTGGTGGCTGGGTCGTATGGCCTTGCGTGTTGAACGATTTTCCATTTAATTGTATACGGTGTGTTCAGGCCTTTTAGCTGCCAGATGTAGTTACTAAGCTCTGTGGCAGATTGCTTGTCCTGGTGCCTGAAAGATGATATGTGGCCGCTGAGTCGTGTCTTAAAGGTATTTTCTGTGAGGCCAATATAACTTTCTGTAGGTTTGCTACCGTCGTCTGCGGTGACTACAGCTTGGTAAATGAGCGACTTTCTAAGACAGTTTCCTTCGAGAGGGCATTCATTTGGTGCGCGACAGTTGCATGTTTTGTTGTTTGCTGGGTGCGTCGAGGCGTTGTTCAAGAGCTTCTTATTGTGATTGTTGATGGTTTGTTTGATGTTAGGCATGCAGCTGTAGCCAATCTTTGTGTTGTTTTTATTAAATAGCTTTCTTAGAGGGTGATTGCTCGGAAAAGATTTATTTAATATTTTGATGAATGTCTGGCCGATGTTATTTGCCACGTTTCTGCTATATGGTGGGTTGAACCATGTGATTTTTCTTCGTCGCCTGTGTTGTTTAGTTGGTGTAGTGGTCTCATGGGTTGCGAATTTCAGCTGGTGTGTATATCCGCTTGCTGTCAATGCCTGCTGGTACGGTGGTGCTGCTCGGTTGAACTCATTAGCATCGGATGAGATTGCTGATAGTCGGTGGTTGATTGCTTGAGGTAGCTGCTTTATAATGCAGGGTGGGTGGTTGGATTGAGTGTGGATGTATGACGGGATGTTATTGGGTTTGTTGTACGGTGAGTATTTCTCAGTATATATATATATATATATATATATATATATATATATATATATATATATGCGGGGCATCCACTAACCACGCGCTTGGTCTCACCACACCACTGGTAGATTGGCACTTTGCAGTCCTTCTGCCAGTGTCCACTTTAACGCACCTACAAGCATTAGCAAAGCAATTCCCAGCCAAGTGGTGTATGCTTTGCCCTGCAAAGCATACACCACGACTTATCGCCAATACCATACACTACAGGCTTCTTAGCCTCACTCTTTCCTCTCTGGAGCTCTCTCATCACTGCTCCTCTCCGGTTGTCTGCCATCACTAGCTCCACCACCACTAGCTTCACCACCACTAGCTCCGCCACCACGAGCTCCACCACCACTGACTCCACCACAACAAGCTCCACCACCAGTAGCTCCACTACCACTAGCTCCACCACCAATAGCTCCGCCACCACGAGCTCCACCACCACTGACTCCACCACCACTAGCTCCACCACCACTAGCTCCGCCACCACTAGCTCCGCCACCACGAGCTCCACCAACACTGACTCTACCACCACTAGCTCCACTACCACTAGCTCCACCACCACTAGCTCCACCACCACTAGCTCCGCCACCACGAGCTCCACCACTGACTCCACCACTACTAGCTCCACCACCACTAGCTCCACCACCACTAGCTCCGCCATCACTAGCTCTACTACCACTAGTTCCACCACCACTAGCTCCACCACCACTAGCTCCACAGTTCACTCTGCCTAGGCTGGCAATTTACCCAATACCGTGTCTAAACTTTCTCACTATCTTCAAACAATTTGGAAAAACCATTAGACGTGTTATTATTAACACACTCGTGACTTCTGGCATTAGTATCATGAGAGGATCTGGGGGAAAACTGTTATTTAGAGGAAACAGATGTTTTCTATTTTTCCTGAACTCTATCGAACCAACCCTTACCCAATAATTCTTTCACACACTGTCCCTTCTTACTACCGTACCTGCTGTTCCGGTGTCAGTAGGCGCCTTCATGTAGACGGCCTGTCCTGGCCCTAATTCTGGCAATTTTGATATCCTTTGCTAGATATCTCAACTGCTTTTTAACCTCGACTTCCTTTCCCTTTTTCCCTACTTTCAAACTTTTCATAATCTACTTACGCACAAATTTGACTTAATCGCTCTGCTAAGCATTAGTTCGCTAGGTGAGTCAGTTGACAAAGGGATCGTTCTATACATGCCCATTAGTTCGCTAGGTGAGTCAGTTGACAGAGAGATTGTTCTATACATGCCCATTAGTTCGCTAGTTGAGTCAGTTGACAGAGGGATCGTTCTATACATGCCCGTTAGTTCGCTAGGTGAGTCAGTTGACAGAGGGATCGTTCTATACATGCCATATGCGTATTCTTTTTTCCCACAAATTTTTCACTGTTTTAACCACCATGTAATAAACAGGACTAGGCAACAGTGGTCTGGTGACTTGTGATGGGGTTTGTTATGTAATAAACAGGACTAGGCAACAGTGGTCTGGTGAATTGTGATGGGGTTTGTTATGTAATAAACAGGCCTAGGCAACAGTAGTCTGGTGTATGGTGGTTGGGTTTGTTGGAGGTCGTCACCTTACATCTACCAATGGGGTTTGGGGACACCAGTAATTGCTCTTGCTGACCAGTGGGTGCTCTGACAAGCCTGGGCAGTAGGTTTTTTCATGCCTTGACTAAAGGACTTGTATAGCTGTTTACTCCAGAAGTTCATGCCTACTATATGCACACAAGGCAATTCCTGGACAATTAAAGGTATGCTACTTTTTTATGTAATGTAAAATTCATTTTTTCTAGCATGTTTTTATGGCTGTTATGTACACTTTTTATCTTTTTTAGTATTGCAAACCACATGTCACATATTCATTTAAACTTTTATATTTCACGGTGTATTGGTGATTAAGAGTTGGACAACATGTATAGATTTGTTCGTCGCCAAGAATAAATAAACTCGTTCAATTCATTTACCAAGCAGCAGTGCAATCTCCTTGTTTGGATTAGCCTTGTCGCTACATTACGGTATACTCCGCATAAAGTGTACCAAACTTGCCTAGCATCCGCATAAATGCTATAGTGAAATCTTTAATTTTCTTTCATAAGGAGTGAAATTATTCGACCTCTTAATTCCTCTCACAAAAAGTGAAATTCTTCAACCTCTCTAGGAGTGACTTTTGTGAACCTAGACACATATAGGCATAGAGTCAAGAATATCTACAGTCTCACGTTACGGATTTAACACTAAATCGTAGATGTACTAGACGTACAAGAATACACGCGTAGTCAAAAGTCAGCTGATTAAACAACAATCACAGACAATAGTCGTACAGAGATACATCAAAGGCTACACAGTACCGCGCATCTACAGAGATAGAACTGTGCATATTCAAGCAAACATTCACAGTGGAAACTACAGTTCATTGTCGTAACCACACTGCTATTAACACTCTCGTACATATCGTACAGTAAACATAGAGACATCGTTGTGTCGACATACCAGAGAACACACAAGAGCTCTTACCCACGCGTCAGCTACAGCTAGGTTGCTACACATACAATTTATTACATTTTAATAAAAGTTGAAATCTGTTTACCCAGCAGTCACGTAGGTTTGAGTTAGTCCTAATTCGTTTTTGGACCTGTTACAGTTAGTCATAGTTTTTGTTTGTTTTTTGTCTCTATATACTGCATTTTCTTTATTAGTTACTCTTGTAACTGGGTAGGACTGTCAGAGCACACCTTGGTTGGGCGGGTTATTGTTTGTGTGTCCGTGAGCTCGCAGAGTTGGCGGTGGCCCCACCCTCATCCTGTTACTTGTGGTTTGTCTACCTGTTGCTTGGCCTTGGTTTGCCGCAGTTGCTCAAGCTGTCTTTCTTGCAGTAGAACCTTGACCAATTCCCTTACATTGAAGTAAAGTGTAAAAAAGGCAATTATTGATAAGCTCGCAATTAATGTATTGACCGTTCCCAAACTTGCTGTGGTTAACTGCACACAAATATTGTGGTGTAGATGATTAGTAATAGCATAAGGTTGACTCAATAATAATATTTTGTGCACAATGGCATCCTCTGATGAAGAGTTAATGACATCGCAGTCAAATGTAAGTGAAAACCTATCTACGACTGAGCAGAGTAAAGACGGTAATAGTAGTCATGTAGCTGTGCCTGACAGTGCACATGTGTCTGAGAGCGAAGCACTTAGAAAGTCCAGGCGTGACACTAAACCTACTTTAAAAGCTAGAGAGCAAAAGGTTTTAGTACTTTCACAGAGATTAGTAAAAATTGTTGATGAGTTTCAAGAGCAAAGTGAAAGATTTTCAGTAGCTGCTGAAAGCAAAGAGCTGCATGATGTACAAGCTTTTGTTTCACAGATGGAACATAAATCGCATGCTATATGTAGTAAATTTGATGAGATTAAGACACTTAGTGAAAATAAAGTTGAAACTGTCACACAAAACCTCTTTGAGCAGTTTATTGCTGAAAGCCAGCAGTTAAGAGATTATCTTCAACAACGAGAAGAAAGGCATGAGGAAAATGAGCGAATGCTACAAGAGGAAGAGGCAGCATTGCAGGAGGCTAAAGCTCATTTGGAAGAGCAGATGAAGCAGTTGCAAGCTCGTATGGCTGCTAGGCAGCTACGACTGCTAAGAAAAACAAGTTCTGACAATGCAGAAAGTACGCAGCAACCGAATCAAGCTACCATACAGACAGCACCACCTCTTCCCACAGGACGTAGACGCTCAGTGTTGGAGACAGACACTATGCCACAAAATTCACACGTTTCTAACCAGCCAATCAGAAGACAAGAGCATCAACCAGTAAGAGCATCTGCCATTGAGCTCAACAGAAAGTCTACATCTGAACAGCCAATTCTACCGCAAACATCTAGAAACAGCTTCCAGGCTCAGCATGAAGCACTTGGAGGATATCAAGTAGCACAACAATGGAGTCCTACAACAGCAATGTCACAACAAAACATGTTAAATAAAGCAGAGGACATAGCAGACACCGTTACAGAACGGATGCATATATCTTTGTTAGCTCCACCAGAGCCATTTGTCTTTAGTGGAGACCCTCTCCAGTATGCTGATTGGAGAGCCTTGTTTAATGGCCTCATTCATTCTAAAAAAGGAACACCGATAGAAAAGTTGCACCGACTCAGGAAATATGTAAGTGGAGAAGCACTAGAAGCTATCAGTGGATACTTCCGGCTGCAAACTACTAATTCTTATGAAGAAGCGCTTACAACCCTCCAAGAAGAATTTGGTAGAGACGACTTGGTAGAAAATGGCTTCAGAGACAAGTTGGAAGGATGGTCAAAGATAAGCAATAAAGACCAAGTAGCACTCAAAAAGTACTCATATTTCTTGAGACAATGTCTCGCGGCTCAAGCAGCTATTCCAAACCTCAAGGCTCTGGATGAGAAAAGAGAGAATAAGAAGTTTATAAAGGCTCTCCCTGGATGGGCAATCAACCGCTGGATGTATTATGTAACGGACCAAGAAGAGAAGGGAGGATTTCTACCTTTTTCGAAGTATGTGGAATTTGTCGCTCGTGAAGCTAGAGTGTCAAACAACAACTTGCGAGATGGAAGTGACTCAAAACCAAAATCCAAGTCAAAAGCCAACATCTCAGACAAACCACAAAATGCAAAAGGTTATCGCTCCAACGCTAGCAAGGCTGAAGATTGCATATTTTGTCATAAAAACTCTCACGTTGTCACAGAGTGTTGCTCATTAGCGGCTAAAAGCGAGGAAGATAAGAAGAAGTTTATCATGGAGCGAAGGCTATGCTTTGGCTGTATAAAGCCCGGACATAGCAGCAAAAGCTGTTCAGAAAGGGCTACCTTCGGTAAATGCGGCAAAGCCCATCCTACAGCTCTACATCAAGAAAGAAGCTCTACTAAGGAGAAAGCAATCAAGCAAGAAAGTACTAAAGAGAAGCAAATTCAACCACAAAGGTCTGGCGAGAGCGTAGCCGAAAGTAAGAAAGTAAATGCTAATGCAGCGAAACAGGGTCAAAGCAGGCTCCTTAGTATGATTGTACCAGTTTACGTGGGAACGAGTCTATCAGAGCAGCTGGTCTATGCTCTTCTCGACACCCAGTCAGATGTCAGCTTCATTTCTCAGAGCTTAGCTTCTAAGTTAAAGCCCATGTTCACGCCAGAAAGGATCACTATTACGATACTAAATGGACAGAAGACCAAGCTTTTAAATTGCTACAAGCTCACAGTTAGGGGCTATGGCTTAGCAGCAACAGAAGAGTTGGAGATAGAGGCTTATGAGCAGGAATGTATCCCCTGTACACCAACTCAAATACTAAATAGAAGTCATGTAGCTGATCTCCCGCATCTAAAGAGCTTGCTCAGAAAGCTACCACCCAAGATGGATATTCCAGTGGGACTGCTCATAGGAGTTGACTGCTCAAAAGCATTAGCCTCATTAGAAACCATACTCGAGCAGGAAGGACAGCCTTTTGCAGTAAAAACGAAGCTCGGATGGACGCTGTGTGGCGAGATAAGCAAGCCGGTACAAGAGTTCACAGTACATAACACCCAAATCAAACAAGAATGTGTGCTGAATGATCACTCTCTTGGACAACCAAAGCTGTCACAACATGATTTGCAATTCTTGGACACCTTGGAAGGAGGAATAACAAAGCTAGAAAGTGGGTCCTACTGCCTACCACTTCCATTCAAGAACAAGTCTTTTATGCCTAATAACAAGGCACAAGCCGAGAAAAGACTAAAGCAGCTAGTTGAAAGATTAAAAGAAGATGAAGAGTACAAGAATGAGTATTTCAGTTTCGTCGAAGATATGGTAAACAACGGCTTTGCAGAAGTAGCCGCTGATGAAGCTGATAAAGGCAAGGAGTGGTATATCCCACATTTTGGCATATATCACCCAAAAAAGAGAAAACTTCGCGTAGTTTTTGACGCCAGTGCCAGATATGCAAATGAGTCACTCAATGAGAAGTTGCTTACTGGGCCCGATCACATGAATAGTTTGGTGGGCATTCTTTTGCGGTTTCGCAAGAACCCAATAGCAATATCTTGCGACGTGGAGAAAATGTTCCACAACTTTTATGTTCCAGAAGCACATAGAGACTATTTACGGTTTCTTTGGATTGACTCAGATCTGAAATCAGTGAGTACCTATAGAATGACAAGGCATCTCTTTGGAGCCACCTCGTCTCCAGGCGTTGCAACCTTTGCCTTGCGACACATTGCAAGACAACACGAACATGAGAAACCTTCAGCTAGCAGATTTATCATCAAAGACTTCTACGTAGACAATGGAATCACTAGTGTCAATACAACAGAGGAGGCTGTCAACCTAATTGCCGAAGCAACTGACATATGCAACAGTGGTAACTTACGACTTCATAAGTTTGTAAGCAATAGCCGAGAAGTAATGGCTGCTATACCACCGTCTGAAGTAGTACAGGAAGCACAGGGTCTTAACCTGTTTCATGACCGTCTACCTACTGAAAGAACTCTCGGTATAGAATGGTCTATACAGACCGATACCATAGAGTTTAAGAATAACATGAAGTTCACAGCCCCTACCAGAAAAGGAATACTGTCTGCCGTCTCGCAGCTTTACGACCCTTTGGGGTTGCTCTCTCCTTTTACACTGAAAGGAAAAATGATTTCCCAAAAAGCTTGTCAGGAGAAAGGCGGATGGGACGCAGAAGTATCCATGCAGTTGCAAGAACAGTGGCAAGAATGGGTTAATGAGCTAGACAATCTAGACACCGTCAAAATCGACCGATGTGTTCAAGCAAAAGACCTTGGCAGAGCAGTGCACACAGAGCTGCATCACTTTAGTGACGCAAGCCTACAAGGCTATGGTGCTTGCACATATCTGAGAATGGTGGATGAACATAGCAAGGTCCATGTAACACTGCTTATGGCTAAAGGAAGAGTTGCTCCCACGAAGCTGATGACTATACCACGTTTAGAGCTGCAGGCAGCTGTAGAAGCAGCAAAACTCAGCGCAACTCTCAAAGCCGAGCTCGATATGAAAATCGACGAAGAATATTTTGGGTCTGATTCTGCTGTAGCCTTAGGCTACATTAAGAACAGTGAACATCGCTATCACATGTTTGTGGCAAACAGGGTGCAGACAATACGAAGCAACTCTGAATGTGAGCAATGGCACCATGTTCCAGGAAAGGCTAACCCCGCCAATCTAGTTTCTCGGGGTGCAAGCTTATTTAGCCTCCAAAAGTCCGCATGGTGGGATGGACCACAGTTTCTGCATGCTCCAGATATAAGGAAACACTTAAACAATGAGTATTCAGGTGAAACACTCCCTGAGGATCCAGAGATCAAACGACCCAAGCAGGCGTTGTGTGCAAGGAAGGCTCAGCCAGAAGAAAGAAAGCTAAACTTTGAACGACATGGATCGTGGACAAAATTGATTAGAGCAATCGCCACGGCTAAAACAATGCTCAAAAATAGAAGTTGGCGAAAACCAAACTTAGATGTTTTTCAACTGCAAGAAGCAGAGAAAATAGTTATCAAGCTAACGCAAAGAGAATACTATAGAGATGAGCTGAAGGCTCTCGAAAGCTCTCAGTCGGTGCACAAGCAAAGCTCACTACTGTGTTTGACCCCATTCCTGGATAAACAAGGCATGATGAGGATTGGTGGGAGAGCTAGGAGATCCTTAGCGTTAAGCTTCGAAGAGAAGCACCCTCTGATATTGCCTGAGAAAGCTCATGTCTCAAAATTGCTGATAGAACGAGCCCATCTGAAGGTGTATCACTAAAGGCAGGCCATGACCTTAGGGGCTCTAAGAACTCAAGGCTATTGGATAACAGCTGCGAACAAGCTAGTTAAACGCCATATTCATCAGTGTGCACCTTGCAGAGCCATGAGGGCACCAGCAGTACAGCAGCAGATGGGAGAACTGCCATAAAGCCGGATTGAGCCTACTCCGCCTTTCACGCATATAGGTATGGACTGTTTTGGACCATACACAGTTAAGGATCGCCGTATAGAAGTAAAAAGATGGGGTCTCCTTCTGACTTGCATGTATTCTAGGGCTATCCACATAGAGCTCCTGGATTCAATGTCAACAGACGCTCTAATAAATGCTCTTCGCTCCTTTATTTGCATTCGAGGTCCCGTTAAAACAATATGCTGCGACAACGGAACAAATTTTATAGGCGCAAAAAATGAGCTCCTCGCCAGTTTTGCAAGCCTGGGCTCCGGCATTCAAAACGCCTTGAAAGACTCTATGATAGAGTTTAAGTTCAATGCTCCGAGTGCCAGCCACGCCGGTGGCGTGTGGGAGAGGCAGATACGCACAGTTAAGTCTGTGCTCAACGCTATGCTTCCTACCTATACCACAAGAATGGACACGATGGCTCTGAAAACCGCTTTCTACGAAGTCATGGCTATCGTGAATAGCAGGCCACTTAGTGTAGATAATCTCAACAAGCCTGACGAAATAGTGCTCACACCTAATCATTTGATCACTATGAAGCCCAGTCAACCAACTGTAGTTCCAAGAGAATTTGGCAATCAAGAGGTGTATGGCCGTAAAATGTGGCAAAAGGTACAACAATTCGCTGAACACTTCTGGACAGAGTGGCGCAATCAGTACTTTGTTCACATAAACAAACGACAAAAATGGACAAAGATGGAGAGATCCATAGCAATTGGTGACATCGTATTGATAATGGACGAAAATCTACCACGAGGACAATGGCTCACAGCAGTCGTACAGCAGGTGTTCAAGGACAATGATGCCCTGGTACGAAGAATCCAGCTGCGAGTAGCAAACAGACACCTCGACAGACAAGGAAAGAAGATGACGGAACCTTCTGTGCTGGAGAGGCCCGTCCAGAAGTTGATACTTCTTGTGCCAGCAATAGATAGTTAGATAGCATATGCTTACAGTTATTATACCCATATATTATACCCACAGTGTCATAGCTTTGATAGTATCATGTTTAATCAAGGTGTATAATTTTGCATAAAATTAGGTGGGAGTGTAATAAACAGGACTAAGCAACAGTGGTCTGGTGACTTGTGATGGGGTTTGTTATGTAATAAACAGGACTAGGCAACAGTAGTCTGGTGTATGGTGATTGGGTTTGTTGGAGGTCATCACCTTACATCTACCAATGGGGGTTGGGGACACCAGTAATTGCTCTTGCTGACCAGTGGGTGCTCTGACAAGCCTGGGCAGTAGGTTTTTTCGTGCCTTGACTAAAGGTCTTGTATAGCTGTTTACTCCAGAAGTTCATGCCTACTATATGCACACAAGGCAATTCCTGGACAATTAAAGGTATGCTACTTTTTTATGTAATGTAAAATTGATTTTTTCTAGCATGTTTTTATGGCTGTTATGTACACTTTTTATCTTTTCTAGTATTGCAAACCACATGTCACATATTCATTTAAACTTTTATATTTCACGGTGTATTGGTGATTAAGAGTTGGACAACATGTATAGATTGTTCGTCGCCAAGAATAAATAAACTCGTTCAATTCATTTACCAAGCAGCAGTGCAATCTCCTTGTTTGGATTAGCCTTGTCGCTACATTACGGTATACTCCGCATAAAGTGTACCAAACTTGCCTAGCATCCGCATAAATGCTATACACACTCTCCGCCAACCCATTACTATGTGGGTACCGAGGACTAGTGGTAACTGCTCTGATGTTGTACAAGTTTGCAAAATCTCTAAACTCTTTTCTATCATAACAAGGCCCAATATTTGAACGCAAAATGCTAGGGATACCGCAGCTAGCAAACACTTTCTCATAACAGTTATTACTTCCCTAGATGCTTGAGCTTTGATGTGCAGTGCTTCAATTCACCTGGAATAGTAATCAACTATTAACAAATATAACTTTCCATCAGATACAAATACGGCACTACTGAGTACTTCCCAAGGCCTTGTTGGTAACTTATATTTAACCATAGATTGATGGTTGGATTGCCCCATAGATGACACACGTATCGCAGTGCCTTACAAACTCACAAATGTCTACACTCACTCCTGGCCACCATAAGTGACACCTGGCAACATGACACGTCTTTAAATACAGTTTCCTCATTGACCTAGGTATGTATACCCGGTCCCTGAAGAAAAGCAACCCATCTCATACAGTAAGCCATTCCCTCGGGCTATAAAGCTTTACAAGCTCACTGCCCAATTTTTTACCACCTCTCGGCCAGTATCCCATAACACACTCGAAACTTTCCGCAGCCTCCTCATCTTTCAAAATCCCCGACCTTAAATCTGTCATTGAGCTGTCCGTGAAGTTGTCAGTAGTCTCACAGCCAACTACAGCAGTACATGTATTTACTTCTTCACATCTATTTATATCACTTTCACTGTAAGACTTGCCATTAGGTCGCTCAAAGAGCCATACCAAAAACATTTGCTCCCCAGGTGTCTGAAAAATTGTGCAATCATACCTCATTAACCTCATTTTAAACCTCTGAACCCTGACTGGTAAGGCTGACAAGTCCTTCTCACCCATTAGTGAAATAAGCAGCTTATGGTCAGTCTCAACGTCAAACTTTCCGCCTACTAAATAGTTGTCAAATTTCCCACATCCAGGTAATTGCCAATGCCTCTTTTTCTATCATCGCATACGTTTCCTCTGTCTCGGTCATTTTCCTCAACACATACTCAACTGGCTGCCACATATTACCCTCATTTAATTGCAACAATACTGTTTTTACTGCATCATGGTGGTGTCCGCTGACACCCTATGTCTCTTATTCAAGTCAAAGGATAAAGATAAATTTAGATAAAGATAGATTTAGATAAAGCTATTTTCACCTCCTCAAATGCCCTATTCTGATCTGTATCCCAATACACCTCTGATCTACCTCCTGACACCTTGTAAATTGGTGCGCATAACTTTTCTAGCTCTGTGCTGAACTTACTCAAATAATTTTCCATTCCTGTAAACCTTCTCGACTCCGTTTTATTAGCCGGCGGCTTCAACTCTCAACTTTACATGAATCTGACTTAATGCCAGTCGCGCTAACCAAATAGCCTAGAAACTTGATCTCACTTTTGCCAAACTCACACTTATTCTTCCTTGATGTCATGTCTGAACACCTGACTCTCCTTAGCACCTCCCTCAATCTCAACCAATGCTCATCTGCATCTCTCCCATATAAACTACTAGGATATCATCCATCAAACATACTACTCCCTTCATACTACCAATAAGTTTTTATATCGCTCTCTGGAAAAAATCAGGAACGGAAGAGATACCTAATGGCATCCAATTGAACCTTTACTTACCCCAAAGATTATAAAGGTTGTCAATGACTTTGACCTCTCCTCCATCTGAACTCGCCAAAACTCTGAATTCGCATTTAACTTTGAAAACATCGTTTTCAATTATTAGATTATTCAATTATTTTCATACCACCAATTATACCAATTATTATTATTATTATTATACCAATTATTTGTAAAAGTTCGCGCATTGATTTGACAAAAACCGAAGTACCTGAGAGCCTCGTATAACACTCGCGAGTAAATATTTCAGAATGAGTCATGCTTTGTCTCCTCAGCAGACATATATCAGCCATCATTAGCCAACCGTTGACCTTTTCAATTCCTTTTCAAGTTGTCTTCACATGTGACGCTATGCTAAAGTATAGTTGTCATCCCCTCAAAAGGATATACTCAACTGTTGCTTTGCCAGAAACAGTAATCATATTTGAAAAGCTCAGCTAGATTACCTTTACAAGGTTGACTGTTGCTTGTACGCCTTTAAAATTGCTTGAAATTCTTTTTTAATTTCTTGAAATTAAACTTTGTATTACATTTGATGAGGAAAACACTAAAGATTTGTGATATGAGTGGTTTATGTACTATTAAATGTTAAAATTCAACCTTGAAAACTCATTTCACTATGTTTATTTTTTCTATTTTCATGCATATCAGTGGTTACTACTGACAGCGGTTGTTGTTATTGTTATATTATTATTGCTATTGTAACTGATAATCATCATTATATCATTCCTATCAGCCTATATCAGCCCGTAATAAAAACAGCTCATAAACAGTTAAACTGTGGGAGATAATATAGATGCCATTCGCTAAGTTGACTAATTAGCCAACTTGGCTAAATGAGCAAAATGGCTAATTTAACTAGAATTAAGCTAATTTAATTAGAAACTAAGGCTTGTCTAAATATTTACTATAATAAAAAAGCCAGGAAGTCAGCTTGTAATCGTTACTTGTGTGACGTTACGCGTCATGGTCTCTCTCAAGCTCAAGCATTTGAGCAACATGCGCCATGCAAGTTGTGGTCATGCAGTATCATATTCATCATATACATTAATTTGCATGTTTTAAACAAAACAATAACATTACAAACATAGTTTCTATCAAATTACTTCTTTATTCAGTGTGTTTGTCCACTTTCGGTGAAAAACTCAAAAGCCATGTAACTAAAGGTGTAGCATATATATAGCTGTTTTAACAATGGTTTGTACGAATTATGGCAAAGCATGATCTGCCATGTGGGTGTCCTACTGTGATCTTGGAGAGAGTGCTGCTGTTCACTGGGTTTCATGAACCAACTGTAGTCTGGAAGTCCACTCATGTAACGCTGTCTGTAAAAAAATACATACACAATTTTAATTACCATTTGTTCTATTACATTAACTCGTATTACAGAAGTTACTGATCAATACACACAAATGTTTTGGTAAACAACACCAGATAAGCACAGATGTGACTGAGTACTGAAATTTCATCTTATTCTTCATTTTTCAGATGCATCTGTTTGCTTCTTCCACAGTGTAAGGGTCTTTATTCTGATTGGCTCTTGCTCTGGAAGGATTTAGGCTTGTGAATATTTAAGAGAAAAGTTGAAATATTAACATGATGTGACGTGTGACGACACAATGACGTGTGTTGTAATTCATAAATCATTATTAAACTATATTTGCAAAACTACACTGTTTTATTAGCATCTACCCTAGGATACTTATATTTCGCTAATATTTAGTTTCGTGAGTAGCATACCGAGTAAAATTTCACTGCAACTTAATTTTGCAGATCTGATGAGTGCGAAAATATAGTGATGTGAAAATAAATGCAGTGGAACAAACATAATTAGATTCCTCAGGTTCAGTTCACCGCAGGCCTGTATTCACTGGTTGCAAGTTGGGGCGGCTAATGTTAGGCGACTAGTTATGAACACCTGGGGGTGTTGAGGGGGGCGGTGTAAGACCCCCAACAGGTTTTTCTTATGTAGGGCCTCAGCCGGGCCTTTCGTGTGAAGTTTAAAAAAATTTTGTCGGAAAGTATCAAAATTTTTCTATTTTTTGAGATTTGTTTTGTTTTAGGTGATGTGACTGACGAGACGTTTTAAAATTAAAATAGGCAAAACTTGACTGCAGTTAAAATGCTCAGAAAAAAGACATCTTTTTCTTTTGAGCGTTTTAACAAATATCAATTTTGCCGATTTTATTTTAAGTTCATACGGAGGTTTCCACGCTTTCAATGGGACATGGCCAAGCGGATGTTTGGTAAAATTTGATATTTTGCAAACCTTTATAAAGGTCGTTAACAAGAATACTTTGCCACTCATGATGATAATAATGACGCCTAAGAACTACTAAAAGTTGATGTTTGTCTCTATGGCTTTGAATAAAGTGACATTTTACAGCGATAAAAACCGTCTCTATAGCCGTTGGGCAAATAACTTTTCGAATAAATGATGTTGAGGTCGAGTTATCTGAAGCAATTTATCATTGCGTGGGAACGAACCAAACAAATCCGTTTGAGTTAACCTTGTGTTTGAGATGAAATGTTACATTTTATCCGAGGGCGAGTTATCCGAGTTTGACTGTACTTAGCCGCGGGAAGTTCCTAAAAAGTTGGGACTGCTCAGCCACCCAGCAGCCCCAGGGAATACGGGCCTGGTTCACCGATAAGAAAAGAATTTCAATTTGGGACTAGTTTGTAATTGTGAACCGCAGGTAGAATGGTGTGGGCGAGGTCGATAATGCAATTTGATCGCTTGCTGCCATTTGTTTCTTGGACTATCAATGAACAAAGCTATTTAATTTCGTGTTTTCGCTCGTCCGTTATGTTAGTTTAGTTTCGCGCATGAAATCTTCGCGAGAGGATGACTCCGCAAAAACGCGAAAGCTAGATGAGGCAAATACACAAGTGTCCTAGGGTAGGGTACACAAATGATATTTAATAATTATTATTTTTAACAAATTAAAATTGCGCACGAAACTGATTGAGAACTTAAATTTTACCTTCTTTTCTCCATCTGTCTTTTTTGTCCTCTTCAGTGGTTGTACCCTTTGTCCAGGTTGATAGCCCCATCTTCGCTCCACACCTGACCCTCAAAAACCTCGCTTTCTACTTTAGCTTCGCAACACAGTTTACAGAGTAGACCTTTCTCACTCGAAACAAAAAAAATTTCATCAAGTTTCACCGGTTTGTCTTCCGCTTGCACTCCATGTGCATACTTTAACAGCCATTCTATCTTAAACGAACCACATTTCTTCTTTACTTGGTGACTGTATGTGCCAGTTCGTTTTGCCATTATTATGATGGGTAAATAATACCTTGCCTTAGGTCACGCAGCCTCCACAGCGAACAGGCCTCTCTGCTTACAGTACCAGGGAGTCGGGAACAGACAGGCGCAGCGGCCAGTAAACAACGTTGTGATGTGAACGCCTAAGTGGATCGTATCAAATAACAACCTGGAACAGCCAATCACATGTTGCATAATACCGAATTACCTATGTGCTCTTTTCAATACTGGATGCATTTTTAATTTATGCACAGCTGACACATTTTGTGCGCAGACACGCAGGGAGCAGTGCGAATTTGCTCACAAACCATGCTTAGAGGGAACAGTGGTAATGAGTATGACCATAATTATTCCATCATTATTCCGCTATATAGCAAAATTGCCCCTTACTCTAGTCACTCTAGTGAGTAGAAGGTCTGTCTGCAGACCTAGAGGATGTGAGGTCAAAGGTCAAATTCAGTGCAAACTGGAGTTTTTGTTCCTAAAACTCCATGCTATAACTGGACAGACAATTGCAAAACCAACAAATTGACAAACGCTGAGATGTATATTTTTATTATTATTACTACTTTAACTGGTTATTATCCTGATATTATCATTACTGCTATAACTGGTTGTTATTGTTACATTATTACTGCTCCAGTGTCTAGTTGTTATTATTGTTATACCATTAGCAAACAGAGATCAAGTTGATAGCAATATTTCAATTACTGCAATGTTTCAGCATACAAGAAAGATGATTATGATGAATATGATGATTATAATGACGCAGAATCCCGAATACCCTACGAAAATCTGACTAATTACTGCTATTCAGAATGCGCCAGTCCAACGTTACCACCAAAACCATCATTCACTGAGTCGAAATTCAAAAGCTCTGTGGAAACTTTTGAAAAATTTGAATTACCTCAATCTTCATTAAATCCGTCTTTATTACCTCCATCTTCATTACCCCAAAGCAAATCAACACACGATGAAGATGATGCCCTGTATTATTTATCGCCTAACGCAGTATCAGGTATTTCTTGTTTGTTCGTCTCTAGTGGTGTTCAATTGTAATTATTAACTACTCTTAAACAATAGGAACTTCTAATTATTGAAACTGTATCCTTTTAGGAAAATACTTTAATAACATTAAAAACTAGCCAAGGTGGAGCAATACAAATATAGTATCATCCATGTACTTTTTTTAACGTCTGCTTACGGCGTCCAATCAGTTCACAAATTGTTCCAAAGTAAGTCAACTCAAAACTTTGCCGTGTAAAGTGGCTCACCTTTCTAAACAAAATCAAAGTTTTAGCTTCATACCTGTATTATTTTTTGCTAAATTTATCTTCCATAATGTTTTAGAAGCTTTGGTTACATTGAATGTGTCTATAACAGTTAATTTGAAAACAGTATTTGTTGCACCGAGTCTAGCAATGGAACTACGGGAATTCTTTTATTGTTTATATTTTTGTCTAGGAGAAAACCCTGTTAGTTGTAGCAACAGCCACCCGACTAAACAAGTTGGGGTCCTACATAGATTCTGATGTTAATGTAGCATTGCATTAATTGAACAAAATAAATTTCAAGTGCCTGTAAATATCGGTGTGGTAGTAAAAGAGGATTGCTATTGAAAACTTATTTTTAATAAAGCTTTAATACAGGAACTTCTGATCAGGTCAAAAGAGACGTTAGCAAAAGTCATGTAGTAAATTCTGATCAGGTCAAAAGAGACCTAAAGAGGTGTTATTAAAAGTCATTTAGTAAATTCTGATCAGGTCAAAAGAGACGTTAGTAAAAGTCATGTAGTAAATTCTGATCAGGTCAAAAGAGACCTAAAGAGGTGTTATTAAAAGTCATGTAGTAAATTCTGATCAGGTCAAAAGAGACCTAAAGAGGTGTTAGTAAAAGTCATGTAGTAAATTCTGATCAGGTCAAAAGAGACCTAAAGAGGTGTTAGTAAAAGTCATGTAGTAAATTCTGATCAGGTCAAAAGAGACGTTATTAAAAGTCATGTAGTAACTTCTGATCAGGTCAAACGAGACGTTATTAAAAGTCATGTAGTAAATTCTGATCAGGTCAAAAGAGACCTAAAGAGGTGTTAGTAAAAGTCATGTAGTCAATTCTGATCAGGTCAAAAGAGACGTTATTAAAAGTCATGTAGTAAATTCTGATCAGGTCAAAAGAGACCTAAAGAGGTGTTAGTAAAAGTCATGTAGTAAACTCTGATCAGGTCGAAAGAGACCTAAAGAGGTGTTATTAAAAGTCATGTAGTAAACTCTGATCAGGTCAAAAGAGACCTTAAGAGGTGTTAGTAAAAGTCATGTAGTAATTTCTGATCCGGTCAAAAGAGACCTAAAGAGGTGTTAGTAAAAGTCATGTAGTAAACTCTGATCAGGTCAAAAGAGACCTAAAGAGGTGTTAGTAAAAGTCATGTAGTAATTTCTGATCCGGTCAAAAGAGACCTAAAGAGGTGTTAGTAAAAGTCATGTAGTAAATTCTGTTCAGGGCAAAAGACATCAAGAGAGGTGTCAGGGTGATAGCTTGCCTAATATTTAACTTAAAATAAGGACTATTTCACCATATTGGCAACATGATGTACAAGAATGGAATTTATCATTCAATACTTTTAACATTATGAAATTATTCATGTCTGTACAAAAACGATCAATTTTGCAATCCAAAAGTATCATATGAAGACATACTTCCATTTTATCATATACAGAGGCCCAAGGGTTAGCACAAAGCCCCGAGGGTTAGCACAAACCTATAATGCCAAGTATCTGTGCACAAACTTAACGGAATATACGTTTGGCATGCTAGTGCCAATTAAATCTCGTAGTTTTGTGCTTATCCAAGAGACTCTAGAACCTCATTTTGAATCATTACTAAGCTAGATTCTTATATACAGTTATTTATAACCCACAATATAGCCACTTCTTATATTAGCTCTATTCATAATCACCTAATATAGAAATGTATTCTTTCTGTAAACGTCTGTACTCTACAATAGAGAAAGGTCTCTACTCTCTAGCATGATGTACGCTGGTCCGATTTTATCTCATCGAACCATCATGAGTAAAGATGGTTAGACGTGCTGAACTGACACTGTTGGGGAGCAATAAAGCACGTTCCTCTGGCACATTATGGCTCCATTTCATTACCATTTTCCAACCTAACTTATTCCATCAATTTTAGGAATAAAGAAACCTCTTAACCAGAGCAGTGATTTGAAAGCCCTCGCCACAATGGTTCAACGGAACTTGACTGTCAGTGAATTAACGAGTCTTATCAAGGAAGGTCAGTGCTGTCAAGCAAAAGAAGTTTGCCAGTTTCCATCATTTCCACAAACTGCTGGACGTATTCAGAGCTGGTCAGGTAATTCCCAAAACAATCCATCGTACAGTCTGCTAAACTCACAGATAGCTATGCAGCAATTACCACCGCAACTGCCGGGGAATGTTAATATCCATTCAAGCCTTCATGAACAAGCCTTCCAAAGGCGCCGTCATACTACAGGTGCAGACAGCTACCAAGTGCTGGAGGTTCCATCTTTGTTAGACGGCCCAAACATACAGCACCAACAACAGTTAATGCTGGAGTACCAATTGGCTTCACAGCAAATGGCACAACAACAGCTGTTTCAACAGCAAATAGCACAACAGCAAATGTTTCAACAACAAATGCTTCAACCGCAAATGTTTCAACAACAAATGATGCCACTGACATTTCCGAGCAGCATGACAACGCCAAGGGCTCATAGTAATACAAGGCAAAATTAAATTGTCACGGTTTTCTTATACATATATATTTCTTACATAATTTCATGATGCACATATTCAAATAATATGCTTAAAGATGTGAGTTTCTTGAAAATGTATACATAGACAATTCTGTAATACATGAGCATAAGAAATGTGAAAGCACAGTCCCCTGATAAGCTGATGAGATAAACAAACTAAGAAAAGATTAAGTTTGCATAAATTATGATGAGCTCAACAAACAAATACAATACGCAACAAAAAGGATGCAATATTTTGTAGGCTTGCAGGAAGTCAGACCAAAGTGGTCTCTATCATAGTATTGATAGATAGGAATGGTCAGAGACCATAGGCATAAACCGGCTAACCGAGAGAAGGTGCAGATTCTGCAGTCGTTAATATTCCATGGTCACGACTTTAGTTTTGAGGTACTCATTCAAGGCTTCTTGACCTGCAAAAGCCACAAAATATTGTCGCTTAATTCTATCCATCCACTCGGGTCATAAAACTATTGCCAATGCTAATGGAACAAGCCTGTAAGTTGCATGGGGCCGACAAGCAAGTTTTTCCAAAGGCCCCCATGATGGGGCCTTTGGAAGAACTTGTTTGTCGGATGTTACTCTCTATACAAGGTACAGCAATGAGTTTTATAATACGAGTCAGCAACACTAGTTAACAGTTATGTATCAATCAAAAACATAAGTAACTAACATCTACCATGCTGTGGTGAAAAAAAGATTCCTCTAGACTGCTGCCCTAGAAGACAATACCTACAAATGAGAGCAGTCTGGCAGTAAGCTAATGAAATACTGAAATACAAAGCAGATACCCACCCAAATCCTTGCCAAAGCCAGACTGCTTGAATCCACCAAAGGGAGTGGCGACGTCAGTCTTGTTGTAAGTATTGACAAAGCATGTTCCGGCCTCGAGTTTACTCGCTGCAACGACAAAGACTTAGAAGGTAAATGAAAATCAAGTTTCAGTCTAGAATTAAAATAGGACAAGTTAACGGAGAACGCAGTCAAATATTACAATAAATAATTGGTTTTGTGCTTTTGTTTTACCGAGATCAATTTCAGACAACACCTAACAACTAGTGATAGATGGTGTCATACAATAGTAATATGATTATGAACTAATAACTAGTAATAGATGGTGTCATACAATAGTAATATGACTATGCACTAATAACTAGTGATAGATGGTGTCATGCAGTAGTAATATGATTATGCACTAATAACTAGTAATAGATGGTGTCATACAGCAGTAATATGATTATGCGCTAATAACTAGTGATAGATGGTGTCATACAGCAGTAATATGATTATGTACTAACAACTAGTAATAGATGGTGTCTTGATATTACAAAACTTTCAGTTAATTAGTCTATCATTCAGCGAACTATTTATAATGAAAGGGAGATAACTTACAAACTGTCAAGGCTTTGCTAAGGTCATTAGTAAAAACTCCTGAAGCGAGACCAAACTCAGTATCATTGGCACTCTTTAGAACTCCATCAATGTCACTAAAAACATAAACATGCATGAATATTTATCCATAGTCAATCAACCTAAAGAATTTGACTAATTAAAAATCATTATTATGGAATGGCGCATGATAATTGGCCAAATGGGCTGACTAGCTGTTCCAGTATTAAAATGTTTTGCAAGTTATATTTAATGAGAGAAAAGTTGCTAATAAACACAAGGTTACTAGTTTTGAAAAACTTGGTGTAATTTTACAGTTATAAAAAATATTTTAACATTTATATTGACTTCAGCTTACTTTAAGATAAAAAATAGATTCATATTTTTAAAACTGTCATTCAACCATTGAGAAAGTTGATAAAAAATTTGGATGTGTATTTGTGGAAACTTTTTGGGTACATAACCCAAATTGTTGCAACTTAAACGTTGGTTGTTCAATTTACCAACGAATTCTGTACATTTAATTTGTATACAATAAGCTTGCCGATACTTGAAACAATATTTATTTCTTACTATCGCTCTAATGTTGATCTCTGATTTATAAGTATTACTAGCTGGACTACCCGGCGCTGCCCGAGTAATAAAAAAGTCTTTGCACAGAAAATTTGCACAAAATTTTGCACATAAAATTTAACATAACAACATTTTTCAATCTTACTTTCAAACTACATACCACGAGAAAAGTGTTTTGTGTAGTTTTAAGAAAAAATAAAAACAACTGTAAAGGTTTTCAAACTTTGTCAAACAACTGAAACCTTTAAAACTTCGTATCACGAGAAAAATGTTTTGTACAGGTCAAATAAATTTGAAAAAGAAAACAACTATCAAAGGGTTTAGATGTAAATGCAAAATAATTAGCAAGTGATAGCTAAATTAAGTCGGTTTTGCTACGATTAAATTAAAGGATGATTCGGTAATGATACAATTAATACGAACTGAGAAAACAAAATAAAAACCCTGAATATGTTGAATTAATAATACTCTACAAGATGAAAATATTCGATGGATTTAATAATTCGCGATTTCGAAATCAGCCGATTACGCGAATTATTAAATTCCGCGAATAATTAGTTCTATTTTTAAACACAAGGGAGAATAACTACTGAATCAAATTAAAATTTAGTCGCTAGGCAGTAGTAGTAAATGTAGCTGAGTTCCAATTTTTTTTTAAAATCATCACCGGGGCTTTGAGTTGACCCCATTGCAAATGCATCACACTTGTTTACAAATTTATTCACAGTTGTCGCAAGTTATGCAGAATGGCGTCATCATCGCAAAAAATTTCTTTTACTGTTTTTACATCCAGATCGACTCCATCAACCTCTAAGACTGAAGTTGATGACGATAATGATTCCGATCTGGACATTATGGTATGTATTTGATTTGCAGTGCAGATACGTTTTTCCATAATTAACTGCGTTAGTTCATTCTCTTGTTTAAAAACTGATCGCTTTCATTCGATACTTCAGCTATTGTTTTTGTACTTTCTGTACACTTGTTAATATTTTTCATTTTATGTTTACTGCAGATTGAGAATGTAACAGAATCTATTCCTATTACAAAAACTAGAGACAAATATTCCAACTACACCGATAGTGAACACCTTACAGTTTGCAAATATGCGTATAATTATGGGACAGCATCCACTTTGCGAAAATTTCCAAACATTAAAAACGAGTCAACTGTACGAACATGGCTGAAAGTCTACAAAGATAAAGTTGCAAAATTAAAAAATAAATTCAAAGAAGAATATGATCCCAAAATCCATTTGGTGTCGTACTCATATGACAAGCGTGATGATAAGCGCGGACGCCCTAAGAATCTAGGAAATAAAATGGACAATTTTGTTATTAAAAACCTTCAAAAAATTCGCACAGCTGGTGGCGTGATTAATCTGCGGATTGCCCTGTGTGTGGCAAGGGCAGTTATTTGCAAAAGAAACTCGGGTCTTCTTAAGGAAAATGGAGGTATCATTGAGCAGACTGAAGGCTGGGCGAAGTCTCTGTTCCAGAGAATGGGACACACACAACGGAAGGCCACTACTAAAAAGCTTCAGCTCCCTCCAGACTACAAAGAGGAAGTGTCACTAACTTTTACGCGTGAGATTTCCCAGCATGTGATGGCCGAAAATATTCCTTCGTGTCTGATCAAACACCACTCAAGTATGTGCCAGTTTCAGATAAAACCATGGCTTCCAAGGGCTCGTCAAAGGTAGCCATTAACGGCCTTAGCAACAAAAGAGGGGTTTCTGTTGTATTAGCAGTGTCTATGGACGCTACGATGCTTCCCGATTAGCTTATTTACTCGGGTAAAACTGCTAAAAGTTTGCCACAGCACAAAATGCCTCCAGGCTTTGATTTACAAGTAAACCCTAGCCACTGGTCCAATGAGGAGACAATCTATATATGTATTTCTCAAAGTCTGTGTGTTGGAATTCCGTCTGTTGGAAATCCGGCTATAGCTATTATTAGAACAGCTGAGCTGGACAACAATACAGACTCCAAGTCATGGCTTACCTTCATTGGAAGCCTAACCTTATTAACTAGCTTAGTGGAGTTTTCCATTGGCAATATGCCAGGCTACTAGCTTGAAAGGTACAGTTGTTTGACAAAGTTTCAAAACCTTTACAATTGTTTTAATTTTTCTCTTAATTTATTTCAACTACACGACACACTTCTCTCATGATATGTACTTTGAAAGTTATAATGGCAAATTTTGTTATATGTTAAATATAAATCAATTTTCTGTTCAAAAACTTTTCTACTACACGGGCAACGCTAAGTGGCACAGCTAGTGATTAAATATGTGGAGAATGTCATTCGAGCATACTTAGATGAAACAAGGACTCGACTTGGCAAACCAGATACGCCAGCTCTGCTTCTTTATGACGCTTTTCGAACCCACCATATTGAGAACTTCAAAAGTAAGCTCAGCTCCGTGAATGTGATCTGCGTACAGATAAGCCTAGATTTTAGATTGATACTTTCCTAAATTTGTGTATCAGTTTTATAACATAGCCCGATACTGTTTTTTGTTTCATTGTTTGCAGAGCATAGTTCAGGCCAATCAATATTCAACTGCAGTTTGTTTTATAGATTCCGAAGAACATGACTGACATCCTGCAGCCGTTAGACCTCTCAGTCAATAGACCATTTAAAGACTTCATAAAATCATAATTCTCCCAATGGTAAGCATATAAATGAGCCTGACTGTGCAAAGTCATACAAATTGATGCGTAAACGGAGGCATTTTAAAGCCTCTGCAAATGCTCTTTAACTTGCGATGTTGAAGCATTATATGCGAAAAAAATCTGCTGGGAAAACCTGTTCTGCATCCATCTTAACTGTTTATAAAATGGCAGGATGTTTGAGCTAAGCATAATTTTTTGATTCACAGGTACACAGAACAAGTCATGGAGGTTGGCCATCAGTATGAGAATGTTGCATTACTGATGAAAAACATAACCAAGCTCAAAGAAGTGCCCAGTGGCTGTGTGAATCGTACAGGCACTTTCTGTTACCATCACAGAGGGCTACCATACGGAATGGGTTCACTAAGGCAGGAATATTGGAACCATGATTATATTATATATATTCATATGTAGAGATGTATATTCACAATATATACACATAAAATTTTATATATAGATATATTGCTATATAGATAATTCTCAAGGATTTTCAGAAATATTTATATAGAGATATTTTTATGTATAGATATGTTCTGATTTATTACAAACTTGAGTGTACAAATAAAATATTTCAAATACAAATAAAATTTTCAAACCATGAATGAAGTAAATATAAAGTCTGGCCCATATGGCGTTTGCCTGGCAATAAAATTAAACTGATACTCTTGATAAGTAAATACTACAGTGTAATGGCGCTCTCTGACTAGATATTTCGGGAATAGCAGCTCAATATTGCTGTCACTGTCTTGGGTAACGTTAAAGGTGATCCTCCCGCTACTACATGGCTGGTAAGGCAGTCATCATCAAAACTCTCCTGGTGACTTACTAAATAGTAAATACTATTGCAACGTTCTGCAGGTTGGCCAAAAGTTTGTCATCGTAAAGCCGTTCTTGTTCCTTTTTTAAAATGGATATATTCTCCTCGTTAGCAGCTGCTGCCACTTCTACCTCAATTTCAAGACCTCCCTGAATGATTGGTGGTCTTCTAGAAAAGACCGGGGGTAGATGACCAACTGTTGCGCTGTCTGCGTTTATTAGCTTTACTGCAAATGGGTCGTGCAGATTATTGAACTCTCTCACACTAAAACGAATAACGAAGCGGTAGTGATGAAAAAATAAATATTGTGTTTTAACAGAGTAAAATTCAATTATTAACTTAGCAGATGGTTTAGAAAAAACTGTTACTTACCACAAGTTGTTGGTTCATAAAAAGGCCTCCAAATCGATGAATATTCGTGAAAACCTCTGGACACCGCAAGAAATTTATAGCTTAGCATGATCGACTCGTAGTTGTCAGATAAATAGAAACCTAAATGCATTGCGTGTGCATGCGAAGGGTTAACTCTATTGCTAGCTGCAATAGAGTTAACTCTTAATACAGAGTGATTGTGTTCACTCGCGAATAAATTAGTCCGCGAATATGCATGAAGAAGGCAATTTGTGCGAAACTTAAAGCACATAAATTACATAATTTTTTTATTGTATATTTCAATACATCAGAGTCTTGGCTTTCGAATGAGCTATTGTTTGCCATGGTGAGACAGACTTTGGTTGGTGTTTATAGGATTTCCCCAGAGCTCTACCGCGAAAAGGTTTACTGGCATAGTCTCGAAAATTGTGACGTCACAATTCTCACATTCGTTGTTGTGTGCTCTTACCGCTTATTTATCAACTACAAGAACCATACTATATTTTCCCGATGATATTATACACTATCTCTATATTTTTAATGTGATGTTGAGGGTGAAGACTGAAACTAATTAATTTCAAGCATTGCGAAAGTGCTATTGACATTTAGTACTAGGGCCACGCAACCGCAGGTCACAATTTAATCGATGTTATTTCATTACCTTTATCAACGACAGTACATTTATTGAAGCATAATTAATTAACCCAGAACATGTGTTTGTATCAGTGGCAGGCAAAGGTAGGACAACTCCAGAGAACGAATGAAGATGACAAAGGAATCAGTGTCATTAGTTCTCCATGGACATATTATTTCTATGATAAGTACCTCAGACTCCAAAAACCATACTATATTTTCCCGACGATATTATACACTATCTCTATATTTTTAATATGATGTTGAGGGTGACGACTGAAACTAATTAATTTCAAGCATTGCGTGATTCCGTGCTATTGACATTTAGTACTAGGGCCACAATTTAATCGATGTTAGTTCATTACCTTTATCAACGACAGTACATTTATTGAAGCATAATTAATTAACCCAAAACATGTGTTTGTATTGGTCGGGCGTTAGCACGATCGCGGGCATTGTTGATTATCTAAAATCTTAGTTTATTATTAGCGCTCTCCGGGTTTAACAGCACCGATTGTCACAGAAAAACGCAGCCTCAATGGCAGCGAAAGGGATCGACGACATAAGGCTAAATGAGAATTATGACGTCACATTTTGAGTACCTGAACCAAGTGTTTTTTTTTGCAGGACGTACTTTTGACACCCCGTTTTTCATAGTTCTATTATTCTTTGCGTATTGAATATAAGCTCATTCGGAAGCCAAGACTGTGATGTATTGAAATATATAATAAAAATTATGTAATTTATGTGCTTTAACGCCGTGAATATTTTCATCCTGTAGGGCAACAATTTTTGCATAGAAGTGTGTGTGTATAACAAAAGGTTACTGCTCCACCAGAAGCTATCCATCCAAACTTTGAACACAACAATACTGGTACCTCTTGATAGTGGTACAAATGTAAAAATGAAATATCGTACTGCCTTTGTCTGAATGAACGGGGAGAGAATGTCGAGGCTCTTCCTACGGAGATAATATAATTGTCTGCGTGAGAAGAATTGGCCTTGACCCCAGATATAGTAATTAAACCTTACAAAAAATATTTCATAACGGGGGCATCGTTACGCGTGGGCGCAATGCTAAAATAATTAGCGTGTGCATATGATATATGGAATATGATAATATCATTTATCAAGATGCCATATGTAGCTCATTGGTAGAGCGCCCGGAATGGAAAAAAACTTGTGGATGCATTCGTCATGGGTTCAAATACACACAATGCAGAATTTTAATTCCAAGATTTTAAAAACTATAGCTGGACACGCATACATACCCACATACACAAACAACTTAGAAAAATATATGTATAGATTATAGGAGTGCTCAGAATAAAACTATAACTAAAATTGCTGCTTTGTGTTTAATATTTTGGGGTGTTTTTATCAAAAGGCTTTTTGTGCTCCAATAGCCATCATTGTCGCTAGTATTATTTTTTGGTGAGCTGTTATAAAAAAGGCTTATATATTTACATCTACTTCATATTGATCTTGTCTTCAATATTTTTTACAACGACATTGAACAAAGTATTATTATTTAATAATTACTTAATAATTATTATACATTACCAAGTAATACATATTAATATACCTACTTATCAATCAACGTTGAACAGAGTTGCACAAATTTGATAGGAGACTGAACTCACGACGAATAAGTTTTGAATGACCAAACCCTACAAAATTCTGGGGCAAGTTATAAGAGTTTGTTGACAGAGCGATAAGCATGACCAACATCTGCTAGACACCTAAGTCAATATAATGAAGGGACATACCCATCAGCAAAACGAGAGATAACCATGATGGGACCGAAGGATTCTTCATTGGCCACAAACATCTGGTCATCCACATCAGTGAGAATAGTTGGCTCAAAGAAAAGTCCAGGGCAGTCGACTTGTTTTCCTCCATATACCAATCTTGCGCCCTCCCTCACCCCAGTCTGCAACATGCATGCAGGCATAGGCTACTGTTTGGCAGCGTCTCACACTCTCTCTCACATCTATTGTAATCAATGTGCTATTGTAATAGATGTGTTATTGTAACAGTGTTATTTGGGAAAATGTAATTGCTTAATTATAATACCAAATGATGCACTAGTATAATACAAGTAGATCAAAAGAATGTAATCATTAGCAAAAACAACATTCTCATCTCATATAGATACGTGTAACAATGTTTTGTCATTTCTAACACTAACACCGAGGAAATCGAAGGGTAGCAAAACAGGTCTTTATTAAAGAGAAAGTCAACAAGACCAGTTTTATTTATATATAACATTGTGTAGCAGGTATCCTGCAGCAACTCTGCAAACAATGTTCCCAAATACATCCTCCAATTCAACCTATACAGATGTATTCACCTTCCCAATGACACACTTGTTTAATCAGGAGTTATAAAATATCAATAGTGAAATTTTAGGGTATGCTTTAACAAGTTGATGATAGTACATCAGTTCAATCAGATATGATTCAGTCCAATCAGATATGATTCAGTCCAATCAGATATGATTCAGTCCAATTAGATATGATTCAGTCCGTTTAGATATGATTCAGTCCAATTAGATATGATTCAGTCCAATTAGATATGATTCAGTCCAATTAGATATGATTCAGTCCAATTAGATATGATTCAGTCCAATTAGATATGATTCAGTCCAATTAGATATGATTCAGTCCAATTAGATATGATTCAGTCCAATTAGATATGATTCAGTCCAATTAGATATGATTCTGTCCAATCGGATGTGACGCTGTTCCCTCAGATGTGATTCTGCTGCTCATGTTCTCAAGTAAAACATTATATTCAATCTAAACAAATGCATTTATCTCATCATTTGCTTAATTAAAAATTACGAATGGAAGTTTGAAAGAAAACTAAAATACTTTGTATAGTAACAAAGGTTTTGTTTGCAAATTATAAGGAGTTTCATCAAACAGACAAATATAACAAATAACAGCAAAACATACTATTGAACGTATACATACTATAAACTAAACATACTACAAAATGTCTTGTAGGCTTACAGAGAGTCCAGGTCATAGTGGGATCTAAGATAGTATTGTTAGATAGAAAAGGCCAGAGACTATAGGCACAAACCGGTGACCAAGGAAAGGTGCAGATTTGCGGTTGTTAACTCTTTTGCTACCACAGCCGCGCAGTACGGCTCAGCAAAGCGTTTGCGTATACCCAAATACGCATGATAAATCGTATATACAAATCGTCTCTGATTAATGAGTAAGTAATCAATTTCCCTATAATATCTGTATTTAAAGAATAGAGAAAGTATGATAATATTATGCTTTATTATTTATCTTGAGGTGTTGACTGATGTTCTAAAAAAAGAATCGAGGAGATTGACCAGCCAGAAGCTGAGATATAGCCAGCCAAACACAGGTCTACCAAAAGACAAGCGTTTTGGTAATCCTCATATTAGCATCAACATATGACATATGAAATCGACTTGCGTGCCATTGGTCAATTAAGCCAACTAATGCGCTCTCCTATAACAATCACAGCGTTTTAATTGGTTTAATCCCTGGAAGTATAGAACAACCAAATTGGGCCTAACAATCATTGCTCTGAGAATTCTGAACCAGTCCCTCTGACGTGTAGATTAGTTATAGCATGAAATAATTACACACATCTATTATTTCACAACATTTCGCTATATTGCTAGTTCAGCTCAGTTTTGTTGTTCTCACACTTAGCTTCCCTATTCAGACTCATCTTTAGCGCTGTTCAGATTTTTTTATCTATAGCTGATAAATGGAATCAATTAAATCAATCATTAAACTCGGTTATCATTTGGAATTTTCTACAAATTATATTAGTTACATCATTTATTCTATACACAGTTATATTATTATTTTGTATAATATGCATTATGATTATTATGTTAATCATAAAAAATAATCATAGATAAGATAATAGATAAATAGAAGAACCAAATCAAAATTTATCGTTTTCTTTTCTTACAGCAAGAGCAGCACGGTCGAGTTATTCTTTTTAAAATTATGGCTGTAGTGAACTTACGGTCTGTTAATAATGACGATAATCAACTGAATGCTGCAGTAGGTACACATTAGAAAGATGATGAATGAACAAAAATTCACATTCCCATTTCTTATTCTAAACAAACTTCAAATCACGGATATCGTATAATATAGACTATACACGCGCCGTTCGTTGAACAGAGGATCTTCGGAGCATATCCATGGAGATAGAGTTAAAATTTAAGGCGCAATAGTCAAAATCTGCTCTTCTGTTTTGAGAAATCATGGCAAGGAGTTGTGGGCAACCGCCTTTACCCCACAATGTTTGCTTGGTTTTCCTGAGAAATCAGAGCTAGTCTGTAAATTCTTTACTAACACGAGAAGCGTTTCACATCTTGTAGCCTAAAACGAACCAGTATATGCAACGGTGGTAAGGTTGTGCAACTCCGGCACATATCCAATAAGTCGATTTCATACGTCCCAATTCTCGGGATTTTCGAAGGGTTTTTCCTCTGATTCGTTATTAGGTAGACCTGTGTTTGGATGGCTATATCTCAGTTTCTGGCGGGTCAATCTCCTTGATTCATTTTTAGAACATCAGTCAACACCTCAAGATACATAATAAAGCATAATAATATCATACTTTCTCTATTCTTTAAATGAATTATCTGCATGTGCTGAACCAATAGGAAACATTTTTAAGAACCTATCCTGAGCAAAGTTTATCAGAGCAAAGTCTATCGTGAGAAACCTATCGAGCTTTCCCAAAAACACTTCACAGTTATTCACATATTTAACCCCTTCAAGCACCCATTGAGTTAAGCAATCCAAGTACGTTTATCTGAAATTAAATGCAGTTCACTTACTTCAACATAGGCTAGCAGACTTTTGAGGTGAGCAAGATGATTCTGTGGTCCGTGGTCAACCGACCTGTCCAGTGGGTCACCAACTTTCATCTTCTTTGTTTCAGCCACAACTCTCTCAACGAACTCATCGTGAATGCTCTCCTCTACAAAGATCCTGCCTGCAGCGATGCAGTTCTCTCCCTTGTTGAAGAAGACACCACTTAGTGCCTGCAATCCGTTAAGTATTACAAGCATGAATCGACTATGCATACTTGAAGGTTGACTTGCAACAAAATTCACATTACAGTTATTTGGTATCAAAAGATTCACCATGTCTTACTCTGCTGTGATGTAGGTGCAAAATTTGTGGACATGTGATTACAAGCTCTTCAAAGCTAAGAAACGATCAAAAAGATATATAGATATATATATTTTTCTTTATATCTCTTCTCTCATTTTAATCACCATGAGAAAAACTAGATAACCAAATACATCACATTTTACTTGACCTTCATAAGTGCATATCCGAATCAATATTTTGATAACAAGGAATGGGAATTTCTCTATTGACTTACAAAGAATATTTTAGTGAAATAACTAATGCTGAGGCCTTGCCTGCTGTTAAATTCAACAATTTTATTGCATCGTTGAAGAGAAGATATGAATATTAAGCTACTGGCAGAGAATAGCAATGACTCTAAAGAACATCACTGAAGTAACTAATATGAAGGTCAACAAATGACATTTGCCGTCTTTTGGAACACACATACAATAGCCTGAGTAGCTAATCTATGAATTGGGACTATGGGCTAAGGGTCAAGTCTAACAACAGACTGAGATACAAGTCTAACCACAGCCTGAAAGACAAGTCTAACAATAGCCTGAGAGACGAGTGAAATCATAGCCTGAGAGACAAGTCTAACAATAGCCTGAAAGACGAGTCTAACAATAGCCTGAGAGACAAGTCTAACAACAGCATGAGACGAGTCGAACAATAGCCTGAGAGACAAGTCTAACAATAGCCTGAAAGACAAGTCTAACAATAGCCTGAGAGATAAGTCTAACAAATGGTTTAGCAGGACTCACCATTCTCACGGCCTTGTTCAAGTCACAGTCAGCAAATACGATCAGAGGGGATTTTCCACCGAGCTCGAGTGAAACCTTTTTGAGATTACTCTGAGCGCAGCTTGTCATAATCGTCTTACCAACAGGGGTAGACCCAGTGAAGCCCAGCTTGCGTACGTCAGGGTGGTCAGCTATCCCCTGACCCACCACACCTCCTACAGAAACAACAAAATATAATACAGATCTACACAAACAGCAATAAAATATAATTTAGATAAGATCATTATTTTCATGTTCCAGCAAATCAAATTATATATCAATTATTGAAACTTTTACATCAGTTTAGTAAAAGACTGGTTGTTCACATAGCAATTTTTAAATGTAAAGGCTAAATGTGAAGGCTAAATGTGAAGGCTAAATGTGAAGGCTAAATGTGAAGGCTGAATGTGAAGGCTAAATGTGAAGGCTAAATGTGAAGGCTAAATGTGAAGGCTAAATGTGAAAGCTAAATGTGAAGGCTAAATGTGAAGGCTAAATGTGAAGGCTGAATGTAAAGGCTGAATGTAAAGGCTAAATGTAAAGGCTAAATGTGAAGGCTAAATGTGGAGGCTAAATGTGAAGGCTAAATGTGAAGGCTAAATGTGAAGGCTGAATGTAAAGGCTGAATGTAAAGGCTAAATGTGAAGGCTAAATGTGAAGGCTGAATGTAAAGGCTGAATGTAAAGGCTAAATGTGAAGGCTAAATGTGAAGGCTAAATGTGAAGGCTAAATGTGAAGGCTAAATGTGAAGGCTAAATGTGAAGGCTAAATGTGAAGGCTAAATGTGAAGGCAAAATGTGAAGGCTAAATGTGAAGGCTAAAGAGAAAACATGTAATGTATAAAACATGAACAAGTCTACAAGCTAAATTATTTTATACTAAAGTTGTGAAGCTTTACTAGCACTTTCAGTTCTACACCAAGTAGACCACTAAGCCTTTTTCATTCACCCGTATCTAAAGCAAAGATCCTCTTTTTATTGACTACCTTTTAATCAATAAATGAATTAAAACAACTCTTACATATCGTTATGATGTATTTGTTTTACAGCTGCATAATTGTCTGCAGTTTATTAAAAAATCATCATGGATTTTAACTTTCATGACTGTGAAGGAAATAAAGTGAACTGCTGTAAGAATTGCTCAAAGCGCGCAACAGTTTCAACATATGAATTGAATTAAGTTGTATGTAAAGGTTGGCTGTGCGTCATATACGTGAGAGTAACATAAGTAATAATAAAACATTCAGTCGGCATTGTCTGTCTGAACCAAATATTTGTGACTCAAAGGCATCAGTAATCCAACTATCTGATTTCTCATCAGCAAATACACTGCTAGTAGTCATTAAAAGTCAGAATTAATGCGATTACACTCACACACCGATGTATCCGTGAAAAACAATCTGACTAATTTTTTAGTTTATAGTTTTTTAGAACAAGTTAGATGATTCGACAGAAGCTGATGTAAGTACACAATCAAAGTTAGATGATCCGACAGAAGCTGATGTAAGTACACAAACAAAGTTACATGATCCGACAGAAGCTGATGTAAGTACACAATCAAAGTTAGATGATCCGACAGAAGCTGATGTAAGTACACAATCAAAGTTGAATGATCCGACAGAAGCTGATGTAAGTACACACTCAAAGTTAGATGATCTGACAGATGCTGATGTAAGTAGCCAGCCAATGCTTGCAAATGTTTGAGTAAAGAAGCAACAGAGTCCCAGAAAGATGTAGCTCACGTAAGCAAACATTAATTATGACGCAACAAAATTCAATTTTTTGCCAGGACAATTAAATATTTGGTAAAACCTAATATTTATCAACGATGCATATAAGTTGTCATAACTTTCGAACCACAGGGTCTATGAAAAAATTTTTGATACCAAACTACTTATAACATTTTACATCTACTGATGAGATAAAAAAGGCTACAAATGTGTTGCGGAATGAGCAGACACTTTTTGGCCCCTTTTGCTACTACGGTGAGAGACAAGCTGAGCATGTTTTGAGTCAGACGAGTTATGACTATTTTTATAGCTTATTATCATTTATGTTTAAAGATTAAATAATCATTATCACTAGTACTATTGTTCAATATCAGAAGCCCATTAATATACATTTAGTGAAACCTTCGTAGCTGTAATGCGTCTGACACAGCTTGTCATTGCGAAAAATAGTTGTTGCAAAGCAAAACTAAGCTCAGGATGGGGTATAAGTAGGGTTTTTATTGGCTAAAAGTAGGTGCAGATTGTTACATTCTGTTTAAGTGTCGACTTGATAGGCCAATTAACTAGTGTCGAATCAGAAACTTTTGTGTGAACCACGCGGCTCTTGGCAATTCACAATCGCTGTGCCGAGTCACGATACACGGCTTGTCGTATGCAGGGAGTTAATAAGCAACCGTTGGCTCCTTTATGGCGGAAAGTCTTCATAACGGCTCACTTTAAAACAAAAGCATTGATCACGGATCATAGGGTACACAAATTAACCCAAAGTTTTGCCACAATAAATTTAGGACATTGAGTTATTAGTTTGCCAAAAAAATTGGTTAATTAGTTTTCTTAAGCAAACATTCACAGCATAATATTGCGTTTTCCAAAATTTTTAATTTCGGATTTAAATTGGATGAAAAGAAATTGAAAACAGTGACCTACAAAAGTTCCTGCTAGTGAAATTCTTTAACATTGGGACTCAGATATTTGTGATCACGATCTATATAAATCTCAAAGTCTGTCTCATGTTGTCCCTGTGTCTCATGTTGTCCCTGTGTCTCATGTTGTCCCTGTGTCTCATATTGTCCCTGTGTCTCATGTTGTCCCTGTGTTTCATGTTGTCCCTGTGTCTCATGTTGTCCCTGTGTTTCATGTTGTCCCTGTGTCTCATGTTGTCCCTGTGTCTCATGTTGTCCCTGTGTCTCATGTTGTCCCTGTGCCTCATGTTGTCCCTGTGTCTCATGTTGTCCCTGTGTCTCATGTTGTCCCTGTGTCTCATGTTGTCCCTGTGTCTCATGTTGTCCCTGTGTCTCATGTTGTCCCTGTGCCTCATGTTGTCCCTGTGTCTCATGTTGTCCCTGTGTCTCATATTGTTCCTGTGTCTCATATTGTTCCTGTGTCTCATGTTGTCCCTGTGTCTCATATTGTTCCTGTGTCTCATGTTGTCCCTGTGCCTCATGTTGTCCCTGTGTCTCATGTTGTCCCTGTGTCTCATGTTGTCCCTGTGTTTCATGTTGTCCCTGTGCCTCATGTTGTCCCTGTGTCTCATGTTGTCCCTGTGTCTCATGTTGTCCCTGTGTCTCATGTTGTCTCTGTGTCTCATGTTGTCCCTGTGTCTCATGTTGTCCCTGTGTTTCATGTTGTCCCTGTGTCTCATGTTGTCCCTGTGTCTCATGTTGTCCCTGTGCCTCATATTGTCCCTGTGTCTCATGTTGTCCCTGTGTCTCATGTCCCTGTGTCTCATGTTGTCCCTGTGTCTCATGTTGTCCCTGTGCCTCATGTTGTCCCTGTGCCTCATGTTGTCCCTGTGCCTCATGTTGTCCCTGTGTCTCATGTTGTCCCTGTGTCTCATATTGTCCCTGTGTCTCATGTTGTCCCTGTGTCTCATGTTGTCCCTGTGTCTCATGTTGTCCCTGTGTCTCATGTTGTCCCTGTGTCTCATGTTGTCCCTGTGTCTCATGTTGTCCCTGGGTCCAGCAATTCAAATCTAGCAAAGAAAAATCTGGACGACACTGTAATTCTACTCACGATGAGTGCATTTGCAATTTTGCAAACACATGCACCTAACCACAAGGCTAAGCCATTCTTATCATTATCAACCGTTTTATCTACAGTATCCTTATCGCGATTACATTTTACAAGCTAAATGGGTATGCAGTTTTTAATATTAATTATTCGTACCTTTTGCATTTGTTTTTCTTTTAAAACGCTTTGAAAGCCATTTCAAAATTCTTAACCTATTTTTTTGAATTGTGATCTTCAAATGTGCCATTTCAATTTCAATTGTCTTGTTACCCACTTCAATCACCGGTTCTTCCTTATAGCTTTCGCTAGAAACTAAACAATGTAAAACTTTTCCTCATGAACTATTGTATTATCTTTGGTAAGAATTGCCTCTACATCCTAACTCCATTCGGTCGGACAACGTAAAAGACAAAAGCGGTTTGATATCTAATTTTTCATGCGTGTCCCGGTATCGACATATACCAGTATCGACATATACCGGTATCGACATATACCAATATCGCGAGGTACCAGTATCATGGCATTCAAAGTTTAGATGGATAGCTTCTGTTACAATGGTAATCTTTTTATACACTCTTTTATGTACGCACTTTTATTATTAATTCAACATATTCCTGATTTTTAGTTTTTTTTTGCTAGTCGTAATACTTGTATCATTATCAAACCATCTTTTATTGTAGTATAACAGACTATCTAGCCATTACTTGCTAATTATTTCATATTTAAACATCTTTACTGTTGTTTTTTTCTTACTTTATTTGAACAGCACAAAACATCTTCTCATGATATGAACTTTATAAAGGTTAGAATGATAAATGTTGTATATGTTAAATAAGAATAAATTTTGTCCAAAGACGTTTTTATTAAACACTCGGATAATAAAAGTATTTGGAGAGAAAACTCAGCTAGCATTTTTATATTAGATAATATTTGTCGGCGCTGGTCAAACTGCAAAAATGATACTGCTTTCCTTTCACTTCTGGTTTCACCAACTTACAAAATATTAAACAAGACTCTTGTTCTTCAAATGCATTTATTTTGTGCAAAATTTTCTTCTGATCACAAAAAAATGTTAAATTAAAGCTCTATGACACTAGAAACCTTATCTTTCACAGAAAGATTTTTGTTGACCGAGTGTTATTCACCAAAAATCTTTTACTAATAATTAATTCCCTCAGATAGGGGAAACAATTCCGTAATGAGACAGCTAAGGGTTACCAAAATACAATCAACACATGATTTGAACCGTAAATATTTGATCAAATTAGCAATTAATGGAATGCTTTCATTTACCTAAGCAAGCATTAGTGACGGCTTGGAAAAGCATGTGTTCAAGTCTTAAGTCACACTATTCTTTTTCGGCATTAAAAACTACTTGATTGGTTGATGAGGCTTACCTCTGAGCTATTTTTAAAGTTTCAACGGGAGTAAACTATTTTTTAAACATAATGCTGTGTTTGGAAAGAAATTTTAGCGACACAAACCTCCGCCAGTTACAATATTGATAACACCAGGAGGAAAGCCAGCCCTAGCAGCCAACTCGGCAAACTTGAGTGAGGTGAGGGGAGTGACTTGCGCTGGCTTGAGTACCACAGTGTTGCCTGCAGCAAGGCACGGAGATATCTTCCACGCCAGCATCATGAGCGGGTAATTCCATGGGGTGATAATTCCACAAACACTATAAAATGATTTTGAAAATAGCAGCACTAAGAATTTTAAATCACATATTCTCTTTACAGACAGAGAAAAACAGTCGCAAGAGTAGCTACAAGGTTTATAAAGAGCTGAAAAAAGTTTCGGTGCATACAGACATGCATCTACAAAGACAAAACTCTTTTTAATACGTGTGGAATGTAAAGATTTTAGCAAAATTCCATTTTGGAAGCTAAGCAAGACTGACTCTGTAGTTAAAGCCAAATCTAAATATATACTCTGCTCGTTTGAGTTCCATGATACCTTGTGCATTGTCACATTGACCATTAGGCCTATATCTTACTCTTAGACTATACCTTCAAACACCAATCGCCTATGATAGTTCTTTGTTGAATAGCAGCGAGTGCTTCGCTACATATTACAATAGCCTTAATGGACTTAATTAATATTGTACTGTGTCAACTGAAGCTAGTGATTACAACAGGCGCATCGTTTAAACAAATTTTATTTCTTGCAACTGGTCTTCATTCTTTTAAATGTAAAGTAAAACATTAGCGAGTTGGCCGACATCAACTCGGTCAAAGTTCACTTAGCGTTTGTGACCAAACGTTACAGACAAACAAACATCTTTGAAAAAGACATTTACCTGAGAAGAACCAAGCAAACTAATCATGACTAATGATACGGTTTAAAAGTCCTGTTGGACCATCTTCTGGGGAAACAGTCGAGCAACACCATATTGTTAAGCAGAGTTTCATGTAGAATTAGTACGGTGGCAGTACCATGCATCGTGAGAGATCATCATGTGTAATAACTATGTGTACAATCCTTCTCGGACATGGTAAGGTGGTCGAGCGGCGAAGATGGTAGCGTACTTGGCTGAGGGTCCGAATATCCTGGTTCATTTTCTGTGCAATCTTTCTTCCCCACGCTCTCAGCCTGGCTTCGGGTGAACACGGCTCTTATTATAGTAAAGATTTGCAACTATTTGATGCCTCAATTTTCTTGCAATTCGCTTGACCATATTTCCATTTGAACTAATAGGTAAAAATTATTAACCTTGATAAAAAGCTACCTAACCTCTACTAAAGATTTTAACACCAACCAGCCTTGTAAATGTAGTGATTGAGATACTCAAATTAGATCTAGGGCTAGTATAGTCACACGCCTTGACTCTCAAAATAGTTCTAGGGCTAGTATAGTCACACGCCTTGACTCTCAAAATAGTTCTAGGGCTAGTATAGTCACACACCTTGACTCTCAAAATAGTTCTAGGGCTAGTATAGTCACACGCCTTGACTCTCAAATTAGTTCTAGGGCTAGTATAGTCACACACCTTGACTCTCAAATTAGATCTAGGGCTAGTATAGTCACACACCTTGACTCTCAAATTAGATCTAGGGCTAGTATAGTCACACACCTTGACTCTCAAAATAGTTCTAGGGCTAGTATAGTCACACGCCTTGACTCTCAAATTAGTTCTAGGGCTAGTATAGTCACACACCTTGACTCTCAAATTAGATCTAGGGCTATTATAGTCACACACCTTGACTCTCAAATTAGTTCTAGGGCTAGTATAGTCACACGCCTTGACTCTCAAATTAGATCTAGGGCTATTATAGTCACACGCCTTGACTCTCAAATTAGTTCTAGGGCTAGTATAGTCACACACCTTGACTCTCAAATTAGATCTAGGGCTATTATAGTCACACACCTTGACTACCACTTAACAGACCCTCACCCATCACCATCTGCACCTACCCGATCGGCTCTCGACGAGTATAAGACAGATTGTGGTTGGGCTTGGCATGGTTTATGGGAATGGTGAGGCCATGGATTTTGTCGCACCAGCCAGCAAAATATCTCAGAGTTGAGATGGACATCCCAATATGAGTTTTGAGTGCCAGGGTGTAGACTGCTCCACTGTCCAGGGTCTCGAGAGTAGCCAGCTCCTCCTGGTTCTCTTCCATAAGGTCAGCCAGTCTGCGTAGGCAAAGCGCAGACAATAACTTTAAACACGGAAAGCAAGTGATGCATGAAATATTTATAATATAGACATCCCTAATTTCCGGAACAGAAGTTGTACGGTCAAATCTAAAGATACGAGCAGCCATAGTGGAACTGACAAACCTCAAGATACGAGCAGCCATAGTAAAACTGACAAATCTCAAGATACGAGCAGCCATAGTGGAACTGACAAACCTCAAGATACGAGCTGCCATAGTGAAACTGACAAACCTCAAGATACGAGCAGCCATAGTGAAACTGACAAACCTCAAGATACGAGCAGCCATAGTGAAACTGACAAACCTCGAGATACGAGCAGCCATAGTGAAACTGACAAACCTCGAGATACGAGTAGCCATAGTGAAACTGACAAGCCTCAAGATACGAGCAGCCATAGTGAAACTGACAAACCTCGAGATATGAGCAGCCATAGTGAAACTGACAAGCCTCAAGATACGAGTAGCCATAGTGAAACTGACAAACCTCAAGATATGGGCAGCCATAGTGAAACTGACAAACCTCAAGATACGAGTAGCCATAGTGAAACTGACAAGCCTCAAGATATGGGCAGCCATAGTGAAACTGACAAACCTCAAGATACGAGTAGCCATAGTGAAACTGACAAACCTCGAGATACGAGTAGCCATAGTGAAACTGACAAACCTCGAGATACGAGTAGCCATAGTGAAACTGACAAACCTCAAGATATGAGCAGCCATAGTGAAACTGACAAACCTCAAGATATGAGCAGCCATAATGAAACTGACAAACCTCAAGATACGAGCAGCCATAGTGAAACTGACAAACCTCAAGATACGAGTAGCCATAGTGAAACTGACAAACCTCGAGATATGAGCAGCCATAGTGAAACTGACAAGCCTCAAGATACGAGTAGCCATAGTGAAACTGACAAACCTCGAGATATGAGCAGCCATAGTGAAACTGACAAACCTCAAGATACGAGCAGCCATAGTGAAACTGACAAACCTCGAGATATGAGTAGCCATAGTGGAACTGACAAACCTCAAGATACGAGCAGCCATAGTGAAACTGACAAACCTCAAGATACGAGCAGCCATAGTGAAACTGACCAATACGGTAGCGAAAAATGTAAAACAATGTGGTAACTAAAATAAGTTGAAAGTTATTTTGAGAAATGATTGAGAGTCATTTTTCCATCTGTAAATACAGTCTTGTGCTTGTTAATGTCAACATTGTAACATATATATTATCATATTATTACATCATATATATCGTCACATCATATATATATATATATTCATATTATCGCATCATCATACTATCACATCATATATATATTATCATATTATCACATCATATATATATATATATTATCATATTATCACATATATATTATCATATCATATATATATACTATCACATCATATATATATATAAATGTGATAATATATATTATCACAATTATATATATATCTCAAAGTTTGTGTGTCTGTGTGTGTCTGTGTAGCTATAGCTATTAAAATCTAGAAATTAAAATTCCACATTATGATGGACTTGAACTCCCGCAGATTGCAACCGCAAGTTTTAAATCTATGCACGAGGGACCGCGGAGGTATACACGGACATTGATCAAAGACATTATCATATGCATATAGCGTATACACATGCTAAATGACATATTATTTGAAAGTCTATGAATTCTATTAACTCTATGAAATACGATGCTTTTTCGTGTTTTCTTGAACCTTTATTTTTGGTTTTTCGTAAGGATCAATTGCTATATCGCGGTCAAGGCCAATTTTTTTCACGCGGACAATTGTATTATTTCCATAGGGAAAGCCTCGACATTCTCTTTCCGTTCGGTCAGACAACGACAGTACAATATCTCAGTTTTACATTTGTACCAGTGTCGAGAGGTATCAGTATAGTCGTATTCAAAGTTTCGATGGATAGCTTCTGGTGAAACAGTAACCTTTTTTTATACACACACTTCTATGCAAGAATTGTTATTATTAATTCAACATATTCAGGATTTTTATTTTGTTTTCTCAGTTCGTATTAATTGTATCATTACCAAATCATATTTTATTGTTATCATGGCAAAACAGACATAATTTAGCTATTACTTGCTAATTATTTCACATTTACAATTAAACTCTTCTATAGTTGTTTTATTTTTTCATTTATTTTACTTGCAAAAAACATTTTCCTCATGATATGAAGTTTGAAGGTTACAGTTGTTTGACAAAGTTTGAAAACCTTTACAGTTGTTTTTATTTTCTATCTTAATTTATTTCAGCTACACAAAACACTTTTTCAGGATATGAAGTTTGAAAGTTAGAATGGCAAATGTTGTCACATGTTTAATACAAATAAAATTTGTTGTCCAAAGACTCTTTTATTACCTGGGCACCGCCGGGTATTCAATTAGTATATATATACTGTATATATATACAGTATATATATATACAGTATATATATACTGTATATATACTGTATATATATACAGTATATATATACTGTATATATATACTGTATATATATACAGTATATATATACTGTATATATATATACAGTATATATATACAGTATATATATACTGTATATATACAGTATATATATACTGTATATATATATACTGTATATATATATACTGTATATATATATATATACAGTATATATATATACTGTATATATATATATATATATATACAGTATATATATATATACTGTATATATATATATATATATATACAGTATATATATATACTGTATATATATACTGTATATATATATACAGTATATATATACAGTATATACATGTATATATATATATACTGTATGTATATATATATACTGTATATATATATACAGCCATATATACATATATGGGCGCAATAACACCGGCGCATAAAATGTGGCTTGCCCAAATACCAACAGCAATCAACTCAGGTGAGTTGCAGAAAAGTGCGCTATTGGGAACAGCTAAGATCTTGAGGCGAGTGCTCAAACTCCCAGGTCCCTGGTAGGAGACCCGAGTTAGAGCAGAATTTACCACCCATACGGGGTATCCGGGGTAAGGAAACAATTTTTTTGATATATTATATATATACAGTATATATATATATATATGATGCAATGTATATAATTACATAGTTGATATATATATATATATCAATAATATATCGATAATATATATTATCACATATTATCATATATATATATATACAATAAAAATATGCTTACAATTGCATATTACATACCTGACACAGTTATACCACATTTTATATTTTATCTCTGCATTTTATATTTTACCCATCAACATAAGCGAGAAATATCAGTTAGAGCATGATTAGTGGCCAAGTCCAATCACAAAATACTTACCTGTTAAACTCACTCATACAGTAAGCTTTTGATTATTATATTCCAAGTTTTAGCCATATGTCTTAGTGGCCCATACATATCCACTATCACCAAAGTCTCTATCACTTGCTTGCATATTATCGTGTATCTCATAACAAAAATTACCATAATTTCATAATTATCAGCTGTATTGGAATTAGAAAGCCATATGCGGACCTGACACACAAATCATCTCGGCATTGGGAATTGCGGAAACACCCATTATCCGGTTAATAGCATCGTGGTGGTTACCTTTCACTATGAGGAAATAATTCCCAATTCCACTAAATGCTCAAAAAATAGTCAATGTATGGATGTAGTCCAGAGTTTTGTATGGAAGAATGATGAAAACAAAGCAAATCTACCTGTACATGAGCCTTCCTCTATCACGAGCATTCATGTCCTTCCACTCTTCAAAAGCGTTCTAGAAAGCAGGAAAGAAAGTATGGCATAGGCTGCCCCAAGCATCAGCAATTGATTACTATGCACATACATACATTACTTGCGAACTGATTACAGTATATTATTGAGAATAGCATTTAAAACAGATCCTACTCACATATTGTGCCGCACAATTATGCATAATTTACAAAAACAACGCCAAATGAAAAACTACGATGAACCAAATAGAGCGTATAACCTCTGCAAGATACGTAACGTTTTTGTGAATATGTAACCAGAAAAAGCAGACCATAAACAAATCCTGTACCTATTACAGGTACAGGGTTACGATAAAGTATGGCGCGAAGAACAAAATAAGTTACCATATCTAAACACAATTTGAATTTATGATGAGCTTTCTAAAATATAATACACCACAGTAGAGCATGATATATTATAGTACAGCGCATGATACACCACCACACATAATTACTATGACATATCATAGTACTGACTACAACATATCATAGTACTGACTACAACATATCATAGCACTGACTACAACATACACCACTGGCTACAACATATCATAGCACTGACTACAACATATCATAGTACTGACTACACCATATCATAGAACTGACTACAACATATCGTAGTACTGACTACAACATATCGTAGCACTGACTACAACATGTCATAATACTGACTACAACATAACATAGCACTGACCACAACATATCATAGTACTGACTACAACCTATCATAGCACTGACTACAACATATCATAGCACTGACTAAACTATACCATAGCTCTGATAATAACATACCATAATACAGAGTATAACACGCTACAACAGTGAGCTTAACACACCCTAAAAGAGAGTAAAGTGATCCTCGCTACTTCGCATCATATAGTAAAAGTTTGATAGGTAGTCATTTTACAAGAATTTTTTAGGTGTTACGATCTTTATGAAGCGCTTTCCTTACTTTGACAAAAGTGGACCAGTGAGACAGTATAAAGTTTACTCTCACATAAGGCAACACAGAAGACCAACATCTATATCTACAAATCTTAGTGTTTTACTGTCTGTTGTTTGTCTGCCTAATTATAGCGATAAAATTTTAAAGGTTGACTGGCAACAAAATTCACATTACAGTTATTTGGTATTAAAAGACTCACTATGTCTTACTCTGTTGTAGGTGCAAAATATGTGGAAATGTGATTACAAGCTCTTAAAAGCTCAAAAATGAAAAGCCGCCGTAGATTGGAATCCGTTTATTTCTCTGACGTAGTCATGACAGTTTGGTTATTGTCTTGTCACGTGATGTTCTCACGTGAATTGCAAGACCAATAAAAAGCTCGATATAAATTTATCGTAGCACTAGTTTATGACAAACACTTCAGGTTTGATCGAAGGCCCCGTATCAAATATAGATGCTCGCTACTTTACAGTTTTTTTTCGGCTTGAACTAATCGTCAAATCGTAATCTGATCATGTGACCCAATATTTCGAAAATAATTTTCGCAGCACTTTTCGATTATCACAGGTGACCAACAGGCTCATCGTGATTATCAGACAATGATATGTACTCCTTCGAGGTAAGGTTAAAAAATTAAATGAATTTTTACGGTAAGTTACAAGATATTAGTGCTAAAAGTGACAGCATTACAATGACGATAAAACAGACGTGTAAGAACAATAGACATGGTTTTATTTAATGCGTGAAGTAAATTTGTGAAAATATTTCGACGAATAAGGTTGCATGAAAATGTAAACAGAAACCATCTACCACAACTACGTCATATTTGAGCCGTTTTGGAAAGAGAATCCAAACTACGGCGGCCTCGTGTGGCTGCGATTAACTGTTCGTTTTTGAGCTTTTAAGAGCTTGTAATCACATTTCCACATATTTGGCACTTACAACACAACAGAGTAAAACATGATGAATCTTTTGATATCAAATAACTGTAATGTGAATTTTGTTGCAAGTCTACCTTTAGGTCACTCAAACTCATTGAGCAACTATTTTAGTACCCATACAACACGGACGTTCAGATAGTCTTCACAATAGACTCTATTTTTGGCACAAATTAGCTCTAAACTTTCAATGTCTGACCGATTGGTTGAAAAATTAGCAATTGAGGATTGTGACAGTGATTTGCAGTTTGTATGTTGCATGGTCAGTGATGATTCCCGCAATGAACGAGCCATAGTACAGAATAAAACATAATATATAACACACACCATAGTACAAAATAAAACACACCATAGTATAGAATAGAACACACCATTGTATAGAACAAAACACACCAAAGCATAGAATACACCATAGTATAGTATAGAATACACCATAATATAAAGAACACACCTTAGCACAAAGCAAAACACACCAAAGGAGAGAGTTGAACAGACCATAAACCAAAACATATTTTGCAGAGCGCAGCCTACCTTAGCGCAATGCACAGCGTAGTCCACATCCTCTTTAGTGCCCTTAGCCACAGAGCAGATGACTGACTCATCACTAGGGTTGATGGTATCAAATGTACCTCCATCCAACGCGTCGATGAACTCATTGTTGATAAACAACTGATTAGGGAATGAGATATCCATATCATTGGCTCTTACATTCACCTAGAATGACAACTTACCATTCATGCAAGGGAAACAACTCCTAGTTTCATGTTCAACAGCTACCATCACTAACTAGCTGCTATGCCAGAGATTAGATCTGCACCTTCCAACAAAAATCGTTGACTGCAGCAGCTGGGACCTCATGCAATGAAATGGCACGAGCTCAATTTTTTAAATTGTTATAGGCCGAATCAAAAATTTCTGTTTATCTACCCGTTTCAAATAAATAAGAACTGCACTACATGAGATTGGAAAGGTGAACAAATCTTGTGTCTCATCATTCTCATGTAGATGACACTAAACTGTCTTGTTTATTCAAAATACAAGTAAATCTATGCGACTCGCAAACCCAACCCTTTGAAGGAGAAGGAAAATCTTACAGGCACATAATTAAACTCCTCCTCGGCATCCTCTCCACGGTGGTTAAGAACCAACATTTCCGTGAACTCTTTGAATGAAGTGTTCATGTAGACCTTATCACTGGTGATCTGGAGACCACATTGCTGCTTCACCTCTTCCACAAGTCTAAAATTCCCATCAAACAATTATGGGCAGCTGACACACAAGTGAACTCTGCCATACTAACTTAAGACTGTATCCTGATGCAATTGTGACAAAAATTTCCAGCTAGTTTAACTTATACCAGACCTACATAGATAGAGTGAAATACAGATGCTCGTATTTCAAGGCAGTCACTTAGAGATGCTCTTATTTCAAGGCAGCCACTTAAAGATGCTCGTATTTCAAGGCAGCCACTTAAAGATGCTCGTATTTCAATGAAGGCAGTCACTTAGAGATGCTCGTATTTCAAGGCAGCCACTTAGAGATGCTCGTATTTCAAGGCAGCCACTTAGAGATGCTCGTATTTCAAGGCAGCCACTTAGAGATGCTCGTATATCAAGGCAGCCACTTAGAGATGCTCGTATTTCAAGGCAGCCACTTATAGCTACTCTTATTTCAAGGCAGTCACTTATAGCTACTCTTATTTCAAGGCAGCCACTTATAGCTACTCTTATTTCAAGGCAGCCACTTATAGCTACTCGTATTTAAAGGCAGCCACTTATAGCTACTCTTATTTCAAGGCAACCACTTACAGATGTTCTAAAAAACTTGCAAAAAATTGGTAAAATTTTTATTGTAACTTTAGTAAAATTTAGTAGGCTGTGTCAACAAGCAACCTGTAACAACATCAGTAAACTAAGGAAAATGCATAGAGGAAATAATTACTAAAAACTTAAACTGAGAAATTTCCTCCGCTCTCTTTTAGCAATCATCTTCTCTTGTGAATGCTTGAATATAAATTACCATAAGCTAAGCAGAGTATGGAAAACCAATTACTGTCAATGATCATCGTTAACCCTACAAAAAAAACACTAGATCCTAACCTCAAAATTTCAACTATCAGGATTCAGGATACAAAAGTACCCAATTGTCTAACCTAAACTTAACCCTAGCTGCATAAGATCACTAAAAATCTGGTAGAGCTGTTGTAGTACGATAGCTCGTATTTTCGTACGATAGCTCGTATTTTCGTACGCTAGCTCATAGCTTTCCGATTCCCCACGTGTTGAGAATACACATATGGAGTTTCGACTCTAATCCCAAACTCCTCACAATTATAACCAATAAACCGGACGGCGCTTTCTTCTTACAAACAATGGTTAGCCAATAGACTTGCTATACCATTGAATTTTCCTTTTGCCTTAACTATGACCAACTATTTTAGCTACCAGAATTACCTGACGACATCCATGGATCCGGCACCACAAGCGAAGAAGTCTGTATCATCAGCGATCTCAACATTGACGATACCCTTCCATATAGCTCTGGCTTTGGCTTGAATCTCAAGCTCGGCAGCGTCCAGTTGAAGCTCCTGAGGGCCGGCTGACATGTCTCCCCCGAACTTACTCGCAGGCATCATCTTGCCATCTGGCAGGGCGACCCGTTCTACGTCGACCTATGTAAAAGGAAGTCATTTTGCGATAACAATTGAGGATCACAGACTAATAATAAAATAGAAATGGAGACCGAAATGAAAAAGAAGCAACAATTTGATAAGATTATTTGTCAGATTGTCCAAACCTAAAGATATTTCACTAAATTCAACCAGAAAATCATTAAAATGGCACATTAATGGCAAACCTACCATTTTGCCATCATTACCAAACAGCGTCATCCCTTGTGAATGAACTATTGCTGGCTCAGACATTCCAGGGATGTCGACTGTCTCGCCAGTAGGCTTGAAGCTTCTCCTGAGCTTTGAACCGTAAAACGTGATTTGCTGAAACAATGCCAACACACCTATGATGCTTGAACCGAAGCAAACATGCAACTGTCTAAAAATCCCTAGCAGGAATTCTAGGATCCAAGCATTAATTAGTACGTAGGAATCTGTCTAAAAAACTCTTTGTCTTATCCCCTGCGCAGGTGTTCCTCGACGGAATATAGGTACACGAATGATACATTTAAGAAAACCTAGCCTTACTTTTTATTTGTCAATGCGATGCCAAACCTATCCAATAATTTCTCTGATCAATAATCAATATTAAAGGAATGTTAATACGATTGAGGAACAGTTTCTAAAGTATGATGAGCAAGAGAATTTTATAGAAATAGCAATTACGAATAATCCTAAAGATAGGGAGATAAAACAAGTTCAAACATTCATAGTGATAACCCAACACATATAACTATATAGTGAGAAAAAGAGAAAGCACCTGGCCATTGATGGTAGCCCAGGCACCAGGATTGTGGTCACAGCCTCTGATAAAATTGTGAATTTGAGCAGCTGAACGGTCAAACTTCAGCTCGACCAGGTCTTTCTTCAGTAGCGCTTCGTACGTAGCTTTTGATTCATCCTGAACAATTTGCGGTGCCTTGCCATCAGCTACCATCTGAACTGCGAGACCCTGCAAGCAATAGCGTTTGAAAGTGTAAGACTGCCAACATCTGTAGCTTTAGTAAAAGTATAGCTTTTCCAGACAGTAAATCCAGAAAGTCACATAGACGTGTTTAAAATGTTAAAGCCTTCCGAGGGAAAAACTTAAATTCAGAAGTTGATTCATCTTAAATGTCTCACTCCGGCTTATTAGGTCCACAGGATAGTTATAGTTGGTCCACAGGATAGTTATAGTTGGTCCACAGGATAGTTATAGTTGGTCCACAGGATAGTTATAGTTGGTCCACAGGATAGTTATAGTTGGTCAATATAATACCATAAAACTTCTAATTGAATGCCATCCCTATTTGAACGGCACCTACATTTAACCGCCCATGACATTCTTTGATCTTTATGAACCCATAATAAAAAGTGATCAGTAGAAAAGTGTCCACAAAATGGTACTATTAATGACTCGGTTACATCAATAACAATTAATTCTTTCTTTGTTTTTGTTCAAATCGATGTCCATTTTTCAACCCCAAAGGTTTTCACTTTTTTCATTAAATCTTTGAAAACAACACCATAGAAACAACTGGTAACTGTATCAGACTAATAGTAGTTCCTTGTTTTTTGTTTTGATACGTCAACGTATATGAAAAACGCTAATATCGACTAGTTCAGCAGTGCAGAATAAGGGTTGATGTCGGCAAACATTGTGGAAGGTATTGAACAACCAGAAGATGTTCGTTCTATTGAAAGCAACAATCAGAATGCAACTGGCCGAGCAAACGATGCAAACATTTTCGTTGCAAAAATGTTAACTTTTGTTTCTGCGTGTATGATAAGTATGGTTTGTTTACGTCACTTGTTTTTGAATATAATATAGATATTTGTAGCATTTGATATATTATTATTCTATAGCTTATAAATTTGTAGATTTATAACATGTTATTTGATAGCATTTTTGCGGTTATTTTAACTCAGCATACAATGGACCGACGCTCCTAACTCTTCTCGCACATGAAAAGCTAGTTTTGGCTGCAAACTGTAGCAAACATATCAATGAGTGCAAGGAGCTTTAGTGCCACATAGTTAACTATAGATATAAAATGAGAATATACCTTCGAATTTAGAACGAAATAAAAAATTGAAAACCCAACAAATTACAAAGCTGTGCACAGGGCCACAGGCTATAATATCATCGCAGGTTAATTCCAAGCAATAGGTATCAACTGGGAGAGATATTTCTCGACTTGCCAATGCATATTTATTTAGAGATCCTTGACAAGTTAGCAGATTTATTGCATCCAAAAGGGCTTTGGTCACTCCGCCCGAAGGAAAGTGCAAAATATAGGTGACATTTGTGTCGCGAGTAAAATGTTAAATTTATAAATCTTAATCTAAATATTCTAAACCTCAATCTTAAAAAAAGGGTTAAATCTTCCCGAAATTTTAACGAGTTATATGGAAACTACAAAGCTAGTCTCTATTTGAACACCACTATTATAAGGGAAGGGTTGTAAAATAAAGCGCCATAGCGTTTAAATAGAGGTTTTATGGTAGTTATAGTTGGTCCACACGATAGTTATAGCTGGCCCACAGAAGAGTTATAGTTGGTTCAAAGAATATTTATAAGTGGTCTACAGGATAGTTATAGTTGGTTCACAGCAAGTTATAGTTGGCCTACAGAATAGTTACAATGTGTCCACAGGAAGTCATAGTGCACAGTGTAAGTACAGTTTGCCAGTACGATAATTACACCTGACCACAGGATAATCATAGTTGGTCCACAGGATAGTTATAGTTGGCCCACAGGGTAATAACATTTGGTCCACAGAGTAATAATAGTTGGCTAAAAGAGAACATTGAATGACTACCTAATTATAACTGGCCAAAAGGCCAGTTATAATTAGGTAGTCCTAATTATTCCTAGGTTAGTCCTAGACTACCTAATTATAACTCCTCACACACATCCCTCACACTCTACATCCCAGTATAGTAAAGCAGGAGGGCATCAAAAAGCTGTCAAAAAAAGTGATTTATTCCTTTTGAAGGTGGGCTATGTGATAAGAGTAGTACCTAGATCAGAATTTCGAGCTGATTTCAAATATCTGGTTTCTACACCTCTCAGATTGTTCATTTTTGAGCAATATAATTAATATATTATTTTAATTAAACAAATGTCTGTAATGTTTTATGTGCTTCTGCCAACAATGTGATAATAAAAATGGCATATAAATACTAAATAATTAGCAATAACCTAAGTTGAAATCAATTCTAATAACACTAAAATATTTATTATTCAAATATTAGAATAATATTACAAGTGTATTATATAATATTATGTATTCCCAGTTTGGTTGATATTGTAGCAGCGTTACAGTTTGTCCTTGTTATTCTACAACTCCTATATCATTACAGATCTACAAAACAAAATGAAAAGTATTTTTAAAGACTCAGACCATGTATATATAATATTTTAGTATACATATATTCATCATTAATGCTTATTATGTTGAACCGTGTACTTTATTATGCAAGTGAAATCGCAATTAGTCAGTCTTTTATACTGTATGACACATATGTATTCTAATCAAACATGAAGCACACCTTTGGTTACAATACCTCTCGAATAATAACCTTCTAATTCGCAGTCATCTGAGTCTTCTGCATTACTACTTTTATCTCCATCTTTATTTCTATTGCTACAGCAGCTGCATCTGCACATGTTCGTACACTTGAGATCTGCGTTGTTGCACTGAAAGCGACGAGACTGGCATCCAGTTTTGCATCGACAAAACGTGTCCATGAGCACATCAGGAGGTGCTGGTTGTTCTGTCATCCATATAGCTTTAAGCTTTCCACCTTCCATAAACCATCCTTATTGCTGGAGGGATGGGGCATTGATGATGATTTGCTTGGCTCTTCTCTATATCGCGACCTGATAGGCAGCCCTAGATATATGGAGATTTAACTCATCTAGTATGGGTGGTAGGTTTGATTGTGATGTGCGAGAAGGTGAGCAGAAGATCTTATTCCGTGCTTCATTGATGTGATTTGTCTCTTCACCATATAATCTGCATATGAATGTCTCAATAGGTTCTCATATTGCACCATCAACTTCAAGATCTGTTCCCAATGATTTCAGTGTGTTACAGAATTCAGGATGGTTCTTTAGCAGCTTAAAAAAAGTTATCTTCGCTTTGGAATAGAATGCGCTTACACTGTTGCATCCACTTAGAGCATGGAGCCCGAGCAGTGCTTTGCATCGTTCAGTTGTGAAGACGGTAGACAGACAGCCTATGATTACATATCTCAACTGCTTCTTCTTACCACAGCAGTAAATGAGTTTCTGTGATAGCAGCTCATCCACTAGAGATAGACAGCTTAGGAAAACATCTGTGTCCTGGCACTTGATTAGAACTTTTGAGCTGGGTTTGTCTTCCATTATTTTTGCGATAAATGATAACATGCGCGTATCTGCCTCCTAGTGGTCTGATGCCAAATTATCTATTTGGCTTACAGCGATTGATCCATCAAGGTCATAGCTGATCATGTGGCATTCTTGAGAAAAAGCTGTTACAAGTTTCTGCTTTACAGTTGACTTGCTTCATGTATCCTTAGAGAGTGTCAGGCTCTGAATTTTGGCTATAGCATCAACCACAACCACGTCAAAGACTGGTAGCTGATCCTGGTTAACATAAATTGATGGTTGATCAGCAACATCTTTCTCAACAGCAACCATCAGAGCCAACTTAGCAGTCTTCAATATAGAGCCATCAGAGTTAGCCAGGGACCAGATGATGTTGCCAAGAGAGAATGATAACACTTTTCTCAAATCCAAGTTACGCTGTTGGCTGATCACTACCAAATTCTCAAACAATTTGTGCGAACACTCTAGGACTTTTTATTTTGATTTCTTAGCTGATGGTAATGTGGTGAAGGTTTTGAGCTTGTTTGACTTGATAGATGCATTGAAATCAATCTCTTCGGTGCTTAATCTCTTCTTAACAAATTCTGAAAGCTGTTTCTCTCCTATCACATTTGCCATTTCAAGATCCTAGGTACTTCACTTCAATAGAGGCTTTTGCGGCGCTGGTAATAAGTACTAGCTTGGTGGTTTGAAACGCAAACGGATTTATTCTTGCAGTTATGAGTCTTTCATGACTTCCCTCATTTCCTCATCAGCCTTCCATGCCTTTTCACGCATCTCATAACTTGCTGCATCCGAATCACTAAGCACTGACATCTTCTTCATGTCTGTATGTACAGCTGTTCGTTCCGGGTGAGATGGAGTCATCGTTGAGAGGCCAATGGCTTCCTGGTAAACTCTATGATTCCACCGTGAGACTTTGAGTCTTTTTTAACTGTTTGCTCAATAGATTGATCACAAGTGATAGAGCTGAATGGACAGTGATGTCGTGATTGATAAGTAAAATACCCCTTCTTCATAAGAGCCTCGCACACCTTGCTATGCGATAATTTCAGATTAGTCATCTCTGCATAGTACAGTGTGCCATATCTAGCATAGTTTGTGTGGTCATATGCAAAAAACCAAGGAAGGATCATACATATAATTTATCTATACATTTATGTCCAAATTTTAGGCTATAACACGTCATGTAAACTGCAGAGTTAGTTTTGCTGCTCACAAAATGTGAAGACAAAAATGACAATGCTTTCTTTTTCTCCCACCAAAGTACCATTATCATGAAGTAATCATCATGAATTTGTAAAGTAATAGTCTAGTTTCACCTCTTCTGCTGTATCACATTCTTCTGTCTCTTCTCATGTCTTTTCTCAGCTCTTTCCATAACGAGTTTGTTACAATACTTTTTATAACAGGCATAATGACATAACGGGTTTGAGCTCTCATCAAAGTTCTCAATGCTTGGCACTTTTTGAGTAGTTTCACATTGAATGCTCTTTTCTTCCAACATCAACCATCTGTTTGAATACTGTTTGGCTGTCTCATAATGAAGTTTAGTCACTCTGACTAGGGTTTCATTCACAGACTGATCAAGACAGTGAAACAAGCAGTCTTGCTGCATCCTTGGCATGGGTTAAGAAGTGCTGAAAGTTGACTCACCTAATCTCAAATACATGTAAAAGCATTTACTAACTTTCGAGATTATAAAATAGTTTTCTTTGTCTGATATGTAAGGTTTTCCAAGCAAACTTGGAGTTGTCCCCTCCCATTTCGAAAGTGCTCTCTAGCTCAGAAATGTGCAAACACATAGGTGTAGAAACATTATAATTAAATTCAGCATAAATTTCTGACTATGAAACATCTTTGTTTGAGTAGCCCACCCTCGGAAGGAATAAGCTGAAAGATAAGTTCATCATGTTCCTGCTCTACTAAGTATGGTTGTGAAATAAGACAAGTTGACATTAAATTAAATAGAAAATAAGAAGTTTTAAAATGTGGTTTACAGTGTACTTGAGTTTGATACCTCTCATCGAGAACTGTTCTATCATAGACAATCCTTATGTTCCACGGTCTAGACTTCTTTGTCAAACAATAGTACATATCGTTTGACAAAGAAGTAACATAAAGCCTGTGCCAGAAGTAATTTTTTTGATAAAACAAAAGATATTATTTTTTTCTGCTCCGGTAGTTGAATATTTATTAAATCTAGCGCTAACACTGTCTCCTCTATTCCAGTCATTAAATGTTGCTGAGCCAGTAGAATCAAATATCAAACAGTCGCGTTGAGCAGCATCGATGTCGGCTGAATGCTCACTACTTTTCTGGCGGTCTTACAAGATAATTTACGCAACAACAAACCGCTTAAGTGTGGCTAGGAAAGACTGGCGATGAGCCAATGGCTGGTGACGAGATAACTACCTTTCGTGCCTCGTATCTTATCGTAACTTACCGTTGCTATGGTAAGTTAGCCATATCAAGATATGACTAACTTACTGCTAGCTGTCATGTCTGCACGTGAAAAAGAAATTAAAGGGTGACTACAGTTATTTGGTATCAAAAGATTCACCATGTCTTACTCTGCTGTGTTGTATGTGCAAAATATGTGGAAATGTGATTACAAGCTCGTAAAAGCTTAAAAACTAACAGTTAATCGTAGCCATCACGAAAATGCCATAGGTTGGAATTTTGTGGTTATTGTTTTGACACGTGATGTTATCACATAAAATGAAACGCCAATATAAGTCTCAATATAGCACTAGTTTATGACAAACACTTCGGGTTCTACTGGAAAGCCCTATCAATTCTAGATGATCGCTACTTTACAGTTTCGTTTCAGCGTGGTTTAACATCTAGTCGTAATCTGATCATGGGACCCATACTTTATGCCAAATGGCGCGAACAATTTTGCAACATTTTTCGACTATCACATGTGACCAACAGGCTCCTCATGTTCATCAGAGGACGATATGCACTACTTTGAACTAAGGTTAAAAAATTAAACTAATTTTGATTTTAGGTATTGAGATATCAGTGCTGAAAGTGACAGCATTACAATGATGATAAAAGAGACGCGTAAGAACAATAGACATGGTTTTATTGAATGCGTGAAGTATATTCGTTAAAATATACTTCATGAGAGCGTAAACAGAAGCACATAATGTTCAACTACGCCTTATTCAAGCTGTTTTGGAGAGGGATTCCAACCTACGGCGTTTTCATGATAGCTGCGATTAACTGTTCGTTTCTGAGCTTTTAAGCGCTTGTAATCACATTTCAACATATTTTGCACCTACAACACAGTAGAGTGAGACATGGTGAACCTTTTGATACCAAATAACTGTAATGTAAATTTTGTTAGACGTCAACCTTGAACAGTCATGTCAAAATTTTCATCGGAATATCGAAAATCAGTTTACAGGCAAGCCTACTCGCCTGGCTCTACCTGCTACTGGTCAGGTCTAGCACCAAAAGAATAGAAACAACATCACTAGAGATACCATAGACTTGACTCCCTCTGGATATAGAAATCTATTGTAGATGGTATCAACTGTATCATTGGGCAGAACGTCGCAGTCTCTCTGTAGTAAGATCGGACCAGTGTCTAATCCGTCATCAGCCCAAAAAATGGAGAAACCCGCTTTCTTATCTCCTTCCATAAGAGTCCTGAAATCATATCTTGGCCCTCAGCCAAATGACACCCTCAAAACATAAAACCAAGAAACAAAGTCATGGTAAGTGGTACGGGCAAACTTTGACTTACCATAAACTTACTCTCTTACTCGCATTGACTTACTCACTTCTACATAAAACCTTAATGACATGCAACGCACAGCATGACCAATACAGTTTCTAATACGTGAAGTAATTTCCAACAAATGATGCTCAAAATTTTGTGAAGCATTACACCTTTTAGATTAAAAGTAAAAAGTTGAACAATATTACAGCTTAAATGAAGCTTTCTGACAACTACATAAGCCAAGTTAAACTACACCTAGTGTAAGTTAGAATAAGCTACATCCTTTCAAACATCTTTGCAAAGCCGCCACATCCGTTCACTTGTCTTTATGGTTAACTAACAATAACAACACCTCTCAACTGGTTATTAATCTAATAATTTAGTTTAACATTAATTTGAGTTTTCACAATTAAAAAAAAAATACATATTCATCACAATGTTTGCTAGAACATTTGACGGTTTCAAACTAGAAACACATATGAGTATGCCGAGGTTTGACTGTATGTTATTGAGCATTAACAGCATGAAGAGGAATTACTTTATGCAAAAACCGCTCCGTCATGTTATTTTATATCAATTGGCAAGTTGCCAAAACAATTGTGAAAAGTAGATGGTTAAGGTCATTACTCTTTCCACCGCAGCAAACATTTGAATTTGTTGTGTAGTTGCGTACGGAAGTCTAATCTAATGAGACGGGTGATTGGGTATACACAAGAGACCAGTCTGTATAGAAATAGACTGAACCTGCCACTCCTTCAACCAGATCAGACTAGTTCAACCACACACTTTTCTGAAGCATTACTTGTGGGAACAGCGTCAATCTCTGTCAACAATTCTAAGGGTGTGTGAACCACATAAATTGATAGTTGTTGCACTGTTTGATTCACTTGGGTATAACTCTAAATTCTCAGTCGAAAGAATTTGTAGAAGCAGAGTTAACAGGTGGTAGAGAAAATCTAAAAGTGGATTGGAACGGAAACTAACTTGGCTGTAGTTAGTACAAAATGCTATAAATATATTTAGCAGCAAACCCTATTCAATTTCAGTAGTCAATAGATGCTACTGAATGGTGTTCCTAATAAAGTTCTAATAAAGTAAAATAATACCGCTTTCCGTGTGTACTGAATTCTAGCTGACATGATGACCGAGCCACAGATCTAGGATTACGCCATAGAGCTAGAACTATGCCATAAGCTATGATCGTGCAACATACTAAGGGACCAGCGATAGAGCCAGTGTCATACCATACAACTATCACCTTGCCATACTGCTATCACCACCCCATAGAGCTATCCCCTCGCCATAGAGCTATGACCATGTAATAAAGCTATGACCAAGCCACACATCTAGTGCTCAGGTAGCTGTAGATGTTTAGTACCTATCTACAATTTTGGCATACAATTATGATAATCCAGCAAATTTTTAGCAACTCATAAAAAGTTTAAACGAAGGGAATTCATACCAGTTGATGGCGGAGGCACCCCGATGGAGAGGAAGCAAGGAAGGATGATAGCAAATTGACTTGTGGGTGGGAAAGTTGATAACATCCATTGGAATGAACTGCGAGCAGAATGGCAATACATTTAACTCTGCTCCAACACTCTTGTAAGCATCGAGAACTTCTGGTATTGACTGTCCCTTGCGTCTCCAAGCCTTGTTTTTGAATACTTCCACCCCATCTTCAGCCGCAGCCAAGGCTAAACATTGACTGACGTGAAAGTTAAAGTCAAAAACCAGCAGCTACAAATTACAACTTTAAAAAAATAATAAGTTTTTGAAAGTCTACTTAAAAAAAGGTTTTATAAAAAATAAATGTAAGACTACATACAATTATATGATTATAAACATCTGCAGAAGACTTTTTTAGCTAGTTCAACAACATTCTCTACAGACACTCACGTTTAAAAAAACAAATAGTGTAAAAACGTAAACTCTCAATTTTAAGCATGTAATTTTTGTTCATGAATTTCATGGAATCTTATGCACTACCTAATGCAAGCAGTTGATATCGAGTCAACATACAACAGTCCAACGTGCTAATTCCACAAAAAACATTTCTAACTTTAATAGTGGCCACAATTATTAACCTAAGGGATCGGGTCGACCATGTTGATCAGGAATGGTGAACACTCCAACAACTTCATGACCTCTCTGTCTCAGAAGGTTGTAGACATCTGCTCCAAATTGTGACTGTCCTATTATGGCTAATTTCAACGATTTTCGTTGATGTATCTGGCTCTGAAAATTAAAACCTCAAATGCATTTCCTGGTATACAAAAAAGTGCAATGAATTGAAGCCCGAACTACATCCACTTGAGCTAGACCTAGAGCTAGATTGTATAATGTCAACTGAGAATTTGCTACAGTTCTATTTTAGCAATCTTATGCATCCTTGAATATACATTGGCACAAGAAATGGCGTATTAAAAAGCAAGTAATATGAATAACTTGCTTCAATTGTACAGAAACGCAAAACTGCAATATTTAAACAACAATGACAAATATACCAAGATATTAATTACCTTTACTTTGCCAAACTTCGACCTTGATTGCGCAAGACTTGCAAATTTACACGGCATTAGACATATCAAAGAATACAAACGTCTTTTTTAAAATTTCTTATAGGTAAGGATATGCGCGTAGAAGGCGAGCGTAGCATTTAAGTCCCAATCACGAGCACTCACAATTGTGTAAGAATTGCATAATCTTGGTAAAGATTTCTGTACACAATGCTAAGTGAGAGCTAAGTCCTATAGCCAGTGTTAACAATGAGTATATGCCTGCATCTATGGTCAATCAATCATTAACAACACGACGTAAACGCTTGCTGTAACCTGAACAAAATACCAGGTGATCACCAGCTTCAAAGATACTCATTTTTTAAAGTTATATTACGGTTCCATATTATTAATTTTACCTGAAAATTATTGTACAGTACTTCGTAATACTTACCGAGTACGCTCGCTTTACAAAACAACTGACTCCAGAAATAAGCCGCATATTTTGGCAGATGCTAGGTTGAAATGCTTCCCGTGCTGGTCCGCCGGACGATATTTACAGGTACTTCGAGTCGAGCCGCAAAATTAGACTGAGTTTATATAATGTTCATTGTAATACACTCTATACATGTAGGTAGCAAACACAGTTTACTGCTTCAGTTTTCAATATTTTACGATCAAGGCTATGTATTAAATAAGACCATTCTCTGAGCTGCACGCTAATAATCTATGTCTATGCTCAAACCGGTCGAAGATAGAAACTGGCAATTATCGACCAATCATTAAACGTGTAACAAAATAACAAAAACATAACCTCGTGCGCGTTTTCAGATAATATATTAACCAATAAAAATGTATTACTTTCTTTATTGACCAATTATATCTACAAAGCTGTTTGTGAAACTCTCGGTGCGCCCTCTGCTAGCTCCAACTCATCTTCGAAGAGTTGTATAGCGTTATCCCATAAAGCATTACATACCATGCTGCAAATACGTTTAGCCACGGACCCGTAAACAAACATAGTGAGCTTTGTTAAATTATAAAGTTTGGATAATAAGAGGTAATTAAAGAACGAAAAGTAAATAAGGTGGTTTTAAATTTTTTTTAGATATGGTCATCATTTTGGCAGTTAAGTAGAAAACGGTCTCAACTTAGCCACGACTGTGATAAAATCGGATATGCAACTATGAAAACTAGTTAGGACTATGAAAACGTGATTTTTATGGTATTGGTAGTATTACTGTCGCTTGAGTGCTAATAATAATGCGACTTAGGATTTTTCCCTTAGTAATTTAATTATTTTATTTTTATGGTAGCAAATTAATATAGTTCTCTTTTGCGTTCTCCGACTTCTAACACTAGTGTTGTGCTCGTTTGCTTCTATGGTTCACTCTTTTAAGATTCTCATTGTGATGGGACAGTCTTTGGGGATATTTGGGTACAGCACTAACGACGAAGATGACGATGAAGTTCTTCGACGGTTCACCAGAAAATGGGCGTCTCGTCTACATCACACAGAAAGTTTTCCTGATTTAAAGCTTCTTCCTCCTGAAATAAGCTTGCAGATTCTTTCAAATGTAGATGCTCGAGAACTTCGACTTTGCAAAGAATTTTGGGAGGAGTTGGTAAATGATGATTTTCTCTGGAAAAGGTAGGCGAAGAAAAATGTTTTATTCCAAGCAAAAGTAACAGATGCTTTGAGATCAACTCGGCAAAGTTTTTCTAAATAGACTCACTGATTGTTGAAAAGCAGCTATGTTTAAAATTGTTGTGAGAGTAATTAAAAGTGTTTTAAATCAAATGTATTGAGTATATTGGTACTGACTTTTACATTACCTGCGTAGTTATGCTCTCACTTTTTGTTACATAATTGATTAGTTTTTAGACAATCACTAAAACCACAAAACTACTGAACTGAATTTTTAACAGTTTGTCAGGAGCAGCGATTCAGTTCCAAATGAAATTATTTTTAATAATTCTAGCTACTTTCTGTCCTTTGGTTAGTCTGACTCCATATTGCACTTGAATATCGATTGTTGAGAAGCAGAGAAAATATTACATTCGGCAATATTACAATATGCTGGTATATTTTTGTTGATGGACTGATTAATTTCTGTTATCATGCCAAGTGTAGTTGGGTCCTTACTTAACAGAATGTATTTAAAGGGCATTACAAACATCAAGATTTCACCTTTACTCGTTCAATTCTACCTACTATACAAATACAGTTAAACCATCACTTGCGGTTGCAGCTGCATTCTAAATGTTTGACAATGGTTGACCACATAAACTTGGAGAAAATATTGTCTCAACAAGTCAAGCAGCTTCCAACAAAAGCGAACTAAAATTTTTTAAAACGGTTTTGTAAGGAAAAATTTTAAAGTTGAAGGAAAATAAAAATAAACTGTAAAAAGAACAAATATTTATAATTTGAGCTATATCTAGTATAAGTTAGAGTAATTTAAGCTGTGCATTTCCATCACATAACCATCAGATGAACTTACATTTCTCTTCCCCAAAATAGAGTGACATTAAAACCACTAATTGTTGATTATTACTTTATTAATTAGATTTTTATGTATAATTTGGATTCGTAGTTTTTGTTCATAGTTTTTGGGACTTCATTTTGATATGGTTTTATTCTTTTTTGTGTTTACATATAATATTTAGAAATAAACATAATGCAATATATTGTTATAGGAATATTTGGTTTAACATACAATGGTTTTTATGTACAAGCCGAATAATAGAATGGACCAACTTTGCATGCAAAGGTTCAACTGTATAAAAATGAACAGTTTTCATCTTTGCAGTTAAGCTAAAAGTTGAGGGTTTTGGAATATTCAAATGATTTTGATCAATGCAAACAAACAATTCAACTAACATCGAACTTTGTGGACTTTTGAACTATCGCAATAAGTTATATAATAATTAGGGTGAATTGAATAATTATTGTCTCATCTTTATGTTGATAGTAAAGTAACTGTGATGAATATTAGGCTATATTAAATGAGGTTCTATCAAACCCCTGCACAGCAAAACATACAATGATTATGTGTTGCTCATGGCATTAGCTTTTCTAGTTAGCCTAGTAGCTAGTTGCCTCCATAACTCTAATAACAATAATCTACCATTGTCAATAACCTTCTTCACTGTCACTCCCAACTCAGTTTGCTGATCACTTACTAATTGTCCCGTGAGGAAATTATCCATAATTAAAATCCAATTGTTTGTTCCATAGCCTAGTGCGCAAAATGTGTAGATTTTGCCACCTTCGGACCTCCTCTAAAAGCATATGGACACAATGCATTGCTACTCTTCTCTGTTTTACTCTTGTCAGGCTCTGCTACCTGCACTGGGGCTATTGCTCAGCCTATTCAACACCACGAGCATCTCAAGGACCACACTTTTGGAAAAGTTTGTTCAGCTCATTAGAATCTGCTACTGAAAGGTTCAACACATATGTCACGGATGAGGTAAGTTTCATCACGTATGTCACTGGTGAGGTAAGTTTCAACACATATGTCACCGGTGAGGTAAGTTTCAACACGTATGTCACGGATGAGGTAAGTTTCAACACGTATGTCACGGATGAGGTAAGTTTCAACACGGATAAGGTAAGTTTCAACACGCATGCCACGGATGAGGTAAGTTTTCATCTCCTTTCTTTATTTGATGCAAATGAGTTTCAAAGTGCACTGAAGCCCTTTGAAAATACTTGATGAACTTGCTGGCTAGGTGATGCACACAAATACAAAACGTTCTGTATACTAAGCACTTTTATTCCCTGCACTATTATATTGTGCATTATTTACCTACAGCATAGTTTGACTGGTGCTAGGTCAAATTTCACGCGCCAGAAGTTATTGAAATGTTTTTGAGTTAAAAATCATTTTACATTTTTAACTCTATAAATGCAGATTTTACCTACAACTTTTACTGTAAATGATTTTTAACCTTAAGACAAATGTATTAATTTTTTCTGACTATATCGATTATTAATATTGATTATGTTTAATAGAGCTACTCAGGGATCTCTATGTTCCAATCCATGTCTATACTCACAGATAATCCATATGACATAGCCGAGTTCTTGTTCTCAACTGATCTCCTGAAAACTTCACATGTGCTAGCTCTGCTGCAACAGAGGTTAGTCTTTCATTTGTTAGCTCAGTATTATATGTATAGTTGAATATATGTATATTATATATCAGTAGTATATGTATATATCAGCAGTATATGTATATATCGGTAGTATATGTATATATCGGTAGTATATGTATATATCGGTAGTATATGTATATATCGGTTGTATATGTATATATCGGTAGTATATGTATATATCGGTAGTATATGTATATATCGGTAGTATATGTATATATCGGTAGTATATGTATATATCGGTAATATATGTATATATCGGTAGTATATGTATATATCGGTAGTATATGTATATATCGGTAGTATATGTATATATCGGTAGTATATGTATATATCGGTAGTATATGTATATATCGGTAATATATGTATATATCGGTAGTATATGTATATGTCGGTAGTATATGTATATATCGGTAGTATATGTATATATCGGTAATATATGTATATACCGGTAGTATATGTATATGTCGGTAGTCGGTATTTTCCCTTATTTTTGATTATTTTACATTTATTTTTAATGTAATGACAGTTATTTCTTTGAATTCTATAGAAATTGGCAAGAACTTGATGTAATTTTGAAAATGAGGAAGAATTGGTGAGCTTTTTTCCATTTAGCTAGTGCGGTTTTCAAGAATAAGGCTAATCCTTTATACGAATCCTAGCTGTGAGATGTCTGTTATTTACAGCCCTAGTAGGTCAATACATCAATAGACATACCACAGAGTTGCGATGTATTCACTCTGTGATGTTAGGATAAGTAATCAACAATTTTATTTGAGCAGCAATTCAGTTTATTATGGATTTGAGCAGCGATTCAGTTGATTATGGATTTGAGCAGCGATTCAGTTGATTATGGATTTGAGCAGCGATTCAGTTGATTATGGATTTGAGCAGCGATTCAGTTGATTATGGATTTGAGCAGCGATTCAGTTGATTATAGATTTGAGCAGCGATTCAGTTGATTATGGATTTGAGCAGCAATTCACTTGATTATAGATTTGAGCAGTGATTCAGTTGATTATAGATTTGAGCAGTGATTCAGTTGATTATGGATTTGAGCAGCGATTCAGTTGATTATGGATTTGAGCAGCGATTCACTTGATTATGGATTTGAGCAGCGATTCAGTTGATCATGGATTTGAGCAGCGATTCAGTTGATTATGGATGTGAGCAGCGATTCAGTTGATTATGGATTTGAGCAGCGATTCACTTGATTATAGATTTGAGCAGTGATTCAGTTGATTATGGATTTGAGCAGCGATTCAGTTTATTATGGATTTGAGCAACAATTCAGTTGATTATAGATTTGAGCAGCGATTCAGTTGATTGTGGATTTGAGCAGAGATTCAGTTGATTATAGATTTGAGCAGCGATTCAGTTGATTATGGATTTGAACAGCGATTCAGTTGATTATGGATTAAGATGTGACATGAGATTCAAGAATTATTATAATTCATCTCCAACGTATAAAGTTTGTAGATTCTCGACGCACCGCAGTTAGATGAGTGAAAATAAAGAGGCTGAAGGAGAACTAGAGCGAAGGCATCATACATAGTTAATAAAAGGGATGTGTCGAGTTGGTTTAAAACTTCACCTTAATTTAAATTAGTTTTCTTTTTTAATTGATTTAATTTAAATTTATCCCCACTATTTATTTTATGTATCGCTAAGAATACACATTTCTATTATATATAGTGGCCGGTTTATTGCTATGTGCAATCATCTACCGTATTTATCGAGGCACTGTCACGGATGAGTTACAATTTCTTCTTATCTCCATATTTTATCTACTATCTGGTAGATATATAAGTATGTAGGTATATAAAGGTAAAATTACACTTATCAAGTGTGACTCGGAGTGAATTCGATTTGTCTTTAAAGGTTGACTTGCAACAAAATTCACCTTACCGTTATTTGATATGAAAAAATTCACCATGTCTTACTCTGTTGTGTTGTAGGTGCAAAATATGTGGAAAGGTGATTACAAGCTTAAAAGCTCAAAAACGAACAGAAAATCGCAGCCACACAAGACCGCCGTAGTTTGGATTCCCTTTCCAAAACGGCTCAAATGTGAAGTAGTTGTGGGAGATGGTTTCTGTTTACACTTTCTTGCAACCTTATTCGTCGAAATATTTTCACAAATTTACTTCACGCATTCAATAAAACTATGTCTATTGTTCTTACGCGTCTGTTTATCGTCATTGTAATGCTGTCACTTTTAGCACTGATATCTTATAACTTACCGTAAAAAATCGTTAAACTTTTTAACCTTAGCTCGAAGGAGTACATATCATTGTCTGATAATCACGACGAGGCTGTTGGACACCTGTGATAATCGAAAAGTGACATTATCGAAAAATCGATAATCGAATTGACAAGCTCTTAAAAGCTCAAAAATGAAAAGCCGCCATAGATTGGAATCTATTTATCTGACGTATTTATTACAGTTTGGTTATTGTCTTGTCACGTGATGTTCTCACGTGAATTGAAAGGCCAATAAAAAGCTCGATATAAATTTATCATAGCACTAGTTTATGACAAACACTTCGGGTTTTAACGAAGACCCCGTATCAAATATAGATGCTCGCTACTCTACAGTTTTGTTTCGGTTTGGTCTAATCGGCAAGTCGTAATCTGATCATGTGACCCAAGACTTCGCAAATAATTTCTGCAGTACTTTTCGATTATCACAAGTGACCAACAGGCTCGTCATGTTTATCAGACAATGATATGTACTCCTTCAAGCTAAGGCTAAAAAATTAAACGAATTTTTACGGTAAGTTATAAGATATCATTTCTAAAAGTGACAGCATTGCAATGACGATAAAGCAGACGCGTAAGAACAATAGACATGGTTTTATTGAATGCGTGAAGTATATTTGTGAAAATATTTTGACGAATAAGGTTGCATGAAAGTGTAAACAGAAACCATCTACCACAGCTACGTCATATTTGAGCCGTTTTGGAAAGAGAATCTAAACTACGGCGGCCTCATGTGGCTGCGATAAACTGTTCGTTTTTGAGCTTTTAAGAGCTTGTAATCACCTTTCCACATATTTTGCACCTACAACACAACAGAGTAATAGTCAGAGAGCAGGATAACCCTATCTGTCATAAAAATAATTTCTATTACTTTTCTCAACTTATGCAATATGATGCATGCAAAATATTCTTCAATATTTATATATTGCTTGTTTGCACGTTGCACTCTGTAATCTCGTTACTTATATACTTTCATGTTTAAATTACATCTCATCAATTGGCGGAGGCGTAATAAACAAGCCGATCACTGTTGCCACTGTGACAAGGAATTTCACAGACTGTGATTGGATAATTGGAACAAAACGTCATAACCCGCCAGATTGCTCAGTAATGGCAGCCCAAACTAGGACCGTGTGTTGGGTGCCCGAGCGACTAACCTCAAGTGATTTAGCAGTTCTATCACCTCAAAAGATAAAAACGGTAACTGAACGCGCTGACTAAACATTTGAAATCATTTACAACTATTGCTAGGTAAGGAAAACTAATTATTTTCATGATCAAACCGAAGACCTCGTTCATTCACCACGATAGCCATTAATTCATTGAAGATTAAATCAGCCGTCAGCGTAGGTAGCAGTGAAAATTTAAAATCTATCTAATTTGATTACCACAGCTAGTTATTATGGATTACATAATTTCTTATAATCAAGCTCTACATTCTAATAAGCCTTACTAACGGAAAAAAGCCGATAATCTAAAGTTTTTATGAGATGTAGAGCACCATCTACAAACAGTCAGATAGGTTCGTAGAAACCCTATTAAAGTCATCGGAGCAACTCGCAGTGTTTGACGTATGCAAATACTACACTGAATGCTTGATGAAGATTGTTAGTGAGTCGAAATAATATAGAGCTTCTCAAGTTGCAAAGAATCTCAAACCCCTGAACAAACTAAGGTGAGATGATAGCAAACTGTTTTACTTAATACTTCGATAAATAATCAAACGATTCATCAATTGAAGATTAAATGCATTGCTTCATTGAAAATCTTGCGTTTCCTTCACCTAATCATGCTTTTCCAAAACAAAACAGCTTCTTGCTAGAGTATTGTTTGTCGGTGTTTACTGCAGTCAGCTGGATCAATGAGTGATAAGTGTTGATTATAATGAATCATTGTCAAACTTCTCAGTCCATATTTTACATATTGGTTATAAACTATACAATAAACCACTTTCTGTCATATGTATTGACACTCAGTGTTTTATACACTCAATGGCTTAATTCACTTTGTTTAATTTTTTTAGGCTAAGACGACAGCACTACATAACATTGTTAGCTACATAAATTATTGGGCTTCATAAATTCATGTAAAATACCTCTTGTGTATTTTTTGAATAAACCAGTAATATTGGAGTATTTGTTATACAGCATGCCTCTGCTGATCATTATTAAGACTTATCTCGCCTATTTACAAAATTGTAGACTGTATTGCTCTTTAAAACGTCAAGCCAATTTCAAGACAACGTGTAGTACCTTCATGCAACTGTATGATTATTATGTAACTGATGTTTTGGTTAGTTTTAAATCTTTATATAGTTTCATGCAGAACTTATACTGTATTATTGTGTTATTACATTATATTCTGGTGTATTGTATTATAATAACTGTATTATGTTGTATCGTATTGAACTGCGTTGCATTAAATTGTTTTATATGATTTATGTGTGGCATTATGTTGTGCGATATTATATATTAATACATATTTTGTTGTATTGTAATCTATCGAGTTATATTGTATTATTATTATAGTGCTCACATATCAATTATTACCTTACAAAAGTGTGCGATGTATGAGTTAACTAAATATTGTTGTGGCGAGAGCTGAAGGGTGTACTTCTATTCTTCTCATGTAGGGCTATGCACATTGCTTACACATCAAAATCAGTCTTGTACCTCTTCCTATTTTCAAGTTTTAAATTTATACCTACAAGATTTGCTAGATCTTTCTTTCTGATAGGTTATAATGGATAAATATTGCACCATAAACGTAAGCTCTTATATGTCTTTATGACAATTTATACTCATTGTATGTAATGGATGTGATTCTTTTCTTTGTAGTCAGCTGCCAGGGACTCAATATGACAGACATTTCTCATCATCATCGTATCCACTGGTCTGCCAGGAACGCTCTTCATACTCTTCACAATGGGACCTGTACAACTACTGATTGACCGGCTATGCTGTATACCTCATTGGGTACACTGGTTGTGACGCAGACAAACTAACAAATTTAATGTTTAATATTTTAAATTAAATTATTATATTTCTTGGCGACTCATGACAAGCATAAAGTATTTATTATGCTTCTCTCAGTACTTTCCGTTGTTACATGTCATTTCTTTTTTATTTAACTGACAATTATATGCGAAATTTCTTGCTTACTTTTAGATTTATTGTACGGGTAGTGTGCAAAAACAATATTGGTGCAGTATGTTCGATGACAACTAACTTTATGGAGAATAATTAATACCATAGGACTTTGTATGTGTATTTTGATACATTGTATGATTATTATATTATATAGCATGTTTACCCATGTACACAGTCTGTTTATCATGATACATCGAAAACACTCAATTGATTCTAGAAGGCATATTGCAAAGTATTTAATCAAACTATTAAATAGAATCTTAAAGCTTATCATCACTGTCTATATGATTACCATCTTCAACCTCATCGTTCATTTCATTGCTGCAGTCTACACAGACACTTGTGCAAGCTAAAGATGCAGTTTTGCATCATCATCGGCTTTCACATCTACTATTTTTGCATGAGCAACTAGTCCAATGGACAAACCGCCTGGGAATAGCTCTGTGTCCATCAGGAAACCACTGCACAGAAATCTCATCGTCGTCTTTACTCCAGCCGAGATTTGTGGGACAAGCTGCATGATTAGTAGGAGACCGGATCATCAAATTCACACGAACAAAACAACAAAACAACAAGATACAATGGAATATTTAACCACATCACATGTAAAATCTGGTCTGTGATGACATCTGTTAGTTACTTAGAATTTATTATCAGTCAATAGTGATTGAATCATCATATTAATATGAACATCGTTCTTGATATTCAACGACAATGAAATAATGGCTATCGTGGTGAACGAACGAGGTCTTCAGTTTGATCATGAAAATAATTAGTTCTGCTTTCCTAGCAATAGTTGTAAATAATTCCAGATGGTTGAACTTATAATGGTCAACACGTTCAGTTACCGTTTTTATCTGTTGAGGTGATAAAACTACTAAATCACTTGAGGTTAGTCGCTCGGGCACGCAACACACGGTCCTAGTTTTGGCCGCTATTACTAAGCAAACTGGCGGATTATGACGTTTTATTTCAATTATCCAATCACAGTTTGTGAAATTCCTTGTCACAATGGCAACAGTGATCGGCTTGTTTATTACGCCTCCGCCATTTGATGAGATGTAATTTAAGCATGAAAGTATATAAGTAACGAGGTTGCGGAGTGCAACGTTCAAACAGGCAATATATAAATATTGAAGAATCTTTTACACGCATCATATTGCATAAGTTGAGAAAAGTAATAACAACTCACAATTGAGTTACTCTGCTCCTAGACTATAAGACAAGGTGAATCTTTTGATATCAAATAACTGTAATGTGGATTTTGTTGCAAGTCAACCTTTAAGTATTGTGGTATCAATGCTGAGATTTGAGGATATAGTGCGAACCAGCCTTGATGTATTACCCTTTATTGAAATTAATAATTGTTGTAGCTGTTGAAGGAGCCTTTCAGATGTTTGATGCAAGGTCATGTCTGTAGGAAAAAAGTGGACAACTCCAATACATAGTTGAAGATTATGTTTTTATAATAAAATTGGCATATTCATTATGGGACCTTAAAGTGACCAGTCAATCAAATAATACTTTTAAACAGTCGTTGACAATTTGTTGGGGAGGTTTGGTAACTTACAGCTTAACAATCTCAGTACGTAATTTAATTATGATAGAGACGCATAAAATCAGCAATGAACTGTAGGATAATTGCAAAAACTTAAAGGTTGACTTGCAACAAAATTTACATTAATTTTTCATCAAATTTACATCAAAAGGTTTACCGTGTCTTACTCTGTTGTAGGTTCAAAATATGTGGAAATGTGATTAACAGCTCTTAAAAGCTCAAAAACGAACAGTTAAAGATGTGGTTGCGTCAAATAAGAGTTGATTTTAAAAGAAAGTATTTTTCTTTTCCTATCAGTTGATATGTTGTTTGTTGTGTTAGGCGATCTCATTGTCAAGATATTTGAAGATTAAAATCGAAAAAATTCGATCGCTGTAAAAACGCTCAGGCCAAAAAAAACATGTCTAGACTCACCCAAAATGATGTAACGCGTGATGCAAATTGTCTCTATCTCTTGTATTCACATCGGCTATTGCGATAAAAGTCTAGTCCTATGCAGCTCTATTGGCATATATTTTATTTTGTATTTGCTGATGTTGGCTAGAATAAAATTTTTAATTCAGCTACAGACACATTATTATGAATGTTTCGAACGCCTCAAATAAGGGAAATTGAAAACTTGTCATTAACTTTCTCTAAATGCTGTGTGAACATTTGAGTCCCGACTACCAATTCTACCGGTCTACGGTAATTAGGTTGTCGAGTTAGCTTATTTCATCACATCCTTTGTATCAGCTAAGTTCTCAGTTGCTACACGCACACCGGAAACTAGCTACTAAATAAAATTGGAAATCTTTCATCATCAAACAACATCATTTCATCAAACATCTTTGGAAATAATATGTTCGAATATATGGAGAAACCAACTGCATCCCAAAAGGTCATGTATAGTCTACGTTATCTAGTCATTATTAGTATCAATCTGTAGAAAATTTTACTGGTCCATTCGATTAGTTAATTCAAGTACAAAACAAATGGTTTTATGAGTTGACCGAAATAGTGAACGCAAAACAATGTCAAGTTCGTTGAAATCAATTAACCAACCGATTCTGGTAAAGGATTAATAAAACCATTATTGCACCTCGTTGGCGGTTTGTGGACTCAGCTGTTTTCACTTAGTAGGGTGGAGCATAAAATGTATACTTATACTTAATATTTGGTCCATTGGAATTGAGTCGATCTATGCAGAAGTACCTGTTAATACAGCTCTGATTACACTTCATAAATCCATCTATCAAAAGAGGTTTCAGCACAGATGATAGCAGGGCTATAATGTATTCAATATGTTCTGCAAATCATGTTTTGCATTGTCTTCAACAATATTATTGTATTATATAATTTTTACAAGCCAAAAGATTGTCATCGCAGCACAAAGTGTTTATTAAAAACATTCATCCAAGTCGTGGCAATTCACATAGTTTCAGTTCATATAATAGGACAAATTAATCTACTGCAGAAAACTCAAACAAAACATATTAGGGTTTGTGCAGCACATATTCGTGTCTCTCTTTCCCATTTATGGCAGTTTTCAGACCGACACAACTACTCCGCTAGTGAACCTGTAAACATAAACATCCTGCAACATTAAAACGAATGTAATAAATCTCATTCATATATATATGTCGTTCTAACGCGTATCTACTGAAAGCTTTCAATTTGAGAGTTAGATAGATTGCGAGTGTAATTTTCAAAACGAATAAATGCTTAACAAAAGCATAAATACACCAAGCCAACAATTCGAAGCTTTGTTTCTGAGAGTTTAAGATGAGCATTGATCAATCGATTTTCCTCACTTTTTACACACTGAACATAAATTCTAATCATAAATCTAATTTACTAGCTAAAAATGCCAAAGAAAATGCTATAGCTAGGTGAAATGATAAAAAGTTTGTGAAACGATTAAAAAGTTATGCACTGATGATTCGTGATAGAAAAAAGTTATAATTTTACTCATTAGTAGATGTATTCATAAGTACTAAAATTATTACCGTTAGCTTAAAAAATATGAATATGATACGCAAAGTTGAAGATAAATTTACTTCCATTCTCCTATCTTCCCCTGCAGCATAACGCTGCTGACGCCTGTCAGCTGTAACCATAACCTGTCTGATGATTAATGTAAAATAAATATGTCGATGCATGTAGCTACTATAATCTACTAGTAACTACTACAATCTACTAGTAGACGATGTGCCTAACTAACTGGTAATGGAGTCATCCCCCTAACAACGAGAATCTTCAACATCACAGACAACTCGTTTTACGAGCGATAACATTTCACATGACCTATATAAAAATTTCGTCCTGATGATTGGCTAAAGAAGAGATCTTATATTTATCGCTCGTGGACTCTGTTCATATGTTTCACTCGTTACGTCACGAATGAAGCACCCGCTGGAATCTTAGCTTTTTAAAAGATGGCCTCATTCAAACGCATATATCTCGATATAGGGTTAGTCTACAAAGACAAAAATGACATCAAGTTGTAGCTGATGTTTTAGCCTTTTATTGGTCTTAATTTCATTAAATCGACCTTTTTGACGCAACCACATCTTTAAGGATGCTATATAGAAAGAAACAAATCCTCCAGTGTCTCCTGTTTAGCTTGTGTCTTCACCAACTGTTAAGGTTCTGCCTATATTACAGGAGAGACGTCCTCACCATCTATCTCACGAAGCACGACTTCACGGGATGGTTTCTACCAATCGCCATGCGGTCATTCTTCTTCAAGCTAAATCTCTCGGCTCGTCATGTCAGCCCATTCCTTGCATACATCTTTGAAATATTTTCCAAACATTACTGTGACTGTAACCCTTCCTTTACCCAAGGTTAGTAGATTTTTTTGTACAGTCATACTTCGACTTACGAGCTTAATGCGTTCCGAGACTGAGCTCGTATGTCAATTTACTCGCATGTTGGTGCAATTTATTTATATATAGAACAATTAAATATATATTGATTAGTTTCCATACTTTAAAAAAATGCAAATAAAACACTCAAAACAAGATATTGTAACAGAAAAAACATGTTGGTTATTGTCCTAACGTACCACATTAAAAAGCAACGTACCACACTTTCAAAAAGCAACAAATAAAAAATAATGCAAGGAAATGTGATTAATTAAAATGTAAAATTAAATACATACAATAGCAGTTAACGCTAGCATTTGCCAGGGAGGGAGATATAAGTTATCCTTCATTACAACAGTTGACTTTGATAAATTTGGATTTTATCAAAGTCTTAAAAGACAAACTTGGAAGCAAACCTAAAAGCAAACTTTCATTGATAACTTAATGTAATTAAAATTTCTTCGCGTTCATAGTTTGAAGTTTCTTGTTGGTCAGCTAATTTTTTCTTTGTTTCGCTTTCACGACTAGCCAGCCGTTTTAAGATAAACCTATACGTATAAGGATGTTCGCCTTTGTCGCCCTTTCAACATGTTGCGATTAGGACGAACACAGGTGTCGTCACAAAAGGTTAATGCACGACCACTAGCCAACTTGTCCGAATGTCAATTTTACAGTTTTGGTAGATAGCACCGGCCTTTTCACATAGCATTGTTTCAGTTACGCGGTCACCGGCCAATTGTTTATCCAATGCCATCAGCGGTCGTGAAGATCGCTGGGCCGCTTAGAAACTATGGTTAGTTCTTTTGCGAACTAAATGCCCTGAATATAATCCTTCTGTTTGATAATTGTGGATGTATTTATGTCATATTGCTGAGCTAGCTCAATCACGCATACATATTTCGCATATTTTTCAATAATTTTCCGTTTAATATCAATTGTTATCATTTTTTTTTCTTTGTATTATCTTTCATTTTACTGGCAAACTTTCGGTCTACGCACAGTACGTTTAATTCACATCATTCTGCACTGAAAATTGCCCACAAATAACACGGTACAAAAGTATAACCTGAGCAGTTGAAAAATACAGAGTGATGCTGTTCTCTTAAAACACCTCTGGCATACTTGGCAACTGACTCAAGTGCTCGTATCTCAAATATGGCTCGTATGTTAGTGCTAAAACTTGCTTGAAAGCTGGCTCATATCTCAAGTTTTTCGTACGTTGGAGCACTCGTAAATTGAAGTATTACTGTACTATGTTAGGTTTTGCTCAAGCCAGGTCAGGAATTACCAATGTATTAGGAATGTTGTTTAAAGGCTGTAGTTTAACAGATCAAGAGATATAGTGCTTAGCTGACTGAGGAGCTGTCAAGTTTACTTTGGGAAAGCAGCTGAACTTTCTCTATATATTTTTCTGCGTTTTCATTTGATTTCATTAGCCAGCTCATCTCATTTCCTTCACCAAATTCAGGACCATTCAAGCGCAATTTTAGTTTTTAATTTTTTCTCATAGTACATGCTACAGCTCATGTTCGGTAGATGCTTCTACAACATAAATAATCTGTTCCGGGAACGCTTATGTTAATAGGGATCTTACGCTATATAAACAGTAAAATAGATGTAAACTGCCTAATCCATTTTAACATTCTCCCAAACTCACACATTTGGCCCCTCCATAAGTAGTAAATAAATATTAACTTCTTATTTAATAACTGTATAGTAACTGTGGAATTATTGGTTTGTATCGACAACTTGTCTCCTTTTTCTCATCACTTTCACTTGGTTTATGGTTCATGATTACGGTAAGAGCACATGTTCGAGGCCAATTCACTTTGATGTTTTTACTTGTTTATTGTCCTTCCGCTGCTGATATACGTGTATTTCGGTCACCGCTCACCTTTGTATACCTGTTGCCATTGCCTGGTTCTTGTCTTTATTTGTAGTAGCCGTTACTATTGTTATGCTGTCACTTGTCATGCTCTCTAATGACCTTCGCAACCCTAGCATAAAGAACAAGATGTCTAAAAGGGAGTATATAAAGAACACACTTCAAGCGCTAGATGGTCAAGCAAACGGTCCCATAGACATAGACTATCTAGGGCACACCTACGATAATGTCTACTTAATTGGGCATGTGGCACCAGAGAAATTGGACGGATTGTGACGGATTGTACTTATCGATATGACGTATCTTCTGCTCCATGCTTATGAATCTACCCATGTTTCAGCTCACATCAAACATGGAGTCTAATATTTTAGCTTTAATGCTGATATTTTTACAAACCTCATTCACTGACCGTTTTAAAAAAATAAGAATCATCTTTTTTATTATTTTCTGTAGCTCTGGTGGTGTTGAAGCCTATTAAATCTGTTTAATGGTGATACTACAATGGTTATGCGACAGTCTATTGATGCTCTGGTTGATAGTGAATTCCTTGAATATAATGGTGATACTACAATGGTTATGCGACAGTCTATTGATGCTCTGGTTGATAGTGAATTCCTTGAATTTAATGGTGATACTACAATGGTTACGCGACAGTCTATTGATGCTCTGGTTGATAGTGAATTCCTTGAATATAATGGTGATACTACAATGGTTATGCGACAGTCTATTGATGCTCTGGTTGATAGTGAATTCCTTGAATTTAATGGTGATACTACAATGGTTACGCGACAGTCTATTGATGCTCTGGTTGATAGTGAATTCCTTGAATTTAATGGTGAAACTACAATGGTTATGTGACAGTCTGTTGATGCTCTGGTTGATAGTGAATTCCTTGAATTTAATGGTGATACTACAATGGTTATGTGACAGTCTGTTGATGCTCTGGTTGATAGTGAATTCCTTGAATTTAATGGTGAAACTACAATGGTTATGCGACAGTCTATTGATGCTCTGGTTGATAGTGAATTCCTTGAATTTAATGGTGATACTACAATGGTTATGTGACAGTCTATTGATGCTCTGGTTGATAGTGAATTCCTTGAATTTAATGGTGATACTACAATGGTTACGCGACAGTCTATTGATGCTCTGGTTGATAGTGAATTCCTTGAATTTAATGGTGATACTACAATGGTTATGTGACAGTCTATTGATGCTCTGGTTGATAGTGAATTCCTTGAATTTAATGGTGATACTACAATGGTTACGCGACAGTCTATTGATGCTCTGGTTGATAGTGAATTCCTTGAATATATGAAATAGGCTTTTTGTTTCTTATTTTCTTGCTTATTAATATCTACTGAATGTAGATCTTGAAAGGGCATCATACTCTGCCTCTTTATCATTACTAGCTTCATCGATTCCATTGCTTTTAGTCGCTACTTCCTACAATCAATTGTGCATAGCTATCGAGTATCATAAGTTGATTATTGTTATTGACATTCTGTTATATATATATATATATATATATGTATATATATATATATATATATATATGTATATATATATATATATATATATGTAAAAATATCACTGATAATCCTTTGCACCGCTGCTCCATTTTCCCCTTTACGTGATTATCCAGAAATATATTTATTTTCTCAACAATATCCAATATTGCCTAATTTCCGCGGAGTGCATCGAGTTGCCAGTTGTAAGCCTGAAATAGAGTCACACTTGGGGAGGGGTATGCACGGTTCCTATTCACATCTTTTTTATTTATTAATTTGTGTCAATGGCAAATACCTTGTCATTGACACCTACTGTGAGAAAGTTTTGAGATTAAGTAAATACCTTGTCATTGACACCTACTGTGAGAAAGTTTTGAGATAAAGTAAAGCTGATCACAAGTTTTCAGCACAAAACTTTCCATTCTCCAGGAAAGCCATTCAGGTAGTAGTTACCCTATTTTACTCACAGATATGTTATCGTAGGCAGCACGATGTTCACAATATTTTACTATCTTTTTGTAGTGATGTTATAACTTTCAAGCGTCTGTGTACAGCAATATTTTCACACAGGAGCATTTTGTGTAGCAACTGATGAGCGTTTGTTCTGACCAATTGGGTAACACTAGCTATCACAAAGAAACGAGTATGAACGTTTAAATTTTTTTGCTGCATGGTGGATAAATATGCTAAACTGATATTTTTACATTTATATTATAAGTAAAGTTGAATAAATATGAAAATTGCAAATTATTGTCTAAAAATAGCTATTTGTAGGTGCTGTCCAAAAATTCTTAACTAATTCTTCTTTTGGATGCAGCTGTTTACCCAGTCAGCTTTATAACAGCAGAAGATCTAACCGAATCTTTAACAGGTGTCACAGGTGTCATGTACATGTCCTCAACGTATGAAGTGGTAGAAGGCTTTTTAACTGTCATGTTCATCTGTCTGTTCTCCATGAAAACAACTTCTGATGTAGTAGCACCAAGCTTCTTTCGTAATTCGTCCATAAGTGTTGGTGGTCTGTCTGTACTTTCAGCCAGTACTGTTTTAGGCACTGCCTGAGGCTGTTCCAAGACTCTAATTGCTTTACTGGTATCACTTGACAACTCTGCAGACCTTCTTTGCCTTGCATGGAAATGGCTTTTGATTTCTTCCAAATGATTCAACGGTTTTTGATGATTTCGGCCTACTGGATTGTTCGTGACAACTTCCGAATCATTGAGCACTTGTGTAAAATGGTTTAATTCTTTTCTTGTGCTCTCAGATATATCATGCAATTTCGTTTCGTTGACAACTAGTTTTGCACCATCTGAAACCACTGAGTTTCTCGCCAGGCTTTCTCTGAGACTTCGCCTGGGCGGTGTGTTACCTTGTTTTGTGGGAGAGGGATCTATAGTCCTATTGTCAGGAACTTGGAAAGGACCATCGCTAAACCTTACAATTGATTTACTGTAAGTAGATGACACATACTGACTGCTGTCGTCTGATGGTGAAGCGGTGTGACGAGCGGATAGACTATCTTGGTGACTCTCAAGGAAATCATAATGGCTATGAATAAATTCATCAATACGCTCACTATTCTTTTCTTGCGATGTCGTAGCACTTGATATGGTAGAACGAGATGAGTGTTCTGCTACAACTTTGGAAGAGGAAAACAGTGGTTTAGACAGATCAAATTCTTTCACATGCTCAGCATCGGGAAGAATGTGTACAATTTCTGTCCCGCGAAGAGACTTCTTGGCTTTTGGTTTACCACTGATTTTGTTGTCATCGTCTTCTTTGCCATGTAATCGATTGAGGATAGCTGTCATAGAGGGAACTTGTTTTTTCTTTGACATCGTAGCTATCGTGCTAAATCTGTAAAATCATATGCAAAACAACTACCATGCAATTAAATTTTACAATACATTAGCTTATTTGAACTTTATGAACTTTACTTACACTCCAGTAAGCACGTTGCTATGACCCAACATAGATGCAAGTTCAGAGTTAATAGCAGAAAAATCCATGGCCCAACCTCATGGCCCAACCTCATGGCCCAACCTTATGATCCAACCTTATGACCCAACCTTATGACCCAACCTAATGACCCAACCTAATGACCCAACCTTATGATCCAACCATATGATCCAACCTTATGATCCAACCTTATGATCCAACCTTATGACCCAACCTTATGATCCAACCTTATGACCCAACCTTATTACCCAACCTAATGACCCAACCTAATGATCCAACCTTATGATCCAACCTTATGATCCAACCTTATGACCCAACCTTATGACCCAACCTTATGATCCAACCATATGATCCAACCTTATGATCCAACCTTATGACCCAACCTTATAATTCAACCTTATGACCCAATCTTATGACCCAACCTTATGATCCAACTTTATGACCCAACCTTATGATCCAACCTTATGACCCAACCTTATGATCCAACTTTATGACCCAACCTTATGATCCAACCTTATGACCCAACCTTATGATCCAACCTTATGATCCAACCTTATGACCCAACCTTATAATTCAACCTTATGACCCAATCTTATGACCCAACCTTATGATCCAACCTTATGGCCCAACCTTTTGACCCAACCTTATTACCCAACCTTATGATCCAACCTTATGATCCAACCTTATGATCCAACCTTATGACCCAATCTTATGACCCAACCTTATGATCCAACCTTATGATCCAACCTTATGACCCAACCTCATGATGCAACCTTATGACCCGACCTTATGACCCAACCTTTGAAAACATTTAAGAAAATTAAGTAAAATTTTAGTGAGTCACAGTAATCCATTACTAACTACAAAATAAAAACTGAAAAATTGGCATCTTTGTCATCATTAGACGGTAGCAGACAACTCTTTATGCCACCGTGTTATGTTAACACTGTTCACGAAAAACGTTTTTTATCGAAGCCAACCTATTAAAAAGCGTTAAATTTGAACTATATGAACTTCTACGTTACTCCCAAATTAGAACGATGTAAAACAGTTTTCATATTTAATACTGGCTGGTGACTACACTCATGTACTCTCCAGGTTTTCCTGACACACCTCAAGTACTGCTTGTTAAACAAACACCATTTTTAGAAGAGTGAAAGTTGTATTTACAAACTTTTTAAGAATAGAGGTTCTGCTCTTCGTGGGAAGATTTACTGTATGAGGTGAAAGATGCTCTCTGGCAGAATCAGTTTTGTCGAGACGCTGCCTGTTACTGACATGACTGTGATAAGGTCCGAGTCGCAATGTGGGTGGTCTTTCAGGAAGTTTGGGAGGAAAACTGCTGCCTCTTTTGGTGATCTCCTGATAGTCATGATGACTTATTGTCTTTCCTTGCAAAAATAGACTCAAGAATGAATCCCTCATAGTACTGCAACTGAGACAGCAAACTGCAGTACTAACAAATATAAACAACCAAGTGTTTGAGTCATGGAAATAGGAAAGCAAAATTAAAATCATTTTAGAATAAACCCGCTAAAACTGCATATATGCATATTTATTGTTGAATATTTACAGAAAGGACAAAATAAAGCTTTTCTACAGGCCTATAGGAGCATTGGTATAAAATATAGACGTGTAAAATACATATATGTATATAAATCTAAATAAATTTACATACATATGCACACTTTTTAAATTATTATTCATCATTCGTATAAGCAGTATTTCCAAATCAAGCATATAAATTGGTATTTAATATCTTATTCCTATGTATAAGCATCTTGCTCATTTAATTATTACATGACCAACGCTATGCATTTCTCAGAATACAACACAGAGCTTTTCTCTGTTATATACAATGTATATCATATCAACATGCAATTTGCTTGAACATCTGTAAATTTTACTAAACTCGGCAGATAGTATAAATGAGATGATTGGACACGTACAGTGCCAGCACTACATGTCAGTGCATAATATATGTAGAACAAAGCATTATGAGAGATAGTTGGGGATAAGAATGTAATGATAACGATAGCAATAATGTATCTACCTGGAATAGCCTTCCTCACAGCCATCATACTTTGGTGGTCTCTTACGTCGTCCATAGTAACCTTACTCGACTCAGCGACAGCAAACAACTCATCTGAATATGAAGAGATCTCAATGAGGTCCTCAGGCTTTGGATGGTTGGAAGTAAGGAGAGAGTAAGCTAGCGTCACTCTGTCACTAATCACTTTTATCATCCTGCAAACACGTACATATTCGGCAATCCATCAAGGGAGTTGTCTACTCAACCATGGAGATTTTGTCAATAATACATCTATGTATATACAGAAATCTCAGTGTTTGTTCGTCTGTTGCTTGTGTGTCCAGTTATAGCGAAACACGGCTCTTATTATAGTAAAGATTTAAACTAGCATAAATAACACAAATTCATTGGATAAAGAAACATTGCCAATTCAAAATAAATTTTCTATGCAAAAACCTGTTTTATTACCCATACACTGCCGGGCGTTCACCTAGTAATATGTTAAAGCACCCAATGTGCATGGGTGTTAGAATAGACAAAAAAACTAGAATTATGGTGGCAATATTTTATCTTGCTACAGTTTTCATCATAGGGTGTGAGAGAGAGGTTACCTGAAAACATTGGGAAGAGGCAGTTCATCCCTGGCTGTCTGTTTTTGAGAGACACTGCATACCACCTTTGGTAATGACTGGTACCTGCAAAAGCAGCATATTTCAAGCACATAAATTACATAATTTTTTTATTATATATTTCAATACATCAGAGTCTTGGCTTTCGAATGACCCTATACTCAATACACAAAGAATAATAGAACTATGAAAAACGGGGTGTCAAAAGTACGTCCTGCAAAAAAAAACTTGGTTCAGGTACTCAAAATGTGGCGACATAATTCTCATTTAGCCTTAGGTCGTCGATCCCTTGCGCTGTCATTGATGCTGCGTTTTTCTGTGACATTCGGTGCTGTTAAACCCAGAGAGTGCCAATAATAAACTAAGATTCTAGATAATCAACAATGCCCGCGATCGTGCTAACGCCTGACCAATACAAACACATGTTCTGGGTTAATTAATTATGCTTCAATAAATGTACTGTCGTTGATAAAGGTAATGAAATCACATCGATTAAATTATGACCTGCGGTTGCGTGGCCCTAGGACTAAATTTCAATCGTACTTTCGCGAGATTATGCAATGCTTGAAATTAGTCTCAGTCGGCATCCTTAACATCAGGAAAATATAGTATGGTTCTTGGAGTCTGAGGTACTTATCATAGAAATAATATGTACATGGAGAACTAATGACACTGATTCCTTTGTCATCTACATTCATTCTCTGGAGTTGTCCTACCTTCGCCTGCCACTAGCGTCATTATCGTCACTTTCGTAGTTGATAAATAAGCGGTAAGAGCACAAACAACGAATATGAGAATTGTGACGTCACAATTTTCGAGACTATGTCAGTAAACTTTTTCGCGGTAGAGCTCTGGGGAAATCCTATAAACACCAACCAATGTCTGTCTCACCATGGCAAACAATAGCTCATTCGAAAGCTAAGACTCTGATGTATTGAAATATACAATAAAAAATTATGTAATTTATGTGCTTTAATGTTTAAAAATATTCATGAACTTATTTCCTCTCCTGATAATGTTTCTTTAAATCAGTATACAGTCATCGTCTGATACCGTTTCTGATGGCTCAATGGTTTTCAAATTAACATTACAAAAAAAAACGTAAAATACAGATTAACATTTATGAGAATTGTGTTAGTTTTTCCGAGAAATCTAGACCTCCAGCATGTAAAATTAGCTAAGACTATCCAACAAGACAGGCTTGTCAATTCTGGAGAATCCATACTATACACATCTCTAAGTGATGGTAGATCCTAAATTTAAACTTGATTCATTATAAATTGATAGTATTTCATTTTATGACCTCTGAACTCTAGCTTTAGAACTCTCGCTCTAAAACTCCAGCTCTAGAACTCCAGCTCTAGAACTCCAGCTCTAGAACTATAGATGTTCAATAGTGTTGTGAAGAAGAATCCTATACATGTACATAAACAAATACCTAGGTTTAAAGTATCAGAATTTTTATTTATTGGGAGTGCCTAGCGACAGACACAAATTAGGGTAGGTAGTTATAGGTAAATTCTTTATGAAGAAAGGCTAGTCCGTTAATCAAAGAATCGGAAGGGATCAGTCTACCAAAGTTCTAAATTGAAATAATTTGTAACCCTGATGATCAAAAAATACCTCGCTTTATGCACATCTCGTCAATGCAAAAAGGAAGAGACGAATTTTGTCTTTTTACACGATGCAGACCTTAAGTTAGTTAATGCAGACCTAAAAGTTAGTTTTCTTCCACACTAACGACTTGGTATCGCACAAGAACTATCAAGATGAGACCAAATCACAGAAAACCTCACGATGAAACCATTGATTGACACTTTACTCACTGAGTTATGTCTTGTAGGGTATAAACAGTGCATGATTCCATCTTCTGGAACTGACTTCTGTGAATTATGAAAAAGCGGCTGACCATGTGCTTGTCGAGATGAACATGTCTGGAAGCGTCCCGAACGCACACAATATCTTCTGTTTCTTGACTTTTGGTCCCAAAACAGCACAAATTTGAGTAGCTGATATTATTCTGAAGAGGGCAGCTGAAAATACATTAAGAAAGCCTAAAATGCTTTTTTAACTTTGCAGAAGCAGGCTTGAAAGAGAGTTGTCTCACCCTTCCTTCAATATAAGGAAGAATGGTGAGTAGGCACCTATGTGAGCTTGAAAGTGAACCATTTTATAGCCTTCATTAAAGTTTTGTTTCGTGGCATTACCTAGATGTGCTTGTGAGTACTGCTCCTCAAATTATTCACATAGATAGCAGCCTAGAAAAAACAGATAGTAGAAATAAATTGCTACCTCATATCAACTTTGATGACTTAATAACATTGAGTTTAGGGTTAGCTTGAGGTGAGAAAACGTCTAATCAGACAATTCACTCTATTCTGAACCAGTTGAATTCTTTTGAAAACATAAGATTAGAGACGAACTTTTTAAGTCTTTAAGCCTTATTTGTTTTTGATTTGCGTCTGTCTGTTTGTCCAGCCCTCTACTGCCACCCAAAAGGATAAGACCGTTTGGGCAAAAAGTCTGTCTAGCATTAAAAAAGTGCCTCATATTCCTTTGCAATTCTTATGTGAATGCACTTGGATGCTTTCACATTCACTTGCTTTCACTTGGGTGCTTTCAGCGGCTTTGCGACAAAACACTGAGAAACGTCTATTGTGATGTAGTTAAGCACTTTATAAACAGTGGAATAGCAAGTCCTTTAGGCGTTCCACTCTAAGTCACAAAAAGTGATATTTTAAAATATCTATTTCTATGAGCATTCAAAAGCAATTAAATCAGATTATCGCAAAGTTTACGGTTTCATCTGTCATTATATAAAATGTAGAAACATCATAAATGATGCTTGTGTTTAATTATTAGGAGTCAGATTTGCGTGTAGTTGGACCTGATTTATTTGAAACAAGACAGAGAATGGCCATGTCATGATTGACCTTCCTTCTCCTACATAAGGCTACACAAGGAAGGACAGCGCAAGGGTCTAAGACGAACTTCTGTAAATGTAAAACAATAAAAATTTTAATGATGACACCGTGAACTAGTGACAAATACCTTTAATGATGACACCGTGAACTAGTGACAAATACCTTTAATGATGACACCGTGAACTAGTGACAAATACCTTTAATGATGACACCGTGAACTAGTGACAAATACCTTTTTTACATACATCGGACGCTAAAAGAACTTTCATTATGGTTATAAAAATACCATATCGTGATAGGGTTGAAGCTAGAGCTGCTAACACGGTAGGTATAAACTACATCTACAAAGACATGAATTATAGCATAGCATGCTATGAACAATGATCTCTCCTGAGTATGCTCATCTAAATACAATTATCCACACCAGATAAGACTATGGCTAGAGTGCTAAGTCTTATGACTTAGCACTATCACATCTCTGTCTGAGAGCTCTGACGTTAGAGGACATGACATACCTGAGATGATCAATCAAGGAAGAGTGTCATGCTCAGGCTTGCTAGTCATAATAAGAAACAATTTTTAAGTTATTTATTAGTTTAGAAATGGCAATAATTATAGGTTGCACATGATTCCCCTAGCATTATATTTCTTATACTGAGTATTCCGGTAACAATGGCATACAACCTCTGCTTAGAATGATGAGTGAGCTCTGAGATATGATGAGATGTCATGTTACTGACTGCACTGAACAACGGGCTAGCAGGAGAATAATTCTTCCTAATATTAGTGAGTTACACAAAGATGAGAACCTGAGATGAATGGTTTGATAATGAATACAAAGCGCTCTATTATGTGGGTTGAGCAAAAGCTGATGCGATTTACTAATAGGGCAAAACTTTTGTACTGACGACTCCAATGATTCACATATCGAATGCTGCTGACCGAAATCATCAGAAACCTCTTAATGCAGACTTAAGATTGCATTGGTAACAGATATGAACAAGGTTTATAACTTGCAAGGATACCTAAGAACATAGGTGCATCAGTAACTTTAATAGCAAATAGTTATATCAATATAATACATATCAGTATATATTGTATAGCTAAAGAGCTTAAAACTGCAACAAATTGGCATTCAGCTGTAACTTTATAGTTTGGCAAATGCTTTTTCACTAACAGCACATATTCTAAATATCAAAATAAATTAAATAAACATTCTAAATATCAAATAAAGCATTTATATGAACTAGCACCCTGGCAGTCAAGTGTGCCGTGAGAGATCGTCCAGTTTAATAACTATATTATTATATAAATATTATTATAATTCTGAAAGCTAGTGATTGGCGCAGTTGATAGAATGTTCGTCTACCACGCTTAAAGTTGCATGTATGATGCGATTTTGCACAATCAATCTTATTACCGTTTATGTCGAATAATGGTAATCACCTCCCCCGGCAGTAGTACTTTGCTGCTGAACTTGTTGGTGTCATTGTTGAACAGATGAATGGGAGTAACACCATCTATGAGAACTTCTATAGAATCAGTGGATGTGGAGTGTAACAATTGAAACAAGGTGGCGTAGGCGTGTGTAGGCTCGTCGTGCCTCGATACAGCTCCAAAAAAACCTACCACAAATAGAATATCCATTTTATCTGATACACTGACAAAAGTATAGCTTGCTCTCAACCTGAGAGTTGTATTTTCAGACCTTGTTTACTCTGATATAAGCTGCAAGAAATGATGCAAGTTATTATAAAATGTTTGATCATTATTTAATGGCTAATCAAAACATAATCCTGAAATATTTTACTTCTAAAAACACTTTGAAATGCTAAAAACAGAAATCACGACTGACTTTAACGTCACTCCTTTTCGGTTGGTATTATTTGACATCTTCCTATTTGAGACTGAAACACAACTGATGCTTCATTCACGGTGAGTAGCCGGCATTATGGTTTATCATTGAGTAACAGCGGCTTTATTTGACTGAGACGGTTGCTATAACAACATAGACTTACTCCAACTAACTTGGTAATCAGTAATAAAAGAGCCATTTTTTGCTAATAACTAGAAATTTTAAGAAATTACTAACTACAGACAAGTCTCACATGGACAGACAACTAACAAATACATTACATATAGGTAGTTGTCATAGCAATAGCTAGACACACCGAACTATTTAATGACAGAGAAGTCAGCGGAGCTGTCAACAGTCCTAGTTTTAGACTAAAGTTTTAAGAGGTTAATTCATCTAAAAGTGGATCTTCTCAGATTGGTTGACATGGCAGCGAGATTGGTTGACATGGCAGCGAGATTGGTTGACATGGCAGCGAGAAGAAAATTAGGAACTGACCATCCGGATTCTCTTAATATGATTAGCCAAAAAGCAATTGTAGGACTGGTCAAGTCCTCTACTCTATTCGTTATAGATTTGTATAGTCCAATGTGACTAAAGCACACAACCAAAATTAAATTCTCAAAGCTATCTTCGCAGGCTTTGAGAATTTAGCATTGCAGACGTTGGTGAGTTGGAGCAACATAAGTTTTTAGACCAACTCGATAAACAAAGAGCAAGAGAAAACTACTCCTAGAAACCTTACAGAGTTGTTTTGGAGAGACGACCTGTTTATAACCAAACGGAGAGCAAGAGTTGCATCAACAGCTTCGTTGTTATCATCATACACATAATCAATTATTCTGAATACAGTTAGCATTGTAAGATGTTATTGGGTGTTATTATAATCAGCAAGTGACACTCTTATGACCTATTAACTCAGTCAATCCAACATGCGCAGAATATGATCAATGTTTTGCAGTCTTTATGAATATAATGATTTTTTTATTCACTGCTTGAGTTAAACTGTATACTATTTTATTGTACAATTACGGGTGTTTTAAAATGAAAAAAAAACAGTCACTGTGAAAATTTTGCCTGCAGAATGAGCAGGTAGTAGTACGTCGTCAGAATGTTTTCTATTCTAAGCAGAAATTAAAGGAGCATTCATATTTTACAATGCTTCTTTAAAAATATTACAACTTAGGTAGAGTTTTTTCCACATGTTAACAGGCTCTCTGATATAGTTATCCTTTTTTCAATTTTAAATGACTAAAAACTGGATCACTGCATGGTGATTGGCTAGACCACATTTCTCTGTAACATAGCCAGCTACAACTGTCTGTTTTTGAAACTCGCTCTTAGCAGAAAAGAAAGACACTTGCATGCAAATCTGTTAACCCCAAATTTGTAGCCAGTGTTCTCATGACTCGAAGGGGTTCATTACACATTTACTTCTATAAGTAGACAATAAGAATCACCGTGACTTCATTGCTAATTCTGCTCTGATGCTAATAGGAGGCTCTCAATGTCTTTGTAAGCTTCTGAATAGAGTCAAGAAAGGACTGGGTAGGTGTTTGTAACAAAGCGTGCTGTTCAGATTATATCTCACAGTAGATTGAGATCAACTATGGATAGCCTATAGTACTATATATATATATAAAGATATTGCCATTTATAAATCCATGCATGTCTAGAGGTGAAGTCGTTCAATGAAGAACTTAAATTGTTTTTCGTCCAACTTAGACACCACTGACCAACTCTTTAGCTTTGTTATCATATTGTCAGTTTTTTGCTAATGAAATTCTATTTATGAATGAAAATATGAACAAGCTTGAGAAAAAACTTTGCTGAGTGGGGCAAACAACTCTAAAAAAAGGTGTAACAAACGTTCAAAGGAACTGTCGGCAACCGATAAGTATATTAATTTATTTAATACCAAGTTGTTAATTAGAATACTTAATGATTAAATCAATAGACATAATTAAAATTGCTGTTAGGTTAACCTTTTCAAAATAAATATTGTAGCGACTAGCAAGCACTATGTATAAGCATCACCGCAACAGATTTGCCTACCCTTGTTGTCGAGAGGGATAAGAAAGAGAGAGTCATTCGTACGAGAAGCTGTAAGAGTCTGACAGACGACGTACGGGAGTCGTACAGTCTTTCGCAAAAGTAACCTTACTCCAGACACTTGCTGTACAAGCAAGGGCAGTGTTCGCTCCTCGAGTACTGTCGATATGGTGTGCAGGTGCGGTGCAACCATTGCTTCACCACAGCGAATGCCTAAAGTAACAAGAAACAGAAAATTCAGAACAGAAAAATGTCTTTGAATGATTCTAAAAGATGGTGCTGTCTTTATTCCAAACCCTTCTGATTGTATACCGATGTTTCTCCGGCAATAACTTTTCAGCAACAATTAATTGGCGTAAGTGAAGGTACTGAACTTGCAGAAAACAGTTGAGAGTTTTGGTCTTATAGATGATCAATTGAGGCAATAGGAAAGGCTTCAGATCCTATGTACTCCTCTGCGCCAGTTACCGCAGTGAGAGATCTTCAACCACATCTGGGTTGACTTATAGGAAGTAAACAGGTATACAAATACATTGATCAGAAAAATAATTACTATCATTTCATACAAAAGTATGTCTGCATGACAAAACTGAGACCCACACACTGCATTTAGTTTGCGTGACATCACGTGTGACTGACTGAAGTTTAACTAAGATAAATTTTGTAAGCATTGAACTATCATCAGATCATTAAGAAGTCAGTGTTCCACAACTCCCATAATGACTATCTACTACATGCAAGTGCCTTTCCTTGTATTCAATGGCTGTGAGAAATTTCAAAACATGGATGAAATTGATAATTCTAAAACTAATTAGCTCATCCTATATAATCAACATTTCGGTTACATGACATGATGTGTACCTGTATGGGCCATAGAGTTACATGACATGATGAGTACATGTGTGGGCCATAGAGTTACATGACATGATGAGTACATGTGTGGGCCAGAGAGTTACATGACATGATGAATACATGTGTGGGCCATAGAGTTACATGGCATGATGAGTACATGTGTGGGCCAGAGAGTTACATGACATGATGAATACATGTGTGGGCCAGAGAGATAAATGTGGGCCATTATAGAGATAAGTGTGGGTGTCGGAGCAGAAGTAGTAGAGCCCTGGCTACCACAAGCCCAGAGCACCAAAGCCATAGTGAACAAGAGTTTAATACGTCCAAAAACACTACTCTATCAGGTTTGAACATTTACATCGAGGCAAAAAAGTTGCATGTACGACGTTAAGAGATGTCAGAGCTAAGGTAAGTATACACCAAAGGTAATGCTGATGAGTGCAGACCAGAGGTTGCGCTGAAAAGGAATGAATAAAAAATTACTACCATCCTGCAAGTTGCAAAAGCAATGGTTGAGCAATCAGAGTATGTGTACACATGCAAGCTACAACGGGTACAGGTATATGTGTACACATACAAGCTACAACGGGTACAGGTATATGTGTACACATACAAGCTACAATGAGTACAGGTATATGTGTACGCATACAAACTACAACGGGTACAGGTATATGTGTACACATATATGCTACAATGAGTACAAGTATATATATACACATATCGGCTGCGATGAGTGCAAGTATATGTGTACACATATCAGCTACAATGAGGGCCGGTATGTGTACACCTACCAGCTACAAAGCGGGCAGGTATATGTGTACACATACCAGCTACAATGAGAGCAGGTATATGCGTACACATACCAGCTACAATGAAGGCAGGTGTATGTGTACACATATCAGCTACAATGAGTACAGATATATGTGTACGCATATATGCTACAATGAGTACATGTATATATGTACACATATCGGCTGCAATGAGTGCAGGTATATAAGTACACAAATCGGCTGCAATGAGTGCAGGTATATATGTACACATATCGGCTGCAAAAAGTGCAGGTATATGTGTACACATACCAGCTACAATGAGTACAGGTATATGTGTACACATATATGCTACAATAAATACAAGTATATGTCTCTACTTGCCAACTGTAGTAAGTAGTTGAACACATCAAACTTACCCAAACTATACCATGCTATTCAGATTATCCTCATCCTTATTATTAAGGATGGCTCCAGCTATCTCTAGTCAAAATGTCACAAGATTAAGAACATGCCAGTCTGTGACCAGACACAATACTAGGATTGCACGCTTTAAGGTGTATTACGTTGACTCGCACACCTATATTATGCATATGCAATGCCTTTGTTTACTGTCCAGAGCTTGGCATATGCTTGAATGAAAAATGCGGGTGGGTAGAATGTACCGAATGTACTGTGAGAAACAAGGCTAATTTTCTTCTATAACGTTCCTATGTAAACAAATGAATCGATCAAATTGCATTGTGTGCTCGTTCACCCGCTAAGCAAACAGGTCGCGGATAAGTTTACAAACTGTGACATTGATGTAAACCCTCTGCTAGATTATATCCTAGCTAACGTATGATGGTCAGGTCGAACAGAAAATCAGAGTGTTGCTGTGAAACATTGAATATCGGGCTAGTTCGCAATAGGAGGCAATTCACCAGTGATTACACGTGCAGAGTTATGACAAGTACATCTATTGATTTAGCAGTAACAAGTATATCTATTGATTAGTAGTAACAAGTATATCTATTGATATAGTAGTAACAAGTACATCTATTGATATAGCAGTAACAAGTATATCTATTGATATAGCAGTAACAAGTATATCTATTGATATAGCAGTAACAAGTATATCTATTGATATAGCAGTAACAAGTATATCTATTGATATAGCAGTAACAAGTATATCTATTGATATAGCCGTAACAAGTATATCTATTGATATAGTAGTAACAAGTATATCTATTGATATAGTAGTAACAAGTATATCTATTGATATAGTAGTAACAAGTATATCTATTGATATAGTAGTAACAAGTATATCTATTGATATAGTAGTAACAAGTATATCTATTGATATAGTAGTAACAAGTATATCTATTGATATAGTAGTAACAAGTATATCTATTGATATAGTAGTAACAAGTATATCTATTGATATAGCAGTAACAAGTATATCTATTGATATAGTAGTAACAAGTATATCTATTGATATAGTAGTAACAAGTATATCTATTGATATAGTAGTAACAAGTATATCTATTGATATAGTAGTAACAAGTATATCTATTGATATAGTAGTAACAAGTATATCTATTGATATAGCAGTAACAAGTATATCTATTGATATAGTAGTAACAAGTATATCTATTGATATAGTAGTAACAAGTATATCTATTGATATAGTAGTAACAAGTATATCTATTGATATAGTAGTAACAAGTATATCTATTGATATAGTAGTAACAAGTATATCTATTGATATAGTAGTAACAAGTATATCTATTGATATAGTAGTAACAAGTATATCTATTGATATAGTAGTAACAAGTACATCTATTGATATAGTAGTAACAAGTACATCTATTGATATTGTAGTAAGTAATAAATTACCTATTGATATAACATTAACAATTACATCTATTGATATAACATTAACAAGTATAGCATATCACCATAAAATACCATCATAACACAATACCATAGCATGTCACCACAATATATCATCATAACACAATACCAGAGCATGCCACCACAATATATCATCATAACACAATACCAGAGCATGCCACCACAATATATCATCATAACACAATACCAGAGCATGTCACCACAATATCATCATAACACAATAACATAGCATGTCACCACAATATATCATCATAGCATAATGCTAAACTGAAATGCAAACTTTTATGTAACTTCTTCAAAAATTTGTATATTTCTAAAGCATCATGCTATAAAAAGGTTTTTGAAACAAAGAGTAACTCAAATATCACAACTATATTTATTAACACACAAAAATAGATAAATACGTAAGACACTCATCAACAACACATTTCCTTGTTCTGAACTTCTGACCATTCTCGTCTGTCAGGATGCTGAAGCTTGCTTTTCCTTGGCCATTGACTTCACTAGTGAAATATACTGCAAAAGATGATGGAAGTAGTTTTGTGAAATCTGTCACCTTTACAGGGATGAGTAAATCATCAAGTGAAATATAAGAGTTGACCTCAAATATTAGTAGAAGTTTCACTACTTGAAATATTTTAACAACCGAAATTCATCTGAGAGCGTGAACTGCTAGCTAAACCGTTGACTTTTTATTGATAAACTGCCAAACATGCTAACTAACCAACCTGAGCTATCATCTGTTAAAAGGAAAGATAACTCCAAATCACAAATTCAAGTAATAATTTATTCAGTCAAAATAAACAGTTTAGACTTACACAAAGTTTCGAATACGGCTAAACTTAAAAGAAAACACACTTTTATAATTTATAATCATTCACAGCAGTTTTCCCCCAGGAATTGTGATCGGAGAAGGAGAAAAGTTTAGCCTGAGGCAAAAAAATGGAGTTTTCCGCTCGTGCCAGCTAAAAGAATCCTAAAAATTTGGTATGGTACAGATACAGAAGTTTTCCTTATAGCAAGTAATTTTTAGCTTTGGTTAACATGATATAACTTGTACTATTATAATAAAGCTATTCTTCGTGCTTAGTGTCTTCGCGTGTGCAGCTGCAACGGTTGGTAACAGTTTCTACAGCAAAACTACTCGAGATGGCCAAAATAAATACTATTTAAAATACAAATAAAAACAATTTAATGTTGATGCTGATATCGACTGGTTTAACAATGAAAAATATTTAGGTTGGAAAACCATAAACATGAATTTGGACACAAGAAAAGGTGAAGTTCATGAGAGCTCATGAGAGCTGACTGGGAGGAGACTAATTTTGTAGCGGCAGCGCAGAAACTTACAATTAGAAATAATGTCACTTTCATTTGTATCTTTATTTTTAATATTTGATAGATTATTATTAATTTTTTTAATTTGCAGATTTGTAACATACAGTTTGATAACCCCTTGGTTGTTATCAAGTTCTAACAAACATGAATAATTCGGTTGAACTTTTATACAACATTGTTAAATCCATATATATATAAATCTCAAAGTTTGTGTGTCTGTGTGCACTTTGGTTTGTTAAAATTATTACTTTGGTTATTAAAATCTTGGAATAAAAAGCTTGCTGCGTGCTGGATTTGAACTCACGGAACTGCAAGTTTCAAACCACACATTTAACTGCTGAGCTAAACAGGCCTTAGCATTTTATTGCTCTTATTGTATACCATATGCTAAATGTGCACTTTTGATTATTACCTAATATTACATTTTGCATTTGTTATTTTATGAAATCGTTTAAAAACTAATTTTTTGCCACCATTACCAATTTTTTTAATTTTTAAATGTGCCGTTTCAATTTTGAATGTTCCATTACACTTCTATTTCCAATTTTTCGTAAGGTTCCATTGCTAAATCGGTAAAGGCTAATACTTTTTACGCAAACAATTGTATTATCTCGAGTAGGAAAAGCCCTCCACATTCTCTCTCCGTTTGGTCAGACAAAGTACCAGACAAAGACAGTACGATATCTCATTTTTACATTTGTACCGTTATCGAGAGGTACGAGTAGCGTCGTATTCAAAGTTTTGATGAATAGCTGCTGCTGGAACAGTAACCTTTTTTATATAAACACACACCTCTATGCAGGAATTGTTATTATTTAAGGTTGCCTTGCAAAAAAAAATACATTACAGTTATTTGGTAATAAAAGGCTTACCATGTCTTAACCTGCTGTGTTGTAGGTTCAAGATATGTGGAAATGTGATTACAGCTCTTGAAAGCTAAAAAATGAATGGTTAATTGTAGCCATCATAAAAACGCCGTAGGGTGGTTTCGTGAACGTTTTCTGTTTACACTTTCATGACACTTTATTCGTCGAAATATTTTCACAAAAAACTTCACGCATTCAATAAAACCATGTCTACTGTCCTTATGAGTCTATTTCATTATCATTGTAATGCTGTCACTTTTAGCACTGATATCTCAAAAACTAGCTTAAAAATTAGTTTAATTTTTTAACATTAGCCCGCTAGGGTACATATCATCCTCTGATAAACATGAGGAGCCTGTTGGTTACATGTGTTGAAAAATGCTGCCAAAGTTGTTCGCACCATTTGGCGGAAAATATAGGTCACATGATCAGATTATGACTAGATCAAGCTGAAACGAAACTGTAAAGTTGCGAGCATCTATATTTAATAAGGGCTTTCCAGTAGAACTCGAAGTGGTTGTCATAAACTAGCGCTACGAGAAGTGTTATATTGAGCCTTTTATTTCAAGTGATAACATCAAGTGTCAAAACAGTAACCACGTCAAGTTGAGTATGTCACCAAAATAAAGGGATTCCAACCTACAGCCATCTTTTGAACTGTTCGTTTTTGAGCTTTTAAGAGCTTGTAATCACATTTCCACATACATATTTTCAACCTACAACACAGCAGAGTTAGACACGGTGAGCCTTTTGATACCAAAGAACTGTAATGTAAATTTTGTTGCAAATCAACCTTTAACTCAACTTATTCAAGATTTTTGTCCTGTTTTTTTTTCAGTTCATATTAATTGTGTCATCACCGAATCATCTTTTATTGTAATCAAAGCAAAACAGACTTAATTTAGCTATTACTTGCTAATTATTTCACATTTACATCTAAATCTAAGCCCTTTCATAGTTGTTTTATTTTGTTTCTTAATTTATTTGACCGGCACAAAACATTTTCCTCATGATCTGAAGTTTAAAATTTAGAATGGTAACTGTTGTTATATGTTAAATAAAAATAGATTTTCTGTGCAAAGACTTTTATTACCGAGCAACGCTGGGCATTCCTCTAGTATTTTAATAAAGATCAAAAATGCATTAAAATTTAGCAAACTGAAAAGAACTAGCTCCAAATAATTGCAACTCGGATTATAAGCTCTGCGTATGTTAACTACTAGCAAAGTATAGCAGCTTGTAGAGAAATATTGTGCCTCTCAATGCACAATTATTAAATGTCTATGGTACAAATTGATTTGTTATAAAGACTCGTCTTGATAGCACATACATTGTCGTGGGCACTCAGTTATGAAAGGGTTAGCTAGACGGGGCGAACAAAAAATGGTTGGGGCGGTCCGCACCTCCACTCTAACTGGAGAGAACGCCAATGCACAAATACAGCATGTGCGCAAGCGATACTTTCCAATCATAATTGCTCAAAGAAGGAAGCATGCTAGTGCACACGGAGTGCTGTAGTTAAGACTTTGGATATCGTGGAACAGACAAGGAATCTAATGTTCGGAGACCTTTTCCGTGTTTATATCGATCAGAAAACTCTTTTAATTTGCATATCGACCAGATACCTCTTCTGGTCTTTGGCTCCATAAACTCAGCCCACTGTCTCCCACTGACACAAATAACTGACGAGCACATAGATTATACAAACCTGCTTTCGGCTGGCTATGGCTTGATCAATCCACATCAACTCCATAGACATCTTTTCTTTCATCGCTTTTAATTCATACTGTGTGGTATCTTTATCGATGTCTAGTAAATGGAAAATTACACATATGGAATAAGACGTATCTGCAGATGTAAGAGGTAAGAGAGCAGACGGGTTGAAGACAGGATCAGAGGGATAGAAGGAGGGAAGAGAGCTAGTCGCGTCAACTTAAGACCAGGGTTGGAAAAAAATGACGGCTTTTATGGAAACATCGCAAAAAAACCAGGTGTTTTTGGTTTAAACCAGTTTTTATAGTTTAAACCGGTTTTTATGGTTTTTATAATTTTATCAAGGTTTTTGCAATTTTAAGTCTAATTAACATCACTTACTATAGCTGCATGATTGAGTATTGAACATACATATGTGGAATCATCTGTTAACGATGGTACTGTGGAAGCTGTTATGGGAAAAAGAGAAAAAACATGGAAATTTCAGAATGAGTCTTAAATCAAACATGATCGATGAAATACAGAGCAGAAATCTCATCACATAAAGTCAATATTTTACATACAGCTCTATGTATAAGTAGGAACTTTAATCCTAGTGATAGGTTGTGTGGTAGTGTAGAGCAGAGCATAATGCAGATGCATTGCTAGTGTTTGGATCAGTGGCAGATGACTCGACTTCTATCACCTGAATACTAGCACCACTGTACAACTTTACTTTTTCAAAACACAAAAAACTTGATAAACTGGATTCTAACAAACCAACTACTTTGGCTTGTGCCCAATAAATAGAATACTAGTTTGCAAACCTAAAGCTTTTGTTCAAAAGGATTTTATTGTTTTAATTTCTAATTATAAGCAATACTTTTTCACTGGCCAGACTTGAGAAGGTATTCATTCATTATTAGAGACGATGATTGGATTAGTATATTTTACATGGTTTTAATATTTCATCAGTAAAGGGATCATCATATTACTTGATAAAACCAATTTAAAATGAAATTCACTAATTCATTGTTGTGGTAGGATTTCATGTAGTTTCAACTTGAGCTCTGCCATCAATTTACTACTGTGTCCTACATAAACTTACACAGCTGATAATTACATATAATTGCATTTCTACCATCATAGTAGCATCAAACCATCATTCAACCATTTCTACCTATCACATGAACCACTAGGAGCGTAAAATATTATGTTTTTCACAAAATAATGAAAAAACCATAAAAACCGGTTTTTCGGCTTTGTTTAAACCGGGTTTAAACCACTCAGTTCAAACCATTGGTTTAAACTGAGCCAACCCGGCTTCATACACCTTAAACTTAAGGTGTATTCAGGTTCGTATGAGCGCCCCTAGAAAGTATGCATTGTAGATATCTATCTCTCATTGAAAGTGAGTATGCAATAGACCAATCATTGAGGCCTTCGATGTCCACAATTCTATGTTAAGCCTTGTTCCCATGTACGCCGCAAAGCACCGACGACAGCACCGCAGGTGATCAGTGAAATGCGAACCTATACAGCGGGTACCGCCGAGTACCACCGGTAGTTGCCGGCGGTCAATGCAAGAGTTTAGCGCTGTTCAAATTCCACGAAGAGCCGCAGGCAAAACCTTCCCAAAATGTACAGTACAGGTGAAGGTCAGCATTATCGAAACGGCATGGCGATAAAACATTTTTTATGCCGTTATTAGTGATGCAGCTTTATGTGAACAGAAACCGCTAAGCCTGGCATCGCAAGCGTTTTGCTGCGCAAGATTAGCGCCACGGTCTCACAACCGATATGGGAACCAGGCTTTATCCTCTACACATCACAACCAAGGATAACTAATTGCCAAGGTATTACACTGTAAATTTGAGAGCAGCAGGCTGCACAGTCCATTCAAACAAGCCAAACTTTTTCACTACCACGAGCCGCGTAGTACTGCTCAACAAAGCATTTGTGGATGGCCAAGAGCCGCATGATGCAGCCAAAGTAAGCTTTGTGCAAGACTTAGCTTCTGCAAGTTAAATTAGGTGCGAGCTAAGTTTCTGATTAGCGAGTAGTTGATTAGCCAATCATATCTGTACTTGAAAGAAAGAAAACAATTATCTGCATGCGTTGAGCCAATAGATACTATCTTTACAATCCATCCTAAGCGTAGTTTCATCTTGCAAAAAATATTTTATTGAGCAATAGTATTACTGCAGGTGGCTATTTTATTTGTAGCAGTAATAATAATGCTAGTACTAATAGCAGTAATAATAATACTAACACTGAAAGCAGTAATAATAATGCTAATACTGAAAGCAGTAATACTAATACTGAAAGCAGTAATACTAATACTGAGAGCAGTAATAATAATACTAATACTGAAAACAGTAATAATAATACTAATACTGAAAACAGTAATAATAATACTAATAATGAAAATGCAGTAATAATATTGATGAGTCGTCTGACTCGGACATGCTCAAGAGTTGCAGCGCAAATTGCCAAAAAAGTGTCAGAGCTCATTCTGCGACAAATTTGTGACATTTTTTATTGCATCAGCTGAGGTAAAATTTTATGTTCATTAAATTTTCAAATCAACACAGTTTTTATAGAATAGACCATCCGGTTTGAATGTTATGACAGGTTATATGCGCCGTTGTCAAATATTAGGTTTTGCAAATGGATAATTATGCCCCAGGAAAGATATTAATTTGGAAGAGAAAGAGTTAACATCAACCAAACATAGGACAACCACCATAACACATGTGTTATATATGTTATATGACAACCATCCATTTATTGTGACCTACAAACATTAACTGTTTACAGAGATCCTAGTAAACACTGATTAGCATCTGCTGTCAACTGCCAATGAGAACTACCTGACATATATACATGCAATATACTCACACCTCATACCTGCTACACTAGGAATGTGTGAGTATACCTTATACTCATACCTGCTACACTAGGAGTGTGTGAGTATACCTTATACTCATGCCTGCTACACTAGGAGTGTTTGAGTATACCATATACTCATACCTGCTACATTAGGAGTGTGTGAGTATACCATATACTCATACCAGCTACACTAGGAGTGTGTGAGTATACCATATACTTATACCAGCTACACTAGGAGTGGGTGAGTATACCACATACTCATACCTGCTACACCAGGAGTGTGTGAGTATAACATATACTCATACCTGCTACACTAGGAGTGTGTGAGTATACCTTATACTCATACCAGCTACACTAGAAGTGTGTGCGTATACCATATACTCATACCTGCTACACTAGGAGTGTGTGCGGTTACCATATACTCATACCTGCTGCACTAGGACTGTGTGAGTATACCATATACTCACACCTGCTACACTAGGAGTGTGTGAGTATACCATATACTCATACCTGCTGCACTAGGAGTGTGTGAGTATACCATATACTTACACCAGCTACACTAGGAGTGTGTGAGTATACCATATACTCACACCTGCTACACTAGGAGTGTGTGAGTATACCATATACTCATACCTGCTGCACTAGGAGTGTGTGAGTATACCATATACTTACACCAGCTACACTAGGAGTGTGTGAGTATACCATATACTCATACCTGCTACACTAGGTCCACTAGGCGGGTGTGAGTATACCATAGATGTATATACCTATGGTATAGGTATATATATCTATGGAGTATACTGATATGTATGCACTATCACTAGAGTGCAGTTTTGTACCTGCCCAGACATGCGCAGTTAGTGCTCTATAAATAGCTTAAGATGAGTCATCTTTTGTCCTACCAGCTGGTCAGTTGGCCTTATTTAGTATTGAGTTGGCTAGCGTTAACTATTGTTCAGTTGCTAATAAAGCTGTTTAATTGAATTGTTACATTTGATTATTGCTTCTTACTACAAGTTGTAGCATATACCATATACTCGTACCACATACCTGTTACACGGGGAGCCTGTAAAAACAAATAGTGAAACAGGATATGACAGAGCTAGACTCAGCTCCCTGTAAAATACAAGACGAGACATACCTGTTGATGGTGAGTTTCTTCCTGACCAAATGCTTGTGAGATGTTCTGTACACTCCTTCATGCTTTCACTGGAGGTAGTCTACAGAGACAATTCACCAAGAGATCAATAGATAGTAATGTAATTAGACAAGATAACAGTCTACAAAAACTTGCTACTTGCCAGTGATATGAAGTGAGGGCAGTATGAAGTGAGGGCAGTATGAAGTGAGGGCAGTATGAAGTGAGGGCAAGATTAAGTGAGAGCAGTATGAAGTGAGGGCAGTATGAAGAGAGAGGGGTGATAGTTACTGTGAATTTCGGCGTCTAAATCAAAAATTTGACACCAGCTTTTAAGCTTAAAAATCCATCCTCAACTTATATGGCGGTCACGCTTTTTATGACACAAAATTCTAGTGAAATTCAACTTCAAAAAACCATCGCATATCAAAATTACATGATAGGACATATAGGGATTTATTTATATAATAGTAAATCCTAGTAACCCTACTCAACATGAGATGAATCAAACACAAAGTCCCATTCATCACCATTCAAATTATCATCACTAAGATTCTTTTCTGGAATCACGTGTTTTTTTCAAATTTAATGCTTGTTTTGTAGTATTTGCCTACAAGCCCACACTTAAGTAATCCATTTGATACATCCGCTATTGTCCATTCATCTTTTTCCTTGTGCATAAAGCACGATTCCAGATAAAAATCAGTCTTGCGGAATGGTTTTTCTGTTAAAGTGTACATATTACCAAAGGTGGCAGTTTCATTCTATTAGCAAGGCGGACCAATACAATGGTGAGGTATTGTTTTTCGTGTCTTGGGGTCTTTACTAGAACTGTCGTTTTTCGTAGATTTGTTAATTGCATGTATTGCATACAGCACAAAAAACACGGGCATTTTTAATGCCATTTCCTCAGCTACGCATTGCCCACCTCTGATGTCGAGTGAACTATTAGCGATAAAATGATTAGAGCCAGAGAAGGGGGGTCGACTTATATACCAGAAAAAGAGTCGACTTATATGGCAGGTACATGTCAAAGTCAGGATTTTTAAACCAATCTTCAGACCTCGACTTAGATGCCGGGTCGACTTGTAAGTCAAAATTTCATGGTACCAGACAGACACCGTAAGGCGGTGGGCAAAGTGCGTGTAACCCTCCTTCAACTCTCTTTCAAAACTGCTAACCACTTGCACTTCATTTGTGATAAGCTAACTTACCTAACCTAATAAAACACGTATTATAGATGTGAAGAGCGGACCTGATAGAGAGTTATCCCTACAATGATGAGAGCAGTGTTATGATCTGGACTATATTACACAGCCATCTCCATGCGAAACACTTGATTATTTGATGGAGCATAGAGCAATAGGAAAAAGATGTCTAGTAAGAGGCTGTGTTATACCTCATGAGTTTTGGCTACAGCTGGTGTGCTTGCATCTGGATATTCAGGTTGAAAGTACTGTAGCTCCTCCCCTTGACTATGAGACAGCAGAGGAGTTACTGTAAATAGTTCCAACACATCATAAGGAAACATGCGTTAAGATAGGGCAATACAAACAGCTACAATAGAATTGGAAAAAACATCAAGCTCGCCAGATGTTCCAGCAATGAGGCCAGAATAAGCTAGAATTGAGTAGCTAGGACACTGGTAACCTATCTTGACAAACTGTTGTTTTTACGGAGTTGTCCCCCGTCGAGCGGAGTTAGCAAAACAACAGCTAGTCACAATACGCACTGCACCTGATGCATCAGCTGCACTGAAAGGGAGTTGTTCTCTTCCGTCTATGCAGCTTGGCAGCGATGTTATGTCGGTCGCTCCATTGGTAACCATAAGAAATTTAGCCCAAAAATTTATGTAGAAAAAACTAAGATAAAAACGTTAACATTAACATATCTTTAAACTGCAACTGAGATTGTAAAAAGTCATACTGTAATGGCCTGGTCTGGCTAATAATGAACTGCTGTAGCAGAGGCTATGGTAAATGAATTTCGGAATCCATATAATTGATCTATTTATAATCTAATTCACTAAAAACAATTAATGAGCCAGCAATGAAACTGAATTTACTTTGGAACAAATAAAACTGACTGGTCGGTACGGTACTCCTCTCCTGGTCTTCGGCGTACAAAGTCGTTACTTGCATGGTTCTTTGTAGTGAAAGTTGATTCATCAGAAAACAAAACTCTCTTCCGCTGAGCACGTGTTCAGAACAGGCGCAACTTAGCCAACTCCAACCTCTTTTTTGATGGTTTTGAGTCAGCAGAGGTTTTCTCTTTGCTTTGCATCCCTAAAACCACTGGCCAAAGGCCTCTTTCTGACTGTTCTAGGGTCAACATTACCACATGTACTCTTCTTCTAGTTCTTAGCCAATTCTTGGCAGGTTTTACAACAATCCGCAAGAGACAGCCTGACAAGTGTTCTGTCACAGCGCTCAGATGATTTGCGGGGTCTTCCGGATCTGGAACGCGCTTTAAGGCTTTCGGTCTCATTCCAGTGCTTTACAGCTGATCTTATACCTTTCTCATTGCATCCAACTTCTTGGGCTATCTTTTGGAGGACATCTTTTTCTGTGCAAGTGCAGAATAACTCCTTGCTTATCTTCAGAAAGCATGGCGGGCATGATGATCATAATCATATTATGTAATATGCATATTATTATTTAATATGTATCATGTAATCAGTCAGAGTTCAACATCATTTTAAATCATTCATGGCCTTGATAGGATTAAATTGATCCGTCTATGACGATTTGAACTAATGCATGTAAGGCTCTAGAGAAATGTAAGGATGAGTGCAAACTTTTGTCCAGCACTGTATAGTTAATCCTTGACCACCCCAACCATATATAGTTAATCCTTGACTACCCCAACCGTATATAGTTAACCGTTGACTACCCCAACCATACATGTATATAGTTAACCCTTGACCACCCCAACCATATATAGTTAATCCTTGACTACCCCAACCATACATGTATATAGTTAACCCTTGACCACCCCAACCATACAGTGGAATGTAGTAGAAGAATGTAGTAGAAGTACAGTGGAACATACAGTGGAAGTACATAACAGTGGAACGAGGTTCCACTGTACTTCCACTACATTTTTCATAAACATCTCCGAAGCCTCAGTCTCACGACAACAAAATTCAGTAGAGCACCAAGTGTTCGAACAATTGTCATCAGTTTTTTATGCTTATAGCAACTTCACCAGAGTATTATTTTTCATTCACTATGGGCCGCAAGGAAGTGATTGAAATAGGTGGTTGAAGAAGAAAGTTATTTTGTCCATACATAGACAGCAAGGAATGATAGAAAAAGTGGATACGGTTGATTGATCTCAACAAAGAACATGGCTAAAAAAATCAATAAACAAAAACTTTATTTTTTACATTGTGTAAAACTCTTGATTATATGGTAAATGTGCAGTAATTTAATTCTAACAAATATTTGTTAGAGATTTTGATGCACTTTTGTGGTTTATAAAAATATTTTGTCCGATTTTTAAGAGCCTTGGAACCGATTTGGATATTTATAGGGTAAAAAGTGTTTCTATGTGAAAAACTCTCACATTAGTAAATGATTCCTCAACGAATTAATTTAGTAAGTAGAGGTGACGCCGTAGAATATATTCTTGTACTAATACCTACTCCGATGTACAAAGGTTAAGACAGACAAAGCAAATACTGGGAGAGATATAGACGAGCATATAAATAGTAAGCTTTTCATTACTAAGCTAGTGAATAAAACAGAAAATATTTTAAACCATAACTGTCACATACAACTTTTATCGTATTTACTAGGTAAATAAGACATGCCGATTCCGAGTACTCAAAATAAAAATTGGTCCAAAACTTTCAGAGTTATTAAGGCTTTTTGCAGCGTTTTAATATCGGTCTCGAAAACAACGCGATGGGTACAATGTGTGCCTTTTCTACCTTTCTGAAAGGTAGATAAGTTATTTAACATTGCAAAAAGTGAGCTCAAAAAAGCGCGTTAAAAACGCTAGCTTGTGATAAAATTGCGCTTTTTAGAGCTCATTTTTCTCGGCGTTCATCCTATCAAACGTCATGTGCCAAGCTACGAGCAATTTTAAATAGTTTATATACCTTTCATAAAAGACAGAGATTATTTTACAGGCTGAATTTAGATAATGAGTTTTAAGACACCCATCTCTATCATTCTAAATCGGACTAAACATCCCTAACTTCCGTTCCTAAAAAGCTAGGCTACGCCACATATTTATGGACGGAGCTTGTTGTGCCAAATGTGTTGTTTTCGAGACGGATATTGAAACGCTTTAAAAAGCCTTCATGACTTTGAAGGTTAGTGGACCAATCTTGATTTTGAGTACAAAATCGACATCAGCGTGTCTGATTTACCTAAAACATACGATGAAAGTTGTACCTGATAGTTATGGTTTAAATAACTAATACTTTAGACACTACTTATACTCTAGAAGCTTTCTAGCTAGAAATAATAAAATATACAAGTACATCACAACCCACCAGATCTTAATGGAACCATAGCCCCTGCTATCAAGAAACAAAAGTTATTCAGATAGTCTTAGAATTGCGTGTATGAAAACTTCACTGTCCATGAAACTGAAGAGGCAGCCAGCAGATGTAATAATTTTAAATCATTTAAATCTGGTCCGGAATCAAGTACCACGCACGCGGCAGAGGGAATAAATCACGATCTGGTCCGGAATCAAGTACCACACACGCAACAGAGAGGGAATAAATCATGGTCTGGTCCGGAATCAAGTACCACACACGCAACAGAGAGGGAATAAATCATGGTCTGGTCCGGAATCAAGTACCACACACGCAGCAGAGAGGGAATAAATCACGGTCTGGTCCGGAATCAAGTACAACACACGCAACAGAGAGGGAATAAATCACGGTCTGGTCCGGAATCAAGTACAACACACGCAACAGAGAGGGAATAAATCACGGTCTGGTCCGGAATCAAGTGCCACACACGCAACAGAGAGGGAATAAATCACGGTCTGGTCCGGAATCAAGTACCACACACGCAGCAGAGAGGGAATAAATAAGGATAATAAAATTGCATATAACTCCCTAGCAGAAGGTAAGACGGTAAGAGTCACCCGATGACGAAAGGAATGACGGAAGTGAAAATGGAACAAATAATGATTGGTGAAACCTCATACCCGATAAAAAGGAAAGTAACAGCATTCCTACTTGACCATTGGCAGAGAGAGCTTTTATATGTATAACTCAATGACATGGATTCATTGATAAAAATTTACCATAATGACAAGTATGTCTGTAGCTTTCATTGTCAGTTATTCACTGCTGAAATACACTTAATCTGGAGAAAAAACAGAGAAAAATAAAGAGCGAGAAATAAAGCGAAGCTAAAGTAAGCGCCTCTCAACAAGTATGCTAACAACTATACTAATGGAAAACATCTCGCTAATGCTGTCAGATGTATCCAGACACAAATGATTTAGGAATAAACTGACAAATAGGAATGTGCCATCACATTTACCTGTCGTAAGCTCAAGTTCCTCATCCTCTGCAACCTGCCGAGACTCGTCAGCTGTGGTGAACACATTAACAGAGCCCTCATGAGGAGAGTGCCTCAAATGCTGGCTCGAAACTACTGTAGAAGGCGTTGTGCTCTGTTCTACCTTTAACATCATGGCACTTACTGTATTACTACAGATGAATACTTTATGATACACGTGTATGAGTATAACCTGCTGTTTGCAATAAATTACTGCTTATGCATAAAAACCCTTGCTAAAAATTTACTGATTTTCGAGACAAGTTTGTGGATGTATAACTAGTAGATCTCTTGCTGAACCTCTAATTAACAAAATCATATAAGGGATGTGGCAACTGATACAAGAAATATAGAGGACGCACAGCTATTCCTAAAATAAATGCTAGGCACTGCTCGTTTTCTATTGTAATAAAGAAGTGTTGTCTGTACTATTTTTTTCAGTTGCCGAGATTCACTTGTTTTGGTCTTGATTGCGAATCCACACGTAATGCATTCATAAACAGAAATAGTCTTATAAACTAAAGGGCAATGAGCAAGGAGAATAATGGTTCTCTAGTCATGTGGCCACCTCAGAAATAACCCCCAAAAGTGACTTGCTCCAAAAAATTCCCACAACAAATATTTTTACCATCGCACGCGTTTACTAATTATTTCTAACAATGTTATGCACTATAACCATAGATATATAAACCTATATATATATAGGTTTATATATCTATGACTATAACCAATACAAAATTTCTTTGTGGAGAGGAATAGTACTACACACCTGTATGACATCAGCAAATACAAAAGTAACTAAAAAAAGGGCACCTCGCCATAACAGGATGCAATGTTGTAACTTAGTGTGATATGAAAATCTTTTGCTGCAAAAAGGCTGTTTAATAAAGGTCTCATTCAGATATATACCGGAAGGGGGGGTTAACTAGTCCTCATAAGTAGATAGTGCATAGTTGTTAAACCATTCTTATATCATTCTACTCTTATATCACACAATCTGCTAAAAACACATAGTCAGTAGTAGAGAAATCAAAACAAAAAGTTTGTAGCTCTGGAAATGAAAGATGATATTCTTTCTTCTAAGGGGGTTAGAGGAAAAAAGGAGGGATGGAGATGAGAGAGAAGCGACGGTGTCTGAAGTTTCAGTTTTCATTTAATGAATGTTTTTAACTACATTTATAATTTGAACAAGAGGTATGTAAGTTAGTTAGTTGCAAATACAATGGCCATTGATAATAACTTACCACTTTGAAGCTGGGCTCATGATAATTCAGGGTTTGATAAGGAATAATAAAATAAGGAATAATAAAATAAGGAATAATAATATAAGGGATAATAAAATAAGGGATAATAAAATAAGGGATGATAAAATAAGGGATAATAAAATAAGGGATAATAAAATAAGGGATAATAAAATAAGGGATAATAAAATAAGGGATAATAAAATAAGGGATAATAAAATAAGGGATAATAAAATAAGGAATAATAAAATAAGGGGTAATAAAATAAGGGATAATAAAATAAGGAATAATAAAATAAGGGATAATAAAATAAGGGATAATAAAATAAGGGACAATAAAATAAAGAATAATAAAATAAGGGATGATAAAATAAAGGGATAATAAAATAAGGAATAATAAAATAAGGGATAATAAAATAAGGGATAATAAAATAAGGAATAATAAAATAAGGGATAATAAAATAAGGGATAATAAAATAAGGGATAATAAAATAAGGGATAATAAAATAAGGGTTGATAAAATAAGGGATGATAAAATAAGGGACAATAAAATAAAGGATAATAAAATAAGGGATAATAAAATAAGGAATAATAAAATGAGGGATAATAAAATGAGGGATAATAAAATGAGGGATAATAAAATAAAAGATAATAAAATACGGAATAATAACATAAGGGATAATAAATGGTTTCTAACCAGACCATACGCCCGAGTAAACGCGGCTGCAAATTATTGGTAGCGAAGAATAAAAAATACAAAGACTAGAAAACTTCTCTTCAGCAACAAGAGCTTTACAATAAACTATTTGTTTTTTTATTTATAACAAATATACACACTATCAGACTCAGTGCACTGTAATCATTATGTTTCTCCAATTACTTCTAAAACTTTACTTTTTTGGAAGTTTGAACAACTATTTACTCTATTTTATTTCTGTTTTTGTCATGTTTTTGTCGTTGCACAAGCTTAGAGCTTCAAAATGATACTCAGTTAAAAAGGAATTGTGCTACTCTAAGTGCTTTCACAAAGAATGGAAAGTTATCACTATGGTCTAGGATCAGAGTACTTGCTTGTGTATGCAAGTTATCACTATGGTCTAGGATCAGGGTACTTGTTTGTATATACAAGTTGTTAATATGGTCTATGATCAGGGTACTTGCTTGTGTATACAAGTTGTTAATATGGTCTATGATCAGGGTACTTGCTTGTGTATACAAGTTGTTAATATGGTCTAGGGTCAGGGTACTTGCTTGTGTGTACAAGCTGTTAATATGGTCTATGATCTGGGTACTTGCTTGTGTGTACAAGATCAGACTACAAAGTTTCAACAGAGTAAACCCCAGAGACATAATATTTTTAAATATAAATACTTTCTAAATATAAATTGTGGAATATTTTATAAAAACCAATATATTTTGAATATAAACTTATTTGGGTGATAAAATCTTGTGACAAAAAATGTAATTTCTGATTGTCACACACTGACTCAATGTTTGACCAATTAGCCGGAGTTGATGCTCTTATTATTATTGTACTTTTCTTATTGCAGTGGCAGCGCTTATGGCTACATTATAAATTGTTGACTCATTTAGAAGCAGTGAATACACATCATTATACATACTGTCCATAAATTTACATGTTTTCCTGCTATGAGAATGAGTCATCAAGATACAATAGTTGCACTAAAAGAGAGGCTTAAGCCACCTACATACTATCTCTAGTGTCTCAAACTACCTACATACTAGCTCTAGTGTCTCAATAACCTACCTACATACTATCTCTAGTGTCTCAATAAACTACCTACATACTAGCTCTAGTGTCTCAATAAACTACCTACATACTAGCTCTTGTGTCTCAATAAACTACCTACATACTATCTCTAGTGTCTCAATAAACTACCTACATACTAGCTCTAGTGTCTCAATAAACTACCTACATACTATCTCTAGTGTCTTAATAAACTACCAACATACTAGCTCTAGTGTCTCAATAAACTACCTACATACTATCTCTAGTGTCTCAATAAACTACCTACATACTAGCTCTAGTGTCTCAATAAACTACCTACATACTATCTCTAGTGTCTCAATAAACTACCTACATACATACTAGGTCTAGTGTCTCAATAAACTACCTACATACTAGCTCTAGTGTCTCAATAAACTACCTACATACTATCTCTAGTGTCTCAATAAACTACCAACATACTAGCTCTAGTGTCTCAATAAACTACCTACATACTATCTCTAGTGTCTCAATAAACTACCTACATACTAACTCTAGTGTCTCAATAAACTGCCTACATACTATCTCTAGTGTCTCAATAAACTACCTACATACTAGCTCTAGTGTCTCAATAAACTGCCTACATACTATCTCTAGTGTCTCAATAAACTGCCTACATACTAGCTCTAGTGTCCCAATAAACTACCTACATACTATCTCTAGTGTCTCAATAAACTGCCTACATACTATCTCTAGTGTCTCAATAAACTACCTACATATTATCTCTAGTGTCTCAATAAGCTACCTACATACTATCTCTAGTGTCTCAATAAACTACCTACATACTAGCTCTAGAGTCTCAATAAACTGCCTACATACTAGCTCTAGTGGCTCAATAAACTACCTACATACTATCTCTAGTGTCTCAATAAACTACCTACATACTAGCTCTAGTGTCTCAATAAACTACCTACATACTAGCTCTAGTGTCTCAATAAACTACCTACATACTATCTCTAGTGTCTCAATAAACTACCAACATACTAGCTCTAGTGTCTCAATAAACTACCTACATACTATCTCTAGTGTCTCAATAAACTACCTACATGCTAGCTCTAGTGTCTCAATAAACTACCTACATACTAGCTCTAGTGTCTCAATAAACTACCTACATACTAGCTCTAGTGTCTCAATAAACTACCAACATACTAGCTCTAGTGTCTCAATAAACTACCTACATACTATCTCTAGTGTCTCAATAAACTGCCTACATACTATCTCTAGTGTCTCAATAAACTGCCTACATACTAGCTCTAGTGTCCCAATAAACTACCTACGTACTATCTCTAGTGTCTCAATAAACTACCTACATACTAGCTCTAAAGTCTCAATAAACTACCTACATACTATCTCTAGTGCCCCAATAAACTACCTACATACTATCTCTAGTGCCCCAATAAACTACCTACATACTAGCTCTAGAGTCTCAATAAACTACCTACATACTATCTCTAGTGTCTCAATAAACTACCTACATACTAGCTCTAGTGTCTCAATAAACTACCTACATACATACTAGCTCTAGTGTCTCAATAAACTGCCTACATACTAGCTCTAGTGTCTCAATAAACTACCTACATACTATCTCTAGTGTCTCAATAAACTGCCTACATACTATCTCTAGTGTCTCAATAAACTACCTACATACTAGCTCTAGTGTCCCAATAAACTACCTACATACTATCTCTAGTGTCTCAATAAACTACCTACATACTAGCTCTAGTGTCTCAATAAACTACCAACATACTAGCTCTAGTGTCTCAATAAACTACCAACATACTAGCTCTAGTGTCTCAATAAACTACCTACATACTATCTCTAGTGTCTCAATAAACTACCTACATGCTAGCTCTAGTGTCTCAATAAACTACCTACATACTAGCTCTAGTGTCTCAATAAACTACCTACATACTAGCTCTAGTGTCTCAATAAACTACCAACATACTAGCTCTAGTGTCTCAATAAACTACCTACATACTATCTCTAGTGTCTCAATAAACTGCCTACATACTATCTCTAGTGTCTCAATAAACTGCCTACATACTAGCTCTAGTGTCCCAATAAACTACCTACATACTATCTCTAGTGTCTCAATAAACTACCTACATACTAGCTCTAAAGTCTCAATAAACTACCTACATACTATCTCTAGTGCCCCAATAAACTACCTACATACTATCTCTAGTGCCCCAATAAACTACCTACATACTAGCTCTAGAGTCTCAATAAACTACCTACATACTATCTCTAGTGTCTCAATAAACTACCTACATACTAGCTCTAGTGTCTCAATAAACTACCTACATACATACTAGCTCTAGTGTCTCAATAAACTACCTACATACTAGCTCTAGAGTCTCAATAAACTACCTACATACTATCTCTAGTGTCTCAATAAACTACCTACATACTAGCTCTAGTGTCTCAATAAACTACCTACATACATACTAGCTCTAGTGTCTCAATAAACTGCCTACATACTAGCTCTAGTGTCTCAATAAACTACCTACATACTATCTCTAGTGTCTCAATAAACTGCCTACATACTATCTCTAGTGTCTCAATAAACTACCTACATACTAGCTCTAGTGTCTCAATAAACTGCCTACATACTAGCTCTAGTGTCTCAATAAACTACCTACATACTATCTCTAGTGTCTCAATAAACTGCCTACATACTATCTCTAGTGTCTCAATAAACTACCTACATACTAGCTCTAGTGTCCCAATAAACTACCTACATACTATCTCTAGTGTCTCAATAAACTACCTACATACTAGCTCTAGTGTCTCAATAAACTACCAACATACTAGCTCTAGTGCCCCAATAAACTACCTACATACTATCTCTAGTGTCTCAATAAACTACCTACATACTATCTCTAGTGTCTCAATAAACTACCTACATACTAGCTCTAGTGTCTCAATAAACTACCTACATACTAGCTCTAGTGTCTCAATAAACTACCTACATACTAGCTCTAGTGTCTCAATAAACTACCTACATACTATCTCTAGTGTCTCAATAAACTACCTACATGCTAGCTCTAGTGTCTCAATAAACTACCTACATACTATCTCTAGTGTCTCAATAAACTACCTACATACTAGATTTAGTGTCCCAATAAACTACCTACATACTAGCTCTAGTGTCTCAATAAACTACCTACATACATACTAGCTCTAGTGTCTCAATAAACTACCTACATACTATCTCTAGTGTCTCAATAAACTACATACATACTATCTCTAGTGTCTCAATAAACTACCTACATACATACTAGCTCTAGTGTCTCAATAAACTACCTACATACTAGCTCTAGTGTCTCAATAAACTACATACATACTATCTCTAGTGTCTCAATAAACTACCTACATACTAGCTCTAGAGTCTCAATAAACTGCCTACATACTAGCTCTAGTGTCTCAACAAACTACCTACATACTAGCTCTAGTGTCTCAATAAACTACATACATACTATCTCTAGTGTCTCAATAAACTGCCTACATACTAGCTCTAGTGTCTCAATAAACTACCTACATACTAGCTCTGGTGTCTCAATAAACTACCTACATACTAGCTCTAGTGTCTCAATAAACTAGCTACATACTAGCTCTAGTGTCTCAATAAACTACCTACATACTAGCTCTAGTGTCTCAATAAACTACCTACATACTAGCTCTAGTGTCTCAATAAACTACCTACATACTAGCTCTAGTGTCTCAATAAACTACCAACATACTAGCTCTAGTGTCTCAATAAACTACCTACATACTATCTCTAGTGTCTCAATAAACTACCTACATGCTAGCTCTAGTGTCTCAATAAACTACCTACATACTAGCTCTAGTGTCTCAATAAACTACCTACATACTAGCTCTAGTGTCTCAATAAACTACCAACATACTAGCTCTAGTGTCTCAATAAACTACCTACATACTATCTCTAGTGTCTCAATAAACTGCCTACATACTATCTCTAGTGTCTCAATAAACTGCCTACATACTAGCTCTAGTGTCCCAATAAACTACCTACATACTATCTCTAGTGTCTCAATAAACTACCTACATACTAGCTCTAAAGTCTCAATAAACTACCTACATACTATCTCTAGTGCCCCAATAAACTACCTACATACTATCTCTAGTGCCCCAATAAACTACCTACATACTAGCTCTAGAGTCTCAATAAACTACCTACATACTATCTCTAGTGTCTCAATAAACTACCTACATACTAGCTCTAGTGTCTCAATAAACTACCTACATACTATCTCTAGTGTCTCAATAAACTGCCTACATACTATCTCTAGTGTCTCAATAAACTACCTACATACTAGCTCTAGTGTCCCAATAAACTACCTACATACTATCTCTAGTGTCTCAATAAACTACCTACATACTAGCTCTAGTGTCTCAATAAACTACCAACATACTAGCTCTAGTGTCTCAATAAACTACCAACATACTAGCTCTAGTGTCTCAATAAACTACCAACATACTAGCTCTAGTGTCTCAATAAACTACCTACATACTAGCTCTAGAGTCTCAATAAACTACCTACATACTATCTCTAGTGTCTCAATAAACTACCTACATACTATCTCTAGTGTCTCAATAAACTACCTACATACTAGCTCTAGAGTCTCAATAAACTGCCTACATACTAGCTCTAGTGTCTCAATAAACTGCCTACATACTAGCTCTAGTGTCCCAATAAACTACCTACATACTATCTCTAGTGTCTCAATAAACTATCTACATACTATCTCTAGTGTCTCAATAAACTGCCTACATACTATCTCTAGTGTCTCAATAAACTACCTACATACTAGCTCTAGTGTCCCAATAAACTACCTACATACTATCTCTAGTGTCTCAATAAACTACCTACATACTAGCTCTAGTGTCTCAATAAACTGCCTACATGCTAGCTCTAGTGTCTCAATAAACTACCTACATGCTAGCTCTAGTGTCTCAATAAACTACCTACATACTATCTCTAGTGTCTCAATAAACTACCTACATACTAGATTTAGTGTCCCAATAAACTACCTACATACTAGCTCTAGTGTCTCAATAAACTACCTACATACATACTAGCTCTAGTGTCTCAATAAACTACCTACATACTAGCTCTAGTGTCTCAATAAACTACATACATACTATCTCTAGTGTCTCAATAAACTACCTACATACTAGCTCTAGAGTCTCAATAAACTGCCTACATACTAGCTCTAGTGTCTCAACAAACTACCTACATACTAGCTCTAGTGTCTCAATAAACTACATACATACTATCTCTAGTGTCTCAATAAACTACCTACATACTAGCTCTAGAGTCTCAATAAACTGCCTACATACTAGCTCTAGTGTCTCAATAAACTACCTACATACTAGCTCTAGTGTCTCAATAAACTACATACATACTATCTCTAGTGTCTCAATAAACTACCTACATACTAGCTCTAGAGTCTCAATAAACTGCCTACATACTAGCTCTAGTGTCTCAATAAACTGCCTACATACTAGCTCTAGTGTCCCAATAAACTACCTACATACTATCTCTAGTGTCTCAATAAACTACCTACATACTAGCTCTAGAGTCTCAATAAACTACCTATATACTATCTCTAGTGTCTCAATAAACTACCTACATACTATCTCTAGTGACTCAATAAACTACCTATATACTAGCTCTAGTGTCTCAATAAACTATCTACATACTATCTCTAGTGTCTCAATAAACTACCTATATACTAGCTCTAGTTTCTCAATAAACTATCTACATACTATCTCTAGTGTCTCAATAAACTACCAACATACTAGCTCTAGTGTCTCAATAAACTACCTACATACTAGCTCTAGTGTCTCAATAAACTACCTACATACTAGCTCTAGTGTCTCAATAAACTACCTACATACTAGCTCTAGTGTCTCAATAAACTACCTACATACTAGCTCTAGTGTCTCAATAAACTGCCTACATACTAATGGAACTGAGTTTCCCATTACAGTTTTTGGTCAAGTTTTTATAGTAAAGATTGCGCAGCCAGCTAATCTTTCATTATACAACTACTATTAACTTACAGATGTTATACTTTTGCTGGCTTTCATTATACAACTACTATTAACTTACAGACGTTATACTTTTGCTGGCTTATTTATATGCACTGCTGTACAATCATTGTCATATCAACACGCTTTAACCACTGCGAGATAAAGCTATTTCCTGATGACAAGCGCATGTAATATAGGATACCTCTTTTGTAATTAGTTGGCCTCAAGCCATGGAATGTCGTCATAACTCATGACTAATAGATGGGTCATATTGGCATATGGCAGCCCAATAGAAACTGACAGATGTGATGATTGACAAAAATATTTGATCCCTAAAAGGCCGGACTTCAGATTCTATTTCATTCACATCCAGCGTAAACTGTTTACCACAAAACCTTTAATTGAACGTCACAGCACTCTATTTTTCAACCTCTCGTCTAATTATAGTGGCGGTCAATTAGAGGCGGCGTTCAAATAGAGGCGGCGGGTCTATTTTTCAAAAGGCTCCTCCGAATTTTGGGAAGATATATTTAACCCTATTACGGGCGAAGCGAATGCCGCATATATTTTGTCCTTTTTTTCGGTGGAGCGATATTAAATCTTTTAGATGCAATAAATCTGCTAACTTATCTTTAACTTGTCAAAGATCTCTTAATAAATGTGCAACGAGAAATATCTCTACCAGTTGATATCTATTGCTTGCAATTGACCTGCGATGATATTATAGCCATTGTCCTTCTTTGCAATTTGTTGGCATTTTCAATTTTTATTTCATTTTAAATTTGAAGATATATTTTTTATTTTATATCTATATTTAACATTGTTGAATAAAGGTTCATTGCACTCACTGATATCTTTGCTACAGTTTGTAGCCAAAACTAACTTTTTATGTACAATAGAAGTGGAGTTATGAGCATCAATCCATTTTAAGCCGTGTTAAGATAGCCGCAAGGATGCTATTAAACAACATGCTATAAATCTGCATAGTCATAAGTTATACAATAATCATCAACATGAACAAGTGACATAAACGAATCATACTTATATACCATGCAGAAACAAAAGTTAACATTTTGGAAACAAAAATATTTCAATCGTTTGCTCGGATAACTGCATTCTCATTGTTGCTTTTGATGGAACGAACATCTTCTAGTTGTCCAATACTTTCCATAATATCTTCTGGCTTTAACTATTCTTCTGCACTGCTGAACTAGTCGATATTAGCGTCCAAACCATTATTTTGGCAGAGCAAAACTTTCACGCGCTGCATTTAGCACTAATGCAACGCGTAAATGTTTGCTTGCGTAATCTTTGATCCAAAATTTGCGAACCGGTTTTTATATGCATGTCCTTCGAAGTATTAGGACCGCGTTAAACAAGTAACTACTATTAGCCTGAGACAGTTAGTAGTCATTTCTATGGCGTTGCTTTCAAAGTTTCATCCTACCATTGTAAATTTAAACCAAATTTATATATGTAGGCTACTTCGAAGTATCAGGACCGCGTTACACAAGAAACCACTACTAGCCTGAGACAGTAATTATTTTAGAGCTTCGCTTTGAAAGTTCATTTACCATCGTAAATTTAAGCCGTTTTTTATTAATGTAGGCTACTTCGAAGCAGAAAGACCACGTTAAACACAGAACTACCACTAGCCTGAGATCGTTATTGATTATTGCTATGGTGTTGTTTTCAAACATTTAACGAAAAAAACGAAAAGCTTTGAAATTGGACGAGAGAATTAATTGCTATTGATATTAACGATTCATCGTTAATACGATTTTGTGGACACTTTTCTACTCATCAGTTGATATTATGGGCTCGTAGAGATCAAATAATGTCAAAGTGGTGGTCAAATAGAGAGTGGCGGTTCATTTTTTAACCCTTCTATCAGGGTGGCGGTCAATTGGAGGTGGCATTCAAATAAAGGTAGCGTTCAATTAGAGGTTTTACGGTATATTAGGGATCTATCATGAACGAATGGTTTCAGCACTGGTCGCAAACAACTACCTATATATGCGCAAAAATCTCCCAACACCTGACATCAATTGTAAGTGGTCATGGAACATTTCATGATGATTTTTAGCTGAATAGATCTAGTGAAAATGATGAAATTGAAAATACTGAAATTCTTCTTTATCCAATTGACTTCACTATTAACATGTAACAGGTTTATCTTTTATTTAAATTAGCTATTGGCAATGTGCCGGACTAATGGTAAGTGGCATTGTTTATAAGCTAAGTTTATAAGTGTGGCATTGCTATCACTGCTTATAAGCTGATTTTTAATACCCGTGCAACGCCGGACACTCCGCTAGTCCTAACTATAATAGGAGCCCTTTTTGGCTATCCATCTGTCTGTCTGTAGCCATGCTAAGAGGTTAGAAAAAAATACACTCTACGGGAATCAAACTCAGATATTCAGATTAGCAGCCAGGCACACACCCAACTGCACCACTCAACCAGCTCGCCGCATCGCTGAATAATTGTGCAGTTCGCTATTACATCTGATGACCTCACATGGTGCACTGAACTGTCAGGGTACTTGTAACTCATAATAAATAATTAATATGTTGGCAATGGTCAAACAATGGCACATTTCAATAATGTCTAGCCATTTCTTGGTGTGTTTACCAGCATCTTTATACAACAGCAATAAAAGAACTTCCTCCTGACAGTTCTAGACTTACATCAACTTGACAAGGAGGGCTGGCTCTCGCAACAGCTAAAATTTGGTCGTTACAACTTTGAGAAGGTGAAACAGCTCTGTCCATGTATCTGACTCCTGTTTCAACCACCGGAGAAGATGTCATGATATCATCTGTCTGAACTCCAGTCTCAGATACTGTTTGGATGGCAGCATCAGCTATAGCAGCAGACTTTACCTGGGCTTCTTCTGTTTGAACTGCGCACTCTGATTGTCTGTATTGGGTTGTCTCCCCTGGTAAGCTGTCTGACGATGTCGTGGAAAGAGATGACGATCGTGCACAATTTATTGAGAGTTTGGAGGTTGATGTTGAATTTTCAGACAAAATGTTGTCTCGCTTTTTTCCCAAAGGAAGCGCTTGCATGCCCTTTCTTGGCCAATTTCTTGGAACTCTGAGTCCCTGATCTCCATGGTGACTTGAAATAGCTCTGTAAGGCAAGCATTTGATTAGTTACACGCTACCTACCAACAAATCAAGCAAACTCACACTATTTTTTATGACTCAAACGTATATTTTATAAGAACCAATGTTATGTCAGAAAAATAATCGCAGACAGGTCTTTATTTATCAGATAATTCTCTAAACTTTAGTTGATGTTCCAAACCCAAAATAGGTTCATGCAACGAATGAACTATCAAGCAAATTTTTAGGCGATTGTTGCACTCTGCTATAAATAGTTCGTAATAACTTATTCCAGCTGTTTTGACTTTAGAGACGTTTTAAGGATGAGTTGTTATTTAAAATCAAAACTGCATTAAACTATTTATTTATTATGGCATGTGAATGGTCACAATAATAAACATTTCAACATGCAGTCTTCAATACAAATTAGATATGCAGTCCAACTACCCTCTGAATTTACTAAAGAATGTTGGAATCGACTTTCTGAAATTTCAAAGTTGAAAGGAAAACATCTTTCAAAAGCTCTCATAGGAATCATAATAGTTTTGCACGGGAAAACATTAAACATTTTTGCATATTTCTCAAAGTAAGTCTATTTTTGCTACGTCCAGCTATAGCTAATAAAATTTTGGTTTAAAATTTAAATGCAGATTGAGAAATCAAAGCTTTAACCACGAGACCACGGAAGCTCATACCAAAACTCACTCTTTATACATAACGTATACATGGTTTTCCATTTTCACACTAAAATGACATAATAATTACAACCCTATGAACTCTTTTAGCTCTATGACAAGCGATGATTTTTTGTCTTCGCCGTGTTAGGGCTAATTTGTTTTCGGCAAAATGATATCAACAATAGACTCTCGATATTAGATATTGGCGATTAAATTCTATCAACTAGAGCTATGAAACATAACACCTTTTTTGCATTTTTGTGAACCTCTATTTCCGGCTTTTCGCTTTTTAATTGCTAATTCACTGTAAAGTTTAATACTTTTCCTGCGGACAATTGTATTATCTCGAGTAAGAATAACCTCTAGATTCTCTCACCTTCGATCAGACAAAGACACTACAATATCTCATTTTTACATATCGTCGTACCAGTATCGTCGTATTCAGAGTTTTGATGGATAGCTGCTGGTGGAACAGTAATTTTTTTCTACACACACTTCTATACAAGAATTGTTATTATTAAATCAACATATTCAGAATTTTTATTTTATTTTCTCAATTCGTATTAATTATATCATTACCAAATCATCTCTTATTGTAATCGTAGCACAACCGACTCACATTACAACCACATTACCGATGAACAAATCTAAGCAGAGTGCAATAATTCATCTTCATATACACCCAAGGTCCTCTAACTAGGTCATACTTAGGTCGTTTCACCATCTTGGCTTTGAATTGCTGTCGAAGTTGACTCGAGTAAGCTGAACTACGCTCGCTGAAATCCTGGGCATCTTCATGCTTGACCTGACAGCAGGAGAGATTTCTAAACATCGTTCCATCCGCAGTGGTCGCAGGTAAACCTCCAGGCTGAAGTGGAAACAACAAAGCCAGAATAGAATAAGTGGTTACAAGTGGTTACAAGTGGTTACTTTGAAATCCCGTAACACCATCACCACTGTATGGTGTTACTAACCACTTGTATTGCGGATCACCACTGTATGGTGTTACTAACCACTTGTATTGCGGATCACCACTGTATGGTGTTACTAACCACTTGTATTGCGGATCACCACTGTATGGTGTTACTAACCACTTGTATTGCGGATCACCACTGTATGGTGTTACTAACCACTTGTATTGCGGATCACCACTGTATGGTGTTACTAACCACTTGTATTGCGGATCACCACTGTATGGTGTTACTAACCACTTGTATTGCGGATCACCACTGTATGGTGTTACTAACCACTTGTATTGCGGATCACCACTGTATGGTGTTACTAACCACTTGTATTGCGGATCACCACTGTATGGTGTTACTAACCACTTGTATTGCGGATCACCACTGTATGGTGTTACTAACCACTTGTATTGCGGATCACCACTGTATGGTGTTACTAACCACTTGTATTGCGGATCACCACTGTATGGTGTTACTAACCACTTGTATTGCGGATCACCACTGTATGGTGTTACTAACCACTTGTATTGCGGATCACCACTGTATGGTGTTACTAACCACTTGTATTGCGGATCACCACTGTATGGTGTTACTAACCACTTGTATTGCGGATCACCACTGTATGGTGTTACTAACCACTTGTATTGCGGATCACCACTGTATGGTGTTACTAACCACTTGTATTGCGGATCACCACTGTATGGTGTTACTAACCACTTGTATTGCGGATCACCACTGTATGGTGTTACTAACCACTTGTATTGCGGATCACCACTGTATGGTGTTACTAACCACTTGTATTGCGGATCACCACTGTATGGTGTTACTAACCACTTGTATTGCGGATCACCACTGTATGGTGTTACTAACCACTTGTATTGCGGATCACCACTGTATGGTGTTACTAACCACTTGTATTGCGGATCACCACTGTATGGTGTTACTAACCACTTGTATTGCGGATCACCACTGTATGGTGTTACTAACCACTTGTATTGCGGATCACCACTGTATGGTGTTACTAACCACTTGTATTGCGGATCACCACTGTATGGTGTTACTAACCACTTGTATTGCGGATCACCACTGTATGGTGTTACTAACCACTTGTATTGCGGATCACCACTGTATGGTGTTACTAACCACTTGTATTGCGGATCACCACTGTATGGTGTTACTAACCACTTGTATTGCGGATCACCACTGTATGGTGTTACTAACCACTTGTATTGCGGATCACCACTGTATGGTGTTACTAACCACTTGTATTGCGGATCACCACTGTATGGTGTTACTAACCACTTGTATTGCGGATCACCACTGTATGGTGTTACTAACCACTTGTATTGCGGATTGGTGTTTATCCAATGGTATTTAGTCTTTGGCAATCTTATGCTAATTAGCTTACACAAAAAAAGACAAACTGAATATTTACAAATAGGATAACTACATGTAACGTAGTACTAAGAACGTCTCAGCATATTAGTACAAATCAAATGTTCAAGGTTGACTTGCAAAAAAATTCACATAACAGTTATTTGGTATCAAAAGATTCACCCTGTCTTACTCTGTTGTGCTGTAGGTGCGAAATATGTGTAAATGTGATTACAAGCTCTTAGAAGCTCAAAAACGAAAAGCCGCCGTAGATTGGAATCAGTTTATTTCTCTGATGTAGTCATTATATTTTGTTATTGTTTTGTCACGTGATGTTCTCACGTGAATTGTAAGGCCAATAAAAGGCTCAATATAAAACTTCTCGTAGCACTAGTTTATGACAAACACTTTGGGTTTTACCAAAGACACCGTATCAAATACAGATACTCGCTACTTTACAGTTTTGTTTCGGCTTGGTCTAATCGTCTAGTCGTAATCTGATCATGTGGCCCATACTTCGTGACTAATTTCTGCAGCATTTTTCGATTATCACAGGTGACCAACAGGCTCGTCATGTTTATCAGGCAATGATATGTACTCCTTCAAGCTAAGGTTAAAAAATTAAATGAATTTTCACAGTAGGTTATAGGATATCAGTGCTGAAAATGACAGCATTACAATGACGATAAAATTGACGCATAAGAACAATAGGCATGGTTTTATTGAATGCGTGATGTATATTCATGAAAATATTTCGACGAATGAGGTTGCTTGAAAGTGTAAACAGAAGCCATTTCGTACAACTACGTCCCATTTGAGCCGTTTTGGAAAAAGAATCCAAACTACCGCGGTCTCGTGTGGCTGCGATTAACTGTTCGTTGTTGAGCTTTCAAGAGCTTGTAATCACATTTCCACATATTTTGCACCTACAACACAGCAAAGTAAGACATAGTGAATCTTTTGATACCAAATAACTGTAATGTGAATTGTATTGCAAGTCAACCTTTAACTAATGCCAAAAATTTAACCTTTGGTACGTACCACCACCATTTATATCGTATTATTTCCACACAAATTAACTGTCTATGAACGATAAAATATCAGAGCATTATCGATTTTAGGGAGAACCTGAAATTAGTTCTTTAAAAACTTAACCTCGCGGAGTGAGAATGGATGGTTGAGAATTCAAAACATATATATAGTTTTAGTAAGTGACATATAAATAGCAACAGTCTTAAAATGACAATGAAGTCTTAAAATGGCCTAGTCTTAGTTTTCAAAAATAAAAGCTGGTTTAAAGATTCCACAAATTTTTGAAAAATTATTTACAAGCTCAAAAGATACCCTTGTAATAGTTATACATACAGATGCTATTAAAAGGTTTTAGCCACATGGCAAATAAACGATCTGAAGATCAGAAGGTTGAACAATAAGTTTAAAATCGTAAAACCTCATTTTTATTCGGCCAAATAGAAGGACAAAAACTTACTCGCCAAACTGAGGAGCACCGTGATTTTGATCGCAAAGACTGAACCAAAACAATTGGCTTGTCTTCAGTATTGATTGGCTTGGTTTGAATTTTCCGACACAACCTGCACGGTCCCGTTATTGTGTCACTAGTACACCCGATGTTACAGTGAGCTCGCTGTCTCGCTTCTGCATATTTCAGGGTAGGACTTGAGACGCTGCCTTTAAATCGCGATGAATGAGTGTCACCGATTATAGGCTGAGACACGGACAACTTGGGTATGATGGAGCTAGTATTGGTATTGCAAGATGACATTGGTTGAAAACAAACAAGATTTTCCATCTCATTAAGAAGCGAGTCGATGCTATCAGCACTTTGAGAGATAAATTGTTGATGAATTGGCTCTACGAGCGTTCTATCTCGAATCTGTTCATCTTGGTTTGGTTTGAGTTTTATGTTAGCAGATGGCCAGCATACGCTATCATTGTGTTCCCAGACAATCTACATCACCGAAAATCATTTATTAATAACACTGGAAAACCTTAGGCACACCTAAGGTGCCATTTTTTAGTTAAAGGTTGACTTGTAACAAAAGTCACATTACAGTTATTTGGTATCAAAAGATTCACCATGTCTTACTTTATTGTGTTGTAGGTGCAAACTATGTGGGAATGTGATCACAAGTTCTTAAAAGCTCAAAAACGAACAGTTAATCGCAGTCACATGAGACCGCCGTATTTTGGAATCTCTTTCCAAAACGGCTCAAATGGGACGTAGTTGATACAAGGTGGTTTTTGTTTATACTTTCATGCAACCTCATTCGTCGAAATATTTTCACAAATATACTTCACGCATTCAATAAAACCATGTCTATTGTTCTTACGTGTCTATTTTATCGTCATTGTAATGCTGTCACTTTTAGCACTGATATCTTATAACTTACCGTAAAAATTCGTTTAATTTTTTAACCTTAGCTAGAAGGAGTACATATCATTGTCTGATAATCATGACGCGGCTGTTGGTCACCTGTGATAATCGAAAAGTGCTGCAGAAATTATTTGTATTGGGTCACATGATCAGATTACGACTTGACGATTAGATCAAGCCGAAACAAAACTGTAAAGTAGCGAGCATCTATCTTTGATATGGGGTCTTCGGTAAAACCCAAAGTGTTTGTCTAGTGTCTAGTTTGCTGAACTAGTGCTACGATAAGTTTTATATTGAGCTTTTTATTGGCCTTTCAATTCACGTGAGAACATCACGTGACAAGACGATAACTAACTGTAATGACTACGTCAGAGAAATAAACAGATTCCAATCTACAGCGGCTTTTCGTTTTTGAGCTTTTAAAAGTTTGTAATCACATTTCCACATATTTGGCACCTACAAAACAACAGAGTAACTCTGAGTAAGACATGGTGAATCTTTTGATACCAAATAACTGTATGTAAATGTAATCTGAATTTTGTTGCAAGTCAACCTTTAAAGTTACCAAGAAAACAATGCACCACAAGTAGGTAGTATATACCGAATATTCACCTATCACGTCAGATAGAAATGATCATTGTGAACTGATTTAAAAGTATACACTTCCTGTCAACTTTAAGCATGAGTTTTAGTAGCTGCGCACCGATCAACAGATCTCAAGATTTGGGACATTTAAAAACTTAGAAAACACTTGGAATACTGAACTGGGCTGTAAGATTGAAACTTGGTACACACATGTGTTCATGCAATCGCTTAAGAAGAGAGAATCTCAACGGTGTAATCATGAAACACTGCTCTATCTGTAGTCTATACTTTTTAGCTCTATCTATACTTCGTACAAAGTATGAAAATACGCATCATAATATCAACAAATTGCACCTCAACACTAGCTTCAATTTTTCAGGATGGTTGGGTCTAGCATTGGAGGATTTTGTTGTTTACAAAATGCCTTCAGAATTGGATAAATCTTTCAATAATAAAATGAATCTCAAATTAGGTAAAATCACGGGGTCTGCTCAATTTTACAGCGGACTACAGTCAAACCTAACTAACACTCACCGCTGCCTACAGACATGTCGACATAATACATTACATAAAATTTGAAAAAATGGTTGTCTCTACATTCAAGGTATTTCTAACGCATGATGCCTGAAATTCCTCAAAACTTCAGTTTTTAAGGAAAAGTAAAAAAAAATTGGTAGATATTAAAAATAAAACATGAAAACAATAAAATAAGACAATTTAAGCTAGTTTATGCTTTATCTAGAGCAAGTCAGAATAAACTATGCAGCCTATTTTATTATTAACCTCAGCACCGAACTTCACCTACACTTCAGGGGTTTGTATTGAGTTGGGTGAACAGTCACAGTAAACTTAGTAAACAGGCTTGTTTTTAATCAAAATACATGTACCTGAAAACTTCCACCATCATCTTCTACTTCTGAGAATATACTCTCATATATTTCTCTTGCTTCCACTAGTTTCTTTCGAGTTAGATAGCCCCGTACCATTTTCTATAAGATTTGGGCTGGTGTCAATATTCTGATGACAAGATAAATAAAAGTAGAACAACGGTTCACACTAAATAGCTGACACGGTATGCTAAAATAATGCTATGGGTAATAATATACTAGTTTACTTAAACGTTAATGACTGAGGTAAAAAGTTCTGCAAAAAGTTACAATGCAAATAGAGCTGAAGTGATTAATTTAAAAGTCATAGACACAACAAATATGACACATGTATGTATTTGCGGATCAAAAGTTGCTAATTGTTTTTATTCACTCTGTATAACACTAATCATGATATAAACAAACCAGGTACTTCTTAAGTTGTTTCAAACATAAAGTTGTGTTAAAATGAGTATAAGCTAATTTCATAACAGAATGTACAGGATGTACATAATCTTAACAATATTAAAAAAACTGTTATTTTTGATGGTGTAGAAATTAACTGTTGTGTAAAAACTTAAGTTTATCTAAAAGACAAGCTATAAGTGAGCTGGTTTTCCTGATGTTGGTTTACATTTCAAATGAATAAGATAGGATTATAACAACGGAATAATTGGAATAACGTGTTTTTTTGAATTAAATGCTTTGTTCGTAGTATCTGCCTACAAGCCCACACTTAAGTAATCCATTTGACACATCCACTATTGTCCATCCATTCTTTTCCTTGTGTATAAATTACGATTCCTGACAAAAATCTGTCTTTCGGCATGGTTTGTCTGTTAACGTGTACATACATTATCAAGGGTAGCAGTTCCGTTCTATTGGTGAGGCAAGCCAATACAATGGTGAAGTATTGTTTTTTGTGGTTTTCACTAGAACTGTCGTCTCTCATTCTTTTGTTAATTGTTGTACGTATTGCCGACGGCACAAAAAAACATGGGCATTTCTGCTGATGGCGATTTTGAATACCAATTCTTCAGCTACACATCGCCCGCCTCTGATGCCAACTGAACTATTAGTGATAAAACAATTTGAGCCAGAGAAGGGGGTCGACTGATACAACAGGTACATGTCAAAAACCTGATTTTTAAATCAAACTTTAAACTTAGACTTATATGCTGGGTCGACTTGTACATTTGAATTTACAGTACTCACAAATTAAATAATACTGGCATTTATCAAGATGTATTACGTTGTACTGCTGTTGCGTTTGTTGTTTAAACTGCAATTTTATAATAACATCATTGTCTGTGTATCGTATTTTATTTATATATAGTTGGCAAACATTTGGCACAATTCTTTCTGTGCACCAGATGGTGATTTCAGTTTGGGTTAACCTTCTCGTGACTGATTGTATTAACAGTGATGATCAAATAAATATGACAGTCAGAGCTCGATCTGTTGGATTTAATCAGGTTACAAATGGTTTAGCGGGCCAAGCAATGGAATATGACAAATGTCTCAGAGGTTCCAGACAATAGGTGCTTTCTCTCACTCTGATCGAGGAGACCTATAAATATTTTCGAATTCTTTCTTCTGAACTTTACACAAGCAAGCTCGTAAAAAATAAGTCTTACCATATGCAACCTTTTTCCGATAGTTGACTTTGAGACAAAGTCAATGCTAAATATAGGGCGTTTACACAAGCATGATAGACGACTGATAGCATAAAAAATCCCAGCATTGTACGAGTGTGGCCATGCGTCTATGCATTTTGAACCATTAAGAAATATGTGTAATCTTCACTAAGAAATAACTATTACTTCACAAATTTCTGCACGTTAGACCACCTAGGGGTGTAAGAGATGTGCCTCAGATGAATGCCAATATAAACAATTTTAGGCGAAGTTATCAAAAGCTAGATTCATATTTAGCATTTATTCAGACCAGTGCAGGCAAACGCAGCCTTCTTGGTATGGATGTGTAGCGCACGGATGCTCTGTGTGACAGGTTTTTGTTTGGCTGGTTTCGTTGAGTTCTTTGATAGTTTTTGGTAAAAAGCTATTGTGATAGAAACTGCTGTTTGCTTGCACTGATGTAGGCTGGCCCAAACACTGAGCCCTAGTTTTGATGAAATTGTCTGGTCGATTAATAATTTCGTCGTATACTTACTCGATAGTAATAGTACACTTGTAATTAGCCCCAGGGGCCTTGAGAAAGTGTCTCAGAAGTAAAAATTTGCTTAAGACTTTGGTTCACCTATATTCCAGCATTAGGCTAAGTTATGTTTCAGTCCGATTTAAGTCTTAAATCTCTAACGGTTTTGGGTAAGAAACTGTTATGAAAGAGGCGAGTAACGGCATATATTGATGTTGGTTCACCACGGGCAGCAGCACGTGTGATTATGGCAGTGTCCTTTCTGTCAGTAGTAAGCTCATCATAAGCAGAAGCTAGCACATTATGCTTACTTTTATGTGATAGAATCTTCATCAGTAAAGCTACTCTCTGATTTCTTCTTCTGGATTCAAGCGATTGTAAACCTAACTTTTAACGGGTGTATGACTCTGTTAGAGCAAGATGAGCCTCTTCACGGCTAACGATTCTTATTTAAAGATTATTTCTTATTTGCTGTAGCAAGATATCAAGTTTTTCATGACATCGATGATTCAACTGGTGCATTAGATTTCTGCTATAAACCTAAACGCTTGGTTTTGAATCTGCTCCAAACTAGCCATTTCTCTCAAACTAGGCTAATTAAAACAGTAGAGCGCTTATATGCTAAATACTAAATGCTTTATGCGTACCTGTAAAACAACGCTAGCGTTTTTTTGTAGCTGTAAATCTTTGTTCATGCCTCACAATTTTTCGCCCTCCAGGATTTATTTTTAATTCTAGAGCTTTTTCATAGATTCCTAGCCTTATTGTTTGATTTTAGCGCCCCAGTGCGCGTGCGTACAGTCTATATTCAGCTAAGGGTTTACATATATTTAACACACACACTACTGTTACGTTTCGATAGGGTTTTGACACAATCTTCAGTAGACGCTAAGTCAAGGACTTAATTTTACAAGTTGATGCAATCGGGAACTGCCGTTGACGAGATCGGGCAAGTTTACGAAAGACAAAAATAGCTGACGCGTTGGAAAATGGAAAAACCTAATTGTATAGCGCGAGAGTACTAAAGTATGTTTAACCAAAGTATTTAAGAAACAACGTCGCTGATGCAAAATTTGGAACTCGCGCTATTTAAATCCATGATTGCACCATCATCACCAATTACTAATCGGGCATATAAAGTCTATCTTGCGTCAGCATTTTGCTTACTCGACAATCAGCTGTTGCACATGGAAGCCGCCGTATAAAGTTCCAACACCGCTCTACAGATATAGCACTTGTGCGGCTTTCCTACAAGCCACCATTCAGGTATATGATTTATGGTTGTGAATAATTTGAAAAGATAGGTCTATTTATCGACATTTCACGGAATTTTAGGTTTTCACACAACAAACGTTTCCTTATGACGTGAAATAATAAAAATTTTAAACTTCACATATTTTTCTTAAACTTCTATAAAACTGTATGCCAATACTTAGTCGCTGGCAATTTTTTTTGAAACAGCTAATTTGTTTCTTATCGTTTCTTTTGCAGCCTTACAGTGAATCCACTAAAAAAAAAATTCTCAAAACATGCTCTTACAAGCCGAAAAACGTTCAACAGCCTACTATGGAGTCAGAAGATTCTTTTTTATGCAACAATATTTTCAACAGCGAACTATACGAGGACATAACCATGCATCCTTTCGCTGACATTACAGGTGAGAACTGGTTGCTAAGTGAACTACTCGGCATTGGTTTTGATTTAAACGTTAATAGTCTTCGACTTTATGATGTATTTCATTCATCTAGTAACTCGACTACTTGCTTCATTGCTTCAATCTCTTGTATCCTGATTATCCTGAGTATACCTGATATCACTCAGCCTGTTTCCCTTTTGTCAAAATTATTATGTTCTTTCTCATACAGGGGCTGCAAATCAGCATAATTTTATGCGAGTGTTCATATATTTTTTAGAACTAGACTATGACGACATGACAAAAAATGAGGTACACAAAGGTGACCAAGCTTTGGCAAGTCCTACTTTAACGGGTGAAGAATTGAACAGCTGGCAACTTAATGAAGTGTTTCAGGATCTTGACAAATTTGAGAATGAGCCTGTAAGTTAGTTCCGCAAGCTCTAAATGCATAGCATTCTGTGTTGTGCAAAAAACGTTTGTTGTTATCATAAAAGAATGAGAATTCTGCAATCCTGCTTGCTTATTGTGATGTGTTTGATCAATTTCAGATCTATCTCAAAAACCGTTCACTGCACTAATATGTATATTTATTTTTTAGCCTGGTGAGGAAGTGAGTTTGAGTTGCCTATTTCCTAGCATGGATGGTTTACTACAGACACCAGACCTACTTGCAGAGGCTTTCAAGGCTGTCAACGATGCTTGTCCTTCTCCCCATACAGATGAAACATCAGAGAGTGCTGCTGCTGATTTCTTACCAGTTCCTGTCACTGAATGCACGCTCTCTGATGCTTCAATTGCCTCCCATTCTGCCTACTCCCAAGAGACTCTTTCTGAAGTAGAAAATGAATGCATTTTAAAAATTAAACTTAAAAAGGCTTTTTGTAAAACTAAGTCTAAAGTTGAAAAGTCTAGAAAACAAACTTCTCACAAGAAATTAGGCGATGTAATTCCAAAACCTCATGAAACCCAAAAGGCTGCAATACGACGAGTGAAGAACAATGCTGCATCTAGAGTTTTCCGCTCTAGAAAAAAAAACAAACTTGAAGACCTTATAGAACAAGAAGAGCAACTTGACACAGAAAATAGAGTGCTGCGACGTGATCTGGAAAAAGTCGAGGAGGTGGTTAGGGTTATGAAAGAGTGCTTGGTGAGCAGTGCTAAATGCATGCGTAACTAGACAGTATTTGCGCTACAATCCAATATCTTTGAAGTATTTATTTTCTATTATCGGTGAACTGTACATTCACACATAATTTGACATGTTGTTACAGTTAATTTTGTTTGCTATATATTTTTTACCAATATTTTTAATGTTTGTTTTACTATTTATCCACTGCAATATTTATTATTGTAAATTTACTTATTGGCTTGACTTCATTGTTTACAAATTTATACTCTTAAAACTTTCCATAAGAATGATATATTTTTTAAATTCTATTAACTTAATACAATTTTGTACACTATTCTACTCAAAAAAATTTGAATGTTGAATTTTTAATGGAACATTGCCATACCGCATGAAAAATACAATATATTACAGCAATGAATAATTGAAAGACTCCATGCATGTGTCTGCATCATACTGTTTTATGAGATCGCCAGAAACATAATACATGCATAGGCTTTATTAGTAGGATGCTGTCTGTAGACAAGTAAACGCCAGATACATGATCGAGATTTTCATCGATCAATTGGATGAAAAATAAAAAACTAGCTAAAAATATGAAATGTTTCATGCTGTATTTCTTGTTCAGTTTCAAATCCTTCATAGCAAATAATGTAGTTGCTACTCATTGCTATAGTGAGCAAGATTTGCTGCAACATTTCATTACTTAAACTAACAAATGAAATTCAAGCTGGTAACACTTGTATGACTGCTGAAAGTTGGCTGATTGCCCCTGATCGATCATTGGAAATACAGTCATACTTCGATTTACGAGCTTAATGCGTTCTGAGACAGCTCGTATGTCAATTTACTCGCATGTTGGTGCAATTTATTTATATATAGAACAATTATATATAGAACAAATATATATTGATTGGTTTCCATACTCTAAAAAAATGCAAATAAAACACTCACAGCAAGATATTGTAACAGAAAGAACATGTTGGTTATTGTCCTAACTTACCACATGCTTTCAAAAAGTAACAAATAAAAAATAATGCAAGGAAATGTGATTAATTAAAATGTAAAATTAAATAGTATGGTCGTGACGTATTCAGTCTCAATAACTCATCAATAACTTCAATAACTCGGTGACTATTGATTTAAATACATGTAGATTAAATACTAAACTGTTTGGTGAAACATGGTTTGCGCAAAGGATACTGCATATAAATGTCATGGCTCTACTGCACAATCATAGTGTTAAAAACTCACAGCTAATGTGTGTTCTTATTTCATTTTCTTTTTAGCTTCAGTTCTTTAAAACTGTGTGTACACTAGCCATCATTTGTAATCTCCGAGTTTGCTTAAATCTTATGTGTTGGGTTTATATCAAGAAGAGTTGCTATCATTAATAAACTAAATTTAAGTGTCCTAAAAGGAAGAACTGCACAAAAGCCATAGGCAAATGTAAGTGCAACATAATTTGGGTATAAACATATCCAGTCTAAATATTATCATAAGCAATTTTCAATATGGTTATTGTGTTATCTGCAGTAGCGATTGGTAGTAGCATTTGTATAGCCATTAGCGGGTAACAGTGGCAATTGCTAGTAGAGCTCTGCAAGTAGACTTGTTGTACAGAATGATTTAGCATTTTTGCAGATTGCCACTGTAATTCTTCAGCCATCAGATATTGGTAAATGAATAGATCACTTTGGAATACCCAGATTTATATTAATAAATTTCACTTTTTCGTTATATGCTAGTAGGTGTCTGTCTGTTAGTCTGCCAGGTGTCTGTCTGTTAGTCTGCCAGGTATCTGTTGGTTAGTCTACCAGGTATCTGTTGGTTAGTCTGCCAGGTGTCTGCTGGTTAGTCTATCAGGTATCTGTTGGTTAGTCTGCCAGGTGTCTGTCTGTTAGTCTGCCAGGTGTATGTCTGTTAGTCTGCCAGGTGTATGTCTGTTAGTCTGCTAAATGTCTGTCTGTTAGTCCACTAAGCGTCTGTCTGTTAGTCCACTAGATGTCTGTTAGTCTACTAGATGTCTGTCTGTTAGCCCGCTAGGCGTCTGTCTGTTAGTCCATTATGTGTCTGTCTGTTAGTCTGCTATGTGTCTGTCTGTTAGTCCTTTATGTGTCTGTCTGTTAGTCCATTAGATGTCTGTCTGTTAGCCCACTAAATGTATGTCTGTTAGTCCGTTATGTGTCTGTCTGTTAGTCCGCTGGGTGTCTGTTAGCCCACTAGATGTCTGTCTGTTAGTCTGCTAGGTGTTTGTCTGTTAGTCCACTAGATGTCTGTCTGTTAATCCACCAGATGTCTGTCTGTTAGTCTGCTAGGTGTTTGTCTGTTAGTCCACTAGATGTCTGTCTGTTAATCCACCAGATGTCTGTCTGTTAGTCTGCTAGGTGTCTGTCTGTTAGTCCGTTAGGTGTCTGTCTATTAGTCTGTTGATGTAAAGTACTGCCAGCATACAAAGTATGTGTAAAAACAACTTGAAAGAATTATGGCTATTCTTTATTATCTGCTCTTACATGTCCTAGATTTGTTGCGCATTTGTCAACTTCGATTTTACCTTATGCCTTCCCAACACTTACATCTCATTAGCTTACATCTCCCCAATGCTGATATAATTTATCATTTTTCAATGCAGTCATAACTTACCCCTCTCAAGGTCGACACAACTTACTCCTCCCTAACGCTGATGCAACTTACCCCTTTTCAATGCTGACCAACTTACCTCTCTCCAAAGCTGACACAACTTGCCCCTCCCCAAGAAAGATGCAACTTACTCATCCCCAATTCTAATGCAACTTACTCATCCCCGATGCTAATGCAATTTATATCTTTTCAACACTGACTCAACTTATCCCTTCCCAACGCTGTATGTTGTGAAGGGACTTGGTTCCCCAAAGTTGTATGAGCTCAAGTGTTGTTATTTAACTCGTTGTTCTTAGCAATTGCCTAGTTTTATACTAACAGTAAATATTGTGAGCGAAACGTGGAAAATAAAAGGTTGTCCGTAAATGATTTGACAGCTCACTTAAATCATCATCTTTTAATAAGGTAATGACTTAGAGCCGACTTGGCAAAATAAGCGCTTGTTTGTTTTGTGTCAGTGTACCAGCTTTGTCTCAGATTTTCCTGTTATGACTTATGAACATATCCAGTGATAAATTTATTAAAAGCTGTCAAAGTAACTTTGATGACTAGCGAGAGTTGTCTCCTCAACTCTATTTTTTGCATAGCTCAGCTCGCACACCCTTGCTATGTAGTGAGAAGGTTTCACTCTATCCACTGAGAAAATCTCAGTGAAGAGAATGCCTTTGGCACTTGTTACGACTTGATTCCTGATGTTCTCATCAATGATGAACTATATGGGTATGACGGTGCAGAATCTAGAAGAAAGCATTGCAACATAGACATAGGCACAGACATAGCGACGTAGACATAGGCACCGACATAGACACAGACATAGCAACATAGACACCGACATAGCGACATAGGCATAGACACAGACATAGACATAGGCACCGACATAGCGAAATAGACATAGGCACCGACATAGCAACATATACATAGGCACAGACATAGTGACATAGGCACAGACATAGCAACATAGCATAGGCACAGACATAGTGACATAGACATAGGCACAGACATAGTGGCATAGACACAGACATAGCGACATAGACACAGACATAGCGACATATACATAGGCACAGACATAGTGACATAGACATAGGCACAGACATAGTGACATAGACACAGCGACATAGGCACAGACATAGCGACATAGACATAAGCACAGACATAGCAACATAGGCACAGTCATATCGAGTATGCAATGCAATTATCTGCACTGCATCTATATGAGACTTTTCAGCAGATTCATAACCAAGATGTTCAGAGCTCGCTAATCCGCAGTGTTAATTTGATGTAGAGCATGATTTAATATCAGAAGCCCCTCCTCTTACTATTGTTGTCCATTTTAGAAATCAACCACAATGTCTTGATTCCGGTTATTCATCCTAGACCACGGCTACCTTCTTTACCTTTCCATTTATCTAAGTGTACATATGTGTAAGTACAATGCACTGCGTCAGTTACACAAAAAATTGATTTTTTAAGTAGGTGTGCGAGAACAGACCAATATCTACTAACTTGTATCTACTAAAACTTATCAGATGACCAGACAGCTTCTCATAAGATGCAGGTTTGAAAGCACCAATCACATAACTATCACATGACCATCACATGACCATCACATAACTATCACATGACCATCACATGACTATCACGTGACTATCACGTGACTGCTATGTATTTAACAGAGATATATCATACCATACAAGTTACTGTCAGCAACTTAGAAGAGAAGAATGCATATTTTATTTTTAGTCATGAGAGATATATTAATATTTCATTAAGTTATATTATTTAGTAATATTAGTTTTTGTCAGCTTGTGATTGAATTATTAATCATTACATGCATGCTGTATCTTATTGGCCTTTGACTTGTTAAGAACTTGTTGAGGCTATTTCTCGACATTGGAGTCTGATGGCTTCCCATCAGTGTCCTCTGCAAAATATGAACAAATACTATTTCCATATGACTTCAAGACCTCAAGCATATTTGCTAATGTGATATTATTATTCGCAGGAAGGAAATGCTTTAAACTTTATAGTCTGAGTTTTAGCAAAATTAACAAGCTATTTCTAAGAAAAAAGGATCCCTTCCAGTAGTTTGGCGCAATTACCAAAATGCCTTTAAAAACCAGAACTTACTTATAATATTTACTACTGAATTCCCGGCGTTGCCAGAGTAATAAAAGGCTTTCGCACAGCAAATACAAGATTTTTCATTCTAAATGTTAAACTTTCTATTAGGACAAAAGTGTTTTGTGCAGTTCAACTAGATTTAGGGAAAAAATAAAACAACAGTAAAGATGCTTAAATGTGAAATAATAAGTAAGCAATGGCTAAATAAAGTCTGCTCTACCACAATGATTACAATAAAAAAGGATTTACTATTCATACAATTAATAAGAATGGAGAAAACAAAACTAAAATCATGAATATGTTGAATTAATAATTACAATAAGTATATAAAAGTGTGTGTATAAAAAGGTTACTGTTGCAGCAGAAGTTATCCGTCAAAATTTTGAATACTACTGAACTGGTACAAACATAAAAATGAGATATTGGAAGCATCCAAAAATATCCCTGAAGCAGTGGCGCACACTAGGTTACCTTGTCCTAGAATGAAAAGGCAATTCCTATTCAAGATAACATACAACTGTCCATGGGAAAAGTTTTTAGCTTTTTCAGTTTTGAGCAGTTGACCCTAGGAACAGTTGCTAGTGGAACCGGAGATTCAAGGCTCGTAAATTGAAACGGCACATTTGAAAATAGCAAATTAAAAAAAAGGTAATGAGTACAAAGCTTTTAAAAACTTTCAAAAGGAAAACAAACGCAAAAATGATATCAGTAATAAAAAGTACATACTTAGTATGTAACCTGCAATCACGGCTAGAAGTAGAAACGATAATACAACTCCGATAAAGTCAAACCGATGCAATGCGGGAGAAAACAATGCCGAACCAATAAATTTTAGATAATGATAGATAAGATGGTTAGGAATGCTAAGGACAATGTAGTGTCATGGTTAGATGGGTTCGTTTGCAGTCTCTGATGTTCCGAGTTCAAATTATGTACAAACATATTTTTTGTTTTAAATTTTTAATTCCTATAGCTGAAAACACAGAGTACAAACAACCAAGAGAAAAATGACAAGCATTAAGATTTATATATGTATATATAAAAAAAATTGATTCCTCACCCCGTTTAACTCGTATGGGTGGCAGTTTCCACTCTAACTCGGGTCTCCTACCAGAGACCTGGGAGTTTGAGCACTCGCCTCAAGATCTTAGCTGTTCCCAGTAGCTCACTTTTCTGCAACTCACCTGAGTTGATTGCTGTTGGTATTTGGGCAAGCCACATTTTATGCGCCGGTGTTATTGCGCCCAGTGCCCCAATGACTACTAAGATTACAGTTGTTCTTACATCTCAGCATTTTTCAATCTCTTCTCCAAGAGGGAGATATTTCTCTCTTTTCTTTTTCTTTGCGGTCTATATTGTAGCCATTGGGTACTGCTATATCTATTATAGTAACTCTCTTGTTCTCCTTGTCCACCACCACTATATCTGGTTGGTTTGCTAGGACATGCTTGTCAGTCCGAATGTAAAAGTCCCAGAGGATCTTAGCGCGATCATTTTCATTGACCTTACCAGAAGTTTCCCACCAGTGTTGTGGTTTATTAAGGCCATACTCATCACATAGACTTCTATACACAACACCTGCGACATGATTATGCCGCTCAGTGTATGCATTTCCTGCTAGCTGCTTGCATCCACTGATGATGTGTTGGATGGTCTCAGGTGCATCTTTGCACAGTCTGCATCTAGGATCGTCTCTAGTGTGATAGATTTTTGTTTGGAGTTGCCTTGTTGGGAGCACTTACTCCTGGTCTGCCATGATTAGCGACTCTGTATTGGCCGTTAGGTTTCCTTTGTTCAGCCACATATATGTCTGGTGAAGATCGCCAACTTTAGATATTTGTTGGTGGTGAGCACCATAAAGAGGTTTCGTGTGCCAGTCATTTCCTCATCATCAGGGCGAAGGTCCATTGTAAGAGCAAACGATTGAAATTCAGCTAGCAACTTATCTGAAGTGGCCATAGAGGCTGCATAGGCTTTGTTGCTTTGCTCTTCCTCCTTCACTGTCTGCTGTACACTTTTGAGTCCCCTACCGCCATCTTTCCTATCGAGATACAATCTAGTAGTGTATCAGATTTTGGGTGGAGTGCTCCATGCATGGTCAGCAGTTTACGAGTTGTTATATCTGTTTCCTTGATGGCTTCCTCAGTCCACTTTATTATGCCTGCTGGACATCTTATTACTGGCAGTGCGTAGGTATTTATTGCCATGACTTGGTTCTTAGAATTGAGCTGGCGCCGTAGGACCTGCCGAAGGCGTTGCTTGTATTCGGTAATGGCTTTGTGACGTACCTCGGCTTCATGGTTGATGTTGCTTTGCATAATCCCCCAGTACTTGTACCCTTCTTCTATATCTTTGATGGTACCATTTGGCATTCTTAGGCCATCTGTGAGCATAAAATGGTTTTTCTTAAGAATTAGCCTTCCACATTTCTCAATACCGAAGGTCATTCCGGTGTCCTTGCTGTATACCTGAGTGAGGTGTATTAGCGAATTAATGTCCCTTTCTTTGTTAGCGTACAGCTTGATGTCATCCATGTAGAAGAGGTGGCTTATCTTGGTGCCACTTTTAAACTGGTACCCATGGTGAGTCTTCTCCAGCATATTGCTTAGAGGGTTTAGGCATATGCAGAAGAGCAGCGGTGATAAGGAGTCACCTTGATAGATGCCTCGCTTAATTTTTACACTCGCCAGCTTTTTGCCATTAGCCTCCAGTTCCGTCTTCTATTTGGTCATTGACATCTTGATGAATGCCACAAGAGCAGGGTGAACATTGTACATACTGAGACACTCAAGTATCCAACTATGGGGAATTGAGTCATAGGCCTTTTGTAGTCGATCCAAGCCATGGCAAGATTGGTATGCCTTCTCCTGCTGTCTTGACAGACCGTCCGATCCACCAGTAACTGATGTTTGGCTCATTGGGTGTTGCGCCCAATTCCTTTCTGAGCACTGGTCATATAGTAACTCATGTGCTTTTCCAGTCTGTCTGCAACTATTCCTGAGAGCAGTTTCCAGGTGGTGGGCAAGCACATTATTGGTCGATAGTTCTTGGGAATCGGCCTCTGCTTTGGATCTTTTATTAGAAGTACAGTTCGTCCTTTGGTCAGCCATTCCGGATGGTCGCCTTCTTCTATTAGGCATTCCATCTGCTTAGCCATTCTAGTGTGAAGTGGTGTCAATTTCTTCAACCAGAAGGCTTGAATCATGTCATTGGCCAGGTGCTACCCAGTTCTTCATACGCTGCACTCTGCACTTGATGCCCACTTTGCTGATGGTGAGTCCTTGCTGAGCCACAGTGTGTTGGTGGCTCTCTTTAAGCCTCTTCAGCCGATTTGCAGTGGTGTTATGAGTAGTCTCTTTTTCCCAGATGTCCTTCCAGAACTTTGAGGTGCTGGATCGGGGAGGATCTGACTTTGGACTCCGTAGTTTACCTTTGAACTGAGAATACACTTTAGATGGATTATTGATAAACAGTTTGTTCATTCTCTTGTTATCTTGCTCTTTGGTGTACCGCTTCAGTCGTGCCGAGAGTGCTACTAGCTGCTGTTTAGCAGATTCTAGAGCTTCTATTGTGGCTTCCCTTTTTGGACGCTCCAAACTGTGGTTAGATTTTTCACTGAGCCTACTAACTTTCTTGCGCAAGTCCTTGATCTTATTTTGTAGCCTCAGTTGCCAAGATGGAATGGCTTGAAGTCTTGTTGACAGTGGCTTAATACCCATCTCCTCCAAGACGACGGTTGCCGTACTGTAGATTAAGGCATTAGTCTCACTGATCGATTTAGTTGAGATCGATTCCAGTGCCGAGATAATGTCTTCTAACAGCTTCTTGGGTATGGTCTTGCTAACTCTCCGTAGTGGTACCCTGCTTCCATATTCTTTAGCAGCTGCCATCTTGTTGATGATATTTTCCGCAAGCTGCTTCACCCTTGGGTGAAGGAGTGAGGGTCAAAGTGCATGTCTTCTTCAACTTGTGAGTCAACACACGATCGTGTATGTGTGACGGTGTGTGATGATATGCACTCCTTGTTGGCTGAGGTTACTTGGGTGAACTGTTCCCTAATTTCATCTACCTCAAGTTCTGATATGAGGTGCCGCTTGATTATGTTACTCCTCTGAGCTACAAGTTGCTTAGCGGTTAGTAGCAATTCAGGGCGCATGTTTATCCACAGTTGGCGCATCCTTCCCATATAGGCCCACTTTTGAGGTTCACTCATAAAGTAGCACTGCATGAGGTCCGTGTTATCAGTCCGAGTCCATTTCATCCGTTTTGAAACAGTAGCCCATTTTCCACTGCCTTGTCCTGGTTCAGCTACAGGCAGCGCGGACCTTGTTTGACCGGGCGACGTCCGAGCTGGCATGGCTTTGATTATTGCACTCATCATAGAGCTTGTAGACATTATACAAGCAAGGGTCATGTCTAAGGACCACCAGAAGGGTGCAGTTGTTGGGGCTTGAACCTAGAACCTAATGATCACTGTCCCGACACCTTACCAACTGCACTATCCGTCCTGTATATACAATGTATATATATTTATATATATATAATTATATAGATTATAATGGTGACATGTGAGCATGTGCAAACATTCCCATTTAAATATATAAAAAAAATATTAGACATCCATCACATGCGAAATATATCTATGTAGGTATTGGATGTATGAACAATGTTGCACAAGATGCAATTTACATGTATAGGATTTGAGAAGACTGGAAGATAATATACGAGTTAATTTTGTTTTAAAGGTAATTAAACTATACCATTTTAAATCATTCTTCTTTATAGTCAAGTATAGACTAACAAAAAAGTTATAAAAAACAAACCTTCAGTCCAAGGAAGCAGTGTGACTTGTCTATACGCCAATATGAAAGCTAGTGTCGCCATGACTACTGAATCACAGGCAGTGATTCCAGCCAGCACATACGATTTTCCAATTCCACAGAGCCCAGAATTATAACTCGATGATTGACAGACATTCGTTATTGTTGAATCTGACCAATCAGTAGGAAACAGAGCGCAAGCTACGCCCATCACCAAACCTGCAACACATACTATCAACTCTATTTAAATTAGACCCTTTCTTATTTGAGCTTAATTGAAGCGTAGGTATATCCTGCTGCAGTTGAAAAGATTTTTCAAAGCTCAGGCAAAGTAAAAGCATCTGTTAGTTAGACCAAACTAGACTACTTACCAGATATCTTCAATGTAGACTTACTTAAACTAAACAATCAATTCTAAAGACACGCAGAAAAATTGTTAGGAGCGCCAAGTGTAAAAATTCAATTAAACTAATTTAGTTATTCAAAAGGTACATTTCGTATATCAATTTTAAAAGCTTTGTTTTAGGTGTGGAAGCAGGTATCTTCTCGTGTTGTCAGTGGTCAGATCTTATATGATGTAAATGACTGTCTTAAAGAACTCAAAGATAAACTAGTATTAGAGCCTTTGATGGTGATGAAGAAAAGGTGATAAAGATTGAGCTCCTATAAACACAATCAGCTCATCATAATAAAGTAAGAAGCAAACATCAGGCTATTATGCATGATGCAATTATTGTGATTATGCATAGATTAAACAACTTAGTTGATGCTCATGTCTTTAAAAGTCTATGAAGAGTATAATCAGTCCATCATGTATCTACTATGCCACATTTGCTATAAGTAATATCTAATATATTTAATATTTAATACTAAATGAGTTTCTTACCATTCGCAGACATGAGCCATCCACATGCCATAAACACGATGTTGGAGCTGAGGCAGAAAGACAACCCAAGAGCCAGAACTGCCAGGCAGTCAAGTACTATAGTCAGTGCAACCAGGAAGCTCACGGTTGTAAAAAGACTCGAGCCAAAGTCAAGAAAGCTGCCACGCTCATCCATCACTCCTTTAACAATACATCACAGTTAGCCCTTCATATTAGCCCTCCATGTTAACCCTCCATGTTAGCCCTTCATGTTAGCCCTCCATGTTAACCCTCCATGTTAACCCTCCATGTTAACCCTCCATGTTAGCCCTTCATATTAGCCCTCCATGTTAACCCTCCATGTTAATCCTCCATGTTAGCCCTCCATGTTAGCCCTCCATGTTAGCCCTCCATGTTAACCCTCCATGTTAGCCCTCCATGTTAGCCCTTCATGTTAGCCCTCCATGTTAACCCTCCATGTCAGCCCTCCATGTTAGCCCTACATGTTAGCCCGTCATATTAGCCCTCCATGTTAACCCTCCATGTTAACCCTCCATGTTAACCCTTCATGTTAACCCTCCATGTTAGCCCTCCATGTTAACCCTCCATGTTAGCATTCCATGTTAGCCCTCCATGTTAGCCCTCCATGTTAACCCTCCATGTTAGCCTTCCATATTAGCCCTCCATGTTAACCCTCCATGTTAACCCTCCATGTTAGCCCTCCATGTTAGCCCTCCATGTTAGCCCTCCATGTTAGCCCTTCATATTAGCCCTCCATGTTAACCCTCCATGTTAACCCTCCATGTTAGCCCTCCATGTTAGCCCTCCATGTTAACCCTCCATGTTAGCCCTCCATGTTAACCCTCCATGTTAGCCCTCCATGTTAGCCCTCCATGTTAACCCTTCATGTTAACCCTCCATGTTAGCCCTCCATGTTAACCCTCCATGTTACAAAAATTACTAGGTAAACGAATGAATAAAAAAAAATTATCAACTTCTTTTTTATTCAAAAATAACTTGCCATTTTTTAGCAAAGAATAACTTGTCATGCCATATAGTACCAAACAACCAACAAGTGTTAGGTAAGTTAAGTAAGGTGGTTATTTAAATTTTAATAAGTATTGCAGGTTAGGTACAGTTTTAATAAGTGTCGCAGGTCAGGTACAGTTTTAAAAAGTGTTGCAGGTTAGGTACAGTTTTAAGAAGTGTCACAGTTTAGGTACAGTTTTAAGAAGTGTCGCAGGTTAGGTACAGTTTTAAAAAGTGTTGCAGGTTAGGTACAGTTTTAAAAAGTGTCGCAGGTTAGGTACAGTTTTAAGAAGTGTCGCAGGTTAGGTACAGTTTTAAAAAGACAGCAATAGCCATGAGCATTTAGAAAACACCTATCTTTGAGTACCTCATTTCTGAATCACTTAGCTTGTTAGTCACTACTGATCACTCTTAAAGTATCAGCCCACACATTTGTTTTTACTTTATATGCACTTTCCTATGCTTTTAATTTACTGCCTACTAGTAAGCCGTGAGAGATCATCAAGTGTAATAACTATGTGCACAATTATTCTTGCAAGTGGAAAGGTGGTTAAATGGCCCAGATGTCAACAGGCCTGGCTGAAAATCCAAATACATGTACTTGTGTTTGATTCTCTAATGGTGTAATCTTTTTTCTGGCGCCCTTAGCATGGCTTTTAGTTTGGCCTCAGACAGGCAGACGAACAGACAGACAGACAGCTCTTATTATAATAAAGATAAAGAGCATAATAAAAATGAAAACTTTATTTATCATTCCTTACATTCATTTACTTAGCATCATGTTTAAATAAAAACTATTGTTCATGACAACTTATATAGAAGGCAGGGCAGTCTCTTGTTACCTCATAACATACATCAGCTAACTCGTCAGCAAATGTTAGCGAGTGCAGACTATACTATATGCGACACCTTTACCAAACCACAGCTTAGAAAATTTCTTGGCAGCCCTTGAAAGCATTACTCTCTAAATGTGGTTTAGACCAATAAAACTCTCCTACCTCTGGTTGGGTCAGCGACAGCATGCTTCCAGAGTCCAAAATAAGCAGTAGTTGAAGCATTATCAGTAGTTTCTAGCCATGATGGCTGCACAAAACACACAATCGTTATGATGAGGTGCCCGATGCAAAGAACAGCCCACATTACGCTTATTGCTCTCGAGTATGAGATGTACTTTGCGTGAAAATAGCGAATTCTATCCATAGATTCCTTATCGCTTGCCTCTGCCATGCCTATGTAGTGCTATGAGCCTGACTAGAAATATATATATATATATATAAAGTATATGCTGAACTGATTCTTGTGTAGTTATGAGGTTTGCATAACAGTAATTCTCTGAAGATGGGGTTCCATCAATACATCTGTCATCAAAGGTGTTGATATTCTGCCTAAGAAGAATTAGTCTCCCTTGAGAACTGGTCACAAAGTATCAATTGCTATGCTTAGTTGATTCATTGTTTTAAGTATTGAGCTTGCTTTTAGTGATTGGTACAATGCTTTTAACAATATTGGGAGACAATAGGCATTAGTAACCAGAATGTTGTTGAAGACTACTTCTGGTTTGTTGCCAGAGTTTGCTAAGACAGTAAAAACTCACACTTGAAACTTTCTTGGTTGTTAGTTCTATTGCTAAAAGTCGACGTTTGTGACCTCATAGCATAAATCAGCTGTTTAGATTCAAACGCATAGCTTTTTGATTTCATATGATTTGGAACCTTCAACTCCGAGAAGAAGTTTACTGACTAAGATACCTAACAGCAACAAAAGTATACGGAGTCGTTGCACTTGATAACAGTGAACGACAGCTTCGAAAAATGCAACTCAGTTATGAACCTTGCTAATGAACCTTAACAGTTGATTGGTGTTAGCAATTGTTAAGGTTAGTGATTGCACATAAGCAACCATTTTATACATGCAGAAAAATTAAGTAATTGATTGAAAGTATTCGAATATATTAACAGATTAAGTTTGCAGAAACTATTACCGCTTCTGCTGATCTACATTGTATAACATATAATGCATGTAAACACAAATACAATGTATCGACAAGTAGCTGCAGTAATTGGTAATGCAGCTGCCATAGGTTATTGAAGAAAGGTTGCGCAAATGCCTAAAAATGAAAAAACAAAAAAGGAACTGGAACGAGAAAAGGTAGAAGCAAAATCAATAGCTGAAGACAAGTGGAAAATCTCTAATTCAGCTACATTGTGAATATAAATTCACTCCGATGGGCAGAAGCCTTAATTGTTAGCTTTTCTCATCATATCTCGCCATCTTTTGGAGCCAGACGCAAAACCAAAATGTCTAAAACGAAGACCGCTCCGGTTTAAAATACCACTATCACATGCGATGTCACCTCTATGTAATGTTTGACTTATTACTGGCAGCGCCTTTTTATTACTATTTCGAAAGTAGAGAGCTTTCAAGTAAGGCATTCGAATCCTAGACCTGCCTTTGTGTCTACCCAACTCTGTAGCAGAGAGAGAAATATACAACCTGTTCTCTGGCTTTTTTGCTGTTTGAATGGTTCTGAAATCCATCGGCTTATCAGCTCCTGTGGTGGTCGCTGAGGGATTCAGAGAATGAGAAAAAGGAGTCTCCTGTCCCATTGTTGGCAAAACTGAAACACGAATAGGTGCTTCGGGTGCTTTATTGTCACGAGTCACAAAATCACCCTCGGGTCCTATTTGTTTTGCACTCAAAACCATGCTGGGTGTTAGCGGGCACGCCTGATCAATAGGGCTATCTTGCGATTTAAGGAGTCTTTTTGAGACAGTAGGGTGTTTCTCCTTATTACTAAATGGCACTTTAGTATTACTGGAATCTCCATTGGGTCGCATTTGTTTGGATTCAAATGCATCCCTATTTGATGGAGGAGCTTTCTGGTCTTTCACGTAGTTTACAATCTTGGGGGCTTGCTTTGGTGTCGGTGGTAATTTCTTTTGGCTTCTAGAATTCGCTATGGCACTCTGGAAATCACGTTTAGGTTTGACAAACTTAGAACCTGAAACAGTAGCCGGCGCTGGACAGACTTTGTTGTTAGTTGTATCAGCTGGAAATTTCTTGAGTGGCTTTGGCAGCGGTAGCACCTTTTTTAGACTACTGTTTTTCTTTAGTGCTACAAGTAAAGTAGAATACATTCAGCTTAATTTAATTAGAGCGATATTTATATTGTTAATATTATATTATTAATCTGAAGAACTGTTCAGCAAATAAATAAAAAGGAAGCTTAACAAATAACAAATAATACATAAAATGAACAAGATAATCAATACTATTGATAATCAATACTACTCAACAAACTTACGCTGCCTCTCCAAAATGTTAGGAAGTTCATGTCGAGGAACCACTTTAAAAAGAGAAGTAACTATACGTAAGAATTAATCTGCAAGAGATTGTCACAGTAGATAGGCTGATGTAAAATAGCAACCTTCAACCATTCAAACAACAAGTACAAAATATATTGGTTAGTTGAACTGTATTCTAAGACATAGCAGGTGATAGAAAACATAAATATTTAAAAGATCTAATTGCAACAATAAAGTTGACCACACAATATACTTACAACGAGCGATTGCAGCCCACATTGGCTCATTCTTGGCAAACGGCATCACAGCTTTGACTACCTGAAAAAGTACACTTCCCATTCATTTTTAAACTATTTTCTAAAGCAAAACATTTGTTATATGTGTGAAAAACTAGCAAGCTGACTCATGGAAAATCAATAATATTACAGGCATATTTACGGAGTTAAGTGAAAACCCAAAATCTACTAAAATTGTAGTTATCTTTTCATGGTAAGATAAATCTTGGAGAAGATTATAACAAATTCATGATAGTGACTTTGCATTGAAAATGCGGTCTTGCTAGTTAATGAACTTGTAATAAAGGACATTTTGAACACAAACTTGGCTGACTTTGTTGTGACCTTGTTGCATGATTGAACACACTGGATTTATATGGAAATGCTGGCATCGATTAAAAGGTATGATCACACATGGAATTACAAGTAAGAACAACAAATGCCAAATACGACTTTAGGTAAGTTTGAAACATCATATTAATCTTATAAAATGAAGGTATAGGATGTAACTAAAGAGATTTGTAACTACCAATCTTATTTACATCTACTCAGTCCAAAATAAGAATTGTAAAACCAGATCTAAAGGTCTTTAGTGCATGGAATACATGATTAGAGTAACTGTCAACAAAAAAATATCTAGAGTGGAGATAAAAGTTCAAAGCGAAGACGTGGTGCTACAAATGCTTACTCACTTTTTTATATTGAATAGGACAACTAAAAATCACTACAAACATCATACTCACTTCTCTTTTAACTTTCTCCACCTTAGCACTCGTTCCATTTTCCGTCTGTCCAAGAAAACAGAAGTTGGTAACATTACCCCGTAATAAAACTATGCAATATTCAGCCTATGTACTTGTTACAGCATGCAAATGACATGAATGGAATACAGAGAGGATTCTTGATTATTGATTCTGGATTCTGGATTATTGATCAGCAGATCAGGTGTGATCAGCAGATCAGGTGTGAACAGCAGATCAGCTGTGATCAGCAGATCAGGTGTGATCAGCAGATCAGCTGTGATCAGCAGATCAGGTGTGATCAGCAGATCAGGTGTGATCAGCAGATCAGGCGTGATCAGCAGATCAGGTGTGATCAGCAGATCAGGTGTGATCAGCAGATCAGGTGTGATCAGCATATCAGGTGTGATCAGCAGATCAGGTGTGATCAGCAGATCAGGTGTGATCAGCAGCGTATTAAACTTTTAAATGCAGATTCTTCTGTGTAGTTATGACACAACTAAAATACTAGTATTATTTATATTTTATTACGCTCATATTATTATTTATGCACTGCTGCTGTCCAATAGCAGCAAAACTGAGCAACTTTGATATTGCTACTACAGAAGAAGCTCCATTAAAGTAAACCTCCTTTTACATAAACTCCATAAAATGTAAAAAACATATATAGTTTTTGTATTGTTTTAAGTAAAAATTCTATATAACATAAAGTGTCTTGTCAGAGCAAGGTTTCAAATTTGATTTTAATAACTAGAGTCCCATTTGTGTTAAAACCGTTTTTTTCTCTCTTGTCGCACTTGTAGAGAGAAAATAATGATTAGAAGTGTTCCTGTTATATATACTAGTACCTCGGCTGTCTAGTGTGCTGTGGGAGATCATCAGGTGTGTCGATGAAGCGCAGAAAATAAGTAGCTGCATAATTATTCCGAAGTACCTAAAGATGGTCAGTTGGTGCAGATGTTACAGTGTCGGACTACCAATCTGAATGTCACGAGTTGGAGTCTCGTTGACAAAAATATTTTATTCTAACTTCTAACCCTGGTTTCGGATGGGCAGACACTGCTTTTATTATAACAAAGATATATTTTTGTTCTACTTTATCTAAGACATATATACAAATTTTTGCGGCATAGACCTTGACCTTGCTGTATGAAAAAAGTGAAAAAAAATCTATTTAAAGTAACATCGAAGGTGTGCATTCTCCTCTTAAACCCATTGTTACATATACCCAACAAATCTTTGACCTAAAATTAACTGTAGGTCTACGCCATAAAATATTCAACCATTTAATCCTTTAACTATGAACCCAAATAGAAGTGCTAACCAAACAAAGAGAAGTTGTCGATACAAACCAATATTACTAAAGTTCCTGTACCCTCATTAAATTTAAAATTTGAGTTTCGTTTTCTTTCTTTTTTAAGGGCCAAAGAAGTAAGTTTGGGAAAATCTTGGTATCTGGTATTTTACGCTTTGTATAAAGTAAAAATCCTATCCTGCAAACAGTCTTGGAAAGGATTATTTACGTTGTTGTGGTGTCTACTGTAGTTGGAATATAGAAAAGAAACCAACAGCACCCCAGACGAATCAGTGCTGAAAACAAGTTTCTTTGCAACTCATACCCATAGCCTCACAGTTGATGAGTTTATTGGAAGCATGAAAGCTAGTATTGTTGAATTTTCATTATTGCTCCGCGTGAATGCAGTTTTCCAAATGCAACATTGAGGCTAAAATAATGTTATCTAAACCTTCAGTTTAAAGGGAATCGATTACAAGTCACTAAGGAACATATTTACAGCACTTTGGCATTTCATACGCTGAGCAGTAGAATAAAAATGTTACAAAACCTTGCACTGCTTTATTATTGTGATTTGTTTATTACTTGACTATTTATCATTATTACGATTATCGAATAAAAAAGTAAAATGGGTTGTAGTAAGTTTCCAAAGAACACTGGCAACAAATGTATTGAGCAGGTTTATGAGTGTAGAAGCTGACGCTAGCCGTAAAGGTTTGTGTTTAGAGTTGGCTTTATGCCTGCTCCTTGATTGTGATTGGAAACTATGGAAACGTGATCAGCTTGTCGGCGTAGGGTAGCCATTCGGCACTGGCCCACCCAGGTGTTGCTACACTATCAGCACTGGTGTACCCAGGTGTCGCTACACTATCAGCACTGGTGTACCCAGGTGTTGCTACACTATCAGCACTGGCCCACCCAGGTGCCGCTACACTATCAGCACTGGTGTACCCAGGTGTTGCTACACTATCTGCACTGGTGCACCCAATTGTCGCTACACTATCAGCACTGGTGTACTCAGGTGTCGCTACACTATCAGCACTGGTGTACCCAGGTGTTGCTACACTATCTGCACTGGTGTACCCAGGTGTTGCTACACTGTCAGCACTGGTGTACCCAGGTGTTGCTACACTGTCAGCACTGGCGCACCCAGGTGTTGCTACACTATCTGCACTGGTGCACCCAATTGTCGCTACACTATCAGCACTGGTGTACCCAGGTGTTGCTACACTATCAGCACTGGTGCACCCAGGTGTTGCTACACTATCAGCACTGGTGTACCCAGGTGTTGCTACACTATCTGCACTGGTGTACCCAGGTGTTGCTACACTATCAGCACTGGCGCACCCAGGTGTTGCTACACTATCAGCACTGGTGTACCCAGGTGTTGCTACACTGTCAGCACTGGTGTACCCAGGTGTTGCTACACTATCTGCACTGGTGCACCCAATTGTCGCTACACTATCAGCACTGGTGTACCCAGGTGTTGCTACACTATCAGCACTGGTGTACCCAGGTGTCGCTACACTATCAGCACTGGCTCACCCAGGTGTTGCTACACTATCTGCACTGGTGCACCCAATTGTCGCTACACTATCAGCACTGGTGCACCCAGGTGTTGCTACACTATCAGCACTGGTGCACCCAGGTGTTGCTACACTATCAGCACTGGTTCAACCAGGTGTTGCTACACTATCAGCACTGGTGCACCCAGGTGTTGCTACACTATCAGCACTGGTGCACCCAGGTGTTGCTACACTATCAGCACTGGTTCACCCAGGTGTTGCTACACTATCAGCACTGGTGCACCCAGGTGTTGCTACACTATCAGCACTGGCTCACCCAGGTGTTGCTACACTATCAGCACTGGTGCACCCAGGTGTTGCTACACTATCAGCACTGGTTCAACCAGGTGTTGCTACACTATCAGCACTGGTGTACCCAGGTGTTGCTACACTATCAGCACTGGTGTACCCAGGTGTCGCTACACTATCAGCACTGGTGTACCCAGGTGTTGCTACACTATCAGCACTGGTTCAACCAGGTGTTGCTACACTATCGGCACTGGTGTACCCAGGTGTTGCTACACTATCAGCACTGGTTCAACCAGGTGTTGCTACACTATCAGCACTGGTTCAACCAGGTGTTGCTACACTATCTGCACTGGTGTACCCAGGTGTTGCTACACTATCAGCACTGGTTCAACCAGGTGTTGCTACACTATCAGCACTGGTGTACCCAGGTGTCGCTACACTATCAGCACTGGTGTACCCAGGTGTTGCTACACTATCAGCACTGGTTCAACCAGGTGTCGCTACACTATCTGCACTGGTGTACCCAGGTGTTGCTACACTATCAGCACTGGTTCAACCAGGTGTTGCTACACTATCAGCACTGGTGCACCCAGGTGTTGCTACACTATCAGCACTGGTGTACCCAGGTGTTGCTACACTATCAGCACTGGCTCACCCAGGTGTTGCTACACTATCTGCACTGGTGTACCCAGGTGTTGCTACACTGTCAGCACTGGTGTACCCAGGTGTTGCTACACTATCAGCACTGGTTCAACCAGGTGTTGCTACACTATCAGCACTGGTGCACCCAGGTGTTGCTACACTCTCAGCACTGGTGCACCCAGGTGTTGCTACACTATCTGCACTGGTGTACCCAGGTGTTGCTACACTATCAGCACTGGTTCAACCAGGTGTTGCTACACTATCAGCACTGGTGCACCCAGGTGTTGCTACACTATCAGCACTGGTGTACCCAGGTGTTGCTACACTATCTGCACTGGTGTACCCAGGTGTTGCTACACTATCAGCACTGGTTCAACCAGGTGTTGCTACACTATCAGCACTGGTGCACCCAGGTGTTGCTACACTATCTGCACTGGTGTACCCAGGTGTTGCTACACTATCAGCACTGGTTCAACCAGGTGTTGCTACACTATCAGCACTGGTGTACCCAGGTGTTGCTACACTATCAGCACTGGTGTACCCAGGTGTCGCTACACTATCAGCACTGGCGCACCCAGGTGTTGCTACACTATCTGCACTGGTGTACCCAGGTGTTGCTACACTATCAGCACTGGTTCAACCAGGTGTTGCTACACTATCAGCACTGGTTCAACCAGGTGTTGCTACACTATCAGCACTGGTGTACCCAGGTGTTGCTATACTATCAGCACTGGTGTACCCAGGTGTTGCTACACTATCAGCACTGGTGTACTCAGGTGTCGCTACACTATCAGCACTGGTGCACCCAGGTGTTGCTACACTATCAGCACTGGTGCACCCAGGTGTTGCTACACTATCAGCACTGGTGTACCCAGGTGTTGCTACACTATCAGCACTGGCTCACCCAGGTGTTGCTATACTATCAGCACTGGCTCTACCAGGTGTTGCTACACTATCAGCACTGGTGTACCCAGGTGTTGCTACACTATCAGCACTGGTTCAACCAGGTGTTGCTACACTATCAGCACTGGTGCACCCAGGTGTTGCTACACTATCAGCACTGGTTCAACCAGGTGTTGCTACACTATCAGCACTGGTGCACCCAGGTGTTGCTACACTATCAGCACTGGTGCACCCAGGTGTTGCTACACTATCAGCACTGGTGTACCCAGGTGTTGCTACACTATCTGCACTGGTGTACCCAGGTGTTGCTACACTATCAGCACTGGCTCACCCAGGTGTTGCTATACTATCAGCACTGGCTCTACCAGGTGTTGCTACACTATCAGCACTGGTGTACCCAGGTGTTGCTACACTATCAGCACTGGTTCAACCAGGTGTTGCTACACTATCAGCACTGGTGCACCCAGGTGTTGCTACACTATCAGCACTGGTGTACCCAGGTGTTGCTACACTATCAGCACTGGTTCAACCAGGTGTTGCTACACTATCAGCACTGGTGCTACCAGGTGTTGCTACACTATCAGCACTGGTGTACCCAGGTGTTGCTACACTATCAGCACTGGCTCACCCAGGTGTTGCTATACTATCAGCACTGGCTCTACCAGGTGTTGCTACACTATCAGCACTGGTGTACCCAGGTGTTGCTACACTATCTGCACTGGTGTACCCAGGTGTTGCTATACTATCAGCACTGGCTCTACCAGGTGTTGCTACACTATCAGCACTGGTGTACCCAGGTGTTGCTACACTATCAGCACTGGTGCAACCAGGTGTTGCTACACTATCAGCACTGGTGTACCCAGGTGTTGCTACACTATCTGCACTGGTGTACCCAGGTGTTGCTACACTATCTGCACTGGTGTACCCAGGTGTTGCTACACTATCAGCACTGGCTCACCCAGGTGTTGCTATACTATCAGCACTGGCTCTACCAGGTGTTGCTACACTATCAGCACTGGTGTACCCAGGTGTTGCTACACTATCAGCACTGGTTCAACCAGGTGTTGCTACACTATCAGCACTGGTGCACCCAGGTGTTGCTACACTATCAGCACTGGTTCAACCAGGTGTTGCTACACTATCAGCACTGGTGCACCCAGGTGTTGCTACACTATCAGCACTGGTTCAACCAGGTGTTGCTACACTATCAGCACTGGTGCACCCAGGTGTTGCTACACTATCAGCACTGGTTCAACCAGGTGTTGCTACACTATCAGCACTGGTGCACCCAGGTGTTGCTACACTATCAGCACTGGTTCAACCAGGTGTTGCTACACTATCAGCACTAGTGTACCCAGGTGTTGCTACACTATCAGCACTGGTGCACCCAGGTGTTGCTACACTATCAGCACTGGTGCACCCAGGTGTTGCTACACTATCAGCACTGGTGTACCCAGGTGTTGCTACACTATCTGCACTGGTGTACCCAGGTGTTGCTACACTATCAGCACTGGCTCACCCAGGTGTTGCTATACTATCAGCACTGGCTCTACCAGGTGTTGCTACACTATCAGCACTGGTGTACCCAGGTGTTGCTACACTATCAGCACTGGTGCACCCAGGTGTTGCTACACTATCAGCACTGGTGTACCCAGGTGTTGCTACACTATCTGCACTGGTGTACCCAGGTGTTGCTACACTATCAGCACTGGCTCACCCAGGTGTTGCTATACTATCAGCACTGGCTCTACCAGGTGTTGCTACACTATCAGCACTGGTGTACCCAGGTGTTGCTACACTATCAGCACTGGTTCAACCAGGTGTTGCTACACTATCTGCACTGGTGTACCCAGGTGTTGCTACACTATCTGCACTGGTGTACCCAGGTGTTGCTACACTATCAGCACTAGTGCACCCAGGTGTTGCTACACTATCAGCACTGGTTCAACCAGGTGTTGCTACACTATCAGCACTGGTGCACCCAGGTGTTGCTACACTATCAGCACTGGCGCTACCAGGTGTTGCTACACTATCAGCACTGGTGCACCCAGGTGTTGCTACACTATCTGCACTGGTGCACCCAGGTGTTGCTATACTATCAGCACTGGCACACCCAGGTGTTGCTACACTATCTGCACTGGCTCACCCAGGTGTTGCTATACTATCAGCACTGGCTCTACCAGGTGTTGCTACACTATCAGCACTGGTGTACCCAGGTGTTGCTACACTATCAGCACTGGTGCACCCAGGTGTTGCTACACTATCAGCACTGGTGTACCCAGGTGTTGCTACACTATCTGCACTGGTGTACCCAGGTGTTGCTACACTATCAGCACTGGCTCACCCAGGTGTTGCTATACTATCAGCACTGGTGTACCCAGGTGTTGCTACACTATCAGCACTGGTGTACCCAGGTGTTGCTACACTATCAGCACTAGTGTACCCAGGTGTCGCTACACTATCAGCACTGGCTCTACCAGGTGTTGCTACACTATCAGCACTGGTGTACCCAGGTGTTGCTACACTATCAGCACTGGTTCAACCAGGTGTTGCTACACTATCAGCACTGGTTCAACCAGGTGTTGCTACACTATCAGCACTGGTGCACCCAGGTGTTGCTACACTATCAGCACTGGTTCAACCAGGTGTTGCTACACTATCAGCACTGGTGCACCCAGGTGTTGCTACACTATCAGCACTGGTTCAACCAGGTGTTGCTACACTATCAGCACTAGTGTACCCAGGTGTTGCTACACTATCAGCACTGGTGCACCCAGGTGTTGCTACACTATCAGCACTGGTGCACCCAGGTGTTGCTACACTATCAGCACTGGTGCACCCAGGTGTTGCTACACTATCAGCACTGGTGTACCCAGGTGTTGCTACACTATCTGCACTGGTGTACCCAGGTGTTGCTACACTATCTGCACTGGTGTACCCAGGTGTTGCTACACTATCAGCACTGGCTCACCCAGGTGTTGCTATACTATCAGCACTGGCTCTACCAGGTGTTGCTACACTATCAGCACTGGTGTACCCAGGTGTTGCTACACTATCAGCACTGGTTCAACCAGGTGTTGCTACACTATCAGCACTGGTGCACCCAGGTGTTGCTACACTATCAGCACTGGTTCAACCAGGTGTTGCTACACTATCAGCACTGGTGCACCCAGGTGTTGCTACACTATCAGCACTGGTTCAACCAGGTGTTGCTACACTATCAGCACTAGTGTACCCAGGTGTTGCTACACTATCAGCACTGGTGCACCCAGGTGTTGCTACACTATCAGCACTGGTGCACCCAGGTGTTGCTACACTATCAGCACTGGTGCACCCAGGTGTTGCTACACTATCAGCACTGGTGTACCCAGGTGTTGCTACACTATCAGCACTGGTGCACCCAGGTGTTGCTACACTATCTGCACTGGTGTACCCAGGTGTTGCTACACTATCTGCACTGGCTCACCCAGGTGTTGCTACACTATCAGCACTGGTGTACCCAGGTGTTGCTACACTATCAGCACTGGTGCAACCAGGTGTTGCTACACTATCAGCACTGGTGTACCCAGGTGTTGCTACACTATCTGCACTGGTGTACCCAGGTGTTGCTACACTATCAGCACTGGTGTACCCAGGTGTTGCTACACTATCTGCACTGGTGCACCCAGGTGTTGCTACACTATCAGCACTGGTTCAACCAGGTGTTGCTACACTATCAGCACTGGTGCACCCAGGTGTTGCTACACTATCAGCACTGGTTCAACCAGGTGTTGCTACACTATCAGCACTAGTGTACCCAGGTGTTGCTACACTATCAGCACTGGTGCACCCAGGTGTTGCTACACTATCAGCACTGGTGCACCCAGGTGTTGCTACACTATCAGCACTGGTGCACCCAGGTGTTGCTACACTATCAGCACTAGTGTACCCAGGTGTTGCTACACTATCAGCACTGGTGCACCCAGGTGTTGCTACACTATCTGCACTGGCTCACCCAGGTGTTGCTACACTATCAGCACTGGTGTACCCAGGTGTTGCTACACTATCAGCACTGGTGCAACCAGGTATTGCTACACTATCAGCACTGGTGTACCCAGGTGTTGCTACACTATCTGCACTGGTGCACCCAGGTGTTGCTACACTATCAGCACTGGTTCAACCAGGTGTTGCTACACTATCAGCACTGGTGCACCCAGGTGTTGCTACACTATCAGCACTGGTTCAACCAGGTGTTGCTACACTATCAGCACTAGTGTACCCAGGTGTTGCTACACTATCAGCACTGGTGCACCCAGGTGTTGCTACACTATCAGCACTGGTGCACCCAGGTGTTGCTACACTATCAGCACTGGTGCACCCAGGTGTTGCTACACTATCAGCACTAGTGTACCCAGGTGTTGCTACACTATCAGCACTGGTGCACCCAGGTGTTGCTACACTATCTGCACTGGTGTACCCAGGTGTTGCTACACTATCTGCACTGGCTCACCCAGGTGTTGCTACACTATCAGCACTGGTGTACCCAGGTGTTGCTACACTATCAGCACTGGTGCAACCAGGTGTTGCTACACTATCAGCACTGGTGTACCCAGGTGTTGCTACACTATCTGCACTGGTGTACCCAGGTGTTGCTACACTATCAGCACTGGTGCAACCAGGTGTTGCTACACTATCAGCACTGGTGCACCCAGGTGTTGCTACACTATCAGCACTGGTTCAACCAGGTGTTGCTACACTATCAGCACTGGTGCACCCAGGTGTTGCTACACTATCAGCACTGGCGCACCCAGGTGTTGCTACACTATCTGCACTGGTGTACCCAGGTGTTGCTACACTATCAGCACTGGTTCAACCAGGTGTTGCTACACTATCAGCACTGGTGTACCCAGGTGTTGCTACACTATCAGCACTGGTGCACCCAGGTGTCGCTACACTATCAGCACTGGCGCACCCAGGTGTTGCTACACTATCAGCACTGGTGTACCCAGGTGTTGCTACACTATCAGCACTGGCTCACCCAGGTGTTGCTACACTTTCAGCACTGGTGTACTCAGGTGTTGCTACACTATCAGCACTGGTTCAACCAGGTGTTGCTACACTATCAGCACTGGTGTACCCAGGTGTTGCTACACTATCAGCACTGGTGTACTCAGGTGTTGCTACACTATCAGCACTGGCGCACCCAGGTGTTGCTACACTATCTGCACTGGTGCACCCAGGTGTTGCTACACTATCAGCACTGGTTCAACCAGGTGTTGCTACACTATCAGCACTGGTGCAACCAGGTGTTGCTACACTATCAGCACTGGTTCAACCAGGTGTTGCTACACTATCAGCACTGGTGCACCCAATTGTCGCTACACTATCAGCACTGGTGTACCCAGGTGTTGCTACACTATCTGCACTGGTGTACCCAGGTGTTGCTACACTATCAGCACTGGCTCACCCAGGTGTTGCTACACTATCTGCACTGGCGCTACCAGGTGTTGCTACACTATCTGCACTGGTGTACCCAGGTGTTGCTACACTATCAGCACTGGCGCTACCAGGTGTTGCTACACTATCAGCACTGGCACACCCAGGTGTTGCTACACTATCAGCACTGGTTCAACCAGGTGTTGCTACACTATCAGCACTGGTGCACCCAGGTGTTGCTACACTATCAGCACTGGCACACCCAGGTGTTGCTACACTATCAGCACTGGTTCAACCAGGTGTTGCTACACTATCAGCACTGGTTCAACCAGGTGTTGCTACACTATCAGCACTGGTGCACCCAGGTGTTGCTACACTATCAGCACTGGCACACCCAGGTGTTGCTACACTATCAGCACTGGTTCAACCAGGTGTTGCTACACTATCAGCACTGGTTCAACCAGGTGTTGCTACACTATCAGCACTGGTTCAACCAGGTGTTGCTACACTATCAGCACTGGTGCACCCAGGTGTTGCTACACTATCAGCACTGGCACACCCAGGTGTTGCTACACTATCAGCACTGGTTCAACCAGGTGTTGCTACACTATCAGCACTGGTTCAACCAGGTGTTGCTACACTATCAGCACTGGTTCAACCAGGTGTTGCTACACTATCAGCACTGGTGCACCCAGGTGTTGCTACACTATCAGCACTGGCACACCCAGGTGTTGCTACACTATCTGCACTGGTGTACCCAGGTGTTGCTACACTATCAGCACTGGTGTACCCAGGTGTTGCTACACTATCTGCACTGGTGCACCCAGGTGTCGCTACACTATCAGCACTGGTTCAACCAGGTGTTGCTACACTATCAGCACTGGTGCACCCAGGTGTTGCTACACTATCTGCACTGGTGTACCCAGGTGTTGCTACACTATCAGCACTGGTTCAACCAGGTGTTGCTACACTATCAGCACTGGCGCTACCAGGTGTTGCTACACTATCAGCACTGGCGCACCCAGGTGTTGCTACACTATCAGCACTGGTTCAACCAGGTGTTGCTACACTATCAGCACTGGTGCACCCAATTGTCGCTACACTATCAGCACTGGTGTACCCAGGTGTTGCTACACTATCAGCACTGGTGTACCCAGGTGTTGCTACACTATCTGCACTGGTGTACCCAGGTGTTGCTACACTATCAGCACTGGCTCACCCAGGTGTTGCTACACTATCTGCACTGGCGCTACCAGGTGTTGCTACACTATCTGCACTGGTGTACCCAGGTGTTGCTACACTATCAGCACTGGCGCTACCAGGTGTTGCTACACTATCAGCACTGGCACACCCAGGTGTTGCTACACTATCAGCACTGGCTCACCCAGGTGTTGCTACACTATCAGCACTGGTGTACCCAGGTGTTGCTACACTATCAGCACTGGTTCAACCAGGTGTTGCTACACTATCAGCACTGGTGCACCCAATTGTCGCTACACTATCAGCACTGGTGTACCCAGGTGTCGCTACACTATCTGCACTGGTGTACCCAGGTGTTGCTACACTATCAGCACTGGTTCAACCAGGTGTTGCTACACTATCAGCACTGGTGTACCCAGGTGTTGCTACACTATCAGCACTGGTGTACCCAGGTGTTGCTACACTATCAGCACTGGTTCAACCAGGTGTTGCTACACTATCAGCACTGGTGCACCCAATTGTCGCTACACTATCAGCACTGGTGTACCCAGGTGTCGCTACACTATCTGCACTGGTGTACCCAGGTGTTGCTACACTATCAGCACTGGTTCAACCAGGTGTTGCTACACTATCAGCACTGGTGTACCCAGGTGTTGCTACACTATCAGCACTGGTTCAACCAGGTGTTGCTACACTATCAGCACTGGTGTACCCAGGTGTTGCTACACTATCAGCACTGGTGTACTCAGGTGTTGCTACACTATCAGCACTGGTGTACCCAGGTGTTGCTACACTATCAGCACTGGTGTACCCAGGTGTTGCTACACTATCTGCACTGGTGTACTCAGGTGTTGCTACACTATCTGCACTGGTGTACCCAGGTGTTGCTACACTATCAGCACTGGCGCTACCAGGTGTTGCTACACTATCAGCACTGGCGCATCCAGGTGTTGCTACACTCTCAGCACTGGTGTACCCAGGTGTTGCTACACTATCAGCACTAGTGTACTCAGGTGTCGCTACACTATTGGCACTGGTGCAACCAGGTGTTGCTACACTGTCAGCACTGGTGCTACCAGGTGTTGCTACACTATCTGCACTGGCGCACCCAGGTGTTGCTACACTATCAGCACTGGCTCACCCAGGTGTTGCTACACTATCTGCACTGGTGTACCCAGGTGTCGCTACACTATCGGCACTGGTGTACTCAGGTGTCGCTACACTATCAGCACTGGTGTACCCAGGTGTCGCTACACTATCTGCACTGGTGTACCCAGGTGTTGCTACACTATCAGCACTGGCACACCCAGGTGTTGCTACACTATCAGCACTGGTTCACCCAGGTGTTGCTACACTATCAGCACTGGCGCATCCAGGTGTTGCTACACTATCAGCACTGGTGTACCCAGGTGTTGCTACACTATCAGCACTGGCGCTACCAGGTGTTGCTACACTATCAGCACTGGTGTACCCAGGTGTTGCTACACTATCAGCACTGGTGTACCCAGGTGTTGCTACACTATCAGCACTGGCACACCCAGGTGTTGCTACACTATCTGCACTGGTGTACCCAGGTGTCGCTACACTATCGGCACTGGTGTACCCAGGTGTTGCTACACTATCAGCACTGGCGCTACCAGGTGTTGCTACACTATCAGCACTGGTGTACCCAGGTGTTGCTACACTATCAGCACTGGTGTACCCAGGTGTTGCTACACTATCAGCACTGGTTCACCCAGGTGTTGCTACACTATCTGCACTGGTGTACCCAGGTGTTGCTACACTATCAGCACTGGTGTACCCAGGTGTTGCTACACTATCAGCACTGGTGTACCCAGGTGTTGCTACACTATCAGCACTGGTGTACCCAGGTGTTGCTACACTATCAGCACTGGCACACCCAGGTGTTGCTACACTATCAGCACTGGCACACCCAGGTGTTGCTACACTATCAGCACTGGTGTACCCAGGTGTTGCTACACTATCTGCACTGGTGTACTCAGGTGTTGCTACACTATCAGCACTGGTGTACCCAGGTGTTGCTATACTATCAGCACTAGTGTACCCAGGTGTTGCTACACTATCTGCACTGGCTCACCCAGGTGTTGCTACACTATCTGCACTGGTGTACCCAGGTGTTGCTACACTATCAGCACTGGCGCTACCAGGTGTTGCTACACTATCAGCACTGGCGCATCCAGGTGTTGCTACACTCTCAGCACTGGTGTACCCAGGTGTTGCTACACTATCAGCACTAGTGTACTCAGGTGTCGCTACACTATTGGCACTGGTGCAACCAGGTGTTGCTACACTGTCAGCACTGGTGCTACCAGGTGTTGCTACACTATCAGCACTGGTGTACTCAGGTGTTGCTACACTATTGGCACTGGTGCAACCAGGTGTTGCTACACTGTCAGCACTGGTGCTACCAGGTGTTGCTACACTATCAGCACTGGTGTACCCAGGTGTTGCTACACTATCGGCACTGGTGTACTCAGGTGTTGCTACACTATCAGCACTGGTTCAACCAGGTGCCGCTACACTATCAGCACTGGTGCACCCAGGTGTCGCTACACTATCGGCACTGGTGTACTCAGGTGTCGCTACACTATTGGCACTGGTGCAACCAGGTGTTGCTACACTATCAGCACTGGCGCATCCAGGTGTTGCTACACTATCAGCACTGGTGTACCCAGGTGTTGCTACACTATCTGCACTGGCACACCCAGGTGTTGCTACACTATCTGCACTGGTGTACCCAGGTGTTGCTACACTATCTGCACTGGCTCACCCAGGTGTTGCTACACTATCAGCACTGGTGTACCCAGGTGTTGCTACACTATCAGCACTGGTGTACCCAGGTGTTGCTACACTATCAGCACTGGCACACCCAGGTGTTGCTACACTATCTGCACTGGTGTACCCAGGTGTTGCTACACTATCTGCACTGGCTCACCCAGGTGTCGCTACACTATCAGCACTGGCTCACCCAGGTGTTGCTATACTATCAGCACTAGTGTACCCAGGTGTTGCTACACTATCTGCACTGGCTCACCCAGGTGTTGCTACACTATCAGCACTGGTGTACTCAGGTGTTGCTACACTATCAGCACTGGTGTACCCAGGTGTTGCTACACTATCAGCACTGGTGCACCCAGGTGTTGCTACACTATCTGCACTGGTGTACCCAGGTGTTGCTACACTATCAGCACTGGTTCAACCAGGTCCCGCTACACTATCAGCACTGGTGCACCCAGGTGTCGCTACACTATCGGCACTGGTGTACTCAGGTGTCGCTACACTATTGGCACTGGTGCAACCAGGTGTTGCTACACTATTGGCACTGGTGCAACCAGGTGTTGCTACACTGTCAGCACTGGTGCTACCAGGTGTTGCTACACTATCAGCACTGGTGTACCCAGGTGTTGCTACACTATCAGCACTGGCTCACCCAGGTGTTGCTATACTATCAGCACTGGCACACCCAGGTGTTGCTACACTATCAGCACTGGTGTACCCAGGTGTTGCTACACTATCAGCACTGGTGTACCCAGGTGTTGCTACACTATCAGCACTGGTTCAACCAGGTGTTGCTACACTATCAGCACTGGTGTACCCAGGTGTTGCTACACTATCAGCACTGGTGTACCCAGGTGTTGCTACACTATCAGCACTAGTGTACCCAGGTGTTGCTACACTATCAGCACTGGTGTACTCAGGTGTTGCTACACTATCAGCACTGGTGCTACCAGGTGTTGCTACACTATCTGCACTGGTGTACCCAGGTGTTGCTACACTATCTGCACTGGCTCACCCAGGTGTCGCTACACTATCAGCACTGGCTCACCCAGGTGTTGCTATACTATCAGCACTAGTGTACCCAGGTGTTGCTACACTATCTGCACTGGCTCACCCAGGTGTTGCTATACTATCAGCACTAGTGTACCCAGGTGTTGCTACACTATCTGCACTGGCTCACCCAGGTGCCGCTACACTATCAGCACTGGCGCATCCAGGTGTTGCTACACTATCAGCACTGGTGTACTCAGGTGTTGCTACACTATCAGCACTGGCTCACCCAGGTGTTGCTATACTATCAGCACTGGCACACCCAGGTGTTGCTACACTATCAGCACTGGTGTACCCAGGTGTTGCTACACTATCAGCACTGGTGTACCCAGGTGTTGCTACACTATCAGCACTGGTGTACTCAGGTGTCGCTACACTATCAGCACTGGTGTACTCAGGTGTTGCTACACTATCAGCATTGGCGCTACCAGGTGTTGCTACACTATCAGCACTGGTGTACCCAGGTGTTGCTACACTATCAGCACTGGTGTACTCAGGTGTCGCTACACTATCAGCACTGGTGTACCCAGGTGTTGCTACACTATCAGCACTGGCTCACCCAGGTGTTGCTACACTATCGGCACTGGTTCAACCAGGTGTTGCTACACTATCAGCACTGGTGCACCCAGGTGTTGCTACACTATCAGCACTGGTTCAACCAGGTGTTGCTACACTATCAGCACTGGCACACCCAGGTGTTGCTACACTATCAGCACTGGTGTACTCAGGTGTTGCTACACTATCGGCACTGGTGCACCCAGGTGTTGCTACACTATCAGCACTGGTGTACCCAGGTGTTGCTACACTATCAGCACTGGCACACCCAGGTGTTGCTACACTATCTGCACTGGCTCACCCAGGTGTCGCTACACTATCAGCACTGGCTCACCCAGGTGTTGCTATACTATCAGCACTAGTGTACCCAGGTGTTGCTACACTATCAGCACTGGCGCACCCAGGTGTTGCTACACTATCTGCACTGGCTCACCCAGGTGTTGCTACACTCTCAGCACTGGTGTACCCAGGTGTTGCTACACTATCTGCACTGGTGCACCCAGGTGTTGCTATACTATCAGCACTGGCACACCCAGGTGTTGCTACACTATCAGCACTGGTGTACCCAGGTGTTGCTACACTATCAGCACTGGTGCACCCAGGTGTTGCTACACTATCAGCACTGGCTCAACCAGGTGTTGCTACACTATCAGCACTGGTGTACCCAGGTGTTGCTACACTATCAGCACTGGTGTACCCAGGTGTTGCTACACTATCAGCACTGGTGTACCCAGGTGTTGCTACACTATCAGCACTGGTGTACCCAGGTGTTGCTACACTATCAGCACTGGCGCTACCAGGTGTTGCTACACTATCAGCACTGGTGTACCCAGGTGTTGCTACACTATCTGCACTGGTGCACCCAGGTGTTGCTATACTATCAGCACTGGCACACCCAGGTGTTGCTACACTATCAGCACTGGCTCAACCAGGTGTTGCTACACTATCAGCACTGGTGTACCCAGGTGTTGCTACACTATCTGCACTGGTGCACCCAGGTGTTGCTATACTATCAGCACTGGCACACCCAGGTGTTGCTACACTATCAGCACTGGCTCAACCAGGTGTTGCTACACTATCAGCACTGGTGTACCCAGGTGTTGCTACACTATCAGCACTGGTGTACCCAGGTGTTGCTACACTATCAGCACTGGTGTACCCAGGTGTTGCTACACTATCAGCACTGGTGTACCCAGGTGTTGCTACACTATCAGCACTGGCGCTACCAGGTGTTGCTACACTATCAGCACTGGTGCACCCAGGTGTTGCTACACTATCAGCACTGGTGTACCCAGGTGTTGCTACACTATCAGCACTGGCGCTACCAGGTGTTGCTACACTATCAGCACTGGTGCACCCAGGTGTTGCTACACTATCAGCACTGGTGTACCCAGGTGTTGCTACACTATCAGCACTGGTGTACCCAGGTGTTGCTATACTATCTGCACTGGTGTACCCAGGTGTTGCTACACTATCAGCACTGGCGCTACCAGGTGTTGCTACACTATCAGCACTGGTGCACCCAGGTGTTGCTACACTATCTGCACTGGTGCACCCAGGTGTTGCTATACTATCAGCACTGGCACACCCAGGTGTTGCTACACTATCTGCACTGGTGCACCCAGGTGTTGCTATACTATCAGCACTGGCACACCCAGGTGTTGCTACACTATCAGCACTTGTGTACCCAGGTGTTGCTACACTATCAGCACTGGTGTACCCAGGTGTTGCTATACTATCTGCACTGGTGTACCCAGGTGTTGCTACACTATCAGCACTGGCGCTACCAGGTGTTGCTACACTATCAGCACTGGTGCACCCAGGTGTTGCTACACTATCAGCACTGGTGTACCCAGGTGTTGCTACACTATCAGCACTGGCGCTACCAGGTGTTGCTACACTATCAGCACTGGCGCATCCAGGTGTTGCTACACTCTCAGCACTGGTGTACCCAGGTGTTGCTACACTATCGGCACTGGTGTACCCAGGTGTTGCTACACTATCAGCACTGGCGCTACCAGGTGTTGCTACACTATCAGCACTGGTGTACCCAGGTGTTGCTATACTATCAGCACTAGTGTACCCAGGTGTTGCTACACTATCGGCACTGGTGCACCCAGGTGTTGCTACACTATCAGCACTGGTGTACCCAGGTGTTGCTACACTATCAGCACTGGTTCAACCAGGTGCCGCTACACTATCAGCACTGGTGCACCCAGGTGTCGCTACACTATCAGCACTGGTGTACCCAGGTGTTGCTACACTATCAGCACTGGCGCTACCAGGTGTTGCTACACTATCAGCACTGGTGTACCCAGGTGTTGCTACACTATCAGCACTGGCGCTACCAGGTGTTGCTACACTATCAGCACTGGCGCATCCAGGTGTTGCTACACTATCAGCACTAGTGTACTCAGGTGTCGCTACACTATTGGCACTGGTGCAACCAGGTGTTGCTACACTGTCAGCACTGGTGCTACCAGGTGTTGCTACACTATCAGCACTGGTGTACTCAGGTGTTGCTACACTATCAGCACTGGTTCAACCAGGTGCCGCTACACTATCAGCACTGGTGCACCCAGGTGTCGCTACACTATCGGCACTGGTGTACTCAGGTGTCGCTACACTATCAGCACTTGCGCTACCAGGTGTTGCTACACTATCAGCACTAGCTCACCCAGTTGTTGCAACACTCTCAGCACTGGCACACCCAGGTGTTGTTACACTGTCACTGTAAGAAAACTCAGTAGATGTCTTAAAACATCTACTATAAGACAAAGAACTTCGCTTCAGCTTTTCACCTCCAGTGTTATTGTAGAGCAATAGTTGTTGCTGCAACCAGCATTTAATAATGGCTTTTATTTTGTCTTCTGTTGGCTCAAGCGTTAAATATCAAGTCTAACTTAATCCGCGCGGCTAATCTTACCACCAACTGTACACAGGTACATGTAACTGTAATGTACATGTAACTGTAATGTACATGTAACTGCAATGCACATGTAACTGTAATTTACATGTACATAACTGCAATGCACATGTAACTGTAATGCACGTGTAACTGTAATGTACATGTAACTGCAATGTACATGTAACTGTAATGTACATGTAACTGTAACGTACATGTACTTGTAATGCACATGTAACTGTAATGTACATGTAACTGTAATGTACATGTAACTGTAATGTACATGTAACTGTAATGTACATGTAACTGTAATGTACATGCAACTGCATAGTACATGTAACTGTAATGTACATGTACTTGTAATGCACATTTAACTGTAATGTACATGTAACTGTCATGTACATGTAACTGTAACGTACATGTACCTGTAATGCACATGTAACTGTAATGTACATGTAACTGCAATGTACATGTAACTGTAATGCACATATGTAACTGTAAAACTGTAATGTACATGTAACTGTAATGTACATGTAACTGCAATGTACATGTAACTGCAATGTACATGTAACTGTAATGTACATGTAACTGTAATGTACATGTAACTGTAATGTACATGTAACTGCAATGTACATGTAACTGTAATGTACATGTACATCATCAAAACTACAAGTATCCTAACAAGTACAAAAATGGGTCAATACCATTTTTTTTTAAATAGCACAAGCCGACGGCAATCCAGACAACATCAATCCAAAAGTTTCGCATAATGATGATAAGGACGAGCGCAAGCCATGAACTGCAGAAAAATAACTTACTGCACATTTGTAAATGTTAGCAATCCCCCAGACCAAATTAGAAATTACATCCTTCAATGCCGGATCCTAAAACAAATGTTGCCACATTAGTGCTGAAAAGAATAACTACAATCTAGCAGGCACGTGAAATCGCATACATTTTATTGCGGGCCTACATAATACATTTGGCCTACAAGCTTCTCAGGCTACGAGTTCTGTGACAAAAATAAGTATCCACCTGTTACTCAAGCCTGAATAGTTCAAATAAGATCAACTGCCAAAGAAGCATGATTCAAGGCATTTTAAACTTCTCAACAGTCAAACTACGTAACATCATGTGCGCACTGAATAAATGGGAGTTATCAACTCTTACAGCAACAGTTGAGAGTTATAAGGGAAGATTGAGCGCATGTACACTGTATTTTATGGTTCTTGAAGCTTGAAGCTGCCTGCTGTCAATGAATTCTGGTCTTTCCAATTCAATGATTTGGGATTGCGCTATAGATTTATCCTCAAAACAAAACTTTAAAAAGTAGACTAGCTTTCGGGTCATGGTCACTTTTCAATTCAAGCGTAGTCAACCACTTGCACTAAAAACTAATTATTTTGTCCTCATATGAGCAACCCATCCTTGGCATGTTAATGTTAATGTGAAGGTACAAAGTCAAGTAGACACAAAGTTTTCAGATTAGAAAACATATTACTTCTTATTATGACATAAATTTCAAGATACGAAAGGCGCAAAAATATTTATACATGTATCTTCTTAGGCTCTGGATGGCCATGGAAATCATTGAGGTCTTGATCTAGTCATTGAGGTCTAGCTGAAATTGAGGGAATTTTGATAGGCTAAAGGCCAGCGTGTGATGAGTTGGAAATTGATAAAGCTATTTCATTAAGAAAGGGCATCATTACAGACTTACAGGTGACAAAGATATTAGCTGGTTGATTCAGCAGAATTGCAAGACGCTTTCAACACAGAAAGAAATAGATGATGTGAAGGAGACAACTACTAGGTCAGGAGTATTTGGTCGAGAATGCTAGCGGTAAAAAGGGTTGACTAGACTGATTATGCCTCACTATGATGATAAATAGTTGGTGAACACATTTTTTAAATATAAGTAAACGCCAATAAAGCAAATCTAATTGGATTGATTTGTAACATAAGGGCGAGAAGAAAACCACTGATCAGAGTGAAGATGAATTGAAGAGCGCAACAATAGTAACAGACAATAGTAATAGACGGTAGTAAAGATTTTTTATTCTTTATGTTATAATTTTAGTTGTTGTTAGCTTATAGTTGGTTTATATATCGTTTGCGTGTGTATATTATCTATGACTTAATCTAATTAATTCATAGTTGTTACAGATATTGCTGCACATTGATGATATATACTAAAATCTGTTCAAATTTTTGTAAATCCTTCAAAACCAAACTATTGATTTTGACAATAGCAGGATGTTTACTGAAAGCTTTTGAAATGATGTAACACTGAAACAAACACAACAATTATACAGTTTGAGCCGTTCTCACCATTTCTACGAGATCGGTTTCTTACGAAATCCTTCACTTTATAACAATGGTAAGACAACTCATACAAATAGGAATGTAAAAGAACTTTTTCTTACATTCATTATATAATACCTAAATTATACTATTAGATTTCAGAGTAGTAATATCGCTATAAGATCACTCACCGTAGTCTTCTGCATTATTAATAGTCACCAACACGAAGAGCAAAAAGAGATGGTCTACAACCACCGAAATCTTTGCTGAGAATAGCTTTGATGAGTAAACTTTACAGGAAATGATCAGATACTGAGAAGCAGATTGTGCTGAATCTGAAACAAGCAAAGAGTATTTTAGTCACAGCTTAGAAAATATCTGACACCACAATTTTTGGTGCCAAGTGTAAAAAATTAAGGATAGGTTTTTGGGATTGCACTCAACTTGTGACTTGAAACAAATACTCACACGATGTAATCTTTAGCCTAAGCAGTGGTGTCTATGAAAAACAGGCTTTAGCTATGTTTTTGGCTTTGGTAAAGCAAGAAAGACAGAGGATGAACTACAAGCAACGTACCTGTCTGAAGATATACACTGAATGAAACTATTAAGGCTACGCATTGTTTGTCGTAATGTTGTGTTGTTATGAAAGGCTGAAATGCTTTGCTAAGTTTAAAAGATTTTACATTATCGGTACTCCTGCATTGTTGGTTTTTATGGAGTGCTACTGCCTAGTACTAGTAAGGCTATCGAAGCGCTGATAGTAGTTACTTGCACTAGTTCATCAAATTTACTTCCTCGATAGTGCCAACTCCAATAACAGATCCTTGTCCAATATGGCTGGAAGAGCTCAACTTTAACAAAAGTGCATGTAGTATATATATAACTTAGTAGAGAATTGGATAGAGTACTTACCTTGGTTAGCTCAGCTCGGTTAACTATATATATATATATATAAGTTGTTTCCTTACCCCTGTTAATCCATATGGGTGGTAATATCTACTCTAACTCGGGTCTCTTACCAGAGATCTGAAAGTTTGAGCACTCGCCTCAAGATCTTAGCTGTTCCCAATAACCCACTTTTCTGCAACTCGCTTGAGTTGATTGCTGCCTGTATCTGGGCAAGCCACATTTATGCGTTGGTGTTATTGCGCCCAGTGCCCCAATGACTACTGGAATTACAGTTGTTCTTACATCCCAGCATTTTTCAATTTTTTCTCCAAGAGGAAGATATTTCTCCACTTTTTCTTTGCTGACTATACTGTAGTCATGGGGTACTGCTATATCTATTATAGTAGTCCTCTTGTTCTCCTCGTCCACCACCACTATATCTGGTTGGTTTGCTAGAACATGCTCGTCAGTCCGGATGTACAAGTCCTAGAGAATCTTAGTGCAGCCATTCTGATTGACCTTACCAGGAGCTACCCATCGGTGTTGTGGTTTATTAAGGCCATACTCATCACATAGACTTCTGTACACAACACCTGCAATATGATTATGCTGCTCAGTGTATGCATTTCCTGCTAGCTGCTTGCATCCACTGATGATGTGTTGGATGGTCTCAGGTGCATCTTTGCGCAGTCTGCATCTAGGATCGCCTCTAGCATGGTAGATTTTTGTTTGGAGTTGCCTTGTTGGGAGCACTTGCTCCTGGGCTGCCATGATTAGTGACTCTGTATTGGTCATTAGGTTTCCTTTGTTCAGCCACATATATGTCTGGTGAAAATCCCAACTTTAGATATTTGCACTATGAAGAGGTCTCATGTACCAGTAAAGTTCCTCATCATTACTGTGAAGCTCCATTGTCAAAGCAGCCGATTGAAATTCATCTAGCAACTTATCTGTAGAATACTTACCTTGGTTAGCTCAGCTCGGTTAACTATATATATATAAAAGTTGTTTCCTTACCCCTGTTAATCCATATGGGTGGCAATTTCTACTCTAACTCGGGTCTCTTACCAGAGATCTGAAAGTTTGAGCACTATATATATATATATATAGTGCCTATACATGTATATAGTTTTGAGCATATATATATATATATATATATATATATATATATATATATATATATATATATATATATATATATATATATATATATATATATATATATATATATATATATATATATATATATATATATATATATATATATACATATATATATATATATATATATATATATATATATATATATATATACATACATATATATATAACTTGCCTTTGTTTGTTCAATATTCACCTAGTACTCATCTATATATAACTTGTACTTGTTTGTTCAATACTCACCTAGTACTCATCTATATATAACTTGTATTTGTTTGTTCAATACTCACCTAGTACTCATCTATATATAACTTGCCTTTGTTTGTTCAATACTCACCTAGTACTTATCTATATATGACTTGTATTTGTTTGTTCAATACTCACCTAGTACTCATCTATATATAACTTGTATTTGTTTGTTCAATACTAACCTAGTACTCATCTATATATAACTTGTCTTTGTTTGTTCAATACTCACCTAGTACTCATCTATATATAACTTGTCTTTCTTTGTCTGTTTGTTTGTCTTCTATATATTCTGAAACCAGTGAACAAATTTAAACTAAACTTTTGCATAGCATTTTTTATGGGTCCACAGATGGTTTTAGGTCAGGGTTAGGAACTTAGGGAACCTATAGCTCTTGAGCCATATGTGGCTCTTCTGATGATTGCATCTGGCTCTTTGATAAATCGGTGGAAAAAATCAACCATAATTTTGCTGTTAATTTAATTAACATAGTAATACAAACAATGTTGAAATTACACTAACAAACAAAACTAAAAATAACATCTATTTAATAAAAATGTATTTTCATTTGCAACTATTTGCAGCAAATAGTTTCTAGTGCTTTCTGTACTCCACTCCGCGCAGGCCGCATAGAGACCAAACGAGTCATTTTTAGATCAAAAGGTAAACCCCTCATACCAGAAATAGCTAAAAGAAAAAAAGACGAGAAGTACCAGACATTTCAGCAAGAATGGACAGAAGAATTTGTCTTTGTAGAGAGAGCGGGTTTTGCAGTGTGTCTAATACACAATGATAAAATTGCGTCAATGAAAGGGTAAAATACAAAGCGACACTTGGACTCGAGACTTTGACACTGCAGACCTCAATGCCTCAGACGTGTGGATGAATATTCAAATCACTGAATGAAGATTTCAAAAGACTTGCATGAGAACAAGTAGAGCTGGCATGTAAACACAAATGGACAGCCATGAAAACTTGCACGCACAGACTAGCTGATTGTCAAAACATGGAATGCGCTACCTGCCACATATAAAACAGGTGAGACTCACATATACCTGCAGCATGTGAGTCTTGCTTTTTTGACCATATTTGAATCTACATATGCGTGCGAGCAATCCTTCTCACACATGAAGAATATTAAGACGAACCTGCCATCATGTTTAACAGATGGAAGCCTAAATGACTGCATGAAGCTGAACCTCCCACGTATCATCCAGACTACAAAGCTATCAGCAAAAACATGCAGCATCAAGAGTCGCATTAATAGTAAGAAGTACTTTTTATAATATCCTTGCTATAACATTGTTATTAAGAATAATCCAGTTTTCTTTTACTCTAAAATTACTCAAGATACTAAATTTCTTGGTCTTCCTTTCCAATTTTATGTTTTTGAGATTCAAAATACACATTTGGCTCTCCTAAAAATACATTTTAAAACAAGTGGAGTTTTCAGCACACTTCTTCAAAAATGTTCCTGACCCCTTTTTTAGATTACACAGTGCTATGGCTAGGACTAGAGGCCCAGCCTTAACACTCTAGTTCCTAGGGCTGGATCTAGAGGCTCCCCTTGAGGTCAGAAGCAGCATGATTATAGTATTTATTTTACTGGTACTACTATAACTAAACTACAGTTGACAGATATAAATGAGGTTTTTGCAGTTAAACTTCTGCGTATTTACACATGGTTTTAAGATGTTGAAATCTTGGTAGATCGGGTTAGAGGCCCTCGGGTGTCTTAGAGCCTATCAATTCCCAGAAACCATTATAACTCAAGTTACAACTGTTTGATATAAATAAAACACTCAAACAGTAATTCATGTATCTTTAACTTCCAGCAAAAGAAGATGGTAATATAAAAAGCTGCCCAATATTTTCACCTTCTCCTTTAACTTTATTTTCTCCTTGAAGAGTTGAAGTACCCACCTGAGATAATCAATGTCCATATTTATACTTGAGTTTCATTTGGACTGTTAACTGATACATTTACTGATAGTTTACATAGAAGAAAAAGTGGTATGATTTGGTTTGGTCAATAGGATATTTTTCAAAATATTCATATACCAGAAATCTATAACAGCATTTTTTATCCTATAATGCTTTTATAGTATGACAATATATGCAAGTGTTGCCAGTAATGGTATAATCCTCAGTGTCTTTTCTGAAACTAAAATGCGTTTTATGAACTAACGAAATAACTGGCATAAACTTGCAAAGTATAGAAAGAAATTATTAATTGCTGCAGCATGTAGGTTGAAACTCTGCCATCAAAAACAAACCCAACTGTAACAAGAAGACATATGCCATGCTCTTTGCTAAGCGATAGCAGCGACATTAGAGACAGATGAATTAATCTTATAATGACCAGGTATGCTAGTAGAACTACAAGAAGTATAGATGTTTGGAATTTTTTCATTTGTTGAGAGTTTCTCGGAAGATCGTTGTTTAGCGTATGTCTCTGCCGCTGCCTGCATATAGCGTTCCCTCCTTCGAACTTTGTACAACTCTATCCGCCGACCTTCATTAACAGGGTCATCTAATTGACCGTTCCATCGGAGACTCTGGTTTGTTTGTGGAATGAAGTTAGTTTTCTCTTTGTTATTGATTTTGACTCGCAACGATAACAATCCGGCGTTAAAACGCACACCTGATTCCTTTGACTGCCCTAAAATCAAAAAAATTTAATTTATAAAAAAATTAAATACACCTTGTTTTAATTCTTTAGTTGCTTAACAAACCAATACTTACATTCAGTTACACCTACATTCAGTTACACCTACATTCAGTTACACCTACATTCAGTTACACCTACATTCAGTTACACTTACATTCAGTTACACCTACATTCAGTTACACCTACATTCAGTTACACCTACATTTAGTTACACCTACATTCAGTTACACCTACATTCAGTTATACCTACATTCAGTTACACCTACATTCAGCCACACCTACATTCAGTTACACCTACATTCAGTTACACTTACATTCAGTTACACCTACATTCAGTTACACCTACATTCAGTTACACCTACATTCAGTTACACCTACATTCAGCCACACCTACATTCAGTCACACCTACATTCAGTTACACCTACATTCAGTTACACCTACATTCAGTTACACTTACATTCAGTTACACCTACATTCAGCCACACCTACATTAAGTCACACGTACATTCAGTTACACCTACATTCATTTACACCTACATTTAGTTACGCCTACATTCAGTTACGCCTACATTCAGTTACGCCTACATTCAGTTACGCCTACATTCAGTTACGCCTACATTCAGTTACGCCTACATTCAGTTACGCCTACATTCAGTTACGCCTACATTCAGTTACGCCTACATTCAGTTACGCCTACATTCAGATACGCCTACATTCAGTTACGCCTACATTCAGTTACGCCTACATTCAGTTACGCCTACATTCAGTTACGCCTACATTCAGTTACGCCTACATTCAGTTACGCCTACATTCAGTTACGCCTACATTCAGTTACGCCTACATTCAGTTACACCTACATTCAGTTACACCTACAGCGAGTAAACCAGCAAGTAACTAGTAATAACAAAGATCTTCTTGGAGCCTATTTGAAACTAGCGATAGCTGCTTGGTTGATGATGCCATGGCCAACACCAAATGAGGCTTGCCCTTTCCATCCACAAGCGATATCCGCTAATATTTGAGTTCTAATTTATATGACCTTGTTTTTTACGGAGCAGGAAATTAACCTTATGGTTGCCTGATCACAAACAAAGATATTACCTGAGAGATGTCAGACAAATTTAATTATCTTCAAAACCTATAAATTAGATGTAGTGGAATAATTTGAGAGTTTAATTATTATTGAATTACGAATTGCAAAAATTCTATATAATATTAAACTTTATATTTGAAGTTAATGTCTCTATTGGAGCTTCTCCAGACTCAAAACTGTGTAGACGCTATTGTAGGTTATCAATAACTGTTTCTACATGGCTAGACACAGCTATTGTAGGTTATCAATAGCTGTTTCTACATGGCTAGACACAGCTATTGTAGGTCATCAATAGCTGTTTCTACATGGCTAAACACAGCTATTGTAGGTTATCAATAACTGTTTCTACATGGCTAGACACAGCTATTGTAGGTTATCAATAGCTGTTTCTACATGGCTAGAAACAGCTATTGTAGGTTATCAATAACTGTGTCTACATGGCTAGACACAGCTATTGTAGGTTATCAATAGCTGTTTCTACATGGCTAAACACAGCTATTGTAGGTTATCAATAACTGTTTCTACATGGCTAGACACAGCTATTGTAGGTTATCAATAGCTGTTTCTACATGGCTAAACACAGCTATTGTAGGTTATCAATAACTGTGTCTACATGGCTAGACAAAGCTATTGTAGGTTATCAATAGCTGTTTCTACATGGCTAGACACAGCTATTGTAGGTTATCAATAACTGTGTCTACATGGCTAGACACAGCTATTGTAGGTTATCAATAGCTGTTTCTACATGGCTAGACACAGCTATTGTAGGTTATCAATAACTGTTTCTACATGGCTAGACACAGCTATTGTAGGTTATCAATAACTGTGTCTACATGGCTAGACACAGCTATTGTAGGTTATCAATAGCTGTGTCTACATGGCTAGACACAGAAGATGGTAATATAAACCTGAGCAGAGCAGAGCTAAAGCTAGTAATAAATGAACAGGTGCAACTGGGATTGAAAACCCTGTTAAGACGGAGAGAGGGTTAACATGAATAAAAAACCAAGCTATTAGCCTGTAAGTCTCTTAGATCAATAACTAGATTTGAAAAACAAATTTGGCTTAGGTAACTTGTTGTTTTTCAAATGTTGTAATTATAAAGGTCATGAATACAAAAATACTTTGCTTTTGGTCTCATGTTAATATTGCTCAAAGCTTGTCGTTTACATAAAAAAAGCAACTAGATGACTTCACAATTTCTTTATCTTTTTAATTATGACAGTTAAGCTTAAACATACAAATATTGCAACATATCACGCCAAGTTTGAGTAAATATTTGTATGTACGACATACTCAATATACTGTAAGTAGTAACTTGGAACAAACAGTGTTTGAAGTTTTTTGAAACTTTGTGGATCAGTACACGCAATGATATGTGTCTATAAGAATCTATGTCTATAATAACATATGTCTATAATAACATATGTTTATAATAACATGTGTTTATAATAATATGTTAATAACAACATGTGTTTATAACAATATGTTTATAATAATAAAGTGTTTATAATAATACATGTATATGTTTATAATAATATGTGTTTATAATAATATGTGTTTATAATAATATGTGTTTATAATAATGTTCGCCTAAACAAACAACTGTTTTAATGTAAGAAGCCAGTGTATATTTTTATACAAATTGTCTCACAACTTGTTGAGCACAGCTGAACTAAAGCCTGCTTCCCGAGTAATACGCGAATGCGATTGCTCCTATTTTTTCAAAACTAAAGTTAAGTTTCCAAATATTTCTTAAATATTTAGGAAATCATACTTAGTTAAGTTTTCATACAGCGGTGGCAGTTATTCTGAAGTTCACGAATGCTGTTCTTGATTTGTATAAAAACTGTAGCAAATGCTGAAGTATTTTGTTCTGATTAAAAACAAATTCCAATAGTGTGGAACACAGGTTCTCTACACTTCAAAACTAGTTCGATGGATTCCAAGAATCTATTACCCTACAGCCCCTACTAGTATTCCGGAATCTATTACCCTACAGCACCTACCAGTATTCGAGCATCTATTCCCCTACAGCACCTACTAGTATTCCAGGATCTATTCCTCTACAGCACCTACTAGTATTCCAGCATCTATTCCCCTACAGCACCTACTAGTATTCCAGAATCTATTCCCCTACAGCACCTACTAGTATTCCAGTATCTATTATCCTACAGCACCTATTAGTATTCCAGCATCTATTCCCCTGCAGCACCTACTAGTATTCCAGCATCTATTCCCCTACAACACCTACTAGCATTCCAGCATCTATTATCCTACAGCACCTACTAGTATTCCAGTATCTATTATCCTACAGCACCTACTAGTATTCCAGCATCTATTCCCCTACAGCACCTACTAGTATTCCAGCATCTATTCCCCTACAGCACCTACTAGTATTCCAGCATCTATTATCCTACAGCACCTACTAGTATTCCAGATTCTATTCCTCTTCAGCGCCTACTAGTATTCCAGCATCTATTCCCCTACAGCACCTTACTAGTATTCCAGCATCTATTACCCTACAGCACCTACTAGTATTCCAGCATCTATTCCCCTACAGCACCTACTAGAATTCCAGCATCTATTACCCTACAGCACCTACTAGTATTCCAGTATCTATTCCCCTACAGCCCCTACTAGTATTCCAGCATCTATTCCTCTACAGCACCTACTAGTATTCCAGATTCTATTCCTCTTCAGCACCTACTAGTATTCCAGCATCTATTCCCCTACAGCACCTTACTAGTATTCCAGCATCTATTACCCTACCACACCTACTAGTATTCCAGCATCTATTCCTCTACAGCACCTACTAGTATTCCAGATTCTATTCCTCTTCAGCACCTACTAGTATTCCAGCATCTATTCCCCTACAGCACCTTACTAGTATTCCAGCATCTATTACCCTACCACACCTACTAGTATTCCAGCATCTATTCCTCTACAGCACCTACTAGTATTCCAGATTCTATTCCTCTTCAGCACCTACTAGTATTCCAGCATCTATTCCCCTACAGCACCTTACTAGTATTCCAGCATCTATTACCCTACCACACCTACTAGTATTCCAGCATCTATTCCTCTACAGCACCTACTAGTATTCCAGATTCTATTCCTCTTCAGCACCTACTAGTATTCCAGCATCTATTCCTCTACAGCACCTTACTAGTATTCCAGCATCTATTACCCTACCACACCTACTAGTATTCCAGCATCTATTCCCCTACAGCACCTACTAGTATTCCAGCATCTATTCCCCTACAGCACCTTACTAGTATTCCAGCATCTATTACCCTACCACACCTACTAGTATTCCAGCATCTATTCCCCTACAGCACCTACTAGTATTCCAGCATCTATTCCCCTACAGCACCTTACTAGTATTCCAGCATCTATTACCCTACCACACCTACTAGTATTCCAGCATCTATTCCCCTACAGCACCTACTAGTATTCCAGCATCTATTCCCCTACAGCACCTTACTAGTATTCCAGCATCTATTCCCCTACAGCACCTACTAGTATTCCAGCATCTATTCCCCTACAGCACCTACTAGTATTCCATTTCTACGAGAATACGGTCTGCTAAATTTGAACTGCTATGAAGAACATTTTCTAGAAGTTAGAAAATTGCTGCCTCATGAAATCTTTTACCACTTTTTAATGGAACTCGTTTATTAGCTAGGTTTACACATAACTTCACTAAGTGTGTTTATATAAGGTTTATTAGCTAGGTTTACACATAACTTCACTAAGTGTGTTTATATAAGGTTTATTAGCTAGGTTTACACATAACTTCACTAAGTGTGTTTATATAAGGTTTATTAGCTAGGTTTACACATAACTTCACTAAGTGTGTTTATATAAGGTTTATTAGCTAGGTTTACACATAACTTCACTAAGTGTGTTTATATAAGGTTTATTAGCTAGGTTTACACATAACTTCACTAAGTGTGTTTATATAAGGTTTATTAGCTAGGTTTACACATAACTTCACTAAGTGTGTTTATATAAGGTTTATTAGCTAGGTTTACACATAACTTCACTAAGTGTGTTTATATAAGGTTTATTAGCTAGGTTTACACATAACTTCACTAAGTGTGTTTATATAAGGTTTATTAGCTAGGTTTACACATAACTTCACTAAGTGTGTTTATATAAGGTTTATTAGCTAGGTTTACACATAACTTCACTAAGTGTGTTTATATAAGGTTTATTAGCTAGGTTTACACATAACTTCACTAAGTGTGTTTATATAAGGTTTATTAGCTAGGTTTACACATAACTTCATTAAGTGTGTTTATATAAGGTTTATTAGCTAGCTTTACACATAACTTCATTAAGTGTGTTTATATAAGGTTTATTAGCTAGCTTTACACATAACTTCATTAAGTGTGTTTATATAAGGTTTATTAGCTAGGTTTACACATAACTTCATTAAGTGTGTTTATATAAGGTTTATTAGCTAGGTTTACACATAACTTCATTAAGTGTGTTTATATAAGGTTTATTAGCTAGGTTTACACATAACTTCACTAAGTGTGTTTATATAAGGTTTATTAGCTAGGTTTACACATAACTTCACTAAGTGTGTTTATATAAGGTTTATTAGCTAGGTTTACACATAACTTCACTAAGTGTGTTTATATAAGGTTTATTAGCTAGGTTTACACATAACTTCATTAAGTGTGTTTATATAAGGTTTATTAGCTAGGTTTACACATAACTTCATTAAGTGTGTTTATATAAGGTTTATTAGCTAGGTTTACACATAACTTCATTAAGTGTGTTTATATAAGGTGATTCAGTGTCTGATAATGCAGTTTCAAATGGCCTATAATAGAAATTATCTATGTAAATAATAAATTTAAACCTCACACCCTAATGATGTAATTTGTTGCAGCCACTATTCCAAAGTTGCAATTTCGAGTTTCAATTGCTCTTCTGCAATGAGTGTAATGATAGGTTTCGTAGGGAATTGCCTGTGTATCTGTATTGTGGCAAGTGTAAGAGCATATCAAGAATACAGGGACCGAGGCTGGCTGGCCAGTGGGGGACAAACAACCAACAGCAAAGGGAACTAACAGTGAGGCGTGATCAGAATCTGAAGTAAGTTTGTGCTTTTAGTGAGCAGCAGTTTTGAATGCAACAGCGATGTTTGAGCAGCAGATGATGAATTTGGGGCAGTGAATTTTCTTTAGGCTATTGGTCCAGCTCATTGACAGCTCAAGGGCAGCCATAGTTAAACCATATAAAATGACATCTCTATAACTTTGCCATGCTCTTTTGTATTACTTGTAGTGCTAAACTAAGACTGTTTTTACAGAATTCATTGCACTGTAAAACAAGAATAATAATGTTATTCTTATTTACTAGCTAAAGAAGGACAGTTCAGTTATATGAACGCTTATATCTTCATGTGCATTTTACTATAATACAACTGTATTGGCAAATAAAAATGATGTTCTTTTATAAAATGTTTGCCATCTTTAAGCTATATTTATAAGGTTAAAAATAATAAATAAGCTGTCAAAGAATGATATTTTTTTTAATTTAGTAATCTTGATAGACCTAGAACTGCAGATTACAATATTAAAATTGATAAACCAGACTCACCGATGTTGGAGACCGTGCTATTTGACTGATCAGAACTTTTCGTTTCAGATGTGTCTATCATAGACGCATCCACACCAGATGTGTTTTTCATAGATGCATCCACACCAGATGTGTCTTTCACAGATACATCCATACCAGATGTGTCTTTCACAGATGCATCCATACCAGATGTGTTTTTCACAGATGCAGCCATACCAGATGTGTCTTTCATAGATGCATCCACACTGATCTCGGTCCCAGAGTTACTCATACTGGTTTCTATTAAACGGTTATTCTCCAAGGTACCAGCCACAGAGTTGTACCCGATGGACTCGCCTGTAGAAGCACTTGATGAATGATTTGACTTCGGTTTGCTCTTTTTTTTGCTCTTGGATTTGCGTCGCGATTTGCTTGGCTTGTCCATTTTTTTCTGCTAACACAATAACCGGGTATCTCAGAGTGAGCAACCAAGCTCTACAGCAATAACCTTAACAATATCTTGTTTGTATCAATAATTTGATTGCCCTTGCAATCTTTTGCTAATCTTACAACTTTGTAATATTCCCACGGCCAAACACGAGCGAAGTAAGTGTTTGGGAGCTTTATGATAAATGCATATGTGCAAACAACTCCTGCAAATTACCCGTCAACAGCCATAACCAAACCCGTGTACCGAGATCCCATCAAAAAATTTAACCATTTTTGTGTAGAGTCTTTTAATCGTAATAATGATACACAACACATATAAACCTATTTAAATATGTTACCAAGTCTTTGAAAAGTTGGGACAATATCCTAAAACTAAACCATCTGATCGGATAATACATAACTAGACAGATTAATTTGGCCTAAAATCGTCATTAAAACCTGACAAGCCTTTTAAAATCAAAATTAAGACCGGCAAACAAAACGCAAATAAAACCGTGCGACAGATAGTAGAACTATTAAGTCGTGCGCATTTCACGAGAAAAACGTGCACATTTCACCAGTCTATGGCATTGCCCAATTGCCGAAGGTTTCTGTAATTAACGTAGAAGTACTGAAAGGTAATCATTTCTTTTTGCGGATTTTAATATTCGATTTAATTATTCGATCTTATAAGATTATTATAAGATTTAATTATAAGAATAATCATTCGAATTTACAAGATTGAAGTATATAGTGACCGATGGTGTGCAATATGTTACTGTTATTATTTTTTCAAAGATTTTGTTGATGATATTACAGTTGTGCCCAATATCGTGGTACTGCCAAGCCATTTTTAATATCTGCAAAATTAAGTAATAGGCCCACATTTTCTTATAGATATACAGCTATTTCTATGACAGCCAACTAAAATCTGTTTAGATTTTTAAATTCAACCTAATTTTTTGGATATAAACTCAGAAATCTAAATAAATATCACAACTTCTTGATATTGGTTGCTATGACGTTTTGAAATGTAAACAAAACTGTTTACATTTTATTGGTTTTCGTTCCTCAAACTCTAACACCAGTTTTCTCAGAACTATGTTTTCGCACTAACGGTAATCATGTATTCAGTTTATTGACCATAAAATCTGCTGTAATTAAACTGGATTCAAATTTTTTTTCGCAAAATAACTGAGAATTTTCTTCTTCTGCTAGTGTAGATAACTCTAAATCTCACACACCCAACTTAACCATGGTTTCTGTGATCATGACCCATTTCTTCATTTTGCTCCAGTTTGCAAAAAACTTCCAGACACATGTGAATACTAATTTTTGCTTTTTATTACATATCGCTGTCAAAACCATTCTACATTCAACACGACCAACTTTCAAACTGGGCATATTACACAGCAGCATGCCATTTTACTTCTAATATTGCACTTCCCCTATTGCACTTCTCCTATTGCAGGGGAGAGATATAAACATAATCTTTTTCTTTCATTATTGCTGTTTGTTGTACATAATAATACCCAGTACATTACAGCTACCATTGCAGCTATCATTGCAGTTCTCCTATTGCACTGCAGTACCATTTGACTGCTAATATTGCATTTCTCAACCAGCAGTAGTACCCTTTCTTTTTTCCAATATCACTTTGGTCGTGGGCCGTATGACAGGAGAATTTCTAGTTAGAAAATGCTCTACAAACTGCTACAAACATATACTAACTAAAATGGTTCAAAATAAAAGTGCTTAGCACCCTTACAGTTTTACACTGCGCTTGTATAGCCCGTACTCCGCACATTGATTGCGGAGTACGGGCTCTTGGTCTTTCCATTTCCATAAAATATGCCAGTTAAATCTATGAAACATGGCTTTAAAATCACTGTCATCAATAGTCAAGCTAGTCCATACTTTCTCTTTACTTGCTGTTCCAACCAAAGCTACAGTATCTGGCCTAAACTGTGCAGTGTTACCAAAATGAATAAAAACTTTCCCTAAATTAGATATTCCATCTATGACTAAAATTAGTCTGCACCTACGCACAAGCTCTAGTCTGACTAAACAACGCGATTGTACACTAGAAGATCCGACCCTATGTTTACTGTTACCTTACCACTGCACTAGGTAGTATTACCATTCATCGTTCTCACTGTTTAAACACGTCCTGTAGACATCAGACCTAGTCTGTTCACAACTTCTCTAGATTTTATAGACTTCTCTCAATTAGAGTCTTTAAGGTCATATCTTCAATTGTTGCTGTGACAAATGAAAGCGTCCGCTTAACTGAGTAAGATTGGGGTGAGCACCCGACGCAAACGCTCACCAGCTCTTATTTTTCAACTGCTTAGCCATACAATGGCAACAGATACGGCCTACCATATTACAATTGTAACAGCGATCTGTTTGCTAATGTCATTTTGTTTCTTCCAATAGGGCATTCTCAGGGAACATGGCCAAGCCTAAAGCAAATGTAACATTTAGTAGATTTGTGAAGCTTTTGCCTGACTCCACTGTTGCATACGTAGGAGGATTACTCTAATTTAGTCGATAGAACTGACATTGTTCTTGTGACTATCTCATCAAGCCCCATATCTTCTACAGCTGCTGTTGCCTTTAGTTGATTTGCTACTTCTGTTGGTAATCCCAATATTGATGGGAACTTTAGCAATGGCTCAGGATTAGTTTGACTAACCGCATCAGTGTGTCGAGGTAAGTCTGACAAATATATATCAACTGTTTTTTCATCCTGACACGCTGACAAAGCTGTTTGAATGCATCATAACAGTTAACACTGAGCGCTGCCAGTAACTCTTTTTTTAACTTTGCAGTCATATTTTGGTGATTGTGGCAACTGTTCATACAAAAAGAACGCTGGGCCATTTAAAAATAATGGCACAAATGATGTCAAATCCTGGACCTTTTGAAACTTAGCTACTAACTCTAACTTGTTAGCCCATATGCTGAAATCTCATATGCCCAATATCTAGTAAATTTTTCTGAAGTATACAAGCACCAACAAAAGCAATATTGCACAACTGCAGCATCCGCCCCACTAAAACAGCGTTCTTCCAATGACGTACCCAAAGACAGTGCTCCTTTCATGACCAACCTCACTAACCTAAAGACACAACCCCGAACACTTATACATCTGCCCTCAGGCTAACCAGATGCCTATAAAAAGAACAATTATAGTAGCCTATTTTCTTTCGACGTTGAAGCCTTTTAAGCGTACAAGACTGATAGATACAAGGCAGACACAGCTGTTCGGGGAAAGGGTATATTTTATAATACTTAGCTTTTGCTACTTCTTGTTATCTTTGCTTTATTCTAGAATTTTGCTACCTATGTATTAGGTTTTTATTCATGAGAATAAAGGATATTTTTATTGCTACATTGACATCTGAAAAATAGAATCGTTGGACTTGCACTAATGATCTGGGTAAAGTTCTATAAATTGAACTCTCAACTCTTGACAGCCATAACAAAACAAGGCAGCTTGCCTTTGAGAGTTCAATCATAAAAACATAGTCTGAATAAAGTGAGAATGTATTAGTTACTGATCAATGATGTTAATACGGTGTTCAAATGAGTAAACTTCTTAAATACTACACATGACATGATTTCAGACAAGAGTAAGACCACAACAATAAGACAAAAGCCACAATTATAATATGACGTATATACTCAATTATAGATACACATAACTAAAGCAACTTTAAAATTCACCAATATCATGAAGCAGCAATTTTATTGTCCTGCACACAACCGAAAGATAAATACGTGCATAATTTTCTCGGTTTGATCGCGCGGACTATATTTAAAATGCTTGAGCGAACAAAAATATTTCATGCTATGGGTTTGTAATTTATGCAGATTATACTTTACATGTGTTTTAGTTTTATTTTAAATAAAAACGTTATGTAACTACCAAATAAGAGTGCTGTTTAAGAGAAAACAATATCTACCTGAAATGCCTCAGTCAAATATTTTTCTCATTGGTTTGTTTACGGTCGTCAATGACTAGTCGGCGGTCAAGGACATTTCTCGTGATCCGAAGTCGCTACGAGTTACATGGCCCGCTCGGTGTTCTCGTTTTTCTGTCGGCGTAAAAGTAAGCACCAAACGGAGCTTATCTGTATACATCCGGAAACAAAATAGCTGTCTTGAAGTTTTAAAGAGCTCAAGTCGATTGCGCTGAAGTCTAAGTTTCACCCGTTAATTATTTTGATAGCTTCAAGATCAGGTGCGTAACAGCAAGTTATTTTATATGTGTGATGTTCAGCTGCTGAGTGTAAGCAGATAAAACACTTGCTGTCTTTTCCATACGGATTTTCGAAGAGTTCGGTACATAATTTTTGATATAATTATATATAAATTATTCAAGGCTTGATTTTATTTGTTTGACTGCATAGTTTGTTGGTACTAAGCAACGTTTAAACAGTGATTTGTGTACAGAATGTGCAATCTTTAAAATGTTTAAATTAATTTATAGTTATACGGTATTAAAGTAATACTCGCTAATGATGCCACACCCGACCGTCAAGATTATACGGGAGCTACCCTAAGTCTGACTAAGCTGGACCGAAGACTGGCCCTGACGAATTTGGGACCGAACACAGGCCCGTAGAATCAGACCGAATACTGGCCTCGTAGGATCAGACCGAATACTGGCCTCGTAGGATCAGACCGAATACTGGCCTCGTAGGATCAGACCGAATACTGGCCTCGTAGGATCAGACCGAATACTGGCCTCGTAGGATCAGACCGAATACTGGCCTCGTAGGATCAGACCGAATACTGGCCTCGTAGGATCAGACCGAATACTGGCCTCGTAGGATCAGACCGAATACTGGCCTCGTAGGATCAGACCGAATACTGGCCTTGTAGGATCAGACCGAATACTGGCCTCGTAGGATCAGACCGAATACTGGCCTCGTAGGATCAGACCGAATACTGGCCTCGTAGGATCAGACCGAATACTGGCCTCGTAGGATCAGACCGAATACTGGCCTCGTAGGATCAGACCGAATACTGGCCTCGTAGGATCCGACCGAATACTGGCCTCGTAGGATCAGACCGAATACTGGCCTCGTAGGATCAGACCGAACGCTGGCCTCGTAACCTGGTTGCCGGTATACCCCAACACTGTAACTCCTGAACAAAACTCTTGGAAGTTAGAGTTACTCGGCTTCAGGCATGAAATTATCCAACTATCATTAAATGTCTAGTTCCTATTAGTTGGCAGAACACTTGTCTGGCTGAGGTGGTGCACTAGCGTGGATGCAGCTGTGGTTCACTGTCTAATACCACATGCCTACGCACAGCGTTACAGACTCGCCAAATCTGTCTGTCGTCCCTCGAAGCCTTGTGTGGCTGCAGCTATGAAACGCAGTCTTAAGCCACGGCTTATGAGGAGAAGACAAAACAAATAAAGCTAGTGCTCCCTACTAGATAGTCTGCTATGAATCAATTCAATTAACAACACTTTGAGAAAGCGTCAAAGTTTATTCACAAATATCAGCACAAAGCACAACACGAGCAGAACACTCTAACAACACGATTGCATGTTCTTATATACACACAAAAATGGCAAAAACTAAGATAATTGGTTAAAATAATATAGGTCAATTTTACTGACTGTAATTGGTTACACGCATGGATAAGACAGCAAACGATAAGATCCAGTCAAATCCTACCACAAAAGTTAGCGCAAACAAACAAAACGAGTGTCTATTACCTCCGCTTTACAAGTCCTCTCTCCGATACGCCCGCTTATTACCCATAAATACCGTAAGCTAGTTCTAACATGCTAATTCTAATGTTCCTCCAAAGCGAGTAGTCTTCGCGATCTGACCTGACCCTCGTGATCGACTCGGACTATAGCCTATAGTTCCGAGCTGATTTTTTTTTCCCAAAGGGCCCTTTTCAGGGCCACCACCTTGTACACGAGTGTTGTTCATCTGGCTATGAGCGTTTACTTCACTACCCCCAACAAGAACTGAATTCTGTCCCAGAATAGCTACTTCTTTGTCAACCGGAAACATCTCCTGAGCCTTACACAGGTCCAAGTGGAACTCATCTAGGTATCTGGGTCGACGAGACTTCCTCTTTCCTCGGGGTGACTTCCACACCTGCTGTCTCTGAACGGCACTTGCGACCTGGCGGCCTATGTCATGGCTTTCTTGGGTGTCTTCATTTGTATCTGATTGAGCTGGAGTTTCCTCCATTTGCGATTGTTCCCCTCCCTGCCATAGCCGGATACGTCCTTCGTGTTGAACGGATAGCTTGCCATTTCGGCTCATCTCGTAACTCTGATATGGAAGCACTGCCGTAATGTGGTATGGACCAATGTATTTGGGCTGAAGTTTTTGGCCCCTCCCAGTAGGTTTATAGAAGGATTTCAACCACACCTTATCCCCAACCATATATTTTGATGGCTCTTCACTATCTGAGACTCGAGGCATTAGCTGTTCCCTTCGAAGTTTTTCTCCAGCTATTTGTAAACGCTCCTGGAGTTGCTGGGCATAATCTTCTTGCAGCACGGATTCCTCCCGTCCTTCATGGAGTAGATCAGGTGGTAGTCGCGTTTCTCTTCCGAGCATCAAATAATTCGGTGTTTCTTCTGTCATCCGGTGGGGCGTGGCACGTAGGGTTCTCATAATTTGTGGCAAAAGCTCATCCCATTCTCGATGCTCTGAATCACGCAATAGGGCACGCAGGGAATTCCCTACCGTTCGGTTTAATCTTTCTACCACCGAGTTCCCTTGTGGGTGATAAGGTGCCGTCTTGGTCTTCTTACAGTTCCAGAGCTTGCAGCATTCCGCTAGCAGCTGGGACTGAAATTGCGCCCCCTGGTCGCTGTGCAATGTTTCAGGAATGCCGAAATATGAGAACACCCGTTCATCCAGTATTTTAGCCACGGTGGAAGCTTTGCCATCTTTAATCGGAATGGCATCATACCATCTGGTAAAATGGTCTGCCAGCACTAATATTTGCGTATTTCCCGCTTCTGTCTCAGGGAGCGGTCCGCACAAATCTACAGCAACCACTTGCCAAGGCCGGCCTGCCGTTAGATGATTCTTGGGGTGGAAGTGGCGATGGCGAGCTACCTTGGCTTGTTGACACGCTGTACATGACGCCACGAATCTTCGGATGTCTCCAGTCATACCAGGCCAATACCATTTTCGGCGAATAGCTAGTAGGGTTTTGTTGACTCCCAGGTGTGCCTGGTTATGATTTTCAGTCATGATTGGCAACCGCCGTTCCTGAGGGCACACAGTTTGGTAACTTCTATGGCGCCCATCTGGCAATTGGATCCGGAGAGCCCCGTTTGGGCCTATCTCCAAAAATTCTTTTCTTGACCACAATTTGAGAGTTTCTGCCGATGCATGCTTTTCATCAATAGCACCTGCTGATTTCACGGCCTGTAGGACTGGTCCAATGTGTGGGTCAGCCAATTGTTCGGAGGTCATTTTTGACTCTTGAATCTCTGGGGTGTCTAAGGCACTCAACTTAATCTCCCCTGTCAACCTAGCACATTGCTTGCAGTCCTGACACTCTTGGCGACTCAATCCATCAGCGTTGTTGTGCTTGCGACCGGAACGATGAGCCAAGGAAAAGTCGAATTCTGACAGTGTTTCCATCCAACGTGCAAGTTGACCAGTTGGAACAGAGGTTCGTAAAAGCCAGAGAAGTGAGGCATGGTCCGTCCGTATCTCAAACTTCCTGCCGTATAGTTGTGGCCGGAAATGGTTTACTGCCTTGACTATGGCCAGAAGCTCCTTGCGGGTGACACAATAGTTCATTTCTTCCGGGGAAAACATTTTGGAGTAGTAGGCGACAACCTTCTCACCTTCCTTTTGCTTTTGGGAGAGAACAGCTCCAGTTCCCACCTGACTGGCATCTGTGTCCAAAATGAAGGGTAAAGTGTAATCTGGGTAAGCTAAAATAGGAGCTGATGTCAGCTTCTCTTTGAGTATATCAAATGCTCTTTGACAATTTTCATCCCAACAGAACTTTGCCTCCCGTTTACAAAGTTGACTGAGTGGCCTTTGGAGTTCGGAGAACCCGGCAATAAACCGACGATAGTACCCGCAAGTTCCCAGAAAAGCCCGCACATCAGTCTTGTGCTGCGGTACTGGCCAATTTCTAACAGCTGCAACCTTCTCTTGGTCTGTTGCCACCCCATCTGCACTGACAACATGTCCCAGGTAGTTTACTTGTTTTGCAAAAAGCGTACATTTGCTCGGCTTCAATTTCAGCCCCGCAGCCTTCAGTCGGGTGAATACTTCTTCCAACCTACTGAGATGGCTGTCCAAATCTTTGGAAAACACGATTATATCATCTAGATATATAAGCAGAGTTCGCCAGTGTAGCCCTCGCAATACTCGTTCCATTAGTCTTTCAAATGTCGATGGAGCTGAGGTTAGACCAAAGGGGAGGACTTGCCATTCCCACAAACCAGAACGTGTGGCGAAGGCTGCCTTCTCTCGAGCTCCCTTAGCTAGCCCCACCTGCCAATATCCGGATGTCAAGTCCAAGGTGCTAAACAAGCGGCTCCCGCCAAGAGCATCCAGACTGTCGTCTATGCGCGGGAGGGGGTAAGCATCTTTTTGTGTGACCTCATTTAGCTTACGATAGTCGACACAAAAACGCCAACTGCCATCTCTTTTTTTTACCAGCACCACTGGAGAGCTCCATGCACCATGACCTTCCTTGACCAGGCCATGTGCTTTTAGTTCTTCAACTTGCTTTTCAATCTCTTCCTCTTGCACAGGCCCATGTCTATACGGTCTTTGTTTGATAGGCCTAGCTCCAGTGTTGAGATTTATGTCATGTTGTACAACATCCGTTCGACCCAGATCAAATTTCTCTCTGCTAAATACTGCGTGATGTTTGCTGAGCAGATTCCTTGCTTTTACAGATCCTTCTTGATCCAGACCTTCACACCATCTGCAGACAATATCCTCCCAGTTTTTGTCTGGTATGGCTGGGGTGGCCATGTCTAGGCTTTCTATTGCTTGCACTGCTGTACAAACCGCAATCCGTTTGCCCGCAGGAATGGTCACTGGATGATCGCTATAGTTCATCACCCGTATGGGTAAGAGCTGCCCATTAGGGCGGTGCAACGAGCTAGCCACTACCACTCCTGGGGCAGCTTGAGTGGTTTCAATACACCCAGCCCCATGTACCCAGACACGATTTAGTCGGGCCTGTATGACCAATTCTGTTTGCGGAGGAATCCTGCTTGTGTGTCTGGCTTGCACATCGACCTGTAAGGGTTCTCCCTCTTTTGAGCAACAGCTGACTTTGATACCATCGCATTGGAACTGGCAAGTTTTAAAGTCGATTGAGCTGTCATGCTCCTGGAAAAAGTTGAGCCCCAATAAGGCGTGGTTGTTGATGTCCGCCACCCAGAATGGTGCACTTACTTGTAGACGACCCAGCTTAAAGGTTAGTGTTGTGACCCCATCTAACCGGATCTCCTCCCCATTAGCGAGCACCCCGCGACCTCGGGTGGGCGATACCGGTGTGTAACAACTTCGTGGCAAGGTCTCAAGCACCGCGGTTGGAATGACGGATTGTGTACAACCACTGTCGAGTAGCATGGGCATAGTTTTGTTCTCAAACCTGGTAGGAACAAATAGAGCAGATGTGTGCCCTCCAATGTTAAATACAATGGTTTGCCGGATAGGGTCCTGTTCAGCAGGGCTCAGGCTTGACCCTGCTGAACATTGCCATTTTCCGCTTGCAGCTTTGGGGCTGGTCTAGGCATGGTCGGACAACTCCTGGCCATATGCCCAGTCTTTTGGCAACGGTAGCATGTAATTGGTGTACGCCTGGGCTGTATCTGTGTTAAGGCAGCGCTCAGCTGCTTTTGCATTTGCGCCTGCGAAGCTACCATTTGCTCAATTAAGGCGGCCTGAGCTGCAACTTCCTTCCGCAGGCAACTCACTTCATCTGTCTCGACCTGGTTTATGCGATTGGGTCCTCCAAAGTTTAGCTCCCCAAACGACTGTACAAGCTCAACCACCTCTTCATAACTGTCAGGAGTACGATGGCGCAGCTCCCATGAAAGCGGCTGACATCCCGATGGCAATGCATTGGTAAGTTCCTTAATGGCTCTTTTCTCTTGCTGTGTATCATCCAGCTCCGGAAAAGCTTTTTCTACCAATTTGCGCACATAAGCAGCAAATTCATGAACATTGTCATTCGCCTTCCACTTCAATGATTTCAATAGCTTCACTGCGCTATCTTCACTCAAACGGTAGCGGGAGGTTAACTGAGTACACATCCCCTCGAAGGATGTTGCTGTTAGTCCCTTTTTAGCAGGCCCCGATATCGCCATCTGAAATCTAATAGCAGCTTCTGGCTCCTCCCACTGCATTAACTGTGCAACTCGCGTGAACTGGTGTATAAATGTATCGACATCAGAGGTCCCATCAAACGTAGGTGTAGGTAGATTTGCCCTTTTTGATGCCTTCATTAGGTGTACAGTTTCTTCCGCCATATGATTCACATCAGCTGCTATGGCTCCCATCTGTCTTGTAATCGAGCTATTTCCAATAGCTGCCCTGGTTCGCGATGATATTGGTGAGGCTTGGGGTGTCGACATCCTCCTGTTTTATGTGGGTTCTCTGATCTTTCTTCAGCAAGATCCCACCGCTGCCACCAATAAAGTAATACTCGCTAATGATGCCACACCCGACCGTCAAGATTATACGGGAGCTACCCTAAGTCTGACTAAGCTGGACCGAAGACTGGCCCTGACGAATTTGGGACCGAACACAGGCCCGTAGAATCAGACCGAATACTGGCCTCGTAGGATCAGACCGAATACTGGCCTCGTAGGATCAGACCGAATACTGGCCTCGTAGGATCAGACCGAATACTGGCCTCGTAGGATCAGACCGAATACTGGCCTCGTAGGATCAGACCGAATACTGGCCTCGTAGGATCAGACCGAATACTGGCCTCGTAGGATCAGACCGAATACTGGCCTCGTAGGATCAGACCGAATACTGGCCTCGTAGGATCAGACCGAATACTGGCCTTGTAGGATCAGACCGAATACTGGCCTCGTAGGATCAGACCGAATACTGGCCTCGTAGGATCAGACCGAATACTGGCCTCGTAGGATCAGACCGAATACTGGCCTCGTAGGATCAGACCGAATACTGGCCTCGTAGGATCAGACCGAATACTGGCCTCGTAGGGTCCGACCGAATACTGGCCTCGTAGGATCAGACCGAATACTGGCCTCGTAGGATCAGACCGAACGCTGGCCTCGTAACCTGGTTGCCGGTATACCCCAACACTGTAACTCCTGAACAAAACTCTTGGAAGTTAGAGTTACTCGGCTTCAGGCATGAAATTATCCAACTATCATTAAATGTCTAGTTCCTATTAGTTGGCAGAACACTTGTCTGGCTGAGGTGGTGCACTAGCGTGGATGCAGCTGTGGTTCACTGTCTAATACCACATGCCTACGCACAGCGTTACAGACTCGCCAAATCTGTCTGTCGTCCCTCGAAGCCTTGTGTGGCTGCAGCTATGAAACGCAGTCTTAAGCCACGGCTTATGAGGAGAAGACAAAACAAATAAAGCTAGTGCTCCCTACTAGATAGTCTGCTATGAATCAATTCAATTAACAACACTTTGAGAAAGCGTCAAAGTTTATTCACAAATATCAGCACAAAGCACAACACGAGCAGAACACTCTAACAACACGATTGCATGTTCTTATATACACACAAAAATGGCAAAAACTAAGATAATTGGTTAAAATAATATAGGTCAATTTTACTGACTGTAATTGGTTACACGCATGGATAAGACAGCAAACGATAAGATCCAGTCAAATCCTACCACAAAAGTTAGCGCAAACAAACAAAACGAGTGTCTATTACCTCCGCTTTACAAGTCCTCTCTCCGATACGCCCGCTTATTACCCATAAATACCGTAAGCTAGTTCTAACATGCTAATTCTAATGCTCCTCCAAAGCGAGTAGTCTTCGCGATCTGACCTGACCCTCGTGATCGACTCGGACTATAGCCTATAGTTCCGAGCTGATTTTTTTTTCCCAAAGGGCCCTTTTCAGGGCCACCACCTTGTACACGAGTGTTGTTCATCTGGCTATGAGCGTTTACTTCAGTATTTATACTTGCGATATTTTTGTAGACCTACGCATATGCGCGGTTTTATTTATTTATTTGTGATCAATGAACACAAATATTTAAGTTTTGCTTGTATTACGCAGCTAAATCGGTCATCATAAACTGTGTTTCTTCTTAAGGGCCAACTTAGTCCTCAAATATGCTAGTAAGTCAAACTTAAGCTACTCGTTTTTGGGCTACAAAAGTGTGAGAGCGTTTTATGTCAACTGCCTTTGAAGCAGACTATTCATTTACAGTTGTAGCTCATTAATTTATGTTGTTTTTACAAAAGCTTTGCTTTTTAAATCGTACATTCCCTAGCCAATTCAATAATATATGAGCCTCTCGTTAGGTTTTATTGTAATTCTCTAGAATTGGATAGTAGTCTCATCTGTATTGATAAGTATTCTGTTTTATTATAAATGAGTTAATAAAATCTAATCTTGATCACCTCAAAATGCAAACATTTTGATTGATTATGTAAATTATGAACAAGAAGGCCTATCTGTCTCAACATACAAAGTAACATACGACATCTGGTATTTGCAGTTTTGAAGGACATTATGGTATTGTTAACGAGTACATGTCATTGTAGTTGTCCTTGAAATATAACCAAAATATATCTTATCTCTACTTCGCCCAAGCAATATTAAAAGTGCTTCATGTCTTCCTTTTTCAGTAGGCTATATATCCAAGAAGATTGGTGTGACAAGTAGTAGTGGTGGACAGAAAGGCGATGCTTTTTTAGCTTTAAAATGACAGGTAATAGTCAAGCATGTGCAAGCCTCTGTGAATTAAATCTTTAAAAAGTCCATGAGGCTGTCATGTAGTTATTGTAAAAAAGAAAGAAGTGATGCAAGAAATAGACAGCCTAAAATGAGTGACAACCGAAAGATTGGCTGTGATAATAAAAGATAAAATTTAAAACAATATCACATACCTATTAATATAAAATATAGATAATAAAGTTATGTTAATTTAAAGCTTATGTAGTCTAACATGGTTTACTCTTTATTGCCGCCGCAAACCGTATCTGTGTACCGCTATCTTCTGTGTTGCCAATGCAAAACCTCAATTTGACTGTCTCTAACATTCAGTTAGAGACAGTTACTGTTCTCAAATTATCAAAATTTCTATAAATGATTTAGTGTTTTACGTATAAGTTTTTGCGTTTTTAAATATTGCATATCATATATATATGTAATTACCTAAATTATTTAATGGGAAGTTTTTCAGCTATGAAACACATCAAATGAAATATAATCTAGTTTTATAACAATATTTACCGTAATCATGCAAGTATAGTCCGTACTCAAGTACAATACTCCACCAATTTTAATTAAAAAACTGTTATTTTCTTCGTGCCAAAGTATAGCGCTCCTAAGTTTTAGATTTTGTGGTGCATTGGGCGAATTATGCCACTATCTGCAAATGGATCATGGATGCCTGGGCTAAGGTATAATTTAGTCTCTACTGTCATTTGAGCTTTTACTAAACACGCTGATGAGAGTGGGGAGACTGACTCTGATAATTATGGGAGAGGTCCGGGCTTATTTGGCGTCAGATTCGCGTGTTTAACTCCAACATTAAAGATGAAGCTTGAAGGATTTGTAGACAACGATTGATGGTCCGTGTGTTTGTTATACCTGCGCAACAGTTTTGTATTCTCGTGTTAAAAGGAGGATCGGGTTATGTTGCCAAAAAATGGCATGCAGCCTATATTGTATTTGTGTGTTTTAATTGAACAATGGTTTTGTATTTTATGTTAGCCTACAACTGAACATCGTTAAGAGTTCCTGGCAATTAGTTTAATAAACTTTGACTCATCTAGCACACCTTTTGTTCACTTAGTGCATCCTTTTAACCCTTTCACTGCTGTATGCGAGTTTATGCGAATTGTCCTCGCATGTTGAGGTTTGACTGTAATTTCTATTTCGTACTATTTAGATAAACTCCTGACCTGGATAAGTTACATGATTTCCTTTTGAGCATAGACTTTGTGGTAAATTAAAAATTTGCTCAGAATACTTCACTTGTGTGCACTAATTTGGACCGCAAAATTGTTCTCATATCTTCTATTTATTAAGTGAGAGGAGAGTTTCTTTACGCAAACTATAGTGAGCGTTTCCCTCTGATTGAACAACTTAGTAGGCGAAGAATGTTAACTAACTTAGCACCCTGAGAGCCTTCACCAAATGCTGTCGCCACTTCTTACGATGACAATACCTTGAAATTTTACATGTAAAACATAACTTGATATTATAGATCTCTATTTCCAAGACAGACATGCATGTTATTATCTGTTGAGTTCTGGCCCCGTATCGCATTCTTTGTGTCAGTAAGTGCCCAGTAAATGATGGCTGGTATACTCTCCTGAGGGGCATATTAACAACTGTTTGCTTGTAATTAGGCAAAATTGCTTGACTGCTAAAATGTACACAATCTGCAAGGATAATTGATTCACAAATGATTGTGGAATTGCTATGGCTATTATTCATGTGATAATACTAAGAGTGTGCTTTCCTCATTACTCCCTCTGACACTTCTTGCCAAAGAGGGAGTGATAAGATTTGCCTCTTAGTTCAAGCAGGGCTAACCAAACGATATTACCTACTAGACATTATCAACAACCACTTAGTGTTCATATTTAGCCATTATTACAGGCTATGCTCTCATTTTAAAGATTTGTATACCAATATGACGCAAGAACTTAACATGTATTTAAGACAATGACTTTTTCGAAGTTAATTTTATGCGTTGCTATTTTTCTTGGTATGTTCAGTTTGCGACGTAAAAATTGTGCAGTAAACCCAACTGACATCTCAATCATTAAATGATACCAACTCCCAAAGATGAAATGGTTAGAGTTTATTGCTATGGATAAGCTTTCATACAATGAATTGGTTACATAATCAGTATTTGACCTTGACCTCTGCTTTGTCATGGTTTACATAACATCAAAAAAATTTAAACATACTTAAACTGTTTTCAACTCTTCCTCTATAGTGGCGTGGTGCAAAAATACTACAATATACAATAATATACGTGGTACAGTATACATGTATTTTAAGGGTGGAGCGGATGCCGCCTATATTTTGCCTTCTCTTTCCGATAGAGCGAAATTAACCCTTTTGGATGCAGTAAATATACTAACTAAATATGCTAACTTACCTCCGACTTGTCAAAGATCTCTTAATAAGTATGCATTGGGAAGCCGAGAAATATTTCTACCAGTTGATATCTATTGCTTGCATTCAACCTTTTGCAAGCAATAGGTTGATTACAATATTCACTATGTTTCCATGGCGCGCATGGCATACACGGCGCGCATGACATACATCATATGATCGACTGGCATAGACGCATTTTTGCGAAATTCACTGTGGCTGTGTAGTAACTGCATAGTAATGATTCATGACAACATAACCAATGATCATTAGTATTTCTAAAGTGTTAATAGTGTTGTCTGAATAATTCTCTAAAAAATTAGCCTGTATTCCCGAAGCAAATTATAATCTTTGATCAGGAAATTCCAAGTCAAAAACGAACATTTTATTTCTGACTATAGAACATTTTAGTTGCAATATGGCTTCCGCAAACACCTCCCGTGTTAGAAACAGAAAAGCTTTTGTTGATGACAATCTAGCGGATTTAAATTTAGAGTTTGATTTAAATTTGATTCTGAGGGTGGTGAAAGTAATAGTTTTGTAAGAGTAAGGAATATTGTAGAGGATTGTTATAGCTTCGTAGCGATCATAGCTTCACATAGCTTTAGCAATGCACAAAGTATTAATACATTGAATTTTTGCATAGCTGTTTGTTAACGTGTTGGCAACATGAAATATATAACAAAAATGTTCTAGATAAGACTTGAAAATTGACAAAATTGTATTCATATCATGCAGCCAAATCGGCAATTTTCAGTAAAATGGTTTGTAGTAGGCCGAAAGCTAAATTTGTACATGGATGGCAGTGGAAGGTTTAATCCAAAGCGCCTCATATGTGGAAAATGACAGAAATTGATATATTAATTGATGCTGCACCTTATAAACTGATGCCATCTGGGAAATATGGTACATAAGCGGATTTTTCGACTCCTGCAACCTCCATCTTTGTATTATATGGATTGATAAAATACCACAAACGGGACAATAAAATTTATTACATAATTTGGTTTCTCCTTACATAGAAGTTGATTTTTTAAATTAGGATTTCTTACCTACTCAACTATAATGCTCCATCCAACCTTTGGCGTTGAAATTTGGGACGAAAAAGGGAGCATTATAATTGTGTCATTACAGTACTTTAACATGATAGTTTAAACATAAGATGCAAATATCAGAATGGGCCAACTTTGTATGTTGAGGTTTGACTGTAATTTCTATTTCGTACTATTTAGATAAACTCCTGACCTGGATAAGTTACATGATTTCCTTTTGAGCATAGACTTTGTGGTAAATTAAAAATTTGCTCAGAATACTTCACTTGTGTGCACTAATTTGGACCGCAAAATTGTTCTCATATCTTCTATTTATTAAGTGAGAGGAGAGTTTCTTTACGCAAACTATAGTGAGCGTTTCCCTCTGATTGAACAACTTAGTAGGCGAAGAATGTTAACTAACTTAGCACCCTGAGAGCCTTCACCAAATGCTGTCGCCACTTCTTACGATGACAATACCTTGAAATTTTACATGTAAAACATAACTTGATATTATAGATCTCTATTTCCAAGACAGACATGCATGTTATTATCTGTTGAGTTCTGGCCCCGTATCGCATTCTTTGTGTCAGTAAGTGCCCAGTAAATGATGGCTGGTATACTCTCCTGAGGGGCATATTAACAACTGTTTGCTTGTAATTAGGCAAAATTGCTTGACTGCTAAAATGTACACAATCTGCAAGGATAATTGATTCACAAATGATTGTGGAATTGCTATGGCTATTATTCATGTGATAATACTAAGAGTGTGCTTTCCTCATTACTCCCTCTGACACTTCTTGCCAAAGAGGGAGTGATAAGATTTGCCTCTTAGTTCAAGCAGGGCTAACCAAACGATATTACCTACTAGACATTATCAACAACCACTTAGTGTTCATATTTAGCCATTATTACAGGCTATGCTCTCATTTTAAAGATTTGTATACCAATATGACGCAAGAACTTAACATGTATTTAAGACAATGACTTTTTCGAAGTTAATTTTATGCGTTGCTATTTTTCTTGGTATGTTCAGTTTGCGACGTAAAAATTGTGCAGTAAACCCAACTGACATCTCAATCATTAAATGATACCAACTCCCAAAGATGAAATGGTTAGAGTTTATTGCTATGGATAAGCTTTCATACAATGAATTGGTTACATAATCAGTATTTGACCTTGACCTCTGCTTTGTCATGGTTTACATAACATCAAAAAAATTTAAACATACTTAAACTGTTTTCAACTCTTCCTCTATAGTGGCGTGGTGCAAAAATACTACAATATACAATAATATACGTGGTACAGTATACATGTATTTTAAGGGTGGAGCGGATGCCGCCTATATTTTGCCTTCTCTTTCCGATAGAGCGAAATTAACCCTTTTGGATGCAGTAAATATACTAACTAAATATGCTAACTTACCTCCGACTTGTCAAAGATCTCTTAATAAGTATGCATTGGGAAGCCGAGAAATATTTCTACCAGTTGATATCTATTGCTTGCATTCAACCTTTTGCAAGCAATAGGTTGATTACAATATTCACTATGTTTCCATGGCGCGCATGGCATACACGGCGCGCATGACATACATCATGTGGATGTGGAGTTGTGCTCAAGTTGCTCAAGTTGTGCGAACTGAGTGTTTCCATGGATATTCGCATGATGCGAATTGACGCCGGCGCCTTGTTGAAAACAGGTAAGAAATTGTATGCTATAAGTTAATAATTAGCGACGCAAACACGTAAAACTCAATCGAGAAAGGATGAATAAAAGTATTGAAAATGCTTAAAATTGAATAGCTGGTGCTGTATTTTAATGCGCATCATTCGCAAGTGCTGTTTCCATTGTTCGCAAACATTATGGATTCGATAACGTTTTGCGAATCGCATAACCCGCTCAGCGAGTCGCACACATTGCTTAGCTGGCGGATTTATGTTGTTTCCATGATGTGGTTAACTTCCGGATTGGCGCAAATTTGCGCGTCATAAACATAGTGATTATAGCCTCTGCCATCCTTTGCAATTTGTTGGAGCTAACAATTTTTATTTCATTCTCGACTTGAAGCACTATTTTTATTTTATAACCCTATTTAATATTGTTGCATAAAACTGATAGCACTCATTGATATGTTTGCTACAGTTTGCCGCCAAAACTGGTTTTTTATGTGCAATAGAAGAGGAGTTATGAGTGTCAATCAATCGAAAACCGAGTGTGTATAACAGCTATCGAATAATATGCTATAAATCTGCAAATTTATAAGTTATATATAATAATAATCTATCGAACGCTACAACTATATATTCAAGAACAAGTGACGTAAACAAACCATAATTGAAATACATGCAGAAACAAAAATCAACATTTTTGAAACAAAAATATTTGCATCGTTTGCTTGGCCAGTTGTGTTGAGATTTTTGCTTGCTGTGCTTCTGGCTGTTCAATACCTTTCACAATGTCTTCTGACCTAAAATCTTCCTCTGCACTGCTGAACTAGAACTGCTGAACTGAAAATATTTATGTCCAAACAATTTTTTAAATAGAGCAAAGCTTTTACATGTTGCTATTTAAAACAATTTTCATGGTAATAACGATAAACTTTAATCCGCATACACACTTCGCTCAATATTCAGCCTTAAAGTTCCATTACAATATTCCATAAACAAGCATTTCAATATTAAAGATGTGGTTGCGTCAAATTTGAGTTGATCTTAAAAGAAAGCATTTTTTTCCTCTATCAGTTGATATGTTGTTTGTTGTGTTATGCGATTTCATCGCCAAGATATTTGAAGATTAAAATCGAAAAAATCTGATCGTTGTAAAAACGCTCAGGCCAAAAAAACATACCCAGACTTGCCCAAAATGATGTCACGCGTGATATATCTGTCAATATATCTCGTATTCACATCGGCTATTTGCGATAAAAGTCTAGTCCTACGCGGCTCTATTAGCATATATTTTATTTTGTATTTGCTCATGTTGGCTAGAATAAAATTTTAAATCCCGCTACAGATACATTATTAAGAATGTTTCAAAGGCCTCAAATAACGAAAATTGAAAATTTGTCTTACTCACTGTCTCCAAATGCTGTGTAAACATTTGAGTACGAACTACCAATTCTACCGGTCTACGGTAATTCTGTCAAGCCAACTATGTAGAATAAGGTCTTTGTATCGGCACAGTTTCGCCGCTACTCACACTAATGATATACAGCTTCCCAAAAGCCCCGCCCACATTATGCCCGTCGCCTATCCTTGGGGCGGGGCTGTATATCATTGCCCACACCGAAAACTAGTTTCTTACTGCCGTAAGTAAAATAAGCAAGCTGCGTCTTTGAAAAGAATATACTGATGGATAGAGTTTTATGGACGAGAAATCTGCTGCAAACTGGATTTGAACTCGCATCTTCCAGTTCTGCGGACATCCATATACCGTATCCAATTCACTACAATATTCTGCAAATCATGTTTTGCATTATCATCAACAATATAATTTTATTGTATTATTTTTACAAGCAAAAAGATTTTCATCTCGGCATAAAGCTCTTATTAAAAATATCAAGTCGTGGCCACTCACGTAGTTTTAGCGGATACAATAAGACAAATTCATTTACTGCAGCAAACTCAAACAAAACATCATGGTTTATGCAGCACACATTCAAATCTCTATTTCCCATTTATGGCAGTTTCCACACTGACAAAGCTGCTTCGGCGGGTGGGACCGCATAAACATCCTGTAGTCAGTAAAACAAATGCAATAAATATATGTCACTCATAGATATGTCATTCTAACGCGTATCTACCGAAAGCTTTCAAATTGGGAGCTAGATAGGTTGCGAGTGTAATTTTAAAAATGAATAAATGTTTAACAAAGGCACAAGTACGCCAAGCCAACGATTCGAAGCTTTGGTTCTGGAAGTTAAAGATGTGCATTGATCAATCGATTTTCTTTACTTTCTACAAGTGAGAAGTGAACATCTAAAGTCAAATCATAAATCTAATTTACTAGATAAAACTGCCACAGAAAATTTGAAGCAAATGTAGCTACAACCTACAATGTAGGTGAACCGATAAAAAATATAAAACGATGATTAGTGATAGCAAAAAGTTATAATTTTGTTAATTAGTACATGTATTAATGAGTACTAAAATATTACCTTTAGTATATTCATCAACCTAAGCTATTGTATTGCTAGATGCTATGGATTAAAGAGACGCCGTCGTGAACTCACTGTACATACGTATCTCACACGCGCAGGAAATTACATTTTAGCCTCAAACAGGGAAATATAATCTGAATGTAAACTCAACAGGAAACTCTATAGGAGACTCAAAGTAAAAGATAAATTTACCTCTATTCTCCAATCTTCCTCCGTAGAACTTTAACCACCTGATGCCCAGAAAACTCGGAGTCACCTTCGCAGTAACTTCACAGCAATTTTTACAATTATGTTGTTCGTTAATAAAACATGTCGATCGAGTAATTCATCAAAGTAATGATGTTAATTAATTTAGTAAATATCGATGTCCATGCGATTTAATAATAGAGTAAAATCCCTAAATTTGAGATCACAGACAACGCGTTTTACGAGTAATAACATTTATTATGACCTATATAAAGATTTCATGCTGATGATTGGCTAATGAAGCGACCTTATATTTATTGCTCGTGGTTTCTTTTCAGATGTATCACTAGTGACGTCACGAAATAAGCACCCACTGGAACGTCAGCTTTTTAAAAGAGGGCCTCATTCAAACGCATATATCTCTGGACAGGGTTGGTCTACAAAGACAAAAATGGCATCAGATTGTAGCTGATGTTTTAGCCTATTATGAGTCTTAATTTTATTAAATCAAATTTTTTGACGCAACCACATCTTTAATCACATACATGTACGTCAAAGTATGAAGACCCCGTTAAACAAGGAACTACTATTAGGCTGATACAGTTCTTAATTATTTCTATGGTATTGCTTTGAATGTTTTAACAAAAAACCATAAATCTTTGGAGTTGGAAAATAGACTTCGATACGAACAGCAACAACGAGAGAATTAATTGTTATTGATGTACTGAATCATTATTAGTACCATTTTGTGGAAAATTTTTTACTGATTGCTTATGGGCTCATAAAAATCAAAGTGTGCCCAAGTAGTGCTCAAATAGAGTTGCCATTCAATGAAAGAGTTGCGCTCTATTTTGCAACCCTTCTCCCTATAGTGGCGCTCAAATGGAGGAAGTAGGAAAGGGTTGCGCAGGTAGGGTCTATATTCCATGCATCTGCTTTTTCTGTGTGTATCTGCCTTCAAAGGAGCTGGTATAGTGGTGGTGTGTTGGGCTGAGCACGCTTGTTCATTTATAGGTGTGGTACACATTGACTGCTTCACACCGCATATTTTACCTGTTGTTACATCCCTTAATCTTCTACCTACCAATGTTTTAATAAGAGTACAATAAAGCTCTTAAATGCATGAGAATAATAGTGATTGTACAAGTATAAATACATGTATGTGAGTAATAATAGTGATTCTTGATTATTGCTGCCTATCTCTGTAGTTGCCATAAGTCTGTCACTACACATGTTGTTGAGTTCTCGGCTTTCTCATAGACTTGAAGTTGTCCTCTATTAACTGCTCTTGATTATATGTGAGTGACACGCTTATTACTCTAGAGATTATAAAAATGCACAGATTAAGCCAATGTTTTATCATTAACCAAAAATGCCTGCTATAATGGTCAGTTTTTACAGCCTAAAATCATTAAATGCTTGAAATAATTTTGTGCCACATTTTCAATATTCTGCTATCGAGACCTGATACTCATAACTCCTCATACCTGATGTCATCGGGTTCTATATGACTCTGTCATTGCTTACCATTGTGTTCAGGGGGTAACGTGCTCTTGTTTTATTACTGCAAATGGTATACTAGTAAAATCTGAACACTATACTGACAATCCCTTCACTTGCAAGTCTAAAAGCATCTTTTGACAAGGTTTTTGCATTCCTTTGAAGTACATGCCTCATGAAAGAAATTTCTATTAAGGCTCTTGCGTTTGTAGTGTTTCGCTTAAGGAACGACCTTCACATAGAAGTAGTACGGTACAGCAGTGAAAACGAAGATAAAAATACAACAATTGCAAATAGGGGAGTAACTAGAAGCATGCTTCATGACTATAATAGAAGCAAATAATGCACCACAGTGTGATTTATTGTAAAAAGGTGGGATTTGCTTATATCCCTAAGGGGATGCTATGCTCTTTCTAATTCTTGGCTCTGTCATGGTGTGTACAACCTCATGCACTAAGTTTATCTGTCATGGTGTGTACAACCTCATGCACTAAGTTTATCTGTCATGGTGTGTACAACCTCATGCACTAAGTTTATCTGTCATGGTGTGTACAACCTCATGCACTAAGTTTATCTGTCATGGTGTGTACAACCTCATGCACTAAATTTTGAAACAATTAGTTGGAATCTCCAAACAAATTTGATAGAAAGGCTTAGCTGGCAGCGTACCTATAACACGGTGCCTTAATTAATTGCATATGTTGTACATGCAGCCTTCTAGTTCTATGTTAAAGTCATAGAAGTCCAGCACCAGTATCGTTATCAGCGTTGGTAAAAAGATGGGGCTGCATCAAATAGTTGGTACACCTAGTTTAGCTGCTGTTACAGATTTACCCAGGCTAATATTTTATTCTTTCGTTAGTCATGCAGTTTATAGTCAGTGTCGGCTTATATAGGCTTTACATCGTAATGAGTATTTAATAGCGACAACAATCGAACCGCAAATGATGTAGCATTAGGATGGCAGGCAGGGTCAGGATTCATTTTTCTCCTTTTCAACTTTTTCCATTCCTCGTGGACCTCAAAAATTCAGATTTGTCCATTTACTGCCACAGGTAGTTGTGATCGAATCTAGTTGAGCATTCTTCAATCAATAAAGTTATCTTCTCCAGCTTTACAAGCTTTACAAGCGTTGAGTCACAATTGAAAACTTCAATCTTGCACCTCCGTTCAAAATTACCCATGCATTAAGTTCTCATCGAATGAAAAGCATTTTTTGAAGGTTTGCCTTTGATTTAAAAAATGAAGGCTCACATTCGTTTTAAAATTACTTCGGAACCTTATCAAACGAGTTTATAAAATTTGAGACATGTTAGTATTCTCATATACAATAGGATTTTCAGTCTAGACTATTGTTACCAGTCTTGGATAGCTAATGAAGATGATTTTGGGATTATCATGTGGATCGTTAGGGTTTAGCTCAAATTTATCCCATGTAGTCCGTAAACTTAAAATATTATATATATATATATATATATATATATATATATGTACATACATATAAAGTAAATATCTTGGAGTTTTCAGCTTACTTTCATTTTGTTTTTACTGCTAATCATGTGACAAAGAGAATTGCTGTACCAAAAGCCATTTAAACGTTGTGACAGTGTATTTACTGAACATCAAATCTGATGAGAGTTATGGAATCAAAATGTATTTGAATTTAGACTTGTAAAGAAGTGCTCGTAAAAAAGATTTTTCGATCAGATTGTTGGTGCACTTATTGACATCCATGATGTTTTCCGGCTTATAAATATACAGAGTTTTCAGGCTACAACGATCTAAACTTCTAGTTTTGAGTTCACGAACGCTCCCCATAACAATATATTTAATAATATTTAACATAGGTTCCTCTTAACGTCGGCTTATGATGCAGTTGTGAACAAATATTAGAGTTGCCCCGATTTTGGTATTGGAATCGGTATCGGTGCCGATATGGGTGTCAAGTATCTGAATCGGTATCGGCCGATCTTTTCTTAAAAAATCTGAACCTTCCCATACTTTTTACAGATCAACCATTTAGCAGAAAACTGTATTTTAGCTTGCTATACTAATAAAAAAGCATCATCAACTGTAAGCTTCTCACTTTTACTTAATGAATTTCAGGCCTGCCACGCAATTTATTTCATGTCTATAGCCTGATCAACACGGCGAAGGAAACTTTTTAGCCAGAACGTAAACAAAAAGTGTGGTATTTCCCAATTACAGCGATAGGATTTATTGCAGGCAATCACGAACAAGATAACAAAAATGGGAGACAAGAACGCAGTGTAATATTTCTATTTACTAGCATTACGAAAGTAATTTAAACAGTCGACGCATAAAGTTATCTATCACGCTCTTGATCCTGACGATACAATGGATCGTTTGTATTGTACAAAAAACGGTAACCCCAGTGGCGTATCGGTATGTAGCCTGTCCTCCAATATCTGTGGCAAGTCAATCCCCCTTCAGTACTCTTGGCTACATTGATAATGATGGAAGAAAGAGATGTCTTACTGAGACAATTGAATCACTAACGGTAATTAAAAGAAACATTGATTTGCTCTAAACTTGTACAGGCACAGCAGTTCATCCAACAATAGAAGAGGGACTTCGTTATCACAGATAGAACTGTACCACTAACAGTAATTACCTTTATTTACAAATTACAAGAAACATGGACTGTTTTGTTACTACATGCACGGTATGTCAGTATGTGAATATGTATATATATTTTTTCCATAAATGCAAACAAATAAATACAAGAATATTCATGTTTTCTTTGCATTATATTTGTATTTGCATAATAAAATGAAGAACTATCTATGCAACCCAAAAGATCTGAATCGGTATCTGAATCGGATTATTTTTCAATTAGGATCGGTATATCGGATCGGTATCTGAATCGGCTGGTGAATTTAGAATCGGGGCATCTCTAACAAATATCCAGTATGCAGGGGATGGATTTGTTTTGCTTTGCTTGGCTTGGAGGAAGACAGCATCAGTATGTCACTCCGTTTTTGTGATATATATGCTATTTTGGTTGTGCTAGCTGGTTTCCGCTCTGTCATATGTTCATGTTTTGTAAATTGTTTGACCTTGATTATGACTCCAAGGCACAATGCAGATTCTTCTAATGTTAATGCATCAAAAAAAGGAAGGTCATCATCAGGAGGTGAAACTAGATATTGATGTGAGTACAGAGCTATTTCTTCAGGATGTTCCGACTTGCACTGAAATCCGAGTTACACTGCAACTTAAGAATGGATCAACGTTGTAGGTTCCTCAAGATATTAGGAAGTTGAGGACCACCTGTATAGTAGGAAGTTGAGGACTTCCTGTGTAGTAGGAAGTTGAGGACCGCCTGTATAGTAGGAAGTTGAGGACCTCCTAGCTATTTGACAAAACAAAAGAATACTTTTTGAAGTTGTTAGATCTAAATTTAATGCAGAACTACAGCACTAGAGCACTACAGCACACAAATTGTGACCGACTATCTGTATTCAGGAGTGTTAAACATGCTGTAGTATACTTATATGCCGACTTGTGACTACTAATACTCAATACTGGTAATGCCCACCGCAGCTAGTGACTACTATTACTTGATACTAGTAATGCACACTGCAGCTAGTGACTACTAATACTTGATACTAGTAATGCCCACTGCAGCTAGTGGATACTAATATTCGATACTAGTAATGCCCACTGCAGCTAATGACTACTAATTCTTGATAATAGTAATGTACACTGCAGCTAGTGACTACTAATATTTGATACTAGTAATGCACACTGCAGCTAGTGACTACTAATACTTGATACTAGTAATGCACACGGCAGTAACCAATTGGGATTACTTGACTAACACGCCTTCAATTTTTTGAGTTATTTCTTAATCCAATGCAAGAATAATTAGCAGGAGGCCTGGCCCTCACAATGAGTACAAGTTACCTGCTGCCAGTCGTATGCTTAATGTTGATGTCTGCTTTTCGTATTTTTAGAAAGCGATAGAGGAACTGGCACCTAGCTGAGAATGTGCTGCCGCTGATGCAACACTAGAATTTGCCATGAATAAAACATCATCCGACTTTGAGGCCGACATTGGCAGGAAGTATACGTTGGATCAAATAACCATCAGCATAGAGAATGTAATTGCTGAAGGTTTGTTGTACCTTATGTGATACAAAAGAAATGTTTGTTGTAACTTATGTGATACAGAAGATATGTTTGTTGTACCTTATGTGATACAGAAGATATGTTTGTTGTACCTTATGTGATACAGAAGATATGTTTGTTGTACCTTATGTGATACAGAAGATATGTTTGTTGTACCTTATGTGATACAGAAGATATGTTTGTTGTACCTTGTGTGATACAGAAGATGTGTTTGTTGTACCTTATGTGATACAGAAGATATGTTTGTTGTACCTTGTGTGATACAGAAGATGTGTTTGTTGTACCTTATGGGATACAGAAGATATGTTTATTGTACCTTATGTGATACAGAAGATATGTTTGTTGTACCTTATGTGATACAGAAGATGTGTTTGTTGTACCTTATGTGATACAGAAGATATGTTTGTTGTACCTTATGTGATACAGAAGATATGTTTGTGAATGATTGGATGTCAATGAAGTGGGCCATTGATTGGTGAGTGCTGTCATAGAAATCTTCTAGTCGCTAGCCATTCTAGTAACTATTTCTAGTAACTAATGTATATCATTGCGGAACAGTGAGATTGTAGGTTATAAATTGGTGATGTCACAGACCTGCAAGCCTAGCGTGTGAGAGTATTCTCTGCTATCTCTATTAAATGTATGCACTGATATCATCACCCTCTGAACCTCAGATGAGTCTTACTTAGTTTTAATGCAGTGTTGGACATGACAGTATTTTTATAATCTCTCCCTAAGACATAGATGATTTGCTGATTAAAATTTTGTGATTGAATCTCCGGTAAAATTCATCTAGTCATAGATACGTCATTAGCCATTATTTTTAAACTTGTTTTTCCTAGTAGAAAGTCATTTTTTATTCTTGTCTGCTGCAATGGCATGATTTATCCCCTGCTGTTTCGTAGCTGTTTTGATAGTTACTTTTATCCAAACCATCCATGTATCGTCATCACCGTATCTGAATGAATACTTCTATATTTTACAAGTTCTCAAAGCTTGAAATCATGCCGCCACATCCTCACTTATTTGTTCACATAAATAGATGTAATTCACGTTTATGAAAAGCAAATATGTTTTTTAGTGTTCCGGTTGGCAAACATCTAATTCTCTTTTCATCAACCTTGTCACACGAACTTTCTTTCTACCTGAAATAATGTAAAATAAAACATTCTGTAGCTCTTTAATTGCGGAATTTTTCGCTTGTGACGTAATTAGTTCATGCCAAAACTATTTTGCTGATGTACACTCGGTTATTCTTGTTGATGTACACTCGGTTATTTTTGCCAATGTAAACTCGGTGTTTTTGCTGTATTTTTGATGACTCTACCAATCATCTCTTGGTAGAAACATATTTTTAATAACTTTATTAAAATGTGTTTCACTAATTTCACTAGCACTATTTACAATTCAGTGATCCGTGATCAACGATTTCGTATAAATAGTGATAACGATTTATAACGGCAGTGAAAGCAATGCTCTCACATCGTTGTTGGTGTTGGCTATTTTAGACAACGTCTACAAGTTTTTGATAAAATATGAAAGCTAATGACAGGTTTTGTTTTACAACAAATCTACCTGGTGATCATATTATTCTTTGCTATTTTTTCCCTCTCGCTTTTTCTAATTGAAAATTTAGTGTCTGAGAAATTCCTCTAGTTAACGACCTGTCGTATGCGTTCAGCATTTACCATGCTAAACCGTTTTATATGATAACACGTTCAAGGATATTGGCAACAGATATATTTGTACTCTGCCAGCTGTCCTGACTTTTGGCGAGGTCGAAAATATATTTACTATTGTTGATGACTTCCTGTTTGGTGTAACGCTGTTAACTAAGCATGGCAGTTGACGTGTGGTAGGCGTGTGGTAGGATTAAATATCATCAAATGAACTGGTAAGTCATTGAGTTGAAGCATTTCCGTCCTGCTAATCTGAACATCTAACCAAATAGCATCGTAAGAACCTGTTATAAGTTCCTATTGTTATTCATGTTTATTTTATTAGAATCTTTAGATTTATAAGACTTGTTTGATCTCTGCTTATACATCCGTGTATGAACTGTTAATCTCTGCTTATACATCCGTGTATGAACTGTTAATCTCTGCTTATACATCCGTGTATGAACTGTTAATCTCTGCTTATACATCCGTGTATGAACTGTTAATCTCTGTTTATACATCCATGTATGAACTGTTAATCTCTGTTTATACATCCGTGTATGAACTGTTAATCTCTGTTTATACATCCGTGTATGAACTGTTAATCTCTGTTTATACATCCGTGTATGAGCTGTTAGTCTCTGTTTATACATCCGTGTATGAGCTGTTATTCTCTGTTTATACATCCGTGTATGAGCTGTTGATCTCTGTTTATGCATCCGTGTATGAACTGTTAATCTCTGTTTATACATCCGTGTATGAGCTGTTAGTCTCTGTTTATACATCCGTGTATGACCTGTTAATCTCTGTTTATTCATCCGTGTATGAACTGTTAATCTCTGTTTATACATCCGTGTATGAACTGTTAATCTCTGTTTATACATCCGTGTATGAGCTGTTAGTCTCTGTTTATACATCCGTGTATGAGCTGTTAATCTCTGTTTATACATCTGTGTATGAACTGTTAATCTCTGTTTATACATCCATGTATGAGCTGTTATTCTCTGTTTATACATCCATGTATGAGCTGTTAATCTCTGTTTATACATCCGTGTATGAACTGTTAATCTCTGTTTATACATCCGTGTATGAGCTGTTAATCTCTGTTTATACATCCGTGTATGAGCTGTTATTCTCTGTTTATACATCCGTGTATGAGCTGTTATTCTCTGTTTATACATCCGTGTATGAGCTGTTATTCTCTGTTTATAGATCTGTGTATGAGCTGTTAATCTCTGTTTATACATCCGTGTATGAGCTGTTGATCTCTGTTTATGCATCCGTGTATGAACTGTTAATCTATGTTTATACATCCGTGTATGAGCAACAGTTCCGGTCAGACCTCGCCATACGAGCTTAAATCATCTCACTTTGCATCACTCTATGTCAGGCTCCAATGATTATTGTGATCATGCAGTTGATTTGAATCTCAGCAGAATATATCATCAGCGTTATGATTCATTCATTCTATTTTGATGGTTTGTACTCCAAAGTCATTAGCGGGTTCAGTAAATGACTACTTTAGCTTTTCAGTTGTTCATTTGTAACGTGTACAACTGAGTATGCGCTTGCTGCAGGTGGCTTCGGAGTTGTCTTCCTAGCACGCAATACATCCAAAAACCAGAAATATGCTTTAAAGAGGCTCTATGTAAATGAAGAGACCACTTTGAGTGCATGCAAAAGGGAAATACAAATTATGGTGAGTAGATTCATGCTAAGACAGTTTCTGCAAGTATTTCTATATAATTCTATATTCAGCTGATATTGTCTATGGTTTATCAGACAAGTAATTATAGTATGGCATCGATAAGGTTTAGCGCAAGGAGAGTATCTATCTGTTGGGCATGAACAAGTTTTAATACTTTACCAAGAGAAGGAATCTCTAACAAAAACTAGGAAAAAATGAAATGAGGTTCGTCTGCTCAGTCAAACATCACGAAAAGTTCTCGAGCCATTCCGTCTGACACGCTAGCTCATCCAATGATAACACCAGTTATATTCTGTGATAGCCTTATGATCATTATTTTCCTACGAACAGTTGTCCTATAGAATAGGTCTAGCTATATCTGATGAAACAACAATAAAAACTATAATTACCCAATCATATTCTTATTTTGCATGAGCGATGTTGTTTGTGAAACCTGGCATTGTTTGATCATCACGAAATCTTAGCAGAATCATTATTTTGGCTCAAACAAATTTAATTGCGAGATTTTGTTCAATGTTTCGTTGGATATTCGTGCGGGTGTGAACTAGTACATAGGCATAGTAGTAAGCTAGCGGTGTGTTAGCACATGTTTATAAGCTAGGCTAAGTCCTGTCTTCACACACCTGCATGCATAATAATAATAGACAAATAATATAACAGTTTATATACATTTGTAATTAGTTTTATTTTCTAGTTTTGATTTTTGCAGATTTTTTTGACTTTTACATAAAGAATGTTTTAAAAGATTTTGAATATCGTATGTGTATATTGAAAATTACTTTTTATGTTGAGACAAATTTGTTTGCTCAACGTTATATAACGCGTTGAAAATTTTCATGCATTTTTTGGCAAATTCTAAACCTACGGGTATCCTATAATTCTGCCATCTAACCTGGGCAAGAGAAGCGACTGGTAAGAGAATAAAGAGATAATGTGAGATGTGGAGTCAACTGCTAGACGTAGGTGCGCAAGCTTAGGTGACAATTAACAATGCTACCAGCTAGGTAGAGGATGTTCATCTCCCAAAATGAAATCTTGGCGTAAGGTGGCACACGCGCTCTCGGTGAGTAGGCAGAGTTGTGACCATTACAAAAAAATCATAACTGCTTATTGAAGAGTACTCACTGATGCCCAGATGTAACTTGCAGTTGCAGTAAATTTTTGCCTGGATATCTATGCAGTTGCATTAGCAGTGCGGCATTAGCAGTGCAGTATGCAGTATAATTGCATTGTGTACTTTTCCTATTGTGTGCAGTATGCAGTATACATGCTGTAAAACTATTTTTTAATGTGTGCAGCACCCAGTATTGGTGCAGTGATGGTATTGCATACTGTCCAGTATGCAGTGTTGTAGGCAGTGAGAGTGTTGCTACTGCGCATTTCGCTGAAAGCAAATGCGCAGTAGATCACAGTGGGCAAATTAGAGCTGGAACACAGTTGCAGTAGCAGTAAATGTCTGCTGTCTACGTTAGACAGTTGTAATGCACTGCAGAATTACTGTGTACTGCATCGCAATGACCCAACACAGTTCTAATGCGTCACAACCCTCTGAGTTGGCATATAAAACCTTTTACTGCCCTGCTTAGACCTCGAAGACTTATTGTTAGGTAGCAAGTTGGCAAAGATAAACATTGTCTTGTAAACTTGAAAGTCAAATGGTAAGTAGGAACCCTACAAATGGTAAGTAGGAACCCTACAAATGGTAAGTAGGATCCCTACAAATGGTAAGTACATGTAGGATCAGTAACTTCCTCCGTAATTTTCATCTTTTATCTAAGATCTCTAGCAAACGAAACAGAGAAGAGATACAAAGAAGAGAGAGGTGCCTTTAGCGTGAACCACCAAGTTGGTATTCTCACGCAGCAGTTTCGTTTTAACTTTTATAGGTCAAAGAGAGCGTTTATGACTGTACAGTAGGGGCTCCTACGTCGTAAATAATCTGTTCCAGGAACGTTTACGTTATAGGGAGTTTACGTTATAGGAACAGTCAAATACATGTAAACTACTTGATCCATCCAAGATCTTCCCAAAAACTTACCCCTTTGGCCACGCAAAAAGGAAACATTCGTCTCAACTCTTTTAATTTGTGGGCTGTACCGTAACTGCAGTATTATTGGTTTGCATCAACAACTTTTCTCCTTTTTACGATTGAACTTTCTGGTTTTGTAGATGATTGCGGTGATTTTACAATAAGTTGATGGATACTGCACATCTTCGACATCCATCTACAACGATTTGCTTGTTTTTTTTCTAAACTATAAAGCCTATTCTGCACAGCAAACCTAATAAATATTTTATACGTCTGCAATGAGGCAAACCAACAAAATCTTTTTACAATAAAAAGTGGTTTCACCTGTTTGTCATCGATCTGTATCCAGGGGTCAAAGCTAGGATAAAAGAGAACTTTCAATGATACTCCAACTCGTGACATTCAGATTGGTAGACCGATGCTGTGACACATGCGCCACTCGATCACCTTTGTATCTATGAACAATTGTGCAGCTATCCTATTCCCAGTTTTATCCACACATTTGACTATCTATTTTGTCGAGCTAGAATGTAGCGAAAGTTGTATATATAATAGGTATGACACTATACGCATGCCGTTTTTTTCTTCCGCAACTGTGGCGAGATAGACTAACATTAAAATCTAATTAGTGAACTCCACGACTTGACGCTTTCCGATATATGGAATTTTTCACGCAGTAGGAAGCAAGAGCTTCACATAAATTCTTTATGTTATCTGGATTTACGTTACAGGAGGTCTACTTTATAGAAGTGTCTACTGTATTCAATGAGACTAAACAATCTACTGTAAAACCTTTATTTGAACGCCGTGGCGCTCTATTTTTTAACCTTTATCTTAAAGCGGTGCTATATTAGATGTGACGTTCAAATTAAGGGCGGCGTTGTTTTTTTAAAACACCTTGGCAGAATGCTGAGAAGATAAATGAACCCTTTCACAGGTAAATGAAATGTCGCCTATATTTTGTACTCTCCCGGCGATGCAACATTAACCCTTTTTGATGCAAAAAATTTGCTAACTCACCTCCAACTTGTTGTAGATCTTTAAATAAATGTACACGAGGAAGCTGATACATGTCCCTACCAGTTGATATTTACTGCTTACAATTAACTATGATCTTACAGCCTGCGTTGTACTTGGTTAGAGCTTTAAAGTTTTTTATTTCATCTTAAATTTGAAAGCATATTTTCATTGTATAACTACATTTAGCAAGGCTGCATAAAAACTCATTGCAATCATTGATATGTTTCTTACAGTTTGCAGTCAAACCTGGCTTTTTATGTGAAATAGGAGTTACGCGCATTTATCCATTGTAAGCTGAATTCAGATTACTGCAATCATAATATCAAATAATATGCTATAAATCTGCAAATTTGATAAGTTTTATAATAATAATAATAATATCAGAGACTACAAATATATATTCAAGAACAAGAGACAAACAAACCATAATTATAATACATGCAGGAACAAAATTAGCATTTTAAAACAAATATTAAAATTTTAAAAACAAAAGTAGTAGCATTGTTTGCTCAGCAAGTTGTGTTCTGATTGTTGCTTCTGTTTGAAACCATTTCATATTCTTCTGATTGTTCAATACCTTCGATAATTTCTTCTGACCTCAACCCGTCTTCTGCACAGCTAAGCTTGTCGATATTAAAGTCCAAACGATTTGTTAGCAGAGCCAAACTTTCATGCGATGCCATTCTGAATAGAAACTTCTAGCGCAAATAATGAGAAACCGTATGTAATCAAAATAGCCTCAAAATGTAAGCCTCAAAATATGTAGTAGCATATTTTTCATTGTGAATGCAAAAACTTTTTCTCAAATACATTGAAGTATTAAGACCGTGTCAAAAAGGAACTACTATTAGCCTGATGCAGGTACTAATTATTTCTATGGCATTTCATTCAAAGTTTTTAACAAAAAAATCTAAAGACTTGGAGTTGGAAAACATACTTCGATATGAACAGATGCAACAAACGAATTAATTGTTATTGATGTAATTGAGTCATTATTAGTATGATTTTGTAGACACTTTTCTATTGATCACTTTCTATTATGGGTTCGTAATGATCAAAGATTGTCAGTTTGTATCGTTCAAATAGAAGTGGTATTCCAATAAAAGCTGCGTTCAATTGAAGGGTGGCATTCAATTGAAGGGTTGCGCTTTCAATGGAAGGGTGGCATTCAATTGAAGGGTTGCACTCTATTTTTCAACCCTTCTCCCTTAGTGGCGCTCAAATAGAAGTGGTTCTAATACATGTTTTGCGGTAGCGATTTTTTATGCAGTTTCAGTTTGTTGCAGAGCTCTCTCTCTAGTCACAAGAACATGGTGACCTTTGTGGCGTCTTCCATCACCAGGAACTACAAGGGTGTGTGGGAAGTACTTATTCTTATGCAATATTATCCTGGTAGGTGCGATTAAGACCTTGCTACTTGGCTCATCTCTTGCTAGCTTCATGAGATACACCGACCATCCCATAAGTAATATAGGCTGTTGATATTCTTGCCAACAGTTGGATAATGAAAACATTTGGTGGCTTTTCTTCAACAACAGCTTTCTTTCCCATTTCACCTCAAAATAGCGTTGAGTATATCTTCAAAATGTTGGCATTGTTCTTGGAATGTTGTAGTTTGTTTTAGAACTAATGACGCATATAAAGTGCTCTCCTGGGTTACGATGCCCTGTTATGTATGATGTGTGTTTGTATGATATCTAATATGGCATTACCCTTTGTCGTGTTCTGTTTCTCATGAAATTTTATCGCACCAGCCATATGATCTAGTCAGTTAAGGTATAGGCCCCTTTAGCTGGGTAACTTTTGTGGCCCAATCCCTCAAATAGATGCCTTTGTATATGCATATATACACATGACTGTAGTGAACATATCACCTTGAATAAATGCCTTTGTTTGTGTATATATACGCATGACTGTAGTGAACATATCACCTTGAATAGATGCCTTTGTATGTGCATATATACACATGATTGCCTTGAATAGATGCCTTTGTTTGTGCATATATACATATGACTGTAGTGAACGTATCACCTTGAATAGATGCCCTTGTATGTGCATATATACGCGTGACTGTAGAGAATATATCACCTTGAATAGATGCCCTTGTATGTGTATATATACACATGACTGTAGTGAACATATGTGTCATGATCACAGAAACCATGGTTAAGTCGAGATTATAAGATTTAGAGTTATCTGCATTAACAGAAGGAAAAAATTCTCACAATTATTTTGCAAAAAAAATTTTTGATTCTAGCTTAATTACAACAGATTTTATGGTCAATAAACTGAATGCATGTTTACCATCAGTGCGAAAACCTAGTTCCGAGAAAACTGGTGTTAAAGTCTGAGAAACGAAAACCGATGCACAGTTTTGTTTGCATTTCAAAACGTCATAGCAACCAATATTAAGAGGTTGTGATATTTATCTAGATTTCTGTATTTATATCAAAAAAATTATGCTGAATTTAAAAATCTAAACAGATTTTAGCTGGTTGTCATAGAAATGGCTGTATATCTATAAGAAAATGTATTACCTAATTTTGCAGATATTAAAAACGGCTTGGCAGTGCTGCGATATTGAGCACAACCGTAGTATGATCAACAAAATGTTAAAAAATAATAATAGCAGTAACATATTGCACATCATTGGTCACTCTATACTTTGATCTTGCAAATTCGAATAATTTTTCTTATAATCAAATCTTTTAAAATCGAATAATTATTCTTATAATTAAATATTGTAAAAATCTTATATGAATGGTTAAGAATATATCATGGTCATTCCTTTTACTTACACTGCTTTTGGCATCAGTTGGAATACCAAAGTACTCATTATAAGTGTCCAAAATGTCAGAATTATCCCTCAAATCGGCAAAAAAGAAATGATTACGTTTTTCGGACGCCATTTATCAGTACTTCCTGTTTAGCATAGCAACGGTTTTAAGGGGTTTTTCCGAGGTTTTAAGACATTTATTATCTAAACTGACTTCAGATTCAGAAAGATCACTCTTTGATTAGTCCAGAAGCATGTGTTATCAAAATCCTTACCAAAATTATAAATTCAGTTAGTGGAACTTTAAAGTCGAATAACTCAACTTCGTGATTTGCGACTTAACCATGGTTTCTGTGACCGCGACCCATATCACCTTGAATAGATGCCCTTGTATGTGCATATATACGCGTGACTGTAGAGAATATATCACCTTGAATAGATGCCCTTGTATGTACATATATACACATGACTGTAGTGAATATATCACCTTGAATAGATGCCCTTGTATGTGCATATATACGCGTGACTGTAGAGAATATATCACCTTGAATAGATGCCCTTGTATGTACATATATACACATGACTGTAGTGAATATATCACCTTGAATAGATGCCCTTGTATGTGCATATATACACATGACTGTAGTGAATATATCACCTTGAATAGATGCCCTTGTATGTACATATATACACATGACTGTAGTGAATATATCACCTTGAATAGATGCCCTTGTATGTGCATATATACACATGACTGTAGTGAATATATCACCTTGAATAGATGCCCTTGTATGTGCATATATACACATGACTGTAGTGAATATATCACCTTGAATAGATGCCCTTGTATGTGCATATATATGCGTGACTGTAGTGAATATATCACCTTGAATAGATGCCCTTGTATGTGCATATATACACATGACTGTAGTGAATATATCACCTTGAATAGATGCCCTTGTATGTGCATATATACACATGACTGTAGTGAATATATCACCTTGAATAGATGCCCTTGTATGTGCATATATACACATGACTGTAGTGAATATATCACCTTGAATAGATGCCCTTGTATGTGCATATATACACATGACTGTAGTGAATATATCACTTTGAATAGATGCCCTTGTATGTGCATATATACACATGACTGTAGTGAATATATCACCTTGAATAGATGCTCTTGTATGTGCATATATACACATGACTGTAGTGAATATATCACTTTGAATAGATGCCCTTGTATGTGCATATATACACAGACTGTAGTGAATATATCACCTTGAATAGATGCCCTTGTATGTGCATATATACACAGACTGTAGTGGAGATATCACCTTGAATAGATGCCCTTGTATGTACATATATACACAAGACTGTAGTGAATATATCACCTTGAATAGATGCCCTTGTATGTGCATATATACACATGACTGTAGAGAATATATCACCTTGAATAGATGCCCTTGTATGTGCATATATACACATGACTGTAGTGAATATATCACCTTGAATAGATGCCCTTGTATGTGCATATATACACAGACTGTAGTGAATATATCACCTTGAATAGATGCCCTTGTATGTGCGTATATACACATGACTGTAGTGAATATATCACCTTGAATAGATGCCCTTGTATGTGCATATATACACAGACTGTAGTGAATATATCACCTTGAATAGATGCCCTTGTATGTGCATATATACACAGACTGTAGTGAACATATCGATTGAATAGAGGTCTCTTACCCGTGCACTGTTGCAGGCTCATGCATGAAACTCCTCAATGAAAGGGGCTCGGCTGGTCTCAAGGAGCCTGAAGTTCTCAAAATATTCTGTGACACTTGTGAGGCGGTGGCACGGCTGCACCACTGCCAGAAGCCCATCATACATCGTGATCTCAAGGTCAGTTTTTTATCAAAAACTGCCCGCTCTCGTTGAAACAGATCCACTGCCAATAGCTCAGACTTCAGTGTTATCCTTGTATGCCCTGCTACGAGTTGCGGCGTCTCTGTCTTTTCTTTGACTGTATTCAAACAATGCAACAGCTAGGAATTGCTCTAAAATTCATTTATTAATGGTTATTCTGCCCTTGATGGTGTGTACATACACATTTGAATCTCTCAACAATATTCATTATGACTCTTTACGACTAGCTGGTTCCTTTGGAGTTACGGTGAAACCTCTACTTACGAAAGACTACATAGAAAATTTTCATGTTACATAACACCTTTTGGTAGACATTTGGCTTCAACTCACAAATGTTATTTCTTGTAGCCAAAGTACAAAAAGCAGTATATGTGTATATATGCCTTTCGTTCTTTGGCCTGTTTGTTAGTTTCATGCCTTTACCTGTGTGACCCTTCCATCCTCCAACTTCCATCCCCAACTTCCATCCTCCAACTTCCATCCCCAACTTCCATCCTCCGACTTCCATCCTCCGACTTCCATCCTCCGACTTCCATCCTCCGACTTCCATCCTCCGACTTCCATCCTCCGACTTCCATCCTCCGACTTCCATCCTCCGACTTCCACCCTCCGACTTCCATCCTCCGACTTCCATCCTCCGACCTCCATCCTCCAACTTCCATCCTCCAACTTCCATTCCCAACTTCCATCCTCCGACTTCCATCCTCCGACTTCCATTCTCCGACTTCCATCCTCCGACTTCCATCCTCCGACTTCCATCCTCCGACTTCCATCCCCCGACTTCCATCCTCCGACTTCCATCCTCCGACTTCCATCCTCTGACTTCCATCCTCCTACTTCCATCCCCCGACTTCCATCCTCCAACTTCCATCCTCCAACTTCCATCCTCTGACTTCCATCCTCCGACTTCCATCCTCCGACTTCCATCCTCCGACTTCCATCCCCCGACATCCATCCCCCGACTTCCATCCCCCGACTTCCATCCCCCTACTTCCATCCTCCAACTTTCATCCTCCAACTTTCATCCTCCAACTTCCATTCCCTAACTTCCATCCCTCAACTTCCATCTCCCAACTTCTCCGTGGTCTCTTCCACTCTCATCTAGACAGCCAATGCCAAAGGTAGACAAACTGACGATGTAGTTTTCATTCGTTATTTGCCTGACTTTTTGTTGGTATTTTTTATATACAGTACGCGCTCCTACAATATAAATAATCCATTCTAAGAACGTTTACGTTATAGGACATTTGCGTTTGAAGAACAGTAGAATGCATGTGAATTGCCTAATCCGTTCTAAGATCTTTCCAAACTTACCCCTTTGGCCACGCAAAAAGTAAAAACTTGACTTTCATGAACAACTTTCTTCCTTTTATGATAAATCTCACTTGTTTTTATAAACCATGATTGCGGTAAAATTACAATAAGTTGATTGGGGTGCACATTTTCGACATTCATTTGCAACGATTTGATTATTTATCTAAACAGCAATGTGTACTCTTCAAAGTAAAACTCAACAAATATTTTATACATCCACAAGAAAGCAAAACAAGAATATTTTCCAAAAAAGCGTTGCTACTTGCTGGTCGGCTATCTCTTATCCAGGGGTCAAGGTAAGGATAAAAGAGAACTTTCGACGAGACTTTTAACTCACGATATTCGGATTGGTGGACCGATGCTGTAACACTTGCACCAATCGATCGCCTTTGTATTTATGAACAATGCACAGCTACCTATTCTATGTTTTGTCGACGCATCTAACGATCTATCACGACGAACTCGATTGTTGCGAAAGTTGTATACATATATAATATGTAGGTATAACGCTATACGCATGGTGATTTCCTTTCGCAAATGCAGTGATATAGATTTCCTCAAATCGAATTTGAGAACTCGCCCGACTTGGCACTTTACGTTATTTGGAGTTTACATCATAGGAGGTATACGTTATAGGAGCGTTATAGGAGCGTCTACTTTATTATGTCATATTCTAATTCTATCATGTATTGGTTACAGGTTTTATCTATTATATGCATTTATAATTTATGCAAATGTTGTATCCTATTTTTGTGGAGGCTTGGACGGATAAGGGCATTTATGTGGTTTCATAGTCGGATTCTACTGAAAGATATTTTCTACTGATGAATTGCCTTACGGAACAAATGGAATATGGAATAAATTACCTTTGTAAGCAGAGGTTCCACTGTACAATCAAACCTTGATATGTGAAGTTGATTCTTTTTGATATCTGCTTCACATGTCAAATCCATCATATGTATGTTGAAGCAAATAATCATTTAAAAATAGATTGTGTTTCATTTAATTCACTTCATTGCTCAAAAAATTTAATTGTATGCATTTAGTTGTATGTATTGGGTTTCATTGTGACATAGGGTTAATGTTGAATTGAGGCGCGCACTGAGGTGTATCGTGGGGGATGCAAGAGACGTATGGTGTTTAGTTTGTGCTACGTAGCTAGTTTAACATTGGATACGTAAACTTTTATAAATCAACGTATTTTTTACCTGTAATTATTTTTTTTAAACTATCGCTGACTGCCTTTTTGGCTTTGGCTCATTCCAGAATTTATTTCTTCACATTCACCTGTTTCTTTGTGATAACCACACAGAGAGACAAGTGGTTGTTAACTTTTTTCTTACATATTTTTTAGTTGGGATGTAATTAATGTTTTTAAAACTTTGATATGTTGGACATGGGCCGATGTTTTTCATCATAATTTGAAAAGCACTGCTCCAATTGCCACGAAATGAAAATGAAAGTGATCAGTACATTTTTCCTACAAGATGAACTAGTTTTAACAATTGTAAATAGTGGTTACGATATTTTTGAATTTGTTTTTTAATTCTTGTTGGCCTACAAGCTTTTTTAGGGTTTGTGATTTCAACTCTAAAAATACACTGGTTGATATCATTCCTGCAATGTAGATTCAAATTATGGGAACGAAATGGAAATCTTATTACATGTGTACTGATTCACATAACCTGCAATGTTTCAAAAAGCCTCAGATGTCCTATGTTAAAATGTCTTCCTAGTGACAAGTATTCTGTAGCTAGTCTTCTGTAGTGACAAGTATTCTGTAGACGAGTCTTCTGTAGTGACAAGTATTCTGTAGACTAGTCTTCTGTAGCCACAAGAAATATCCTATTTTTATGTCAGACACTAACAAATTTGCGTGTAGAAGTGATCATATCTATACGTATCATCGTATCAGGTGACTGTATCAGTATTGACGCGTTTATAGCCCTTGATCTTTTGCAGCAACCCGGGTTTTCTAAAGGACTAACATCATGCCGGCGAGGGTTAATTTAGGTCATAACTGTTGTTTCACGCAGGACTAGTGCCTACAGGCCAGACTTGTTAACCTGGTGTTATGCAAATGAAGGAGAAGTTAGCCTCTAAAGCCTTGCGCTAGCGAAAAAGTGTTTAAATGGGGACCTAGGCAGGTTAACATTGTGTTTCAGCTCTAAAATTATAAAAAATAAAAATTACCAAAATATAAAAACAAATCACAGGCAACTTTTACGAACTTAATGTTCTACATTTCAGTTCTGCAAAAAAACATTGTATCATATCCACGGTGATGAACATAACCTAAACACAAAACTCTCAAAAGTTAACTGTAAATGAATTTGGTAATTAGACAGGGATGCTATATCATCTTTACATTTGAGTCTGCACTGATTTGAGATGAGGTAGCTGCTACTCCTTGATGTTTCAAGTTGTAGGTTTTGGTCTATTCCGGTTTAAATTTTGATGTGTACTTGACTTTTTTGGACATGACTGAATGGTGGATCGTATCTCGCGACTTTAAAACAAGAAAATGTCAAGGCCGTAGGAAAGCCAAAGGGTGGGCGTTTCCTACGGCCACCCTTTGGGTGGGCGTAGGAAACGCCCACCCTTTGGATGGGCGTAGGAAACGCCCACCCTTTGGATGGGCGTAGGAAACGCCCACCCTTTGGATGGGCCTATACATATAAATCTTTGCTTGGACCTAGTTGGCACGTAAGCCTACGAAAAACAAATGTTCTGAAATGTTCGAGTGCCTAGTTCAACAGCCATAAAATTACCGAACAATAATTCTATGCACGAAGCCATAAGAAATTGTCTTTGTCGATACAGCGCGTCTTTCGTTATCATTAGATTACACGCATCGCGTTCATGCTATATACGTTTGAAAAATAAATCGCTCGGTATTTTACCCTATAGCACAAAACATAAATCTGGGAGTTTACCGGGAGGTTTTGTTTTTTCGGGAGGGTAATCTCAATTTAGGGAGGGTCCCGCAAAATCCGGGAGAGTTGACAGCTCTGCTACAGGCTCTAACTCATTGTGCAGGATCCATGCATTGCAGCTGATGGAGTAATTTATGTACATGTAGTTACTGTTCATAGACCTATTAACTATACTGTTTAGTTAATAGGTCTATGTTATTGTTGGATTGCATCTTTGAGGTTTGTATTTTATTCCACATCGCCTGGAACTTTGGGTGGCTAGCTATGTCACTGCGCTGATGCAATTCATTTGCTGTGTCATTATGTGGGACTTATGAGCTTTACCAGCTGCCATTAAATCACACAGCACTTACAGCACCAGCTGCTGCTTGGCAGCGTGTTACTTCAGAGCATATCATGAATAATCAAATGCTCTTTGCAGTCAACTTTTGTTATATATTGTCTATTAAATAAAGATGTTTTAAGTGAAAGTGTTGTGTCTAGTAATAATTAGAGAAATCACGGAAATCTTACGATTTATAAACAGCAGTAGAATTATTGTAAAAGTTGTTGATTTACAAAGTTTGGACCACTAATCATTGGCATATTCTTATTATTATAATTATTTTATTATTGTTGTATAGATAAGAGCCTGTGTATAATGCCTATATGCAGATGGAGAACATATTAGCAGAGAATGACGGTACATTTGTGCTCTGCGACTTCGGTTCCGCTACTGCTCGGTTCTATGTGCCAGGCCAAGATGAAAGGAGTGTGACTGAGATAGAAGACGACATTAATAAGTGAGTTGTCTTCCCGTGTTCCATCTGGGCGCGGCACTGTCAGGTAGCTTCCGTGTGATGTCATAGATGCTGATAGGATATAGACTCATTTATATCCTATGTACTTTCTGCCTAGTTACTCTGCTATTAGATATTCTAATTTGTTGACGAACAAATTGTTGCCGAACTTTCGGTTAAAGGTTGTTCAGTGAACTTTGTACCGTTACATAAGGTAAACTTACCACATGCTTACCATACAATTTATAGGATACAGTCAGAATTTCTTATACAATATTAATCCATTCTGGTATCTTTTATGTTAGAGCTGATGTATTTTGGAGCAAACAAAAAGCGTTGAGCGTTCTACAGCTCAAAAACAATAACAAATACTTCAATGGTTACATTGAGCATTAATCTAAATTCATTATTAACAGTGGTACCTTGAGTTACAAATTTTGTTCGTTCTATAACCATTGTTGTATGTCAAAAACATTGTATCTCAAAGCAATTTTTCACATTAAAAATAATGTAGTTAGTGTTAATGCGTTCCAATGACATGAACCCACCCCAAAATATGGTTAAATAACATATAATATAGCAATTGGTATATAAGTAAACTAGTAATAACACACATAATGATAAAATAACATTGATTTTTGATAAATATCAATGAAATCATTAAAAAAGAGGTTTTATTCTACAGTACCTACCATAGTGACAGGCGAGGGGCGGCCTAGAGGAGAAGATAAGAAGGAGTGAAATATTTTCTCTTTTTATTTGCATACACTTAACCCTTTGACAGGGGAAACGACCAGAATGTCGTTTACCGGTTGCGTGGGGAAACGACATTTATGTCTATTTTGGTAGACGTTTATAAAGCTGTCGTCTAGTAACGTTAAACAAAGGATATGAACACTAGTAAGTTTTAAATATCATCAACAAGATATCAGTCGATGATTTACAATATGAAACGATTATCTGAGAGGCGTTGCTTTGTGCTGAAAGCTAAACAAATCGCGATTCCTTGGAAAAGATTAAAAGTTGGAAAAACCAGTCAACATCGGCTCGACTTTCAAAACGGTAAAATAAAAGATTATTTTATCCTGCGATCGTTAGTGATTTTTTGTCTGATCAGAATAAAATTAATTCAAATGATAGAAGTGATGTAAACTTTTTTGAACTTTTAATATACTTGGAATATTAAGAGAAAACGATCGTTATGGTGGCTCGCACGGCTACGTTATAGCGTTTGACTCTACCGAAAAAGATGCTTCCAAGCATTTCATACAGGGACAATTGCACATGGTTGTATTTTTTTTGAGTAGTAGATATGTGAATGAATGTATATGTACAAAAAATTTTGTTCATTGAACTAAATTTAAGATTTGAGCTATGCATGTTCATAAAATATCGATTTTTTTGAATTTTCGAAAATAAATTACACGAGTCTCGGTTGTTTTTGGGGGGGCTTATACCCGGTCAAAGGGTTAATAACTAAACAGACACTAAATAACTAAACAGACACTTAATAACTAAACAGACACTAAATAACTAAACAGACACTTAATAACTAAACAGACACTTAATAACTAAACAGTCACTTAATAACTAAACAGACACTTGATAACTAAACAGACACTTGATAACTAAACAGACACTTAGTAACTAAACAGACACTTAATAACTAAGCAAACACTTAATAACTAAACAATCACTTAATAACTAAACAGACACTTAATAACTAAACAGACACTTAATAACTAAACAGACACTTAATAACTAAACAGACACTTAATAACTAAACAGACACTTAATAACTAAACATACACTTAATAACTAAACATACACTTAATAACTAAACAGACACTTAATAACTAAACAGACACTTAATAACTAAACAGACACTTAATAACTAAACAGACACTTGATAACTAAACAGACACTTAATAACTAAACAGACACTTGATAACTAAACAGACAGACACTTAATAACTAAACAGACACTTAATAACTAAACAATCACTTAATAACTAAACAGACACTTAATAACTAAACAGACACTTAATAACTAAACAATCACTTAATAACTAAACAGACACTTAATAACTAAACAATCACTTAATAACTAAACAGACACTTAATAACTAAACAGACACTTAATAACTAAACAGACACTTAATAACTAAACAGACACTTAATAACTGAACAGACACTTAATAACTGAACAGACACTTAATAACTGAACAAACACAAATAAAAAAATTGCTACACTAATTTCTAATTTTTTTTGAGCTCTGAATATTTTAGTCAAGTTTGTAATCATCACTTACGCTAATCATGCGTTGCCACAATTTCACGCTTATCTTCCATCAATATCATTCTTTTAGGCTTTTTCTCTTCAACACTTTTGTTTTTAGCTTTGAGACCCATGGTTGATAACATAATGAGGGTGTATGATCCAAAATAAAACAAAACACAACGAATAAGCAAACATGTATGAATGGAGGGGCGACGACAACCAAACAGACTAAGTGAACGCACTACTCCCTAGCTACTCTCGGTGTAGCACGATACACCGTGACTCCGGTTACTCATGATACACCGTGGCTACGGTAACTCACGATACACCGTGGCTACTCACGGCGATCATTTCTTCGTATTTTTAATTTTTCTCCGTAGGTCAGAAGGAAATTGTTGGAAAATTTTATTTTGTAGTCCAAATAAATCATATGTCATGCAATCGTATTTTAAGGTACCATTGTTTTTAACTGAGAAATAGTTCTATTTAGAATCTTAAATTATATGTGAAAACTGAATTAATAAAGCAATAATCAGTAAAAATATGTTTTTTATTGTTACTATATGTTAACACATTAACTTAGGTGCAAGTTTAGTAATGTGTAGGTTTAATGCTAGAGATAAAATAATGTGATGAACTTACTCTAACGTAACCTACATGTAGTTTAACTTACTCTACATGTAGTTTAACTTACCGTACATGTAGTTTAACTTACCCTTCATGTAGTTTAACTTACCCTTCATGTGGTTTAACTTACCCTACATGTAGTTTAACTTACCCTACATGTAGTTTAACTTACCCTTCATGTAGTTTTCTTTACTTACTTGTTATATGTTTACTGTTTGCCAGATTTTGCTATTTTTTAAATAAAAACTTCAAGAAGTTTTGGACGTCGTATGTTGGAAATCGCCTCACAGTCCAGATAAATATGTTTTTGCATTGTTCGCTACAAGCTCAGTGAGAGTTTGTTACTGGTACAAGTCGCAATTTTAATTAAAGAAAAGAAAGTTCATAGTTTCATGCTTCTTATTTGTTAACATCGTAAGTTGCGTACCATTCACTGTCAATTGTATATAAATTCTTTGACAAGTGTTGACGCCTGTTGACAAGTGTTGACGCCTGTTGACAAGTGTTGACGCCTTGACGGAGCATTCTGTTGTCTAAATCTTGTTTATACACATTTTCAAACGATTGGCACATCAACTGTATGTAGCTTCCCTAGAAGTATTAAACTTTCTTAATTTAATTTATTAATACCATTGGCTGTTCTTTAGATTCAATAGTGAATTCTATTAATTGTAAATATTGTCTTGACGAGTAAGGAAATGTTGTCTCTTACAGGCATACGACTCTTTCACACAGAGCGCCTGAGATGATCAACTTATACGGTCAGAAAAGCATTACCACCAAGGCTGACATCTGGGTAAGCCCTACATTACATTAGCTGTCTGAAACATTCCATTTCTCTATAATTCTATGGCATGGTGCAGGTGGCTGATATAACAAATCTGTTTTACACAGGTTAGTGAAAGGTAGAAATGTTAGTTCAAATCGCTTAGGCCATTAACCCTTTTACAGGCATTGCAACAATATGTTTAACGATAATGACGATAATGGGCAGAGCAACTGTTATGTCACCACACGAACGACTTTTTAAAAAGGGATTTCTGGTTTGCCGATTGCCATGTTTTGTTTGAATTATTTACCAATAGGGAACTACAATAGAGGGGTCTCTGTTAGCAACCAAAAACGTTTTGTGACTAAAACGATCGTTTCAAACAAAAACTAAACAAACTAAAAATCCGACAAAAAGCTTTGCATTAAATTTTCGTATTTTGTTAGTTGCTTGTTTCTGCATTTGTTTAGTACTAGTGGTAGTAGTAGTAGTAGTAGTAGTGCTGTTAGTACTAGTAGTAGTAGTACTGTTAGTACTAGCGTTAATAGGATAATATCAGCTGATAGTGACAACTTGTTAGATTTAGTAGCCCGAACTAACAGTGAAAGTCATTCAGGTTCAGATTGTTACTGGGACGATTACATCTGAATCTGAGAATCTGAGAGTGAGTTTTGAAGAAGATGGAGTAGTATTGATGATTATGGAGGTGGGGGTGATGCTAGTGCCTCAACTACTAAATTTGAAGAGGGACAAAGCTCCCCCAATTCATAGCTTTGTTGCAGTAACAGGTCCAGTGTTCACCCCAGTAGAATAATTGAATAATAATAATAATACTAGTTGAATAATTTGAGAGAAAATAAAAACAACTGTAAAGTTTTTCAAATTTTGTCAAACAACTAACTTTCAAACTTGATATCACTAGGAAAATGTTTTGTGCCGGTCAAATAAATAAAAAAAAATAAAACAATTCTAAAAGGGATTAGATGTTAATGTGAAATAATTAGCAAGTAATAGCTAAATTAAGTCGGTTTTGCTACAATTACAATAAAAAATGATTCGGTAATGATACAATTAATGCAAGCTGAAAAAACAAAATAAAATTCCTGAATATGTTGAATTAATAATAACAATTCTTGCATAAAAGTGTGTGGGTATAAAAGGTTACTGTTCTACCAGAAGCTATCCATCAAAACTTTGAATACGACGATACTGAAAAATATGACAGAATATGATAGTATTTTGTAGTTGAAATTTTATAAGATCAATATCTGCCGAAAATGGTTGAATAAAAAAATTATATTAATAATAAAGATTGGAAACTAATCAAGTAATAATAATAGTGATAGGAAAATGAATAATGTTTAAACTTCAAACACAATACTCAAATTATGTTTAAAAGAATGCAAGTTGAAACAATAACGACGATGAAACAAACTTTAAAAACTTATATTGTAAACTTCAAAAGTTATAAGAAGTTTATAAATGTAATAAGAGAATGTAAATTTATATATCTATCTATATATATATTTCTCAAAGTATGTAAATGTATGTAAATATAAGAGTGAGGAATAACTGATACTTGTAATCTTACACGATACATATTACAGTAATCTCACAAATGTTTGTTGTAAATTGTGAAATTAATTACGGATTACTAATTGGTTAGGTTTAAAAAGAAATATGTGTAAGCTAATACACCTAGCTGTACAACCCGGCGTTGCCCGGGTAATAAAGTCTGTCGACAGAAAATTGATTTGTATTTAACATATAACAACATTTGCCATTCTACCTAAAGATAACTGGTAAGGTTTTCAAACTTTGTCAAACAACTTTTAAACTTTATATCATGAGGAAAATATTTCGTGCAGGTCAAATAAATTAAAAAAAATAAAACAACTATAAAAGTGTTTAAATGTAAATGTGAAATAATTAGCAGTAATAGCTAAATTGAGTCTGTTTTGCTACAATTACAATAAAAGATGATTTGGTAAGGATACAATTAATACGAACTGAGAAAACAAAATAAAATTTCTGAGTATGTTGAATTAATAATAACAATTCTCGCAGAGAAGTGTGTATAAAAGTGTACATAGAAGTGTACATAGAAGTGTACATACCTTGCACTCGCAACCAATCGTCTCGCAACCAATCGCCTCGCACTCGCAATCAATCGCCTCTCACTCGCAATCAATCGCCTAGCACTCAATCGCTTTGCAATCAATCGTCTCGCACTCGCCAACTCATTCATCCGGAAAACCGCGCCTGGAGACTCTTGCTGCACTTGGGACGAAAAAGGTCTTGCACGCATCCCCAAGTGACGCCACAGCCCCAAATCGCTAGCTGCATTACCCATCCACAGGAACAGATTCATGTACAGCAAGAGGTTTATTGAGAGTTGTCTTTCATACTGTAAAACAACTCCAAATATGCAGTCTACTGAAATTTTTTGCCCTGATCACACTATGCATACACATATGCAGTCATATATGTCAATAATGTTGGGAAGAACAATGGAAATCTGCAATACATTTTACAGCTAGTTTACAATGCATCAGTCTCAAACCACTCAAATCGGAGTTGCCGTATTTGTGTACAAACAACTGATAATGAAATTGACATTGCTAGGCAAACTGAAGTTCTTCAAACCTGATGATAGCCTTTTTATGAGATACAATAAGGAAAACGAATGCATGAAAATATATATATACTGAAAAATATGTTAGAAAATGCTGCATGTGGTATAGCAGAACATGAAGAACATAGCATGACATAACAATAACACAATGTTAGTTCAACGCAACACTTGCGGATAGACAACAGTTTTTGTTTTTCTGTTGGGTGTATGAACAAACAGTTTTCGGCTTGTGCCTACTTTTGAGCAGGTGACGTACAGCTGGTCATGGCTAAAGCAGGGTGACAGTAAGTCGATACCAGCTGCTCTCTTTCTTTTTACCATCGTCTATCGCATCCCTCGGAGTACTCGTGCAAGTTCTGTAGTAGTAAGTTACAGTAGGCATACTCGTAGCTGAAAAAAACTTAGTAACTCAGCTGCAGAAGGAAATGAACATGTCCCACTATCACGAACAGTGGCAAATCTAATGCTATTAAGTAGTTGAGGTGTCGCAATTCATAGACGATACACTACAACATTGAATGAGAAGTACTTACCTTTTTGAAGTAGAAATTTCGTAGGTAAAACGCAGTAGCAGTACCCGTGCAAGTTCTGTAGTAGCTGTAGTTCTGTAGCACTCGTAACTGAAAAAAGTAAAAGTAACTCGGCTGCAAAAGGAAATGAACATGTTTACAATCACAAACAGTGGCAGATCCAACGTTTTAAACCTTTTCACTGAAGTAGACTCATTTATGAGTTTTCTACGGTCGACCGCATAGACGCATTTTTGCGATTTTACCAGCAATTGCTAGTGACTGAGTTTTATTATTCGTTGATAACATAACCAACGGTTTTTAGGACTTTTATGGTAGTGACAGCGTTGTCCTAAGATTTCTCTATAAAATCAGCCTAAAGTTTAATATTTTAATCTTTGTTTGGGAATTTCCAACTTAAAAACAAAGATTTTTTGTGTAAGTTCATCAAATACGCCCGAGTTAGAAAACAAATAACTACTTATGTTGATGACATTATAGCCGATTCAGATTTTTGTGATTACACAGATAATTAAAATAGCAATAGCAGCGCCGACTCTGATGGTGGTGAAAGTAATGGTTTTGTAAGAATAAGGAACATTGTAGAGGATCATTCTAGTTTCATAGCTTCACATCGCTTTATCAATGCACAAAGTATAGATACAATGAATTTTTTGCATAGCAGTGTTTGTTAACATGTTGGCAAAATAAAATATATAACCAAAACAAACGTTCTAGATAGAGTTTGAAATTGAAAAAATATTGTATACATATCATGAAGCAATATCGGCAAAATGGCTGGAAGTAGGCCGATAGCTAAATTTGTACACCGACGCAAGTGAAATGGTTATGCAGTGGAGGTGTGGCAATTCATAAACAATACAACATTGAATGAGAAGTACTCACCTTTCAAAGTACTAATCTGATGTATAAATTTAGTAGGTGAGAACAGCGTTTTTTCCAGTGGCCCCAAGAAACAAACGTTCACATGACTTTCTCGGTACACATTGACAGTAAATATTAATTAAATGTAAATTACTACTCATTAATTTATTTTATTTAATGAGTAGTACATTTGTATAGATGTATGGGCACCTTTGTATAGGCCGCAGAACTCAGGACGGTGCTTTTTAACACGGCAGCAGCTTTGCTGTTTAAAACGGAACAGTACCGTTGGGCACTGGAAAGAGGCGGAGATAACTAACCGAATATGACGTCATTTGTGTGTGAAAACTGAAAACGATGAATAGGTTATGTATAGAGGCGCACTAACCAGAGATTCCCGTTAATGCGCCCTAGATACCTAGTAGCGGCTAATAGTCCGAAAAGTACTGTACTCTATAAGGCGGACACACACACTGACAACGATTGCCGTTTATATAGTAGATGTTACTGTGGCCCAAAGGAAAGCATTCATTGGAGTTCTTTTGAACATGGGTATCAAAAGAAAACTATTGATTTTTACTGGAATACCATGATTTGGTCTCAGGACATACCAGTGATTAGAGATATATTTATCTAGAACACATTCAATTTGATGGTGTTTTTTTCATGTCGACGACAGGAACACAGAGCCATCCAAGGGTTCATCAAATATTGATCAACTCTACTAGTTCAGCCCAGAGCTCGGTCACCTCAAAGAAACATAGGAAAGGGAGTTTAACCTGCGATGCACTGTCTCCATTGCTGAGACGATAGTTGGCTTCAAAGGCAGACACGATTTAGACAACTACATCAGAGCCAAAGATATCACCGCCTTTGGGCAACAAAGAGTACAATCTGTGTGATTCAGTTCCTGGTTATAGCTCTGTAACCGTGTACCACATCAGGGGTATGTCAAAGGGTTTACACGGTCAACCAAATGAAGCGTGTGTTAAGCTGTTGTCACCGCACACGGCTAAATGCCATCACTTGGTTGTCAAGAACTATTATACGAGTGTATCTCTCTGTGAGAAGTTCTTACAGTAGGGTACATACATCACAGGCACTATCAGTCCAAACAGGGTTCAACTCTTTCCCCAATATGAAGGAAAAACTGAGGAACAAGGGAGATATAGTCGCTAACAGAAAACAATCTTCTTGCTGTGAACTGATATGACAGAAAACTAGTCAGACTTTTCTCAAACTGTTTAACTATGAAACCAATAAAGAAGGCATTGTACGATGAGCAATGAAAGAGGTTCCAAAAATAGTAAATAACTACAACCATGTATTAGGGGTTGTTGACATTAGTGACCAGATAACAGACCAGTATTCTGCAGAGTTTAGGATGGTGAAGACGTGGAAGAAAGTTGTATTTCATTTGATCGATTAGAACCATCACAAATGCATTAAACTGCTACAGAAGCAATCCTAACCATCAATGTAAAAAGCTAACCCACTACAACTTAATCATTCAACTACTGGAAGGATTAATTGGGAACTGGCGTGAAGAGGGAAAATGAGTAGGCCGCCCTAGTTCTTCTCCCCCAGTAAAGAGGATTGAGACACACCTCATATATACCATTCCAAATGGAAAAAGGCGAAAGTATGCTGTGTGTGCTAAGCCAAGGCAACAGGGCAAGGCAACAAAGGAACAAGAATGGTGTAAAGATTGCGGTGTAGGCCTTTACAAGGGTGAATGCTTTTGAAGGTACCATAGCTAGAGAGAAAGTTATGCTAGAGAGTTACTTGAAACATGTTTATGCGTGTTTACCTGTATCATAAAAACATAATAAAAGTATACAATGTCATAAATAAGAGTGTCTCAACCATTTTTTTTTTTAAATCAATTTTTGGTAAATTACTTCACCCAGGTCGCCTGAACTAGCCACAGAAATTCACTTGCAAATGGGTTAATTATTAATGTTGTTTTACCGTAATTAATAGGGCACAACTCCAAGTTGCATTTAACTCGATCACTACCAAATGTATTTTTAACTCCGAACTTTTTTTTTCTATTCACACAAATGTTGACATAACATCACTAATTTTGTGATAACTTGATAAAGAATGAAGGTATCAACTTAATTTAAAAAACAGGTTGTTGAGAAGAAGATACTTTATTAGGAAACAGATAAAAATCTTAAATTAACTTCATTAAAAAACTTCTTTCAACAAAACTTTCACAAATTTCAACAATATTTTGCATGCAATTTCGATGGTCATATTTTGACTGTTACCATAATATTTGGTTGCTATACTGGTACTGTTGTTACTACTACTACACCAGGCTATTTCATAGCAAGATTCATTGCTTGAAGAGTCAGAATCACTTGATATAAAGTTACTGGAGTCCCAATGGCGGAGAATGTTAGAAGCTTCTACAGCTGTAAGCGATCGCGGTATTCTTTTTTTATCCATGCTTTTTTTATGTGGTGAATTTCTGTTTAAAAATCAGTGTAAAAGTGGAGCTGCTAGTGAGGGGCCTGCTGATTAGTATATATCGTTAGCAACAAGCTTGTTTTCATGGAGACCAGATCTTATTGGTCTATCTGAAGTGAAAGCTGAGTAATTACTAATAAACTAACGCACTGTCTAAAAGCCGATGTATCGGCTTCTGGCTACAAATAGAAGATACGCCGAGCCGATACATCAGCTTTTGGTAGTGAATGAGTTAAACAACTGGTTCTCACAGCACGTGCATGCTTCTTCACCATGTTTTTCTTGACATGAACTTGTGCAGAAAGAGCTAAGAATAAAAATGGTTGGAGATGTTTGATCAGACCAAAGTGAGGACAGTCATTGTCGCATCGACAAACTGCTATGATGATGATGATGATAACTTATGGGCCAATGTATTAAAATGGAAGCCATAAGCGACCTAATAATGGTTTTCTATAGCAGGCTAATTATAGAAAAAATACCAAATAAGCTCCAAAGTATAGTCTCATTATAATTTAACAGGGCAAATTAAAAATTTTCAGCTTCAAACTTCATCTTAAATGGGTTTAGAAGCTAAATTAAAGTTTTGTAAGGGGAAGCAACACTTCTATTATGGCCCTGTTAAACGTAGCTCATGCTAGTAATAAGCGTGAGGAAATTTTTTATAGATGATGTCATCATACCGTATCGCCATGTCAAAGTGAGTTCAATTAAATTTTGTTAAATTGATTTGTGCAACTGAAATTTGTCACCAAATGCTAGAAGTAAATCTTCAGGAAAGTCAGAACTAAAGATCCAGAAAGCAAAGTAGTAAAATATTCCATTGTCTCTTTTGTTTTAACCCGTTTTACTCATTGCAAAGAAACCCGGATAATTGTTATCATAGAATAGATGTTGCAAATGTTTGCAGCTTGCTTCTGAATGTTATCCTTCTTGTAGATAAATGGTACAGGGAGATAGCCTTCAATGATTTACAGTTGTTTAATTTGGTGTTTTGATGAGCGTTAAGTTAAACTTTAGCATGTCTCGGTCAATCAACAACAGATAAATAGCTGGTGTCATCCTGGAAGAAAAACTACTGTATGTAGGAAGATGCAGCCTCCTTGCGGCTGTTAATGAGGGGTTCATCACCTTTTTTATGATCAAGCCTTTGTTGTTATTGATAGAAATGATTAACAAATAGGAATATTTAGCAGGCTTCTTGTTTCAACTTCTTGTTTGTCAGGAGTTCATCTCTAGTGTCAGGAGTTTATCTCTAGTGTCAGGAGTTTGACTCTAGTGTCAGGAGTTTGACTCTAGTGTCAGGAGTTCAACTCTATCGTCAGGAGTTCAACTCAATTGTCAGGAGTTCAACTTTATTGTGAGGAGTTCAACTCTATTGTCAGGAGTTCAACTCTAATGTTAGGAGTTCAACTTAGTGTTAGGAGTTCAACTCTATTGTCAGGAGTTCAACTCTAGTGTCAGGAGTTTATCTCTAGTGTCAGGAGTTTATCTCTAGTGTCAGGAGTTTGACTCTAGTGTCAAGAATTCAACTGTAGTGTCAGGAGTTCAACTCCAGTGTCAGGAGTTCAACTCAATTGTCAGGAGTTCAACTCAATTGTCAGGAGTTCAACTCAATTGTCAGGAGTTCAACTCTATTGTCAGGAGTTCAACTTTATTGTGAGGAGTTCAACTTTATTGTCAGGAGTTCAACTCTAGTGTTAGGAGTTCAACTCTAGTGTTAGGAATTCAACTCTAGTGTTAGGAGTTCAATTCTAGTGTCAGGAGTTTAACTTTAGTGTCAGGAGTTCAACTTTAGTGTCGGTAGTTCAACTCTAGTGTCGGTAGTTCCACTCTAGTGTCATGAGTTCAACTCTATTGTTAGGAGTTGGTGATGAATTCCTTGCTACCAACCCAACTAACTGCTTGGCACAATATTTTCATTGCATGTACAGTCACACCTTCACTTATAATGCCCTCAACATGCAAAATACAATCAAACCTTTGCTTATGACTGCCTCAACATACAAAGTACAGTAAAACTTTCACTTATGGTTGCCTCAACATGCAAAATACCGTCAAACTGACTTATGATCATCTCAACATACAAATGTTGATCGAGTGTTTGATTTCATGTATGACGTAATCTTGAACATGATATTTTGAATTCTCTCCAAACGTTGCTCTGAAAGTACCGAGGCTAGTGCCAATACATATATATATATATATATATATATATATATATATATATATATATATATATATATATATGTATTGGCACTATATATATATATGTATATATATATACATATATATATATATATATATATATATATATATATGATTCTCGAAGTTGGTCGTATGTGTGTCGTTCCAGCTATAGCTATTAAAATCATGGGATTAAAATTCCACATTCTGTTGGATTTGAACCCACGACGAATTCATCCGCAAGTTTTTTTATCAAGACGCTCTACCACAGGGTTACAACCGCATATTGATCGAAGGCGTTATCATATACCCGCATGCACATGCTAATTATTTTAGTATTGCGTCCACGCGTTATCGATACCCTGTTAAGAAATATTTTTCGTAAGGTTCAATTACTATATCTGGGGTCAAGGCCAATTCTTATGCGGACAATTATATTATCTCTGTAGGAAGGGCCTCGACATTCTCTCTCCGTTGGGTCAGACAAAGACAGTACAATATCTCATTTTTACATTTGTGCTGGTGTCGAGAGGTACCAGTGTCATCGTATTCAAAGTGTTGATGGATAGCTTCTGGTAAAACAGTAACCTTTTTTATACACACACACACTTCTATGCGAATTGTTATTATTAATCCAACATATTCAGGGTTTACAATTTGTTTTTCCAGTTTGCATTAATTGTATCATTACCGAATCATCTTTTATTGTAATCGTGGCAAAACAGACTAATTTAGCTATTACTTGCTAATTATTTCACATTTCACATGCCTGAACCCAACCTAAACCCTTTTATAGATGTTTTATTTTTTTAATCTATTCGACCGGCACAAAAAATATTTCTCATAATATGAAATTTGAAAGTTACAGTTTGACAAAGTTTGAAAACCATTGCAGCTGTTTTTTTTAAAATTATTTCATTTACACAAAACACTTTTCTCATGATATGTAGTTTGAAAGTTAGAATGGCAAATGCTGTTATATATGTTAAATACAAATAAATGTTCTCTTTTATTACCCGGGCAACGCCTGAGTTATATTATAAACAGCTAGTTTATAATAAAATACAGAATACTAAAAAGTTTAAGGTAAGTTAGCATATGCTTGATCTAATTAGAGTAAGTCATGTCACATGTCTCTGTCACCACGCCTACCTCCGTGCCTACACATCGAGAAACCGACACTTGTGTTTAGAACTTTAAGATAATATAATGATATAAAGCTATATTTGTGTTTGCATCTTTTTAAAATAATATATTGAAATAAACCTACTCTTGAGTTTGCATCTTTCTAAAATAATATATTGATATAAACCTATACTTGAGTTTGCATCTCTAAAATAATATATTGATATAAGCCTATACTTGAGTTTGAATTTCTAAAATAATATATTGATATAAACCTATACTTGAGATTGCATGTCTAAATTAATATATTGATATAAACCTATATTTGAGTTTGCATTTCTAAAATAATATATTGATATAAACCTATATTTGAGTTTGCATTTCTAAAATAATACATTGATATAAACCTATACTTGAGATTGCATGTCTAAAATAATACATTGATATAAACCTATTCATATTATTTCTTAATTTTGTTTTTTGCAGATCTCGCTGATTTTCTATGTAGTCTTTTCCATAGTTCTGTACAATATGTTGGTTTTAATGCTTTATATAATTACGTGAAGTATTTATCATCAAGTTCATAAGCTGTGGAACTAATTGAACTAATTACAGTGCATTCTTATAAGAATACTAATAATAATCTTAATAATATCTTAAATAATATCTTAATAAGAATACCTGGCATCGCACTATGGCTCTAATAGCTCTAATAATATGGCTCTATGGCTCTCACTAATACATAGAATGACGTTGCATATTTTCAACCAGATGCTGGCATACATCGCCCAATGAATCCGTCAATCTCACGTAGCTAAATTGGTAAGGCATTTGCCTGGTGAGTGGGAGGTTCCGAGATCAAATCTTCCGTGATATGGATTCTTTATTCCAAGATTTTAATAGCTATAATGGGACATACCGGACTACACAAACTTCAAGATTTATATCTATAGATTTGCTCCAGCATATGAATATAAATTTGATCTGCTTAAAATGAGGGTTCAACTCTGCATAGCAGTTGTCAAGCATAAATTGCTAGCCTTCAATGTTTACAGTTGAAAATCTTTTTAGGCCTTAGGAGTTACTCTCTTTCGTCTGTGTTTCCGTACTTTACCATTTGGTGAGAGCACACTCGCGATACAAACAGGAAATATAAACATTCCGGAAAACTCTCCTTACAGCCGAGGTTTGCATGCGCTTGCATGTAAGTAGTCCAAGCTCAGCATCCTCAACATCCTCGACATCCTCAGCATCCTCGACATCCTCGGCATCCTCAACATCCTCAGCATTCTCGACATCCTCAGCATCCTCGACATCCTCAGCATCCTCGACATCTTCAGCATCCTTGACATCCTCGACATCATCAACATCCTCAACATCCTCGAAATGCTCATCTTTTCATTGCATTTCAACTTATTATAAAATGATGGCTATTTCTGTTCATAATTCAGTTGTATTGATAACAATGGTTGGTTTGCCTTCTGTGTTGTGCATTTTTGTATTGAACGTCACAGCAGAATGTCATTTTAGAAAATGTTATAAGAGTTAGTAGTATATTCTTCATTTTAGACTGTTTCGCATTGCCTTGTTTTGTTGTAAAATTTATGTTTCACATTCATTTTTGGAAATTCTGTAATGGTTATCTTCTCATGTTCTGTAATGGTTATTTTCTCATGTTCTGTAATGGTTATCTTCTCATGTTCTGTAATGGTTATCTTCTCATGTTCTGTAATGGTTATCTTCTCATGTTCTGTAATGGTTATCTTCTCATGTTCTGCTAGTTACATGATTGAAATGTTTTAGGCTATTGTCTCCAAGCGGATCCTGACATTAGACCCGACATATATCAAGTGTCCCACGTTGCCTTCGTATTGGCCAATCGAAATTGTCCAGTCAAAGATATACACGTAAGTAATGACTCGCCTTGTCAGTCAATTGTTGGAATTCATGCGGAAGTATCCTGCCGTCAAGCGGTAGTCTCTGTTTGTTGTTTAACAGTCACAATATCCACCAAGTCTAAATTTTACTTTTTCGTACCAATGACGATGATCTGCATGATGTAGAATGTAGTTGCTGACTGAATGTTCTAGAATTCACCACTACCTGATGTGAACAAGTTGGTAGAGACCATGATGAGCAGGACAGCCAAGGCCTCTCATTCATCCACGCCTAAATCGACTGAAAAAGGTTCGAGAATTGAACAGACGACTACGATAACTCCACGAGAAAGGCCCAAAGCTGCTCGGAATGCTTCACATAAATCCCAAGCTCCTCCAGATGTACAACGACAGCTTTTATCGGCAGGTATAGCTGCAGGTGTATGCAGAAGGAGGGAGGTGTGCAGAGGGAGGTGTGCAGAGGAAGGGAGGTGCGCAGAGGGAGGGAAGTGCGCAGAGGGAGGGAAGTGCGCAGAGGGAGGGAGGAGCGCAAAGGGAGGGAGGTGCGTAGAGGGAGGGAGGAGCGCAGAGGGAGGAGGGTGCGCAGAGGGAGGGAGGTGCGCAGAGGGAGGGAGGTGCGCAGAGGGAGGGAGGTGTGCAGAGGGAGGGACACTCAGTTATAATGAGTTCCATTGCATTTTTTACCATATCTTTTTATTGCTTCTAGAATATTTTCTAGACTAATTTACATTGCAATAAAGTAATTAAAAGCTTGGCGTTTGTGTTTGTTTGGGTTCACTTGAAAAGCAAATATTAATTATTCTTGCCATTAAATAGAGCAACTCGTTTATTTATGTTGTTTGACAGATTATTTATACAAAAAGTCTTATGTTTTGCAAAGTGTTATATGATTGCAGATGGAGTTAACAGACCAGCCATTGTTTTGCCAACTTTTGCGCAGCTACAGCAGTCTGGCTACCCTCTACAGCAGCAGCAATACATTCTACAACAGCAGCAAATCTTGATCGAGAGAGAACAACTCCATTTTTTCAAGTTGCAAAAGGTCATAATGTCTCAAACGCAGTCCGTGCAGCAGCAATCTCTAGTACAAGAGGTGTCGCAGCAGCTGCAGAAGTTAGCGCTACAGGTCCAACAGCTTGCACAACTCCAACAGCAGGTCACGCAGACGGATCAGCAACAGCTGGTTCAGCAGCAGCTCGCTCAGCAGCAGTTAGCTCAGCAGCAGTTAGCTCAGCAGCAGTTAGCTGTACAGGTTCAGCAAGAGAATTTAGCCCGGCAGCAGCTCTCTCAGCAGGCTTTATATGAACAACAACAGTTGCAACAACAGGTAGCTCTTACTATTTACGTGAACAAGTTGTTTAGGTGTAGTAGATATTATATGCCCTTTTCACCTTTAATACTTTGTTTTTGTCATGGCAAAGCTAAACACAGTTTGTAGGGCAGATATAATGTAAGTAAATGAGCCAACGTAGCTGTAGAGAAAATTGTTAATAAATATATTATGAACAGTACCTGCAGCAAGCGATTCAGCAACATCCACAGCAGTACATTCATGTTGGAGAGAGACAGAATGTCCCTGATCACACCCAGTACATGTATCAACAGCAGCAACAACAGCAATTTTACCCTCAAGAGCAGTGCCAGCTGGCAGCAGAACCTGAGCAGCAGCCTAAGGATGAGCAGAGTAATGTGCATCAAGAAGAGGTGATATAGCATACTTACTGGACATTAGTTTGAGTCCTCTACTCCGAGGATAGTTATTAGTTCAGATTCCTAACTCTGAGGCTATCTATTAGTTCAGGTTCCTAACTCTGAGGCTAGCTATTAGTTCAGGTTGCTAACTCCGAGGATAGTTATTAGTTCAGGTTCCTAACTCTGAGGCTATCTATTAGTTCAGGTTCCTAACTCTGAGGCTAGCTATTAGTTCAGATTCACAACTCTGAGGATAGCTATTAGTTCTGATTCCTAACTCTGAGGCTAGCTATTAGTTCAGATTCATAACTCTGAGGATAGCTATTAGTTCAGGTTCCTAGCTCTGAGGATAGCCAGGTTAGTGATGCCTGGATAGTGCGGCCATCTTTTATTGCGTAGGTTGATTAAACTCAATCTTAGCCACTGGTCACTTTCTCAGCACTTGGAAAAGACTAAGGTTCGACATTTTGTCAAGTATTATGTTAATCTATTTACTCTTTTTGAAATACATTGCTAAATGTTCCAGAAATTACGAGTTATAGATTCAGTGAAAATTGGATGCAGCCTAAAAGTACAGTTTAATTTTTCATCTTTATAAGCATGCGAACACTGGAGTAAATAGTTCCATAGGTTAGGTCAGCTCTCTGTGCAACATCTACATGTATGTAATACAACATCTGTAGCATGGCATCTATGTAATACGACATCTGTAGTACAACATCTGTAGCACAACATCTGTAGCACGACATTTATGTAACACAACATCTGTAGCATGACATCTGTAGCACGGTATTGGTGTAACACGACATATGTAACACAACATCTGCAACACAACATCTGTAGCATGACATCTGTAACACGTCTGCAACACAACATTTGTAGCATGGCATCTATGTAACACAACATCTGTAGCATGACATCTGTGTAACACAACATCTGCAACCCAACATCTGTAGCATGGCATCTATGTAATACAACATCTGTAATACAACATCTGTAATACAACATCTGTCATACAACATCTGTAATACAGCATCCGTAATACAACATCTGTAATACAACATCTGTAGCACCAACATCTGTAGCACCAACATCTGTGGCACGACATCTGAATAACATTAGATTTTAGTTCTTCAGATGCTCTCACCCAAGGAAATGTCTTGTCACATTTTCACTCTTCATCCAGCACAGCAAACTCTTGCTTGAGTAACATGCTTGAGTAATCAGTGTAACTACATGTATTTATTACAGACAAAGCCGTTTACACATGCATTTGATGACGACTTCAGTGAGTCTGTCATGTTTGAAGCAGATTTTTCTCCCGCTAACTTTGCAACATCGGTTACCATTTCTGACCCGGAGTGTGGGCAGAGTTTGTCTTCTGTGACTGAGCGCCTTGAGGAGAATTCAAGCATTGATGTGGGGATCTCTGAGAAACCGTCAGTCGAGGCAATTAATAAGGTAATTGTTTTCAAATTTACTCTTGCCTTGTAACCTTGGCTCCTTTCCTCACTACGTTGACTGTCAAGAAATCATGGTGAGAATTGTACCACATAAACCCACTGCCTCTTTTTATATGTAAAAATTTAGTAAGGACTATTGCTGACTCAAATCAAGTTAGTGAAATGTTAGACTATGAGGCTTGCTGTCGGCAGGATAAAATAAAGCTTAACATTTTAGACTCAATGGTCACATTGAACCTCGATGGTCCTTTACATCCTGTATTAAGTGTCGGTTCATATTGTTTCTCTTCCTATTGTTTGATAAAGTGTATTGGTCATAGGAGAGAAGTACTGGTAATAAACCATCAGAAAGTCTCACCCCACCGCTGGTGCTGCCCAAGCGTTCCCACAGGCGCAATGTCAGTGATACATCAGTCATCAGCATTGGCACCAGCAATTCAGCATTTCGGTAAGATCAATCCTTAAAATGTGTCATCTTTCTTATTGGCTGACAGAGTCACACGGTTTAACATTTCCATTCTTCATCAGCAATAGTACATTTAGGTGATGTTCAACCAGTGCTGGTTTATACTACTAGTTGATGTCGAGTGTAAGCCAGGTGATGTTCAGGCAGTGCTGGTTCATACTACTAGTTGATGTCGAGTGTAAGCCAGGTGATGTTCAACCAGTGCTGGTTTATACTACTAGTTGATGTCGAGTGTAAGCCAGGTGATGTTCAGGCAGTGCTGGTTCATACTACTAGTTGATGTCGAGTGTAAGCCAGGTGATGTTCAACCAGTGCTGGTTCATACTACTAGTTGATGTCGAGTGTAAGCCAGGTGATGTTCAACCAGTGCTGGTTCATACTACTAGTTGATGTCGAGTGTAAGCCGATTGTTTCAGAGCTGGTGCTAGGAGCATGACTGCTAGGAATGTTCTCTCTTGTTGTATCTTCTTTCTGCTCATTCCTTTTGGCTGCCTTTGTAAGGTTGCTTTGTTTGCTTCGCTTGGCTGGCTTGTCTGGCTGCTCGCTACCAGTCTCAAAGCACTCTTGCATATCTGATGCCATGCTGATTGACACCCTACATTTGACCTTACCGTTAGGTGAGATTTTGTCTGACAGCATTTTGTGTGAAATAGTCAGGTGACTGAAGCTTTCACACATGCTGATCACACGCGCATGTCCATCAGCCGAAAACGGTCAGTCGTGGTACAGATGCTTCAAGGCTGTAGTGTGTAACCCACCCCGCATCTCTTTTAGAACCTATACACCTAGCAAGAGTACTAAACAGCTCACATCTAGCCTTGGCTCCTTGTCCTCCCTTAATAGCACCAACACTGCCCCTGAAGTTACAGTAAGCAGATCTAAATCAGAGGCAAATTCGCTCGCTGAGGCTACATATAATGGGTAAGCAATCGCCAGAAATTTCTAGCTTCTGCTGGCGGGTTGTGAAAACATCTGCTGCCTTGGGCCGTTTAGTGAAACTTCTGCTCGTTTTGTTTTTATTACACTTGATGAATTACAAGCCACACTAAATACCATTCATATATACAAGATGGTAAGATGGTAAGGCAGATAACTGTTACACTAGATTATTGATATGAAGTGCCCTGGCATAACAACTCTTGACTGCTACGCATGCGTGTGCATACACAAATGATGCTCACGAGGCTACATCGGTCTGGAAGTTGCTTTCTTAGTGAATAACTTATATATTACTGGTACTAAAGGTTTTTAAAGCGTTCCACTACATCGTTATATGATAATGTGTAGTAAATAAACTTATTTGGAAAGACTTGGAAAGACTTATTTGGAAAGACCTAGGTTTATCTTTTATGTGTCTTCATGGAAGAAAAGCAATGCTCTAGTGGTCTAGTTAAAATTTTCTGTTGGTTTAACATTCCTTGTCTATTGTTTAATAACTGTTGCCATGCGAACATAATAAGAGCAAGGCTAACTTGTGTTAATATGTTTTTATCATAAAACAATTGGCTTTGCTAAGGAAACTAATAAGTTCCTCAAATACTGATACCAAATCAAATACTTAGCTATTGCTTGATTTGATCAAATACTCTTGCCCTAACCATTAAACTGTCCAGAGCTGTTGGGTTATAAAGTTATTCACCTTGTTCATAAAATTATCATCAGTAGGAAATATTATGGTAGTGATACTAGTAAGTGTGTATTATCTAGAAAGTGTGTGTTATTTAGTAAGTGCGTGTTATCTAGAAAGTGTGTGTTATCTAGTAAGTGTGTATTATCTAGAAAGTGTGTATTATCTAGTAAGTGTGTATTATCTAGAAAGTGTGTATTATCTAGAAAGTGTGTATTATCTAGTAAGTGTGTCTTATCTAGAAAGTGTGTATTATCTAGAAACTGTGTATTATCTAGAAAGTGTGTATTATCTAGAAAGTGTGTATTATCTCGTAAATGTGTATTATCTAGTAAGTGTGTATTATCTAGTAAGTGTGTATTATCTAGTAAGTGTGTATTATCTAGAAAGTGTTTATTATCTTGAAAGTGTGTATTATCTAGAAAGTGTGTATTATCTAGAAAGTGTGTGTTATCTAGAAAGTGTGTATTATCTAGTAAGTGTGTATTATCTAGTAAGTGTGTATTATCTAGTTACTCAGTATTATCTCGTAAGACGGTATTGTGCCAGCACAAGTTTCGGTAAGGTATTCGGTGCATGCATGAATGTTAGAACCACTTCCTTGCACTTGTCTACCTATGGACACTGTCAAACATGCTTTGCTGGGTTGGGTCACGTTTACGGCTAAGAAATGACAAGGTTTTACCTGATTACTAGCAAATAAATATGTTGTACTGCCAAGACATTTTAGGTCAATGTATTATTATTATTATTCAGGTGTTGAAGGCATTTGGTATTTGTTACAGATTTTACTTTAGCTGAGCAGGGGTTGTTGAGGCTTTGTTTTTATTTTGGCTTGCGTATAACCTTTTCTATGCACGTAACTGCTGTTTTGTCTTTTGATTGATACTTGCGTTGGTATCTTATGTGCTGTGTAAGTACTTTCACCTGTTGCCTCTAAAAATTACTTGTGTCTGAGTATGGATAGCTGACATATCGATACTATTATATAACTTACTTGTGTCTGAATATGGATAGCTGGCATAACGACATTATTATATGAATTACTTGTGCCTGAATATGGATAGCTGACATATCGATACTATTATATAAATTACTTGTATCTGAGTATGGATAGCTGACATATCGATATTATTATATAAATTACTTGTGTCTGAGTATGGATAGCTGACATATCGATATTATTATATAAATTACTTGTGTCTGAGTATGGATAGCTGACATATCGATATTATTATATAAATTACTTGTGTCTGAATATGGATAGCTGACATATCGATACTATTATATAACTTACTTGTGTCTGAATATGGATAGCTGGCATAACGACATTATTATATGAATTACTTGTGCCTGAATATGGATAGCTGACATATCGATATTATTATATAAATTACTTGTGTCTGAGTATGGATAGCTGACATATCGATATTATTATATAAATTACTTGTGTCTGAGTATGGATAGCTGACATATCGATATTATTATATAAATTACTTGTATCTGAATATGGATAGCTGACATATCGATAGTATTATAAAAACTACTTGTATCTGAGTATGGATAGCTGACATATCGATATTATTATATAAATTACTTGTGTCTGAGTATGGATAGCTGACATATCGATATTATTATATAAATTACTTGTATCTGAGTATGGATAGCTGACATATCGATATTATTATATAAATTACTTGTGTCTGAGTATGGATAGCTGACATATCGATATTATTATATAAATTACTTGTATCTGACTATGTATAGCTGACATATCGATACTATTATATAAATTACTTGTATCTGAGTATGGATAGCTGACATATCGATATTATTATATAAATTACTTGTGTCTGAGTATGGATAGCTGACATATCGATATTATTATATAAATTACTTGTGTCTGAATATGGATAGCTGACATATCGATAGTATTATAAAAACTACTTGTATCTGAGTATGGATAGCTGACATATCGATATTATTATATAAATTACTTGTGTCTGAGTATGGATAGCTGACATATCGATATTATTATATAAATTACTTGTGTCTGAATATGGATAGCTGACATATCGATACTATTATATAAATTACTTGTATCTGAGTATGGATAGCTGACATATCGATATTATTATATAAATTACTTGTGTCTGAGTATGGATAGCTGACATATCGATATTATTATATAAATTACTTGTGTCTGAGTATGGATAGCTGACATATCGATATTATTATATAAATTACTTGTGTCTGAATATGGATAGCTGACATATCGATAGTATTATAAAAACTACTTGTATCTGAGTATGGATAGCTGACATATCGATATTATTATATAAATTACTTGTGTCTGAGTATGGATAGCTGACATATCGATATTATTATATAAATTACTTGTGTCTGAATATGGATAGCTGACATATCGATACTATTATATAAATTACTTGTATCTGAGTATGGATAGCTGACATATCGATATTATTATATAAATTACTTGTGTCTGAGTATGGATAGCTAACATATCGATATTATTATATAAATTACTTGTGTCTGAATATGGATAGCTGACATATCGATACTATTATATAACTTACTTGTGTCTGAGTATGGATAGCTGACATATCGATACAATTATATAAATTACTTGTATCTGAGTATGGATAGCTGACATATCGATATTATTATATAAATTACTTGTGTCTGAGTATGGATAGCTGACATATCGATATTATTATATAAATTACTTGTGTCTGAATATGGATAGCTGACATATCGATACTATTATATAAATTACTTGTATCTGAGTATGGATAGCTGACATATCGATATTATTATATAAATTACTTGTGTCTGAATATGGATAGCTGACATATCGATATTATTATATAAATTACTTTTGTCTGAATATGGATAGCTGACATATCGATAGTATTATAAAAACTACTTGTATCTGAGTATGGATAGCTGACATATCGATATTATTATATAAATTACTTGTGTCTGAGTATGGATAGCTGACATATCGATATTATTATATAAATTACTTGTGTCTGAATATGGATAGCTGACATATCGATACTATTATATAAATTACTTGTATCTGAGTATGGATAGCTGACATATCGATATTATTATATAAATTACTTGTGTCTGAGTATGGATAGCTGACATATCGATATTATTATATAAATTACTTGTGTCTGAGTATGGATAGCTGACATATCGATATTATTATATAAATTACTTGTGTCTGAATATGGATAGCTGACATATCGATAGTATTATAAAAACTACTTGTATCTGAGTATGGATAGCTGACATATCGATATTATTATATAAATTACTTGTGTCTGAGTATGGATAGCTGACATATCGATATTATTATATAAATTACTTGTGTCTGAATATGGATAGCTGACATATCGATACTATTATATAAATTACTTGTATCTGAGTATGGATAGCTGACATATCGATATTATTATATAAATTACTTGTGTCTGAGTATGGATAGCTGACATATCGATATTATTATATAAACTACTTGTGTCTGAGTATGGATAGCTAACATATCGATATTATTATATAAATTACTTGTGTCTGAATATGGATAGCTGACATATCGATACTATTATATAAATTACTTGTATCTGAGTATGGATAGCTGACATATCGATATTATTATATAAATTACTTGTGTCTGAGTATGGATAGCTGACATATCGATACTATTATATAAATTACTTGTATCTGAGTATGGATAGCTGACATATCGATATTATTATATAAATTACTTGTGTCTGAGTATGGATAGCTGACATATCGATACCATTATATAAATTACTTGTATCTGACTATGTATAGCTGACATATCGATACTATTATATAAATTACTTGTATCTGAGTATGGATAGCTGACATATCGATATTATTATATAAATTACTTGTGTCTGAGTATGGATAGCTGACATATCGATATTATTATATAAATTACTTGTGTCTGAATATGGATAGCTGACATATCGATACTATTATATAAATTACTTGTGTCTGAGTATGGATAGCTGACATATCGATATTATTATATAAATTACTTGTGTCTGAGTATGGATAGCTGACATATCGATATTATTATATAAATTACTTGTGTCTGAATATGGATAGCTGACATATCGATATTATTATATAAATTACTTGTATCTGAGTATGGATAGCTGACATATCGATATTATTATATAAATTACTTGTGTCTGAGTATGGATAGCTGACATATCGATATTATTATATAAATTACTTGTGTCTGAATATGGATAGCTGACATATCGATATTATTATATAAATTACTTGTGTCTGAATATGGATAGCTGACATATCGATATTATTATATAAATTACTTGTGTCTGAGTATGGATAGCTGACATATCGATATTATTATATAAATTACTTGTGTCTGAGTATGGATAGCTGACATATCGATATTATTATATAAATTACTTGTGTCTGAATATGGATAGCTGACATATCGATAGTATTATAAAAACTACTTGTATCTGAGTATGGATAGCTGACATATCGATATTATTATATAAATTACTTGTGTCTGAGTATGGATAGCTGACATATCGATATTATTATATAAATTACTTGTGTCTGAATATGGATAGCTGACATATCGATACTATTATATAAATTACTTGTATCTGAGTATGGATAGCTGACATATCGATATTATTATATAAATTACTTGTGTCTGAGTATGGATAGCTGACATATCGATATTATTATATAAATTACTTGTGTCTGAGTATGGATAGCTGACATATCGATATTATTATATAAATTACTTGTGTCTGAATATGGATAGCTGACATATCGATAGTATTATAAAAACTACTTGTATCTGAGTATGGATAGCTGACATATCGATATTATTATATAAATTACTTGTGTCTGAGTATGGATAGCTGACATATCGATATTATTATATAAACTACTTGTGTCTGAGTATGGATAGCTAACATATCGATATTATTATATAAATTACTTGTGTCTGAATATGGATAGCTGACATATCGATACTATTATATAACTTACTTGTGTCTGAGTATGGATAGCTGACATATCGATACAATTATATAAATTACTTGTATCTGAGTATGGATAGCTGACATATCGATATTATTATATAAATTACTTGTGTCTGAGTATGGATAGCTGACATATCGATATTATTATATAAATTACTTGTATCTGAGTATGGATAGCTGACATATCGATACAATTATATAAATTACTTGTATCTGAGTATGGATAGCTGACATATCAATACTATTATATAAATTTCTTGTATCTGAGTATGGATAGCTGACATATCGATATTATTATATAAATTACTTGTGTCTAAATATGGATAGCTGACATATCGATAGTATTATATAAATTACTTGTGTCTGAATATGGATAGCTGACATATCGATACTATTATATAAATTTCTTGTGTCTGAGTATGGATAGCTGACATATCGATATTATTATATAAATTACTTGTGTCTGAATATGGATAGCTGACATATTGATACCATTATATAAATTACTTGTATCTGAGTATGGATAGCTGACATATCAATACTATTATATAAATTTCTTGTGTCTGAGTATGGATAGCTGACATATCGATATTATTATATAAATTACTTGTGTCTAAATATGGATAGCTGACATATCGATACTATTATATAAATTACTTGTGTCTGAATATGGATAGCTGACATATTGATACCATTATATAAATTACTTGTATCTGAGTATGGATAGCTGACATATCGATATTATTATATAAATTACTTGTGTCTAAATATGGATAGCTGACATATCGATACTATTATATAAATTACTTGTGTCTGAATATGGATAGCTGACATATTGATACCATTATATAAATTACTTGTATCTGAATATGGATAGCTGACATATTGATACTATTATATAAATTACTTGTGTCTGACTATGTATAGCTGACATATTGATACCATTATATAAATTACTTGTATCTGAGTATGGATAGCTGACATATCGATACCATTATATAAATTACTTGTATCTGAGTATGGATAGCTGACATATTGATACTATTATATAAATTGCTTGCGTCTGAGTATGGATAGCTGACATATCGATACCATTATAATAAATGATGCTCTTCGAGATTTATCTCTGCGGCGTTAGAAATTAATTATCAAATAATCTATAACCAATATTCATATTTTGTTTATCAATTTGCTGGTAGTCACTTGTGTTCACCTTATGTTAGTATCAACATTTGACAAGTTAACATTTTGACATTTGCTTTGAAGTTAGTCAGTGCTTTAACAGTTGTACCATCTAGCATATTATTAAGATCATGTTGTGCTTCCACTGTCGTCCACTTTAGTCCATTATTGCACACGTGTGTATTCTAATGAGCGGTTACCAATATGTATCATAGAGGTCTTTCCCACATGAACGGCTACTAATATGAAACTGTGACTAGTCTGAATCAGGCTTCAACCTAATTTCTAACTAAATCGTTGAATTCTCTGACCTGCCAGTCATCTGATATGGTAGCTGCAATGGTAGCTGTAATGTACTGGCTGTTATTATGTACAACAAACAGCAATAATGAAAGGAAAAGATTATATGTTTATATCTCTCCCCTGCAATAGGAGAAATGCCATATTAGAAGTAAAATGGCAAGCTGCTGTGTAATATACGCAGTTTGAAAGTTGGTTGTGTTGAATGTAGAATGGTTTTGACAGCGATCTGTAACAGAAAGCTAGCATTAGCATTCATGTGTGCCTGGAAGTTTTTTTGCAAACTGCAGCAAAATGAAGAAATGGGTCATGACCACAGAAACTATGGTTAAGTCGGGTGTGGGATATTTAAAGTTATCTACACTAGCAGAAGGAGAAAATTCTCAGTTATTTTGGAAAAAAAAATGATTCCAGCTTGATTACAGCAGATTTTATGGTCAATAAACCGAATGCATGTTTACCATTAGTGCGAAAACATAGTTTTCAAAAAACTGGTGTTAAAGTTTGAGAAACGAAAACCAATGCACAATTTTGTTTACATTTCAAAACGTCATAGCAACCAGTATCAATAAGTTGTGATATTTATTTAGATTTCTGTATTTATATCCAAAAAATTATGCTGAATTTAAAAGTCTAAACAGATTTTAGTTGGTTGTCATAGAAATAGCTGTATATCTATAAGAAAATGTAGGCCTATTGCTTAATTTTGCAGGTATTAAAAACAGCTTGGCAGTACCGTGATATTGGGCAAGCCGTAGTATCATCGACAAAACCTTTAGAAAAATAATAACAGTAACATATTGCACACTATTGGCCACTATATACTTTGATCTTGTAAATTCGAATAGTTATTCTTATAATTAAATTTTATAAAATCGAATAATTATTCTTATAATTAAATATTGTAACAATCTTATAAGAATCGTTAGAAGAATGTCATCATCATTTCCTTTACTTCCACTGCTTTGGACATCAGTTAGAATACCAAAGTACTCATTATAAGTGTCCAAATTGTCAGATTTATCTTTAGAATCGGCAAAAAAGAAACGATTACTTTTCAGTACTTCTACATTAATTACAGAAACCTTTGGCAATTGGACAATGCCATAGACTGGTGAAATGTGCGCGGCTTTTTCATAAAATGCCCACGGCTTAATGGTTCTACTATCTGTCGCTCGGTTTTATCGGCGTTTTGTTGGCCGGTCTTAATTTTGATTAAAAAGGCTTGTCAGGTTTTAATTGCAATTTTTGGCAAAATTATTCTTTCTAGTTATGTATAATCCGATCAGATGGGTAAGCTTTAGGATATTGTCGACACTTTTCAAATACTTGGTAACATATTTAAATAAGTTTATATGTGTTTTGTATCATTATTATACTTAAATGACTCCACACAAAAATTGTCAAATTTTTGGATGGGATTTCGGTACAAGGGTTTGGGATGGCCATTTATGGATAATTTTCGTGAGTTGTGTGCACATGCATTTATCATAAAGCTCCCAAACACTCACTTCACTTGTGTTTGGTTGTGGGAAAAGGCTTGTCAGGTTTTAATGGCGATTTTAGGCCAAGTTATTGTTTCTAGTTATGTATAATCCGATCAGATGGGTAAGTTTTAGGATATTGTCGACACTTTTCAAAGACTTAGTAACATATTGAAATAGGTTTATATGTGTTTTGTATCATTATTATACACTTGAATGACTCCACAAAAAATGGTTAAATTTTTCGAATGGATTTCGGTACAAAGGTTTGGGTGTAGCTGATGATGGATAGTTTTCGGGAGTTGTGTGCACATATGTATTTATCATAAAGCTCCAAAACACTTGCTTCGCTCGTGTTTGGTCGTTGGATAATCTACTAATTTATTGCATAATCTTTTCTTGGAGAGTATGCTATCATGCGTCCCTTCTTTGGAGGTTTTCCAAAATGGCCGACAAATACATTCTGGAGTATGTGTATACTTCAAATTGAACAGACCAGTTCTCAATTTTTGGTAGCTGGACGGTGTCAGCACATTGAGATTTACAAGAGCACAGACTGAAAAGGATTGAGTAAAGGTGATGATGCCTTTCTTAGAGTGATTGTCACTCGTTATGAGACCTAAATTTGGCGCTATACTATGAAATCCATGCATCATTCAATGCAGTGGAAACATAGCGACTCTCCTGCCAAGAAGAAGTTCAAGTCACTACAGTCCACGTACCAGTAAGAATGACTTTAAGTACGTAAAGTCATTCTTACTGTGTTTTGGGACATGCAAGGGCCTATCACCATTTCCTATCATTGGAAGAGCACCTCTGTCAACAGTACCACCTGCTGGGAACTTTTAAAGCGGGTTAAGTTTAACCTCAGTTAAACTTTTATAAACCTCGGTTAAACTTTTAACCGAGGTTTCACATCGGTGTACCCATAAAGTTATTTGAACTTGCTAGGGCGTATCACTATCTCTTATTAAAAGGTGATACTGTCAACAGTACCACCTGCTGTGAACTTTTACAGCGGGTTAAGAAGTTTGTAAAGAATAAGCTTCAAGGTTTACAGTCAGTTAGGGTCGTCATCTTTCGCCAAGACAATGCTAGGCACCATACAGTAGCCAAAATAATAAAAACAGCAAATTTTATTTCAAGCTGCTACAACATCCTCCATATAGTCCTGATATTGCACCATCTGACATCCTCACTATAGTCCGGATGTTTCACCATCTGACTTATACATGTACCTGTTAAGGGCTGTTAAGGAGTTTCTAAATGAGCTCACTTTGATATTGATGACAAAATTTAGATTGCAGTTAGTGACTTTTTAAAAATACAACGTAATTATTCTTATGTTGGTGACATTCAAAAGCTGGTACTTAGTTGTGGTAGCTGGTATCATAAGTGTGCCATTGCAAGGAGGTTATATTGAGAAACTAGCTGTGCCACCCGGCGTTGCCCGTGTAATAGAAGAGTCTTTGGACAGAAAATTGATTTGTATTTAACATATAACAACATTTGCCATTCTAACTTTCAAACTACATATCATGAGAGAAGTGTGTCCGTGTAGTTGAACTAAATTAAGAGAGAAATAAAAACAACTGTAAAGGTTTTAAAACTTTGTCAAACAACTGTACCTTTCAAGCTAGTGGCCTGGCATATTGCCAATGGAAACTCCACTAAGCTAGTTAATAAGGTTAGGCTTCCAATGACAGTAAGAATTCCATGAATTTCCATGAAATTCCATGAATTTGAGTTTTTATTGTTGTACAGCTCAGCTGTTCTAATAATAGCTATAGCCGGATTTCCAACAGACATACAGACATACGGACTTTGAGAAATATATATATAGATTGAAGATAGAAATATTATGAACTTCTACTGGTAACAGAACTTCTTTTGTAAACCAAGATACCTTATTGATTGAATGGCCCTCGTAATAAACTGCTAATGTTGCAACCGGGTTTGCTAGCAGTGCATGAAAAGCATTACAAACAACAATGCATCACTGACATGTCACATGGCAAATGACTTATCATTCTGTAGACATCACAGTAAATTCCTATCAGAAATTAAGCTCCTTTTTTTCAATTTAAAGAGTGTTGTACAATTTATGATTTGAAGAAAGACATTTTATATGTTAGGTCCTCATGTTGCTTAAGACAGGTATGACAGGTATTTTGCTATTTGTTTTGGTAGCTATAAACTTGCTATATGTTGGTAGTGGGCTTGTCAAGTCATCATCAGTTGAAGGCGCAAGTGATCGACACTGGAATCCATTCGCAGACGAGAGCGATTCAATAAGTGATGATGTCATGTTTGGACAGGAGTTTGATAGACTACGCTGTGGCTCTCAGAGCAGTAAGTAACTGTGGACTTTCAAAGTTGTGCGTATCTGTAACTTCTAGAGTAATAAGGTGTAACTCCTAGAGTATTAAGTAGGTGTAACTCCTAGAGTAGTAAATAAGTTTGACTCCTAGAGTAGTAAGTAGATGTAACTCCTAGAGTAGTCAGTAGATGTAACTCCTAGAGTAGTCAGTAGATGTAACTCCTAGAGTAGTCAGTAGATGTAACTCCTAGACTAGTAAGTAGGTGTAACTCTTAGAGTAATAAGTAGATCTTATAATATTTGCCCAAATAACATCTCCTTTCTTTTCTAAGAACGTATCGTGCACTCTTCCTCAATTTTTTTACTCGAACAATATCTATATGTACCACCATTAACCTTCAGGGTGGACATGATTCGGTTAGAAATTGCGTCCTTTATGTATGCACTAACAGTGGCTACCTGTTTGAAGGTATACAGAATGTAAAAAGTCGAGAAGATTTGGTAATGTTTGAGAATGGAAATTTGCCTCAAGATCCTTTTGGAGCTGCTCCTTTTCATCCGAGGAACAAAAGTGAGTGCTATGAGTTTGTCGTAATCTTACCATTCTTCTTCTTAAAGACCTTAATGTTACCATTCTTCTTCTTAAAGACCTTAATGTTACCATTCTTCTTCTTAAGGACCTTAATGTTACCATTCTTCTTCTTAAAGACCTTAATGTTACCATTCTTCTTCTTAAGGACCTTAATGTTACCATTCTTCTTCTTAAAGACCTTAATGTTACCATTCTTCTTCTTAAGGACCTTAATGTTACCATTCTTCTTCTTAAAGACCTTAATGTTACCATTCTTCTTCTTAAAGACCTTAATGTTACCATTCTTCTTCTTAAGGACCTTAATGTTACCATTCTTCTTCTTAAGGACCTTAATGTTACCATTCTTCTTCTTAAAGACCTTAATGTTACCATTCTTCTTCTTAAAGACCTTAATGTTACCATTCTTCTTCTTAAAGACCTTAATGTTACCATTCTTCTTCTTAAAGACCTTAATGTTACCATTCTTCTTCTTAAAGACCTTAATGTTACCATTCTTCTTCTTAAGGACCTTAATGTTACCATTCTTCTTCTTAAAGACCTTAATGTTACCATTCTTCTTCTTAAAGACCTTAATGTTACCATTCTTCTTCTTAAAGACCTTAATGTTACCATTCTTCTTCTTAAAGACCTTAATGTTACCATTCTTCTTCTTAAAGACCTTAATGTTACCATTCTTCTTCTTAAAGACCTTAATGTTACCATTCTTCTTCTTAAAGACCTTAATGTTACCATTCTTCTTCTTAAAGACCTTAATGTTACCATTCTTCTTCTTAAAGACCTTAATGTTACCATTCTTCTTCTTAAAGACCTTAATGTTACCATTCTTCTTCTTAAAGACCTTAATGTTACCATTCTTCTTCTTAAAGACCGTATCTATGTTGCCATTCTTCTTTTTGACGACATCTTATCTGAACAAATAATCAAACTGTTATACCATCAATACGAGAGTCTGATCAGGTAACTTGGCGTGTTATGGCCGTTATGCACATTATTTTTATATTATTATTATGTGATCCCATAGCTTGTTTTGCTTATAGGTCGTCAAGCAAAAAGGGAACAAAAGCTGGCAGGTAAAAACTTGCTTAAGACTTTATTATAGTACAATCTTATTATAGTACATATATATCTTATTATAGTACATATATATCTTCTTATAGTACATATATATCTTCTTATAGTACATATATATCTTCTTATAGTACATATATATCTTCTTATAGTAAATATATATCTTATTATAGTACATATATATATCTTCTTATAGTACATATATATCTTATTATAGTACATATATATCTTAGTATAGTACATATATATCTTCTTAGGAGCTGGTAACATTTTTAAAATTGCATATGCAGTGAAACTTGGATAACTCGAACTTCGTGAGACCGAGCAAAAGTGTTCGATTTATTGGAGCATTCAAGTTATCAGAGCACTGTCACAAGCCCATGTATTTATCAGTAGATGCTTTTACATATGCAAACTATATATAAATCAAAAGCATATATTGCTTGTTGCAAGTTAATTGACCTCTCATGTAAAGTTTAAAAAACTTTTATCAGAAAGTATATCTTTTTATTATTTGAGACTTGTTTGTTGTTTTAGGTGATATGACTACCAGGACGTTTTCAGATTGAAATAGACAAAACTTGATCGCAGTTAAAACGCTCAGTAAAAAGACATCATTTTCTTTTGAACGTTTTAACAAAGATCAATTTTGCCGATTTTATTTTAAGTTCATCTGAAGGTTCCCACGCTTTCCCTTGCTTTAGATGGTACATTGCCAAGCGGGTGTTTGGTAAAACTTGACCTTTTGCAAACCTTTAGAAAAGTCGTTAACAAAAAATTTTTGCCGATAATGATAATAATGACACCTAGGAACTACTAAAAGTTGATGTTTATCTTTATGGCTTGGAATAAAGTGATATTCTGCAGCGATAAAGATCGTCTTCGTAGCCGTTGGGCAAAAAACTGTTTGAGTTAATGATGTTGAGGTTGAGTAATCTAAAGCAATTTATCGTTGCGTGGGAACGGACCAAAGAAACCGTTCGAGTTAACCATGTGTTCGAGCTACCCGAGGGCGAGTTATCCGAATTTGACTGTTTATACTCTTAAGAACTGGTCAGACTTGCCTTTTCTACTATGCATCAGCCGAGAAATAATGAGTGGTTATCCTACCTACTGGAGTTGTATTCTCTGGCTTTTTTTGAAGTTACCTTTAGTAATAATCGTAATTCCTCTGATCTGAAATTTTTAGTAGTATGTAGCAGTAAGTCTGGCCATGCTAAGCATTTTTTTATTTTTAATCAGCTAACCCACAGGTTAATGTTTAAGATGCCGGTATTCAGCTAGCAGACAGAGTTTTGAAATGAAATATTCTAGCGACCTGGTAGCCAGAGCCCAGAACATATGCGTGTGAATTTGCTATGAATTCAGCCAAAAATGGTGGAAACTTGAAGCGTTTATGCGAACTAACAGACAGACCCACACAATGACAAACTGGGATCTATTAATACAGTTACCGTATAACCTCTATTTGAATGCCTTGGCACTCTATTTTTCAACCCTTCTCCTGTAGTGGCGGTTAAAGAGAGGTGGCGTTCAAATTGTGGCTGGCATTGTATTTTTCAAGTAGCTCGTCAGAGTTTGGGAAGAAAATTTTAAACCTTTAACGGGCAAAGCGAATGTCACCTATATTTAGTACTCTCCTTCGAGCGGAGCGACATTAACCTCTTAAATGCAAGAAATCTGCTAACTTACCTCCAAACTGTCGCAGACCTCGAAATACATGTAAATATGCCTTAAGAAGCCGAGCGATATCTCTACCAGTTGATATCTATTTCTTGCAATTAACCTACGATGATATTATAGCCTGTGTCCTGCTTAGCAATTTGTTGGAGTTTTAATTTTTTATTTCCTTTTAAATTTGAAGCCATATTTTAATTTTATAACTATATTTAACAATGTTGCATAAAAGCCCATTGCACTCATTGATATGTTTGCTACAGTTTGCAGCCAAAACTGGCTTTTTATGTGCAATAGAAGATGAGTTACGAGTGTCGATACATTGTAAGATCAGATTACCGCAAGGATGCTATCAAATAATATGTTATAAATCTGCAAATTTCTAAGTTATATAGTTATGATTTATCAAAACCTACAAATATGTATTCAAGAGCATGTAACATGAACAAATCATACCTATAATACATGCAGAAACAAAAAATAACATCCTTGAAACAAAAATATTTGCATTGTTACTTGGCCAATTGCGTTCTGATCGTTGCTTTCATTTGAAACACTTTAATTTTTTTCTGGCTGTTTAATACCTTCCACAATGTCTTCTGACTTCAACTCTTCTTCTCCACCGCTGAATTAGTCGATCATAACGTCCAAGCAATTTTTTAGCAGGGCAAACTTTGCCTCGCATTTTGCCCAAATAATGATAAACATTTAGCCCCATTGGCGCCAAGCACAACTTTTAGCCTAAAACTAGTCGTTCTTATACAATCGTAAATGTAAACCATTTTTCACATACGTCGAAGTATCAATATCGCGTTAAACAAGGAACTACTATTAGTCTAATCGAATCATTTTTTAATTTTATAACGTTGATTTCAAAGTTCCAACAAAAAACCGCAAAGCTTTGGAGTTGGAAAATGGACTTCGATACAAACAGAAACAACAAAAGAATTAATTGTTATTGATGTAACTAAGTCATTATCAGTACTATTTTGTGTACACTTTACCATTGATCACTTGCTATTATGGGTTCGTAAAGATCAGAGAATGTCAAAGTGGCGATCAAATGGAGGTGGCGTTCAAATAAAGGTGGTGTTCAATAAGAGGTTTTACGTAACCGTTTTGAAATTTTTGCTTTCATTTACGAATACGAATGGCAACAGCAGCTCAACAGCGGGTAATAGTGGCGAAACATCATTTATCGCAGTTCAAATAGTCGAAAATTACCACTTTCACTTGTGGTAGAATCCTAGAACAGACATGGTGAGAGGAGCTACCTTCTCAGGCTCTTATCTTAAACTCTCCTTCAATGATCCGTTCCTAGAAGCGTGTAAAAGCAGCGAAAGTAAAGTTGAATTGTCTGTACATGAATTCTCATTTAGCCAAGTATTGTGTTGACTGAAATGTTTAGCGATTGTTGAATTTTTATTGTCTATATTAGCAGCATTTGTCTCATATTATCTTATTCCTAGACTAAAAAATTGAGGAAGTGATGCGGAAAAAAACTTTTAGAAAGTTAACTACTTTTTGATGACAGAACTCCCACTTTTGACTGCATTTGGTTAGTCTCTCAAGCCTGTTCCCAAATTGTTTGGTTTTTCATTATTTAGTTGAGATCAATCATGTGTATTTATGGCATTTCATCCCGGTTCTTGAATAACAGTTTGTACTATGTAGACATAGGTATTATATTTGTTACCAATTTATGCATAAGGCGTTCGTAACTCACCCAGATTACACACCTATGTAGGTAACCTCCACAAATATAGAATTTCAGATTTAGGGAGAATGCTATGACATGATTGTCTTATCAACTTCTGCAGTATCAAGTATAACAAAATTCTAGATATGATTTTGGATTGTTCTTCAATGTCCGAGTGGAAATTTAGTTTTCTACAATTGTAGAGCGATACAGTAGGCTCAGTGCAGCTACAAGTGATGAAAATTTACTTGATGTTGAAATACCTGCCAAGACACAGAACCAGACTATATTTGGTGTGCCGATACCCTTCACCAGGAAAACTGATCGTACAGACAAGTATCACAAAGTGCCTACCGATTCAGACACTGACTCCTTATGTAATAAAGATGACACGAGATCATCTGATGAAGCTTTAGACAGAACATTTAGCTCATCACAGTATCGGCAGCTGGAAGGTGAAGAGTCATCAAATGGTGGTACACTGACGAGGAGTAATCAGTCAGTAGAATTGTTTTCTCATAATGGTGATGTATGCCGACCACACAGCTGTGAATCTAATTATAGCAGCACAATTACTCCTCCAGTTTCTAGCTCAGAAAACCTCTGCGATACGCTTGGTACAACCTCTTTTCCTGTTGGTGTGAGAAGAGATTCGATTAGTGCTGCAGTAGCCGAGCGACCAGTCACCATTCCATTGCACTCTACCAACCCTTTCTTAGCTGGTGTTAGTGTATCCACTTCTCAAACTCGCCGTGCAGCTGATATTGTCGTCGAGTCGCAATCGACTCCTTCATTACCGTCACCTGCTGGACTCAGCACTCCAAAAGAGACGAGTCAGAAGAGCTTTCCTAGTATTGATACACCGACTGCATCACATACCCCACAGGAGTTCTCGTCTGGTCAAAAGAGCCCAGTAGGTGGAGGGTCCACGGCTTTTGTACATTCTGAAGGCCCTCAATGCTTGGGAAGAATGAGTAAATCTAAAACGCTGGATCACATTCAGTCTCACACTCTGGCTGGTCCTGGAGACCAGCCAATTATTATAGAGCCAGAGAAGACTTTAAAACGCTCACAAACAGACTATGAGGTAAGGTTAAGTGATATTAACTTTGAGGATAAGACACAAAACATAAGCGACAGCGAGACTTTACTAACTGAAACATCCGGTTCTCTTCGAAAAAGAGAAAAAGGGAGAAAGAGTCCAAAAAGTTCTCGTAGTGTGAGATCTCCTCGTCTGCTGGAGAGTAAAAAGGGATTGATTTACGATGGCGACGGGGAATATGAAGGAGCTTTAACAAATGAAGCCTTTTCTGAGCAGGAAACACAGTCTGGTGAAACGCTGGAGGCACCATCACCTGCTACTGTGCCAGTCCTCAAGCCTAATCCGCCCGCATCTCCAAAACCTTCAACAGATTGGAAACCGCCCATAGCCGCAAAACCTAAGAGGAAGCAAAGTGCGGAGTCCCCTCCAATTGTAATGCTGCCCACACAAACACCTGTTAAGACTGTGCAAGTGGAAACGAAGACAGTGTCAAAGTCAGCTACTAAAGCTTCTTCCAAGGACCCACACAAGACTCACAAGCGCTACTCTTCATACGATTTAGCGACTGGTCGAGCGGAACTCTCCATCTGCGCTGACTCCGATAGCAGCAAGTCAGCTCTGGTGGGCAAGGAGAGCAAATCAAAAAAGAAAACCAAAATAGGTTTAGGTATATTTTAGCCAGAGCATTTTGTGGTGTAGCCTGTGATTATACTACTGGTTTGAGTTGTCATTATAGGCAAGCAGGTTTTCTTTCACTACATGAGTCTAGTCAATCTTAGAGCAGATGTTTCATCCTTGTCTAACAAACGCTTAGGACTGTTGCGACATCAATACACTGATAGTATTGTTGCTTGTTGTTCTTTAGGGTGGTGCGTTTTAATTGTTTTCTCAGTTTATAACTTAAAATACCCTAATTATTTACATATTTTAAAGAAATCATATATTACATTCATACATTTTACAATGGTATTTGTTATATATGCAGCTGTTGCAGCTTGGCTTCTTTTTATTGCTGTTATAATCCAAAATGTTAGTCCACTGCTGTAATTCCTTTCTATTTACTATACTCTTTTTTGATATTTTCATACAGTGTAGAATTCAAATTTCAGATCATAAATATATCGAGACAAAATTCATAACGTTTTACTGCTTTGCAACAGTCAGCGAGATGGTGAGAATTCTGTGCAGGTGGCATAAGTAAGAATGATTGCCATGTTCTCTAGTTACACTTTCTAATATGTTACATACATGTATATGAGTAGTCTCTAGTTACACTGTCTATTATATTACATAAATGTATATGAGTAGTCCCTAGTTACACTGTCTATTATGTTACATACATGTATATGAGTAGTCCCTAGTTACACTGTCTATTATGTTACATACATGTATATGAGTAGTCTTTAGTTACACTGTCTATTATGTTACATACATGTATATGAGTAGTCTCTAGTTTCACTGTCTATTATGTTACATACATGTATATGAGTAGTCCCTAGTTACACTGTCTATTATGTTACATACATGTATATGAGTAGTCTCTAGTTTCACCGTCTATTATGTTACATACATGTATACGAGTAGGCTCTAGTTACACTGTCTATTATGTTACATACATGTTTATGACTAGCCTTTAGTTACACTGTCTATTATGTTACATACATGTATATGAGTAGTCTCTAGTTTCACCGTCTATTATGTTACATACATGTATACGAGTAGGCTCTAGTTACACTGTCTATTATGTTACATACATGTATATGAGTAGTCTCTAGTTTCACTGTCTATTATGTTACATACATGTTTATGACTGGTCTCTAGGTACACTGTCTATTATGTTACATACATGTATATGAGTAGTCTCTATTTACACCGTCTATTATGTTACATACATGTATATGACTAGCCTCTAGTTACACTGTCTATTATGTTACATACATGTATATGAGTAGTCCCTAGTTACACTGTCTATTATGTTACATACATGTATATGAGTAGTCTCTAGTTACACTGTCTATTATGTTACATACATGTATATGAGTAGTTTTTAGTTACACTGTCTATTATGTTACATACATGTATATGAGTACTCCCTAAGCACAATGTCTACTGTGTCACATACATGAAAATTACCTTTAGATTGAGATCTTGTGCATGCAAGTGGAACCAATGTATTATGATTGAAACTCCAGGTTTGTTGATAGAAGAGAGGAACTTATAAATAATAGGCAGCAATTTTTTATGTCTTATTACTGTAAATGACCTGTTTACTATATGGACATCTAACGTGCGAGCAAAAAGTGTAACAGCACATTTATGTATATTCAATATATACACAAAATTATCAATAATATATAAATCATACATTCCATTTCAAACTGTAAAATGGACAACCAGCCAATGAAAAAAGCTAACTAGACACATGTGATATAGTTGTGTTATTAAGTGGCGGCATCTTTTTTTGTCATACTGTCGACAAATAAATATTAGACAAACATTTAGGTATGTCTAGTGCCAATTGTATCATCTGACGTGATAACACAACTCCACTTCTCTAGCTTTACCCCAATGCCTGGGCACTCAATCGAGACATGATGGCTAGGATTACATACTAAGCCTTAGGTCCACTACGCTTGATGTTTCCATTGATTAGCCTTTGTTCCAAATCAGAATCTTGCAGAATAGAGGCATTTTCCAACTGCTCACGGTCTGTTACCTTATAAGCCCAAAAGAGTAATGCATCGAGCTTCACGGGTTCGATTTCAGGGTCAACCAGCTCTATCGCTCGCTGCAGATCCTCATATGACACTCGTCTGTAAAACAAAAGTTTAGCAAGCTGCCGCCATGCTGTGTCAAACATAAACACATATTTTAGCGGTGTTTGCGCGAGCAAAGCTTCCTTGCAGCTTTGGTTTGAATAATAATTAATTTTTTACTTGGTATAGACTGAGTTCCAGTCCTCTCAAAAACTCCTTACAACCTTCATTTCAAGAGCTTGTTAGGCGCTATGACATTTTAGATGATTTAAAGCAACTGACTGAAAAGGAATAGAGAGATGAAAGAACTGAAAATTAAAAACTTTAAGCAAAATTAGTAAATATTAATTATTATGTAGTTGTTGTATTATGGGATTTGTGAGGCTCAGGCTATATTGGCCTCTGAGTTCATAGATGGTCTTGGCTGACAAGCAGTACAGGTGGTCTTGACAGTTACGGTGAGTGAATAAAGCGGGATAAAGCTAGTGAATAAAGCTAGTGGGTAAAGCTAGTAGATTAAGTAGTATAAGGCAGTATGGGGAGGATATAAGGAAGTGTAACGATAGACAGTAGCTCTTCGTCTTCTCATTCTTCGCATCAATACATGTAAGTGAACTCATTTATACAACAGCCTTTCATGAAGTTTGTCAACATCTTTCTTCACGATTTGTAGTTTGCCATGAGCGAAAGTGCTAATCAGTTTGTTCAGAATTTAATCTATAGCAAATATTAGTTTAGAGATCTGTCTGACCGTCTACTATAGCCTATAACCCTTACAGCAAAAGATCTGTCTGACCGTCTACTATAGCCTATAACCCTTACAGCAAAAGATCTGTCTGACCGTCTACTATAGCCTATAACCCTTACAGCAAAAGATCTGTCTGACCGTCTACTATAGCCTATAACCCTTACAGCAAAATATCTGTCTGACCGTCTACTATAGCCTATAACTCTTACAGCAAAAGATCTGTCTGACCGTCTACTATAGCCTATAACCCTTACAGCAAAAGATCTGTCTGACTGTCTACTATAGCCTATAACCCTTACAGCAAAAGATCTGTCTGACCGTCTACTATAGCCTATAACTCTTACAACAAAAGATCTGTCTGACCGTCTACTATAGCCTATAACCCTTACAGCAAAAGATCTGTCTGACCGTCTACTATAGCCTATAACCCTTACAGCAAAAGATCTGTCTGACCGTCTACTATAGCCTATAACTCTTACAACAAAAGATCTGTCTGACCGTCTACTATAGCCTATAACCCTTACAGCAAAAGATCTGTCTGACCGTCTACTATAGCCTATAACCCTTACAGCAAAAGATCTGTCTGACCGTCTACTATAGCCTATAACCCTTACAGCAAAAGATCTGTCTGACCGTCTACTATAGCCTATAACCCTTACAGCAAAAGATCTGTCTGACCGTCTACTATAGCCTATAACCCTTACAGCAAAAAACCAATGGATGGTGCACAAACATTTGTCACTCGTTGCATTGCCATTTCTCCATGATTAATGCATACAATGTTAAAATGTTGGCACATGAGTTATTTGTTAGCTAACTTCTCATGCTTCAAATTGCTCTAAATTTTAGGTTTAAAGTTTTCAAGTTCAAGCAAAAAGAGGAAAATGGCTTTTTATTTTTGTATCGTTGATTAACTCATTGAGGAATACGAGTTTGAGTGATGGTAAGACTGAGACTCTCAGACCTCATTGCTGAGATGATAGCAAGCATCCCGAGTAGAAGACTCTCAGACTTCATGTTTGAGGCAGCAAACATCCCGAGTAAATAATGCGCCAGATTACTTTGTTAATGGTTAAAAATTGTTAGGAATATCTATGACCATACTGACACTGTTCAGCATAAAGAATGTACAAAGCTGATTGCTAAAGGTGAACAAAGTAAGGTATTCATTTAAATACTTTATAATATTTAAATGAACACCTTACCTTTTTCCCCTCTCGGAACAAGGTGAGCTATTGTTCACCTTACCTTGTTCCCCTCTCGGAACAAGGTAAGCTATTGTCCACCTTACCTTGTTCCCCTCTCGGAACAAGGTAATCTATTGTTCACCTTTCCTTGTTCCCCTCTAGAAACAAGGTGATCTATTGTTCACCTTACCTTGTTCCCCTCTTGGAACAAGGTAAGCTATTGTTCACCTTACCTTGTTCCCCTCTCGGAACAAGGTAAGGTGTTTTTAGAGGTCAACAAGGAAACTCTAAGAGTGAACAAAGTAAGATTGAACATACTCACCTTGTTCAGTCATTTGTTAATAACTATGATGTTCGAAAAAACTACTGAATCTGCATTAGTATCTGCATTAGTTAGCTTACAAAACATCTAATGTATTGTAAGGTGCTTTTTCCAGATTTTCATTTTTGTTTAATTGAAACATTTCAGCCCGTAGTAATGAAAGAGTGTAGCAGTTTATAAAGGCTGTTACTCACTTGGAATCTAATTCTTTCATGATATCAGATATATATGCAACCTTGTCTTTCTCCAACTGCCTTTTCAGCTCTTCCACAAAAGGTCCAAACTTTCCCTCGTCATCCTACAAAAACTGACTCAATCTGATAGTGGTTCGTCGATTTATGATTTCAGTTTTGCTAATCAAATTGTATTGTTGACGGAAGCTAAAACTAGTAGTAACAGCATCGGCATGAAGAAAAGAAATAGTCAGAGGTCACTGTAAACCAACATTAGTCATGTGAGTTGTGAGTCATGTGAGTTGTGAGTCATGTGAGTTGTGAGTCATGTGAGTTGTGAGTCATGTGAGTTGTGAGTCATGTGAGTTGTGAGTCATGTGAGTTGTGAGTCATGTGAGTTGTGAGTCATGTGAGTTGTGAGTCATGTGAGTTGTGAGTCATGTGAGTTGTGAGTCATGTGAGTTGTGAGTCATGTGAGTGGTACGTTTTTAAATACCTTTGCTAGTCTCTTAAGGCAAAACATTGTCTACAAAAAATCATGAACTGCATAAGTTGAATAGGCTGAGATGTTATTTCTATGAGATGATATCTCTATGAACAAATTGTTGTATTAAATTGTATTGCGCAGGCTGACATGTTATCTCTGCGAGATTTGACCTCAAGGAAATATTACCTCTACGAGATGTTACCTCTATGAACAAATTGTTGTATTGAATTGTCTCTGCTGTCTCTCCAGCATATAGTTCCTGTTCTGCTGCTTTCATCAGCTCTTCTACATCATTCTCCTCCTTCTCCTCAAAGTAGTCTGATAGAGCCAGCTTGAATATGTCCCTCGAAAGCACACCTGCAAGTTAGTAAAATGTGATTCTTCAAAAACATTGACTTCTTTATTGTCGGAGGTATGCCAGTTAAAATTACTTGAATTAATTAAAACCTGCCTCTTCAGAAATTATGAAATTGGCGTACAAAAGCCAAAAGAAATCTATAAAAGCTCTCAATTTTTGGACATTAAATTATGGCTCTCGAAACAGCAGCCGTTGCTAGACAGAACCTACAGCCAGCTAAGCACCTGCTGCCGTTATTTATGTAATTATATTATATTACATGTAAATATGTAACATCTCATTATATTATAGTACATTTGAATATGCAACATCTCATTATGTAAATATGTAACATATCATGATAGTTTATGTAAACATATAATATCTCATCTTATATTACATGTAGATATGTAGTATCTGATTATATTATATGTAAATATGTAACATCTCATTATATTACAGTACATTTAAATAGGCAACATCTCATATTATATTACATGTAAATATGCAACATCTCGTTATATTATATGTAAATATGTAACATCTAATTATATTATATGTAAATATGTAAAATCTCGCGGCAAATGAAATATGAACAGTCATCTTGTATAACATATATTTCCTGCTGCTCTCTACCAGATAACTGCTTAAGAATCAGTCAGTGTTTAATATTCATTCTAGCAAGGATGTTTTCTTAGAAGAACTTCATTCATTATTATTTGCACCAAAAGAGGGTGAAATATATGAACAAGTCTGATACACATACTATGGGACTTTTTCATTGTGACAATAACTAAAAAAGTTTAAAACATTGGCACCATCTTTATACAATAAAGTACAGTAAATGAGTGAGTCAATTTACAGTCTTTATATAATAAAGTACAGTAAATGAGTGAGTCGATCTACAGTCTTTATATAATAAGGTACAGTGAATGAGTGAGTCGATCTACAATCTTTATATAATAAGGTACAGTAAATGAGTGAGTCGATCTACGGTCTTTATATAATAAAGTACAGTGAATGAGTGAGTCGATCTACAGTCATTTACTGGAGTCTTCATTAGTAAGGGTCAAATTTTGTTTTTTACATTTTAACTGGCATTTATTAGATTGACCAAGAATTCTTAAGATGCAAAACTTTGTGACATCACATGTAAGCTATTGAGTCGTGTAGCAAAAATTACACAACAATTTAATTATAAATTGTATGGATGCTTCAACTGGTAATTACAAATACCACCTACTTGTGTCTTCTTGGTCTGAGGCAACCTGTTGGATGCGAGCAAACAGTGAGGAAATTGCCTTCATCTGGTCATAGTAGACTTCTTCGTCTATCTATAAGAAGGGAGGTAACTACTTTATTAAGTAGTAGAATTCTTGCTGCAAAGAACTTGTCATGCTATATAAAGAATGAGAAAAAATAGGAGAGAGATTGCGCCATGAGTAGGTATTTATAGATTGTAGAGATGAAGATGAGCGAGAACAGGCTGACTCTTGCTTTCAGGTGTGACAGCGACAAAGTCTATGCAAAATTATTATGAGGCATAGAATTGGATTTTAATTACGAATAGCTTCCTTATAAAACTATCAACAATCGATTGATATACCTGTAAAAGGAGAGGAGAGCAGAGGTGTGAGAAGTATTATGCATTATAGTCAAGTAATTGACTATCTACTCAACAAACTAGCAAATTTACTGCTCTGGATAACACATTTTTTTACTAGTCTGAAGTTTAGGCAATACTTTGTTTAAGATAGTCTGAAAAATCCTTTTAATTATTTATTATTCGTCGCAACATTATATCACTTACACTTTTGTGTATGCATTGGTAAGAAAACTTAAGTGTATAGCATTTATATGAGCAATAATATATTGCTATTGCTACAGTGAGAAAATACGAAATGTATAATATTACTGTTTTTATCAAATTCGTTTCAATATTACAAAACTGTGTTTGCGAAATATCTTAAACATAAACTGACACGAAAACATGAAGGCTCTTTTTGTTCCCATTTTTCGCTACTTACACTCATATGAAGTAATGCATGGGAATCAATTGAAGGCGTAGTGGCCTCAGTTGAACGTACTAACTCATAATGGGCAGACTGAGAGAGGCAACTTTGTAATTCATTTTAATATTCATTTTGACACAAAATAAGATTCTCATGTCACAATCGTTTAAAGAAAAACACATGGAAATTCTCTTTTAATAAGTTTTGTTAGTAATTGTTAATAGCGCTTGTATGCTACATTCGTAAGTTTTTCCTTATGAATAAATACAGGCTACAACTAGCCTGTGAGTTGATTTAGCCTGAAGATCTCCCTGGTCCACCAAAAACCTAACACTACTATTTTATTTCATAATATTTAGGAGTTGAAATTGTTTCAGTTATGAACAGTACAAACCTGGGTTGACTCCGTTTGGGATTTAAATCAGCCAGTCAAGAAAGAGAACACATTTACTCACTTCAAGGTTGCGATTGTTTCTAATTCAGTGTCTCAAAAAATGGCAGACTTGAAATTAGATCATGGACACATTTCATTTTAAAACAATGATATCTAAACTTGAACAATGATATCTAATCTTAAACATTAAAATCTAACCTTAAACAATGACATCGAACCTTGAAAAAAAATGTAAAAATTTAATTCACACTATCAAACAAATGTCTTACATCCTCTGTGAGAATTCCGAGAAACAAGCCGATTCTGTCATCGTGCGAATAACGCTGACAAGAATCGTGTATGTTGTAGCACCACTCAACTACCATCTGGTGCAGGGGAAATTGGGTCTCAAGGTACTGCACCAGAAACTCTGGCATGGTAACTCTTCTCGCTCGCTCTTCACCATCTATGTCTGGCTGCCGACAGAAACAGGATCAAAGATAATAACAGAAAACTCAGTTCATACTCAAGATGAGGAATAAGTGTGCCAAACAACACCAAACCTACCATCACACATCTAGAGAGATGTTTACCAGTTCTTCACAAAACATGGTATCAACATATCGATGTATCAATGCTGACTAAAGCTTATCGAAGCAGTAAAGTCACACCAGATGCCAAATAACTACACCTATGATAGTGTATACACCAGCTGCCAAATAACTACACCTATGATAGTGTATACACCAGATGCCAAATAACTACACCTATGATAGTGTATACACCAGCTGCCAAATAACTACACCTATGATAGTGTATACACCAGATGCCAAATAACTACACCTATGATAGTGTATACACCAGCTGCCAAATAACTGCACCTATGATAGTGTATACACCAGCTGCCAAATAACTACACCTATGATAGTATATACACCAGCTGCCAAATAACTACACCTATGATAGTGCATACACCAGCTGCCAAATAATCACACATATGATAGTATATACACCAGATGCCAAATAACTGCACCTAGGATAGTGTATACACCAGATGCCAAATAACTGCACCAAGGATAGTGTATACACCAGCTGCCAAATAACTACACCTATGATAGTATATACACCAGCTGCCAAATAACTACACCTATGATAGTGCATACACCAGCTGCCAAATAATTACACATATGATAGTATATACACCAGATGCCAAATAACTGCACCTAGGATAGTGTATACACCAGATGCCAAATAACTGCACCAAGGATAGTGTATACACCAGATGCCAAATAACTGCACCAAGGATAGTGTATACACCAGCTGCCAAATAACTACACCTATGATAGTATATACACCAGCTGCCAAATAACTACATCTATGATAGTGTATACACTAGCTGTCAAATAACTACACCTATGATAGTGTATACACCAGCTGCCAAATAACTACACCTATGATAGTGTATACACCAGCTGCCAAATAACTACACCTATGATAGTATATACACCAGCTGCCAGATAACTACACCTATGATAGTGCTTACACCAGATGGCAGATGACTAGATTAGCAGTAGCTTGTACACCAGGTGCCAAATAACTAGAGCCATGGTAGTGTATGCACCAGCTACCAGATAACTATACGTGTGGTGGGGGAGTTCCAGACCCACAACTGCCGCTGAAGAGATAAGGTTATTATTCTCCACAATACTTTTGTATGGAGTTTAAGATACTATAAATGAATTATCTACATGTACATTATCTCTGTATGTGGTTTGCTATCAGTAGCATTTACCCAGGTTGTTTTATACAGTAAAACCTCGACATATGAACTTCATCCAACCCCTTTCTTGCTTCATATGCCAAACAGGTCACATGTGGGAACAAATATTCTTATAAGAGTACTTTTATAAATTATGTATAAGTTATATACGAGTATTCTCTAAATACTCTTATATAACTTATACATTGCTTAATTACGTTTGTTCTGTTCATTTCGGAGACCAACATCTGGCGGTAAGTACTTTGAATAATTACATATAGAATTAAAAAAATCCATACATTTACAAACTATGTAAAAAACTAAATGTAAAGCTTGAATTCTATTTAAAAACAAATTAATATTATTAATAATAACCTGCGAAAAGACTTTTTTATTGCTACTTTACCTTAAATGCAGGTGAATGGAACTATAGGTTTGTCACGCTGAAATTTGGTGATGGCATGAGTGTGATAACAAACACGTGGTTTATCTTACGCTAGATATAGTTATGAGTATGATAACAAACATGTGGCTTATCTTACACTATATATAGTCATGAGTATGATAACAAATATGTGTTTTATCTTACACTAGATATAGTTATGAATATGATAACAAACACGTGGCTTATCTTACACTATATATAGTTATGAGTGTGATAACAAACATGTGGTTTATCTTACACTATATATAGTTATGAGTATGATAATAAACATGTGGTTTATCTTACACTACATATAGTTATGAGTATGATAACAAACATGTGGTTTATCTTACACTACATATAGTTATGAGTATGATAACAAACATGTGGTTTATCTTACACTATATATAGTTATGAGTATGGTAACAAACATGTGGTTTGTCTTACACTAGAGATAGTTATGAGTATGATAACAAACATGTGGTTTAACTTACACTAGATATAGTTTAACTTACAGTAGATATAGTTTAACTTACAGTAGATATAGTTTAACTTACAGTAGATATAGTTTAACTTACAGTAGATATAGTTTAACTTACAGTAGATATAGTTTAACTTACAGTAGATATAGTTTAACTTACAGTAGATATAGTTTAACTTACAGTAGATATAGTTTAACTTACAGTAGATATAGTTTAACTTACAGTAGATATAGTTTAACTTACAGTAGATATAGTTTAACTTACAGTAGATATAGTTTAACTTACAGTAGATATAGTTTAACTTACAGTAGATATAGTTTAACTTACAGTAGATATAGTTTAACTTACAGTAGATATAGTTTAACTTACAGTAGATATAGTTTAACTTACAGTAGATATAGTTTAACTTACAGTAGATATAGTTTAACTTACAGTAGATATAGTTTAAACTAAATTGACTCACATTTTTATTATTTTCATAAATTTATTTTTTAGTAAGTTTGGCTAGTTTTTTACCTATGATTTTGCAATGTACTGAGAAGTTGTGGGTCAGAATGCTGGAAACTACTTTGTACGTGTGGGCAAAAGTTTGTTGAAATTTTACATCCGACAGTGTCAAAAAAATTTCAAGTTGAGGTGATCATCAGTCCTAATTTGATAGCAATCGTTCATCTAGTGTCTGTTTGTTTTAGTTGAAAACAAGTGAATCTGTTGGCATAGCTAGTTTGCGAACACAAGGCTCTCCTAAACAAGTAAGTTTGTTGACAAGGCTAGCATGTGAACACAAGGCTCTCCTAAACAAGTAGGTTTGTTGACAAGGCTAGCATGTGAACACAAGGCTCTTTTAAACAAGCTAGTTTGTTGACAAGGCTAGCATGTGAACACAAGGCTCTTCTAAACAAGTAAGTTTGTTGACAAGGCTAGCATGTGAACACAAGGCTCTTTTAAACAAGCTAGTTTGTTGACAAGGCTAGCATGTGAACACAAGGCTCTCCTAAACAAGTAAGTTTGTTGACAAGGCTAGCATGTGAACACAAGGCTCTTCTAAATAAGTAAGTTTGTTGACAAGGCTAGCATGTGAACACAAGGCTCTCCTAAACAAGTAAGTTTGTTGACAAGGCTAGCATGTGAACACAAGGCTCTCTTAAACAAGTAAGTTTGTTGACAAGGCTAGCATGTGAACACAAGGCTCTCCTAAACAAGTAGGTTTGTTGACAAGGCTAGCATGTGAACCCAAGGCTCTCCTAAACAAGTAAGTTTGTTGACAAGGCTAGCATGTGAACCCAAGGCTCTCCTAAACAAGTAAGTTTGTTGACAAGGCTAGCATGTGAACACAAGGCTCTCTTAAACAAGTAAGTTTGTTGACAAGGCTAGCATGTGAACCCAAGGCTCTCCTAAACAAGTAAGTTTGTTGACAAGGCTAGCATGTGAACACAAGGCTCTCCTAAACAAGTAAGTTTGTTGACAAGGCTAGCATGTGAACACAAGGCTCTCCTAAACAAGTAAGTTTGTTGACAAGGCTAGCATGTGAACCCAAGGCTCTCCTAAACAAGTAAAACCGTTAATAAGGCTACAATGTGAACCTAAAGCTTTCCTAGCTTAAAAACTTACTCCTGGATTAAGTAGAGACTTCTCTTTCCAGATATCTTTGATAATTTTGGCCGTCTCCTTCTTGCCAATATGCCTGTTTCTTACCTGACCTTGGTATCTAAGATACACCGGAACATCATCCTCTTCTCCCTGTAATCCATCAACTTATCATTTTTGTTAGTGTTTACCATAAACAAAATGAAAATCAAAAATATACATAAATGCTATCCATGCATGTACTGGACACCTGCTATTAGCACTTTTCATCAAATGAATGCAGCTTGCTAGGGTTATGAAAGTATGTATGATTTTTCTTCTAAATGAAAAACTCAATCAATGTGGCAATCACCAATTTTTGATAAAATGTTTTAATCATCACAAACATCAAAACTTACAATAACAGTTTAAGTTCAACTGTGTTGTGAAGTTATCTATTAGCTAACATGATAAACTTTTCATTTAAACTATGTTTTAAAAAAAAAGGAGTTGTCAGACATTTCAGTTTATGACTGCGTGTAGCATGTTTTTGTTAGCTAGCTGTATACTGATTTTTAGAAGGTAATTTCAATTTTCTCAGCCACTGTTACCTTTTTTAGGTGGTAGAGGCACCACTGCTGAGTCACACAAGTATCCGGCAATCCGTATATTAGGACCGCATGCTGTGATTTTCACATTTAGTTGTACACATTTAACTTTGTTTTAGATAATACACACGCTGAGATATGGCACGAGTTCAAACCCCACACACTACGATAAAGTGCTTGGTGAAATCATAAATAATCTGTGCAGACTCTCACATGCGTCCACGCTTATCAATTACCATAAAAACTCAGACCAGCCATCATCAATAGCATTCCTTCAAACACAAAAATCTGAAACTGATATTCTTAATATGATTTTAACGCACACCCAGTGATGATAAATATATAAATACAATAGCAATAAATATACTAGAAATTCTCCTGTCATACAGCCCATGACCAAAGTGATATTGGAAAAAAGAAAGGGTATTGCGTTCTCAACCATCAGAAGATGGTTGAGAAATGCAATATTAGCAGTCAAATGGCACCGCAGTGCAATAGGATAACTGCAATGGTAGCTGCAATGGTAGCTGTAATGTACTGGGTGTGGGTGTTATTATATACAACAATCAGCAATAATGAAAGGAAAAGATTATATGTTTATATCTCTTCCCCTGCAATCGGAGAAATGCAATATTGGCCAATATTAGAAGTAAAATGCACTGATATTATTAGAATAACCGATATTATTAATATAGTAATAATAGAAAACCAATGCACAATTTTGTTTACATTTCAAAACAACATAGCTAACAATATCAAGAAGTTGTGATATTTATATAGATTTTTAGAAAATCTATTTAAAAAGTGTTTGGTCATGACAAACAGCAATAATGAAAGGAAAAGATCATATGTTTATATCTCTCCCCTTGCAATAGGAGAAATGCAATATTTGAAGTAAAATGCACTGATATTATTAGAATAACCAATATTATTAATATAGTAATACAGTAATAATAGAAAACCAATGCACAGTTTTGTTTACATTTCAAAACGTCATAGCTAACAATATCAAGAAGCTGTGATATTTATATAGATTTTTAGAAAATATATTTAACAAAACTATTTAGAAAAAATAATAACAGTAACATATTGCCCATCATCGATGTTGTTAGTGTGACTATAACACTTCAATAGTCATCCAAACTTATAATTAAATATTGTAATAATCTCATAAGAATCGTTAAAAAAAATATCATCGTCATTTCCTTTACTTTCACTGCTTTAGACATCAGTTAGAATACCAAAGTACTCAAAAGTTTCCAAAATGTCAGTTTCTTTGAAATCGGCAAAAAAGAAACGAGTTCAGTACTTCTACGTTAATTACAGAAACCTTCGGCACTTCGCCAATGCTATAGACTGGTGAAATGTGCACGTTATTCTTTCGTGAAATGCGCACGACTTAATGGTTCTATTCTCTGTCGCTCGGCGGTTCGTTTGCCAGTCTTAACTTTGATAAAAGCAGGGCTTGGCAAGTTTTAATAACGATATTCGGCCAAATTAATCTATTTGTGTATAATCCGATCAGATGGGTAAGTTTTAGGAATATGTCGACAATTTTCAAGACTTGGTAACATATTTAAATATGTTTTTATGTGTTTTGTATCGTTATTATACTTAAACGACTCTACACGAAAATGATTAAATTTGTTGATGAGATTTCGATACAAGGGTTTGCGACGTTGTTGATGAATAATTTTCGTGAGTCGTGTGCACATGCATTTATCAGAAAAACTCTCAAACATTCGCTCTGCTCGTTTTGTCATGGGATTAATACAATAGCATTAACTATATTATTACAATAGTAATAAATATATTAATCCGATAGCAATAAACATATTATTACAATAGTAATAAATACATTAATACGATAGCAATAAATATATTAGGACAATAGTGACAAATATATTAATACGATAGCAATAAATACATTAGTACAATAGTAATAGATATATTAATACCATAGCTAATGATTGCTTGTGTTTTTGTTCGCAGTGTGTTCTCGGCCACAATTACAGCTCGAGATAAGATTGTTATAAGCGGGATTCAGACTCCAACGTTTGTCTTTGTAAGTTGACACTCTACCACAGTGCCATTCAAATGTTCACACTCTACCATAGCGCCATTCAAATGTTGACACTCTACCATAGCGCCATTCAAATGTTGACACTCTACCACAGCGCCATTCAAATGTTGACACTCTACCATAGCGCCATTCAAATGTTGACACTCTACCACAGCGCCATTCAAATGTTGACACTCTACCACGGCGCCATTCAAATGTTGACACTCTACCACGGCGCCATTCAAATGTTGACACTCTACCACGGCGCCATTCAAATGTTGACACTCTACCACGGCGCCATTCAAATGTTGACACTCTACCACGGCGCCATTCAAATGTTGACACTCTACCACGGCGCCATTCAAATGTTGACACTCTACCACGGCGCCATTCAAATGTTGACACTCTACCACGACGCCATTCAAATGTTGACACACTACCATAGCGCCATTCAAATGCTTTGTAGGTGTTTTTACAAAATCAACATCAGCCATATTACAATGTAATAAAACACATTGAGATATTCATAAGGACCCTGCGAAATCATACAGAAACCTATTAAAACTCTAACATCTGCCATAGTAACACTGCTATGTTTAACTTGATTGCTTCGTACTTTGCACATGCATTCACACATTCTCTCTCCCTTCTAGCTACCTTAGACTTCAGTTGTTTTACTATAAAAACATACATTTGATTCACTTTATAATCTTCAGTGATTTTATTGTTCTTTACCTGGCCTTCAAAGTACTCAGGGGCTCCAAACTCTCCACCCGATGCTCTACTTAACTCTTTTAAGAGAACTCCAACTATTTCATCGCTGCTTAAGCCCTGAGACAATTCTTGCCACCGTTGGATGCCTAGTGAATAACATTATGACATACACTGTAACACTCAGGGTTCTTATTAGTAAGCTTAGCAATACGTATACTAGCTTACTCAAAATAGCCACTGGCAACTGCATTACCTCCCTCTGTTATTAAGCTGTTTTTAATATCCGAGCATTGCTGGGCGTTCAGCTAGTATATATACATGTATATATAAGTCAAAGTGTTTGCTGGTCTGTTGAATGTCTAGTTGTAGCAATAAAATAGCGTTAAGAACAAAAACCCGCTTCGCACTAGAATTAAACTCAAACACTAGTTTTGCAGACAAGCGAGCTAACCACTGCGCAATGCGGCCACCTTCCCATTCTATGAAATAATAGTGAACATATTTATTACACCTGAACATCTTGAATAGTGCATAGCACTGCTAGTGTGCTAAAACACGCGTGCCCAGACTTTCCCAAAATACCACTTTATATGCAGTATATTTATGCTACACAGCATAAGCCTAATTAAGCTTATACCTCACCCAGAAATAAACAACCACTTTCACTTGAAAATTAGAATGGTAAATGTTGTATATGTTGATTAAAAATAAGTTTTATGTGCAAAAACTTTTTATTACCTGTTCAACGCATGGCATTCAACTAGTCTACAATATAGTCCGGCTGAACAACAATCTATATTTACAGTTACATCTGTCATATAGTCTGCCTGAACAACAATCCATAATTACAGTTACATCTGTCATGTAGTCCGGCTGAACAGCAATCCATAATTACAGTTACATCTGTCATGTAGTCCGGCTGAACAGCAATCCATAATTACAGTTACATCTGTCATATAGTCCGACTGAACAACAATCCATATTTACAGTTACATCTGTCATATAGTCCGGCTGAACAACAATCCATAATTACAGTTACATCTGTCATATAGTCTGCCTGAACAACAATCCATAATTACAGTTACATCTGTCATGTAGTCCGGTTGAACAGCAATCCATAATTACAGTTACATCTGTCATATAGTCCGACTGAACAACAATCCATATTTATAGTTACATCTGTCATATAGTCTGGCTGAACAACAATCCATAATTACAGTTACATCTGTCATATAGTCTGGCTGAACAACAATCCATAATTACAGTTACATCTGTCATATAATCCGACTGAACAGCAATCCATAATTACAGTTACATCTGTCATATAATCCGACTGAACAGCAATCCATAATTACAGTTACATCTGTCATATAATCCGGCTGAACAACAATCCATATTTTGTCATCTCCAACAATTGTAAAACCAGGAATTTTCTGCTAGGCTTGTACACAAATCAATCTTCTTTACAATATAATCAGCTTAAAATCTGTCAAGACTCTCAAAGCACTATCTGAAAAATTTCAAGTCATAACAACATAAACATGCAGGGCTTGCCAGAACACTGAATTACTCTGTAGACTTTCACCTCCAGGAATGACATCGGCAGCTCTTTCCCAATCTGGTCGAGGAGTGGCTGCCTGACGTAGCTGCTCACTCTCTTGATAATATTGATCTTTTTCCTTGAGAATAGTGATGTGGGCCTCATTCAACACCCTGAAACACACAGTACATGTATTGTATTATTAGCTATGTGGTGAAACACACAGTATTATAGTATAAGTATTAGATATGTAGTGAGACATACAGTATTATAGTATAAAGTATTAGATATGTAGTGAGACATACAGTATTATAGTATAGTATCAGATATGTAGTGAGACATACAGCATTATAGTATAAGTATTAGATATGTAGTGAGACATACAGCATTATAGTATAGTATTAGATATGTAGTGAGACATACAGTATTATAGTATAAGTATTATATATGTAGTAAGACATACAGCATTATAGTATAAAAATTAGATATGTAGTGAGACATACAGTATTATAGTATAGTATTAGATATGCAGTGAGACATACAGCATTATAGTACAGTATTAGATATGTAGTGAGACATACAGTATTATAGTATAGTATTAGATATGTAGTGAGACATACAGTATTATATGTAGAATAAGAATTAGATATGTAATGAGACATACAGCATTATAGTATAAAAATTAGATATGTAGTGAGACATACAGTATTATATGTAGAATAAGAATTAGATATGTAATGAGACATACAGCATTATAGTATAAAAATTAGATATGTAGTGAGACATACAGTATTATAGTATAGTATTAGATATGCAGTGAGACATACAGCATTATAGTATAGTATTAGATATGTAGTGAGACATACAGTATTATAGTATAAGTATTAGATATGTAGTGAGACATACAGTATTATAGTATAAGTATTAGATATGTAGTGAGACACACAGTATTATAGTATAAGTATTAGATATGTAGTGAGACATACAGCATTATAATATAGTATTAGATATGTAGTGAGACATACAGTATTATAGTATAAGTATTATATATGTAGTAAGACATACAGTATTATAGTATAAGTATTAGATATGTAGTAAGACATACAGCATTATAGTATAAAAATTAGATATGTAGTGAGACATACAGTATTATAGTATAGTATTAGATATGCAGTGAGACATACAGCATTATAGTATAGTATTAGATATGTAGTGAGACATACAGTATTATAGTATAGTATTAGATATGTAGTGAGACATACAGTATTATAGTATAAGTATTATATATGTAGTAAGACATACAGCATTATAGTATAAAAATTAGATATGTAGTGAGACATACAGTATTACAGTATAGTATTAGATATGCAGTGAGACATACAGCATTATAGTATAGTATTAGATATGTAGTGAGACATACAGTATTATAGTATAAGTATTAGATATGTAGTGAGACACACAGTATTATAGTATAAGTATTAGATATGTTGTGAGACACACAGTATTATAGTATAAGTATTAGATATGTTGTGAGACATGCAGTATTATAGTATAGTATTAGATATGTAGTGAGACATACAGCATTATAGTATAAAAATTAGATATGTAGTGAGACATACAGTATTATAGTATAGTATTAGATATGCAGTGAGACATACAGCATTATAGTACAGTATTAGATATGTAGTGAGACATACAGTATTATAGTATAGTATTAGATATGTAGTGAGACATACAGTATTATATGTAGAATAAGAATTAGATATGTAATGAGACATACAGCATTATAGTATAAAAATTAGATATGTAGTGAGACATACAGTATTATATGTAGAATAAGAATTAGATATGTAATGAGACATACAGCATTATAGTATAAAAATTAGATATGTAGTGAGACATACAGTATTATAGTATAGTATTAGATATGCAGTGAGACATACAGCATTATAGTATAGTATTAGATATGTAGTGAGACATACAGTATTATAGTATAAGTATTAGATATGTAGTGAGACATACAGTATTATAGTATAAGTATTAGATATGTAGTGAGACACACAGTATTATAGTATAAGTATTAGATATGTAGTGAGACATACAGCATTATAATATAGTATTAGATATGTAGTGAGACATACAGTATTATAGTATAAGTATTATATATGTAGTAAGACATACAGTATTATAGTATAAGTATTAGATATGTAGTGAGACACACAGTATTATAGTATAAGTATTAGATATGTTGTGAGACATGCAGTATTATAGTATAGTATTAGATATGTAGTGAGACATACAGCATTATAGTATAAAAATTAGATATGTAGTGAGACATACAGTATTATAGTATAGTATTAGATATGCAGTGAGACATACAGCATTATAGTACAGTATTAGATATGTAGTGAGACATACAGTATTATAGTATAGTATTAGATATGTAGTGAGACATACAGTATTATATGTAGAATAAGAATTAGATATGTAATGAGACATACAGTATTATAGTATAAGTATTAGATATGTAGTGAGACATACAGTATAAGTATTAGATATGTAGTGAGACACACAGCATTATAGTATAAGTATTAGATATGTAGTGAGACACACAGTATTATAGTACAGTACTTTGCCGACACCCACAATGCACTGAAAAGGATGAAAGACGTAGATAGGTTTATTAACTGGTAGACATTTACTGAGCTATAATACAGCTCAGTAAATGTTTACCAAAATCTGAAGAAATTAAAGCTTTTGTCAGAAAAATAACAATAATAAAAAGTAAACGTTTTTTTTCTCACAAGGTGACTTACGCATGGTCATTCTTAAGGACATCTATATCCTTGCACCGCTCCTGATGGTGTTCTTTTAGCGCCTCAAGTTCCTTTTGCAGACTCTCAAAGTCCCGTCTCGGCATTACATCAGCGTGCTTCTCCACCATTTCTTTCAGGTTGGCTTGCGCTATTCCTTCATCATACTTGGCTCGCCTGCAAGAGTTATAGATGCCAAGAGGGGACTACAATATTCTTTGGCCTTGCAAGTATATACATACAATTATTACTGTATTTACTAAGGGAACACAATATACAATGTGTATATGAGAGGAGACCTTTCAACGTAATAGAATATTTAAAGATGACCTTGCACAAAAATTTCAGTAGATTTTATCAGAAGGTATCGGGTATTTTTCTATCATTTGAGATTATTTTTGGTGTTTGAGGTGATATAACTGCCAGGATGTTTTAAGATTGAAATCAACAAAACTTGATCGAAGTTAAGACGCTTAAAAGGAAAATACGTGCACAAGTTGCTATCATTGTTATAGTTGATATCGACAATTGTGATGAAGATGCAGCATTAAGCGTTTTTATTCTGTCAGTCTAGTTGCAACTATAGATTATAGTCGCATTTTCGCTTGACCTGAGCGCTTTAACAACAATCATGTTTTGTCAATTCTAATCGTTAAACGTCCCGGCGATCATATCACCTCAAACACCAAAAACAATCGCAAATGATAAAAAATTATCAATACCTTCTGATGGAGTCTACTAAACTTTGTTCAAGTTCAACGGATAAGGGTGGACGGCAGCCAGACCCATATCTGGATCAGCACTTTACCGAGCGGACTTAAATTTACTAGACCCAGCTCAACTAGGACCAACCCAGCCCGACTAGGACCGACCCAGCCCGACTAGGACCGACCCAGCCCGACTAGGACCGACCCAGCCCGACTAGGACCGACCCAGCCCGACTAGGACCGACCCAGCCCGACTAGGACCGACCCAGCCCGACTAGGACCGACCCAGCCCGACTAGGACCGACCCGGCTCGACTAGGACCGACCCAGCTCGACTAGGATCGACGGAGCTCGACTAGGACCGCCCCAGCTCAACTAAGACTGACCCAGCTCAACTAGGACCGCCCAAGCTCAACTAAGACTGACCCAGCTCAACTAAGACCTACCCGGCTCGACTAGGACCAACCCAGCTTGACTAAAACCAACCCAGCTCGACTAGGACCGACCCAGCTTGACTATGACCGACCCGGCTTGACTAGGATCGACCCAGCTCGACTAGGACCGAACGAGCTCAACTAGGACTGACCCAGCTCGACTAGGACCGCCCCAGATCAATAGGACCGACCCAGGCCAACTTGGTTCGAAGATAGCAGAGCTTACCGCTGAATGAGTATGTACGATGATGCAAGGGACAAGGAGCTCAGAGCCAGTTTGCGTCTGTTTATGAATTCTTAATGCAATATTTAATTATATATTTAATGATTCTTCTTCATAATTTGGACGCGGTGCTGGTAAATGAGTCCTGCAGGCTTCCTTCACAGTAATTCATTTTAGTTAAGAGTATAAAAAGAGCCGTGCAGACTTTCTATTACCGGTAACTACTGCTAGTAACTACTGCTAGTAAATACCGCTAGTAAATACTGCTAGTAAATACTGCTAGTAGCTACTGCTAGTAACTACTGCTAGTAGCTACTGCTAGTAACTACTGCTAGTAACTACTGCTAGTAGCTACTGCTAGTAGCTACTGCTAGTAACTACTGCTAGTAACTACTGCTAGTAACTACTGCTAGTAACTACTGCTAGTAACTACTGCTAGTAGCTACTGCTAGTAACTACTGCTAGTAACTACTGCTAGTAAATACTGCTAGTAACTACTGCTAGTAGCTACTGCTAGTAAATACCGCTAGCAACAATGCAAGTAACTACTGCTAGTAACTACTGCTAGTAACTACTGCTAGTAACTACTGCTAGTAACTACTGCTAGTAACTACTGCTAGTAACTACTGCTAGTAACTACTGCTAGTAGCTACTGCTAGTAAATACCGCTAGCAACAATGCAAGTAACTGCTGCTAGTAGCTACTGCCAGTAGCTACTGCTAGTAACTACTGCTAGGAACTACTGCTAGTAGCTACTGCTAGTAAATACTGCTAGTAAATACTGCTAGTAATTACTGCTAGTAACTACTGCTAGTGCTTTTATGCTCCTATAAATGATGAGGCATACTTGAGTGCGATTCTGAGAGTTGTAGGGTCCTCTCCCGAAGCATATTGATTAGCTGCTTGCTGCTGCATGAGCAAATCCTCTTGCCTGTATCTCAGTTCGTTTATATCCAACACTAACATCTTCCTCGCATCTGCCTAGCAACATTGTACCAATGGTTGCCTAGCAACAAAGCACCAGTGGTCTGTGACCGCTAAGGCAACTAATGACTCCATCTGGCCGTTTTCTAACATTTTCTGTTTCCTAAATTTATAAGCTATCACAACTTTCATTAAGATCCAATGAATCAAAGGATGCAGAAATCTTGAACAAATTTTGGATCTGTCGTACATTAATTTTCACTTTACTTTTGAAGGAAAATATATAAGCATGTTCCTGCGCAAGAGGAGTTAACATTTAGCCATAAAATTTTAATCTGTTTAAAATGAAAATCATTAGCAAACCTTGACTTGTACAGTAGGCAATTTAGAACTCACAGAATTCAGCTCTATCTAATTCTCGCAAAGCATTTTTGCAGAGGGTTTTGCTTGTGTACTGCAAAACAAGTGAGTTTTTGTTGTGTACTGCTACTGGTTACACAACAAAGTATATATTCCGTTCATGCAAGCGTGTTTCCAAACTAAAGATTACCCTTTATTGACTAAAACACATTTGTTACTATCAACACGCTATATCATGATGAGGCTATATTATGATGAAGCTATATTATGATGAGGCTATATTATGATGAGGCTATATTATGATGAGGCTATATTACGATGAGGCTATATTATGATGAGGCTGTACTATGATGAGGCTATATTATGATGAGACTATATTATGATGAGGCTATATTATGATGAGGCGATATTATGATGAGGCTATACTATGATGAGGCTATATTATGATGAGGCTATACTATGATGAGGCTATATTATGATGAGGCTATATTATGATGAGGCTATATTGTGATGAGGCTATATTATGATGAGGCTATATTATGATGAGGCTATACTATAATGAGGCTATATTATGATGAGGCTATATTATGATGAGGCTATATTGTGATGAGGCTATATTATGATGAGGCTATATTATCATGAGGCTATACTATAATGAGGCTATATTATGATGAGGCTATATTATCATGAGACTATATTTTAAAAGACTAAAGATGGCAATGAAAATGAGGAAAAAAGTGGTGACTTGTCTGTGCTGCATATTGCTGCATATATGGGCATACTCTTTGCATCTCTAAAAATAACATAGCCAGTGAGTCAGATGAGCAATCAATCGTGCACCTTGATGTAAAAGAAAGACCAAAAGGAAATGGTCGAACTAGACAATAATCACAATGTAAAAGAAACATCTAATCTGGTCGGTTTCTCTAGCTCACCTGGTCACGGTACTCCCCATACTGTTTAGAAAGCTTTTCTTGTAAATCTTCAACAACAGCTTGTGATTTTAACTGTTCAACTTTCATTTCCTCTATTTTGGATATCAGCTTTTCTCGCTGCCCTTTTAACAATGCCACTTCTACAAAGTTAAAGGTTGCAGGACTTCTTAAGCATTCCGCTCTGCTGTCTGTGAACCAATCAGATGTACAGAATAAAACTTAATTCCTACCGAGCTTCGCACTATTTGCAGGGTTTTGTAATTGAAGAGTAAAAACAACAAACCTAAAGGGTTACAAATAGAATATAGAAAGCTGTGTTAAGATCTTTCCGACGCAAAAATACTTGATTTTAATATTTCAGAAAAACAAAAAAAAACATGAATATATCTTATTTTGGCATCACAGTCAATTGTTTAATTAAATTTAGTATTTTAAATTTTTTTAGAGGCATGAATATACTCAAAATGGTAAATAGCATATCGGACTGGTTTTCAAGTTTGATCTTAACAATCGAGCATGCATCCTTCACATGACTCACAGCATGCATGACTCGCATCTGTTCCTATTCTAATGAGCTAAATAGAAATAACGAGTTCACATTTTATTTAATGCGGAAAAAATTTATCTCTAAGTTAAATCCGAAAGCAGAAAACAGATAAAAAATAAGTTGAGTGTTCATAACCAACAGAGTTATAGAAGCCAACAAACCTGGCTGATCTTTAGATTTGAGCTGTGCAATTCTTTGATCACATCTCTCAGTTGTAGTAATCAGAACTTGCTTGAGAGGCTCAAGGTGCCTAATATGCTCTCTGTTGTGGGTTAGCATCATCTCATACTCCCGTTTTATAGAGGAAAGCAGTGGCTTGTATGTCAAGAATTCATTTATGAGATACTCAAACACCTCTCTATGAGCCTGGAATAGTATATAGTATCAAATGTAACTGGTTGGTAATGTAATGGTTGGAAGGTGTAGCAATCGAAGAAAACTTAGGTGCTTGGTGTGCTAAAGTCAAATTTATCAAAAAAACAGACTCACTTTGCATCTTCAGGTCTTCAACCAATGTGAAATGCAATGTCGAGCGATGTGTCTAGCAATTAGGAATAGAGGAATTTACACTAAGATGTAAATGATCATAATCATTAGTGATTATGGTCATTTACACTTTCATTATTTACTATTAGCTAAAGGTAATTCCTAGCATGGCTTTCTAAAAGTAACAGAATATATGCCATGCTATGCTGTAAATTTGAATTTGTAATAGATAATAGAATTCATGAACAATTCCTTTATCTATTCCAAACAGACATACCAATCTTAAACAAGTCTCAAATGATATGTTAGCCAATAGAGAGATTACAGTTGTACTTTCTGGATGATAGAGTTGATGATGGTCTTGTAGTTGACTTTTCTATTATTATATTATAGAAGTTGAAGAAGATTCACATAATATTTAGCATCGATTCATGCGTCTATACCTGTAGCCTGAGTCTATACCGATGGCCTAAGAGAGTTTACACCTGTAGCCTAAGAGAGTCTATACCTGTAGCCAATGTGAGCATATACCTGTAGTCTAAGCTCATTTGGTTCAACTTTTGTCACCCCCAGAGTTCGCAGTTCCTTTTTCAGAAAACTCTCAAGGTTATGCAAAAATTTAGGTTTCGGAGTCATTTGTGGTTTTCCTAGCTTCTCCTCATCAACAACAACTAGATCCTTGTGCTTTGATAGACAAACTTGACGTGTTCCCGACATTCCAGTTGCGTGTGCTGGCCATGTGTCCATCGTGCCAGATTTAGTATCCATGAATGGCTGTATATAATAAGAAAATACAAATATAATAAAGCTGTGTGTTAAACTAACCAATAGCATTTGGTCATTTTAAGTGGTATTGTTAGAAGAAAAAAGCACACCACTCGAAACCAACAGGTTATTACTCAAGATTGGCAACTACCTCATATATAATTGAATATCCATTTTCGACACCACAGATGCTTTCAATAAACCTTGATGTTTGCAGGCAGCTTGTGTTACAGCAGCACGCATTCCATCATCACACCACTCAAAGCTAGAAGTCATGTTGTGCATTGTCACAAAATATTACACCTCTCAATGTCGTTACTGCAATGGTGTAAATTAGATTGCCAGTTATGGAATTTATATTATTGACCTTCAAATTTCCTGGTGGAGGAAGGACGTGTTTGGCTCCTTTTACTGTAAAGCTCATTCCATCTTTGAATGGGTTACTCACAGGGCTGTATCGATATTGCACTAAACGATCATCACTATTTTCACTAAAAAAAACCTTGTTTTAGCAAAAACATGAGTTAGATTTCAAAGGAGAGGGCGATCTAAAACAGATCATGCAAGTATTATAGATGAACACATCTCATATTGAGGTACCAAAATCAAATATTTTGGCTAGCCGTTGCTTAAATAAAATATAAAATTAACGTTCTCACCGACTCAAAACTAAACGTGGTAGTTTGGAGCCATTGTCGACCGTTAAATCTTGTTCGCCAGTTGTAATTGCTAGAGGTGGCAAAACTCCTGAATCCGTCATTTTGGATTTGTCCAGTCAATAATGAATAACGATATGATGACTTTCAGCAATAATCTATAAAACTGCTAGTTTTAAAATTAAACGTTTTCATTACACACCATTGCTATTCTCATAGGTAGTTCAGAGTCACCTACATATGTGCAAAATCAAAACATTACATGTATAATGCGGTTTCGTAAAATATTGGTATCTAACGTAACTGGGTACACACTGACGTGAATGGTTTATGGACGGTTACCGACAGTCGCTTGGGCGACATTTTCAGTTCAAAAGGCGACAACTTCAAACGAAAGGTCGACACAGCGGACGAAAAAGCGACAATTCCGTGCAGCAAAATATTAAGTCGTGATTTGTTGTTGTGAATTATTAGTGAACACTTACCAGACACCAACTTTATAGATGCCCAAATCGAATATCTTGCATTAGTATATTTTTCATCAATTGCTCCACCTTATTTCTTTGGCATCTATTACCTGCTTATATCCTCATTAATCTGATTACATTATTATTTTGCACATAGTAGAATTTCATATTGTATTTAAGCTTGTACCAATGATATACAGCCCCCACGATATGGGGGGCTGTATATCATTGCTTGTACCAGATATTCACTTATTGGAGATATTTATTATTCAAAAGGAGCTGCTGAGATTAATCTGTCTTTAATCGCTCAAGTATTCTTCTTTCTGTTCATCCTTTTCCACAATTTAAAATCTTGCCAGTGTGTCAACTCGACACGCTCAGAAGTCATTTAGATAGTCACTACTTTTCCTTGCCTTTTTTGGCTGCTTTTGAAAACTGGCAAGTTGCTTATCAGTGTAACAAGAGTGTGAGACTCCTTACCGCCTAATATATGACATCATGGAGGTACCAACTTTTTTAACCCCTTTGAAGCGATGCATTCTCGAGTCACTAGCATACCTATACTCTCTGTTGATAAGATGCATGTTAGTTCATCTTACGTCTCATTTGTTAGTCAACACTGTTGTATACTTTCTGTTTTTAATACTTTTTTTGTTATTATCGCAGGTCCCTATGAGTGGACCTTTGATAGAATAGAACATTAAAATGCTAACAGCTACTAAACTACTAACAATCTAATCTTTATCCAAACTACACTTTAACGTGAAATCATATTACAAACATGGTGCTCCCAGTGAACTACTGAACTCAACGCTATTAACATTAACTTTGAAGACATACAGGAGATAACACATACATACAAGATGAGTATCAGTGTAGACTATCTTGCTCCAAAACCGATCTAGGATGAATCTGATCTATCCAATCAGTGGACTAGATTCAAAGAATGGTGTGAGCTCTTTTTAGTAGCAGTAAAGAAGTCAACAGCTGATGACAAAGTCAAGGTGGCTATAATGCTCACATGTATTGGCCCTAGAGGCAATAATATCTTCAAGTCATTCAACTTTACAAGAGAAAATCAAAGAACAAAATGAAAGATGTCATTAAGAAATTTGATGCTTTCTATAACCGTGGTACTAACAGAATAGTGAAGAGACACCAGCTACTGTCAACTAAGCAGAACACTCTAACAATAGATGAGTATGTAATTGCACTATATAACATAGCTCGTGAATGCATGCTTCAAGGTATGTATGAGGATTTAATGTTACAAGCACTCCTTCTCGGTATAAATGATGAAAACTCAGGAGAAGGATGTAAACTCAGGAGAAAGCTGTTTGACGATGCTGGTGGAAATGATGGCTTAGGGCTGGAACAGGGCATCAAGAAATGTCGCATAGCTGAGACAACAAAGCAAAATATGGCAGCAATCCAGGCGGATGAGTCAGTGCAGTCAGTTTGTCTCAACAAAGCAAGCAAAGTCACCCACCACTCAACAGGATGAAGATTATGAAAGGTCTACTTGAAGTACATTATAAAGCCTACAAACACGAGCAATTGTGGAAACTGAACAATCACATCTGCTTCTGAAATGTCCAGCTTTCGGTCAGCAGTGTCACACATGTAAGAAATACAATCATTGGAGGTCTCAGTGCAGGTCAAAACGACAAGTGAATGTTGTTGAAGATGATATAGATGACTCCTTACTGTGTATTCAAGTTGTCAGGAAGAACAGGAAATTGCTTACTTCAATTGGAGCACAGGTTGGTAACAGCCACAAACTCACTATGTTTCAAGTCGACACTGGGGCTTCTTGTAATATTTTCAATTATGCTGATTATGTTGATCTGGGAAAGCTTAAATTGGATAAAACCCAGCTAAAACTTCATCAATTTGATGGAACAACAACAAGACCCCTTGGAGGATTCAGTGTGGAAGTAGCATAGAAGAAATTATACTTCTTGGTCGACAAAACTAGAAATCAAAATCTACTGTCACTTGATACCTCCCTAGAGTTGGGACTGATCTCTGTCAAAGACGAATGGGTAAATGTTATTTGCATCGCTGATCTGGATGACATTGTGGAAAGTTATAAGGACGTGTTTGATGGTATTGGCCGCTTACTAAGTTAATCTATTGTATATACCCTACAGGATAAAAATATTCGATGGATTCAATAATTCGCGATTTCGCGGAACAGCCTATTCCGCGAATTAGTAAATTCTGTGAATAGTTAGTTCTATTTTTAAACACAATAAATAACTACTGAGAGAATAACTACTGCCTCAAAGTAAAAATTAGCCGCTAGGCAGAAGTAGTAAACGTAGCCGAGTTCCAATTTTTTTAAAATCATTGACGTGGCTTTGAGTTAACCCCATTGCCAATGCATCGCACTTTACAAAATTATTCAAGGTTGTCACAAGTTATTAAGCATAAAAAATCTCTTACCTTTTTACATTAAAATCGATTCCATCAACCTCTAATACCGAAGTTGATGACGATAATGATTCCGATCTGGACATTGTGGTATGTATTTGATTTGCAGTGCAGATACGTTTTTCTATAATTAACTGCGTTAGTTCATTCTCTTGTTTAAAATCAGATCGCTTTCATTCAATACTTCAGCTATTGATACTTAGCATGATCAACTCGTAGTTGTCAGTTAACTAGAAACCTAAACACATGGTGTACGCATGTGAAGGGTTAACTCTATTGCTAGCTGCAATAGAGTTAACCCTTAGTAGAGAGTGATTGTGTTCATCCACGAATATTCATGGAAAAGGCAATTTGCGTGAAACTTAACTCCCCGAATATTTTCATCTTGTAGGGTATATATTTTTCAAAGTCCGTCTGTCGTCCTTCGGCATGTCCAGCTATAGCTATTATTAGAATAGCTGTAGCTGGACAAGGCTGATGCAACGTAATGGCGTACCGTCATTAAAAGCCTAGCGCTTATTGCAAGCGTACTGGAATTTTTCATTGGTAATGTGCCAGGCTAATAACAAGTGGTAGGGAACTCTCATCACTTTTCATTGTTTATAAGCTGATTTTTAATACCCGGGCACCGTCGGGAGACACCGCTAGTACTATATAAAGATAAAAGAAGGCTCAATTCCTCAACGGTGTCGCAATAGAAAAGCTCCTCTTTCCATGCTGGCTGACACTCAACGACAAACTTGAGTCTGACAACAAAAAAGGAATATTGGCCAAGGTTGACTATCCAACAGATTGAATCAGCAACAACGTGGCAGTGAGAAAATCAAATGGGACTCTAAGAATATGTATAGACCTGGCAAACTTGAACAAAGTAATTCAGAGAAACCATTTTCCCATGCTAACACTGGATGATGTTCTCATTGAGCTAATTGGAGCAAAAGTCTTTTCACTATGTGATGCAAAAGATGAGTTTCTGCAGGTAAAACTCAGTAATGAATCAAGTGACCTAACTACTTTCTGAACACCTTTCGGGAAGTACAAACGGCTCAGAATGCCATTTGGATTGTCTTTTAGTTTTCAAGAGTTCCGGAGAAGGTTATCAGATGCACTTGATGGCTCATGTGGAGTAACAGTTGTGGCTGATGATATATTGATATATGGTAAAGAAAAAAGCAGTGCAGGACCACAATCAGAAGTTGGAGATGTTGTTGACTAGAGCACGGAGAGTTAACTTGAAAATCAACAAAGACAAATGCAAGTTTCTGATGGATACCCTACCCTATATTGGACATGTCATTACCAAGGATGGTGTTCAACCAGATCTAGCAAACATCAAGTGAAATGAAACCACCCACAAACAGTGAAGAAGTCTGACGTCTTCTGGGCATGTGAACCATCTAGCAAAATTTATTCCAAACTTCAGCAGAATGCGAGCCACTACGAAGACTGCTTTGGTGTGTCTGACAAAGAATTTGTGTAGGGTGTTGACCAGAATAATTCTTTTATAGAACTAAAAACATTAATAACTGATACTTGCACCATCAAATACTTTAAAGTCAACCAGCACGTAGTAGTAGAGGCAGATGCAAGCACAGAAGGCCTCGGAGCTGTTTTTCTTTGAGATGATCAGCCTGTCTGTTATGGATCTAAAAGCCTCACAGCCAGTGAGAAGCACTATGCACCAATGGAGCCCGAACTACTTGCCATTGCTTATGGGTTGGAAAATTTTGATTAGTATGTTTTTGGGAACCCTAATGTTACAGTGCATACAGATCACAAACCACTAGAATTTATCTTCCAGAAACCATTCCACAAAGCTCTGAGATGACTACAATCTATGATGTAGTCATACAATCTATCACTTCAGCGCTATCCTGGCTATTATATAAACCTGGAACTGAGCAAGTCACTGCAGATATGCTATCAAAAGCACTTACAGGGGCTGCAGAAAAGGGAGTGTCAGATGAGCAGATATTCACCATCAATTAGTTAAAGTCATTAAGGTCAGACTTCACAGCAGAAACCATCGGGAAAGATCTTCCAGTATCTGAACAAACATACTATAGGATTCAACAGAAAACAAAACAGACCCAGAAATAGTTATCTGGTCCAGAAATGGGTGATGACAGGGTGGCCACAGAAGTTGACAGATCTACCAGAATTCGCTAAGCTATACCATTCATACCGAGATAAATTAGACTTGTTGTACCCACGCAGGTGAGACCAGAGATCTTAGAAAAACTTCACAGCAATCAACAAAGCACTGCTGCAACTATCAGAAGAGCAAGAAATGCTGTCTTCTGACCGCAGATGACATACAAGTTAAAACTGAGAAATGTTTAACCTATGCATTAGATGCCCCTGCGCAACCACAAGAGTCTCTCTGCAGTCATGACATACCTAATAAAGCCTGAAGCAAAGTTGGTATGGACATCCTGACTCACATGAACAAAGACTATCTAATCTTGGTGGATTATTACTCTGATTTCTTTGAATGTGAGATTTTTAAAGATTTCCAATCTAGAACAATCATCAAAGCTTGCAAAACATTTGCAAAACATGGAATCCCACATCAGCTACAATCTGATAACGGTGTGCAGTTCACATCTACAAAGTTTGCAGAGATTAGGAAATATTGAGAATTTGCACATACCACCTCCTCTCCAGGTCATCAGCAGTGTAATGGGAAAGCAGAAGCAGTGATTAAGATTATCAAAAGCCTTATGAGACGAGCAGAGGATCCATACTTGGCCCTCTTAGAATATCGTAATGCCCCAACTGCTGGAATGGACACATGTGCATCAGTTTTGACTGGCTGTAGAAACAAATGGTTTTCACTACGCTGAATTTGTGTTTATTGTTATACTGTTCTCAGAATCTGTTTTTTAATCCTTGTTTTTTTATTTTAAATTAATAGGTTTGGTGATAAGATGCATGTTAGTTCATCTCAAGTCTCATTTGTTAGTCAACACTGTGGTATACTTTCTGTTTGTAATACTTTTTTTGTTATTATTGTAGTTTCCCGTGAGTGGACCTTTGATAGAATAGAACATTAAAATGCTAACAGCTACTTAACTACTAACAATCTGATCTTCATCCAAACTAAACCTTAATAAAAAAGCATATCACAAACACTGTCGCTGGCTTATGCATCATGTAATCATGTATTTGAACCCTCATTAGTAACTCTATAACTAATGTATGAAAGTAAATAACATACATCTGAGTTTATCTTGATACATTTAAATAAATTTGATTTTTGGTTTATTTATACAAATCAAAACCTCAGCAGAAGAATGATCAATGTCAGATTTTCTCAAAATACTACGGTTATCTTCCCTTAAATAGTTCTAGCCACAAACTTTAGCCTCGGTGACTAACTTTCAGCAAAAATGATCTAGGTCCAGAGATATTCTTGCTTGAAATAAACTAGCTCTTTGCAAAACCGATCAATGTCCATGGGCTACAAAGCAACAACGATCATTGTCCAGTAACGTGATTACTTTCAGCCAATAGCAAGGCATGACTTTGGGAATTTCCAACTTGAAAACAAATATTTTTTTTCTTCTGACGTTCGAAATATTTAGTGTTATTATGGCTTTCATAAGTACCTCCCGAGGTAGGAAACCGCCAATTATTTATGCTGATGACATCATAGCCGATTCCGATTTTTGTGATTACACAGATAATTAAAGTAGCAGCACTGACTTTGATAGTGGTGAAAGTGAGTTTTGTGAAAGTAAGGAATATTGTAGAGCGCTGGTTCCCAACTGGTGGTCCATGGACCCCTAGGGGTCCACAGGAGGTTTTGAGGGGGTCCTTAAACTGGTGCCAGTATTGGTTTTTCTAGCTAGCAACTTACAACTATTTCTGTCTTATAGTGGTTGGATCAATGATATAAAACCCTGAAAGGATAGGCGACGGTTATCATATGGGCGGGGTTTAATGACTGAGATCTGTTGGGGTTGTGCTAGCCTGGGATTCGGGGCTAATGCAATTGACATGACGCAATCTGTCAATCAAACTAAACTATTGACCAATCAGCGTCCAGGTACGACGAGGCTTAGCGACCGACGTTGCTATCCGCCATGACCTCCGACAAGCAACAATAGTGAATGTTGTTTTGAACGTTAATTTTGTTTTTATTTTTACTGTTTATTTGACGATTTAAAATGTTGAAACGATGTCAATGGGGTCTTTGTGACTCCGTTGACATCTTTTTTGACTTTGTGACTTCATTTGAATTTCAATAAAGATAATTTCTACAAAATATTGACTTCATACAATAAACAGAACAAACATTAACATACATACATGTACATTATGCTAAGGGCAGAATTAATCATTATTCCAACAGTCATTTTTTTTATCCGAATGAGAAAAATAGCTGGTCATTTGAAACACACATATAAATAATTGGACACAAGTACATTAAAGAGAAATAAATATTGCCAATATATTTCGGCTATATACATGTATATATATATATATATATAAAATTGAGTAAAAATGAAAGTTAAAGTTAAGTTTAAAACAACTTTATTACTAATAGTTTCATATTGTCATGCAATAATCATCAGATAAAATTGTTAGCACTGAAAACGACTTATATATAGATGGAAATAAAAGCGTAGGTCTTAAAATACCTAAATACACCACTGATACGTAGGATTAAAATTAGCAAGCAACACGATTTAAAGCCTCAACAATGCAGAAGTTTAAAAGTTAAGTCTTAAAATTGCTTAAAAGGAATTTGCCAGCATGTCTACATGTTGAAACTAGTTCGCAGCGTTTGTTTAAGGTAGCAATGTTAGGATTGTATATAATATAAAATTTCTCATACAGACATAGGTTGCATCTGCCTGTGGTCTTGTTGTATGATGTAGCTCTTTTGACTATGCTCCACTTGATGTTATATTCTATGCCTTGGTCTTTTAAGGTCCATATGTGCTTACTGAGCTCGGTGCTTGATCTTTTCTCTACATTTCTAAAGGTTGTCATATGATTGTAATAGCGTTGTTTGAATGTGGTGTCAGTCAATCCTATGTAATGTTCGTCCGCAGATTGATCATTGGTGGTGACTGTCGCCTTATATATAATTGACTTGCTCAGGCACTTTCCTTGTAGTGGGCAGCCATTCTTATGTCGGCAGTTGCATTCTCTTGGTTCTGTAGTTATAGGGGTCTCATTGTGATGCTGCAGCAATCTGGTATTATGAGCGCTAATGATACTGCTCACATTGTTCATACAGCTGTAGCTTAATTTCACAAAGTTTCTATTGAAGATCTTACGAAGAGCGTGTGATTTAGGGAACTCTGTGTCCAGGATATTAAAGAAAATCTTACCGATGTTATTAGCTACATTTTTGCTGAATGGCGGGTTGTACCATAGTATCGGTCTTCGTCTGGTATTCTTGTCTCTGTTTTGCGCATTGTTTGTCGGGGCAGGCTGAAACACAAGCTTGTGTTTGTGTCCGCTTAGATTGAGTGCCTGCTGGTATATGTCAGTTTCGGTGGTAAATGTGGAGTTGTCTGATGACAGGCTGCTCAGTCTCCTATTTATACCTAGTGGTATGTTGTTTATTACTCCAAGTGGATGATTGGACTTGGCGTGTACATACTGTGGATGTGTATTTGGCTTGTGGTAAATTCTGTGTATACCGGTCATCAGGTTTAAAGCCTCAACAATGCAGAAGTTTAAAAGTTAAGTCTTAAAATTGCTTATATATATATATATATATCCAATATATTTAGCTCTAGCGTTGAGCCAGCATTCTGTTCACCACTGCTGGTGGCCACTGTCTTGTATGGCTTGGGTGCTAAGTACCCAAGTCATGTACCCCTCATAGCGCCGAGAAGCTCAATGTCCCTGTTCAACAGCTGAACTTTTCTGAAATAAAGTGAAACAGAATGTATTATCACGCTTTGTATATATTTTAGAGATTTAACATTAAAATTTTATTATTATAAGGAACACTTTTTCAATTCATACTTGAAGAATTGTTGACGATTTATTCATAGCATTGTAATTAAAACACATGTGTTTTATTTATAAACACAGTGTCTTCAATAAAGTGTTGAAACTCACTACTTTTTTTCAATTTTATACCTATTGTCAGTTATGTCTGCAGTCAGTGGGCGCTTCTTTCGGTCTTCATTTACCAGCCGACTGATGATCATGGAGGACACTGGCTCTGCAATGAATTTTCTCCCCCTTGGCCTGTCCCATTCCTGCGGTTTTTATGTGCATGCTGGTTCACTGGGAACTTCTTGCAGGCCACTGGTCAGCCAGTCGGTCAACTTGAGAACTAGTCCCAAGACACGGACACATTCCCCTCCAGCTCTGAAATTTCAATGTCTTATTATGAAATAATGGGCCTCAATTAAATTCAATCAAAAATTAAATGTATCAATTAATGCACATCTTGACAGTAACGTGCCTAAAATAATATCAATAGACATGTTGCACAGAATTTTTCCAATCTCCCATTTGCCATATCAAAAATCGTAAAAAAAACCTGTCAACGTACAAATTATTTGGTCTAATCTTGTGTACCTGGTATAGATCGGACTCATGGAAAGAAAATGAGGCAGTCATGGTGAATATTACTAAAATACACCTATTTTTGTAAGAATTAAAGAGTTAATTTACCCCGCTTTACAAGAACAGTGTGCATCAGTGACCTTCAGCGGCTTCTCATTCTTTCGCTGTGACCGGTACGTTGTCACCTTTAAAGTACTTTCATCATTTTTTTCAACAAACACATTCACTGATGCAAAGAAGCTTTCATATGCTTACTTTTTTCCTTGAATTCGTTGCCTAAAAGTTGGAATATACGGTAAAAAGCTTCCACCAAAATCACTCGGTAAACAATGTAAACTTCGTGTAGCCGCCATTTTGGTTTGTACTTGTCGGAGATTGACTAGTTGTTTGGTCACATGACGAGTGGGTGGAGCTACTCTGGGAATCGGCGTCATGTCAATTGGGGTGGTCGCATTGTCTTGTTAGGTTTTTGGGTTTAGACTTTTATCACCTATGTGCCTCAATCGCTGGATAGTACCTGATTTCCAGTTAGTATTACAAAACAACAAAACCTGTCACCAGCAAACATGTAATTCTCTCTCTCCGTCTTCAGTTTCAGCCATATACTAAGATCCATGGAAAATAAACCATTTCAACTTTCCTATTTTTACTGATTTTAAGATTGGTAGGGGTCTTAGTATATGCTTAAGGTTAAATATAATTTTCCCCGAAATCACCCGAACAACGGCCTTTTTTCCCTAGTTTTTAATTAATAATTTGCCAACGTTTAAAAAAAATGACAAAGTTTTTCGTCATTGTCACATTGTTTGACCTGGCCAATAAGGTGGGACAGCAGGCAAAGCTATACAGTGTATTTTTCATATTCAAAATCTAAAACCAAATCTGGGTCATTTTACAATGGCGACTATTAATATCATGAATGCTTGTTAATGGCAGCTGACTGATCATAACTGTGACAATATTTGGCAACTAAATTTATTTGACAACAAAATGAACCAGCAGATCGGTAAAACAACCACCATTGTTTATAAAAGTTGTAAATTGTAAAAGTTGTAAAATTATTTTGACTTGAAGCTTATGGTAATTTAATTTTACTAAGCAGTGAGAGAACAAAGACAATGGTAGTTTCGGCTATACATGTAAGTAAAGTATGGTGATGCATAATGGGTATTTCAAATTTTAAGCTGTTGTGTTACTATGTACATGTATATGATTTTAAAACATTTTTAGCATGGCCAGCAAGAAAAGAGATTATGACAATTCATATTTAGACAATGGGTTCACCTGTTTAACAACGAAAGATAAAGAAGAGAGACCTCAGTGTGTGATCTGTCATAAGGTGATCACCAACGATTCCATGAACCCTGCTAAGCTAAAATTACGCTCAAGTTCCCAACACCCTGCTTTAGTGAATCATGACAGAACATTTTTTGAACGACAAGAAACATCATTGAAGAAAAAGATACTTTCTTCTGATGGAACTTTTCAGTTAGCCCAGGACAGAGTGGTTGAAGCATCATATGCAGTTGCATTACAAATTGCAAAACAGAAAAAACCCTATACAATTGGGGAGTAGCTAATTAAGCCCTGTACTCAGCAGATGGTGGAGCTCGTGTTTGGTAAAGTGGCTTAAAGAAAGATATCTGCGATATTATTGTCAAAGAACACTATTCAAAGGTGAATAACTGAAATGAGGGAAAACATCAATAAACAGTTGGTAGAGGAAATTCGAAATGCACCTTTTGGATTGTTTTCTATTCAACTTGATGAATCAATCAACAGATGTGGAATCGTGTGCTCAGTTGTTGGCTTTTGTTAGATATGTCAACAACGGAAACATCAAAGAGGAGTTCCTTTTCTGCAGTGCACTCAAAACAACTACACGAGCCTCTGACATTTTTGACAAGGTTTCACAATTCTTTAAGACTGAAAAGCTGTCATCAGGAAACTTATGCAGCTGCTGCACAGATGGTGCTCCATCGATGTTAGGATCTAGCTCTGGCTTCCAAACAAGAGTGAAACAGCTAGTTCCAGATGTCAAAAGCGTACATTGTATGATACACAGACAAGCTTTGGCTGCTAAAGCCCTTTTTGAATCATTCTCAGCAATCCTCAATCAGGTAATTGGCATAGTAAACTGTATCAAAAGGTATATTGTTTAAAGAACTATGCAAAGATATGGAAGCAGAGCATCAAGTTCTTTTATATCACACAAATGTTTGTTGGCTTTCCAAAAGAAACGTGACTGCAAGGACATTCAAACTACAAGAAAAAATTAAGATACTTTGTGAACAGAACAACAAAGCAGAATTCGAAACATGGCTAAAGGATGAAGTTTGGCTGCTTTATCTGGCCTACTGGTCTCCTTGGCGGACATATTCGACCAAATTAACAAACTTAATCGCCAGATGCAAAGAAGAAACACAAACATAGTCAAGTTCACAGATGCTTTGAAAGCATTCCCATGCAGACTTGAATTATGGAAGAAAAAGGCTGCGCAAGGTAATTTTTCTATGTTTGAATCGCTTTCCTTGATTCTAGAGCCCAAAGATATGGAGCCTATTTCAATGCCTGAATCATTACAAAGTAATATTATATCTCACTTGGATTCTTGGAAGTTTTAGCACTATTTTTCTGAGGTGAGTGAATCAGAACTGAGCCTTATCAGAAATCCTTTCCGCTGTTTTGCTAAAAGCGTACCTGATGAGCTGCAGGAAGAACTCCTAGATTTGCAGAATGACTCATCTGCCAAAGATGTTAATGAAGATAAAACCATTGAAGAATTTTGGCCTTCCATGATTCATTTATATCCACAGACAGCCAAACACGCTGTTTAGTCTTCTTACGACAAGCTGCAGAATTTAAAAAAGGCGGATATATCTTAGACACCTATGTCAGAAAAAGCTTTTATTCTTCATACTCAAATAAGATCTCAACAAACATAGATCAGTGTGAATCGCAATTTAGCCAATTGGGTCTGCATTTTGGTGACATTGGATTATTATCATAATTGTAAAGAAACAAAGATAAGGAAATCATCATTGCCATAAGTAAATGAGAAATCACAATATGGAGTTGTCTTTTCATCTCACGCAGAAAGCAAACATTTCGTAAATTCTGATGATCGAGACCATAAAATTATTTTTTTCTCTAGGTGAAATAACTTTAAAATTTCAACAATCAAAGACAAGGTTGCCAACAATTTAGCCGAGAACGTAACTTCTGTAACCGTTTTGAACCAACATGCTGATACAAAAACAAGTTTTTGTAGTTTAATTGAATAAGCTAGATGCATTTTTTTAAACTGACCTTAACATTTTGTTAAAGAATTAAAGTTAACAACCATCTATCACAACCAAAGCAACGTGAAATAGGACTGCCACAAGGAAGCATCTTATCCCCTATACTTTTTATTTTACACAAGAGATATGCTGAACTCATGAAATAGAACCCTGTCCAGTATGCAGACAACTGTTCAGTTATCTGCTCAAGACCAAATAAAGACCCATATGAAACAATGGAAAGTAACTACATGAAGCTCACACATTGGCTTGAAAAATGGCGCATAAAAGCAAACTGTTCCAAGACAGATACGATTTGGTTCAACTGCAACCCAAAACAACTTCAAGTCAGCGGAGAAAACAAACATAACCAATTCTACTAAAGTTTTAGGTCTAACCTTAGACTTAGCATAGACCCTAAGTTAGCATTCAACGCACAATGAGAAGAATCAAAAGTGATATTGGCCAAAAAAATGGAGACTACTCCTCCCGTTCATCAATGCAGGGTTAAAGCCATACTATTCTAAAAAGAAACTAGAATCAGCCATAGTACCGAAAGTGTTTGACAATAGTTTTATATGGGATCCAAAAGCTGACATTTCTTTCCTTAGTTGTTTGAAAAACATTCTAAGAGCAAAGACTAATCCCTCGACAGAAGCACTCCACCATATCAGAAACATACTTACAGCTGAGTCTCTAAGCTCCAGAGACATATACACATATTGTAGAATGGCAATAGGACAGAGTTATTTCGCAAAAACTTTGTTATGTACAAAAAAAACTTAATAAAAATGCATTCTCACATCGTGAGCCTAAATGGTGGAAACACAACTATAGCAGATACATCAGCAAGTCATTTTAGAAGATCCACTATTCGAAAACGACTAAATAATGATCGGCAACACCGATGGAAAACTCATCTGATAACAGGACACTCCTCCACTGGTTTATTAAAGGACCTAGAGACAGATCATCTGGAAAAAAACCCTATTTTACTTATATTGCCAAGGAGACAAATATCAATCTTAACCGGGCTCTACACAGGCCATACAACCTTACAATATCATTTATACAAACTCTAATTAACGTTTACACCAACATGCACATGCCTGGATGAAGACGAAATAGTAAACCTATACAGATGCACCAATTACACCAATCTAGGAAAAAAAAATTCCCCAACCCTCATAACTATCAACATCTGCTAGAATTTATACATGAAAGCAGCCGATTCAATTGAAAACATAATTAACTCTCTACAGTGTTGTGGAAGTCAGCACTAAATAGCCACTTGCAAGTGGGTTCTGCGTACAAGTTGTCTTATACCGAATAAGTAATAGCTCTCATGTACAACTGTAATTGTTGCAAACAAAGTGTCTGGCGAATAATGGCTCTTTATTCACACAAGCTCTATAAACATGAAAGATAGAACAATTAGATACAATTCACTACAATCAAGCGTAATGCTGAAATGAGTTACAAATAATAAATACTCACAACAGTTACACTTGTAAATGTAAGTATACATTTAAATATATGTTACAAAGACATATAGCCATTCACAAAGGTAAGTTAATGTTACCACCCTGTTCTTAATCAAGATTAGGAACGTAATTCTCAGTCCTTAGTTTCGTCGTTCGCAGTTTGTATCACTTGCTCTGTGCTCTTTGTTCTTCTCACTAGGGTGTCTTCTCTTGCTGCATATCCTTGCCTCTTCTGCTTAACACTGGAGCACATTTGCTTATATAGCAAGGGCTGGGTGTTAATCTATGGGCTTTCTGCACAAGCTGGCTTTTTGGGCTAATCTGAGAATGGTTGAACACTTATGATAATTAGAGAAAGCTCAGTAAATCCATTACAACAGATAGACCATAGAAGTAAACATCAATGAAACTCACACAGACAGATGATACAGACCATAGTATGGTCATCGAATTATTAATTAGCAATCGGTCTTGCTACAATCAATACTTGTAGAGACTCTAGTCTTCAGACATGAACCCTTGTATATAATATCAATCAATTTATTTTTGTATAGGTTATCCCACATAACATACTTGAAGTCATCCTCTCATGTAAATTTTCACGCAAATAATCTCAAACTAAACATGAATTGTTCACTACTATCTTGTATTCAGGAAACTTTTACAGCTTCCATTTTATTTGATAACATGCCTGCAAATAGAGGCTTTTTGTTATCGGCAAAATAAACGATTACTAACTAACACATTTTGTTAAATGTCTGGGCTAGCGTAATCAGAGAAATCCCGTCTATGGCCTGTAAAAATACATGCCACTAATTCTTTTTATAAAATAAAATCTGTAAAAATAAAGCAGTAACACTGTCAAGGCTACGTTTCAAAAATATATGTAAGCACTGCATACGACGACAGAATCTCAGTTTGCCACTACAGTCAGGCAGCAAACAAATGCGCCGTCTTTCAGTCTGAAGTTGTCGCCTTTTAAACCGTCAGTGTCTGCCGCCCTATCGACATGTCGCCCAACGGTCCAATTACTGACGTGAATTTATTCGCTACATAGAACTGCGATGGAACCGTTAAAGTAGCGGAAAAAAACGAGATACGCGCAGGGTATTTTATTTTACGATTTGGGCGTCTTCGTCTCGGTGATGTAATTGGCTCAGATGTCTAGGCTAGCTTGAACTTTCAGACGTACCAGATCCAACCCGCTTCATCCTTATCCGCGACAATGCTAATTTCTTAATGACATGGACGAAGCAGCTATTCACCAGTGGTTATCTCGTAAACACATAAGTGTTCCCTTGCAGTGGGTTCGAGAATGTGTGCAATTTTTGCGCATGGAGGTTAGTTCTATTCAAAGGCATCTTTTTTGTATAGTTTCAATTATACTATTGGGGATTTGACAGTGTGATAAATCGTTGGTGCTTGTTTTTAACTAGTAACTTTCATAGTATTTCAGTAGCAAATGTAAGTTGCATTAATTAGTTTTGTGAGTCAAAGTAGGCGTCCATCTAAATAATCTTGTTTATAGGGAATAGCTCGTGATGAAATTCCAGAATCTGTTTATGAGCAATGGATGGTAGGGGACTTAACCATGTTGGAGGAACCAGTTCTAGAAACTGCAATTTGGAATGGAACAAAGTTCACTGGTACACATGCACTTCAGGTGAACAATAAGTTACAGAAGATTCCTTCGCCTACATATACCACCATTTTAAACTTGGTGCTGTCTATTTATAATCAGTAATTCTGAGGTTAATTTATCTGAAAATAATAACTAAATTGTGCCAAATTTATTAAACATGATAGGTAGTTTATTAATTCACAAATAGTACCTCAATATTGACCTCAATGTTGTAGGAGTAAGTGGGGCATTTTTGACCCTGGGGCAGTTTTGACACCCCCCTTCTAAAATCAATTTTGCATGCTTGTGAGTTTTCCTTCTGCCATTAGAAAGAAAATGATGTAATATCTTGCTCATGTGACTCCTTAGGACCTCCAGGAAATCTCCAATGAGTGGTGAGCAAAAGATTTTTTTTCAATGAAATTTTTCTTTTGACCTATATGTTGAGGTCAAATTTCAAAGACATTCATTGTCTTACCATGACTGGTCATTGGCGTATTGTAAGAAGTGAGTTTAAATCTTGCCATTAAACTAGTTTAAACACCATGCATCTATTAGCTTTGGCATATAACAACTTTTTGAACAAAATGAAGGACTGAGAGCAGTTGGGACCTGCATTACTGGGGCAGTTTGGACCCTGTCTAATTGGCCACGTTGAATACTGATAGGATTTTTCGGTCAACTTGAGTTATAACCTCTCTCAACAAAGCTATTCTTATTTTTATATTTTAAAATGTTAGAAAAATACATATCAAATAACTATCTAAAAACAGCTGCTAAGATGAACCATGGAATTTCAAGGAAGTTGGCAAAGGAATTAGCTCGGGAATATGCCGGTAGTCTGGAAGTAAAATATTCCGAAATTTGGGACCATGACGGTAGTGCAGGTTTAGAGTGGATAAACTGCTTCATGAAGCGCCATTCTTTTGATCCCTGTCATTGCGAAAACCTGAACCTACTAGTCTAAGACAAGGGACAGGTTTCAGCAGAGAAAATGTGAGAAAGTTCCATGACAACTTGCAAGAGGTTATGGAAAGATATGATTTTAAAGCAAACAGTATATATATCGTGGATGAGACTAATCTCACAGCTGTTCACAAATCTCCAAGATTATAACAGACAAGAAAGTGAGACGGTTGGGCCATGTAACATCTGCAGAAAAAGGACTACTTACCACACTAGTAGCATGTGTAAATGTGAATGTTGGTTGTATTCCACCAATGATCATATTTACTCGGGTAAAGTTCAGCGATTTCATGCTGATGGTGCACCTGTAGGTTCTGTAGGTGCTGCAGCTCTTTCTGGCTAGATGTCCAGGAATTTATTCATTCAATGGTTTTTTATCAAACACTAAAAGCAAGGATAAACTTGTTCTCCCCATTTGTGACAATCCCGATAGCTCTTTCAGCATAGATACTATCAACTAGGCCAAAGATAATGGTGTGGTCATGCACATACATATTGGCATCTTAGTAATCCTAGTCTTAGTATTTACAACATGGCCTCTCTGCTTGATATCACTTGTTCGAGGGCTATGACTCTTTATAACATAATGAGCGGGCTCAAAAAGCCCGGGATTTATCTATTTAATTGGCATGTTTTCAGTGATGAAAACCTTTTGGCATCCTATGTCAGTGATCACCCAGATCCAGCCTACATGACTCAAAAAACTGTTGTTGAGAGTGACCCGCTTAGTGATCCTATGGTGTGTGAGCCTGCAATTGACAAGTGCGATCGCTCCACTACATCTAAACATACATGGTTCAGTGATGTTTTTATAACTATTCCTAGTAAGCTATGTACTGTCACACCAGAACAATTAAGATCTTTCACCAAAGCTGGACCACAGAAGAACACTCATAAAAGAAGATGCAAAACAACATCTATCCTCACGAATACTCCAACTGAGCTTCAATTTGAGTTTGAAGAGGAGCGACAGGACAAACAGACTAAGTCATCGAATTCGAGAGTTCATCGAATTCGAGAGTTCATCGAATTCGAGAGTTCATCGAATTCGAGAGTTCATCGAGTCGAGAAAAATAAAGAATCGTGAAGACTAAAAAAGAAAGTAGTACATGTAGTGAGGAGAAGATCATGGCTATGCCACTTGATGACGATACAGACGAATCATCAACTGATGATGAAGAGATTCCTGGAAGTTCCGCAGTTACAGTACTAAAGCTAAACGTAGGTTCATATGTCCTGGTAGCTTTCCGAGGGAAGAAAGCCACGAAACATTTCGCTGGAGCGGTACAGGCCGTAAATTGTGATCAGGATACTGCAGTAGTCTTGTTTTACAAGAATGTGAGAAACCAACAGTTTATGGTACTAACAGAGGAAGACGTATCAACCGTAGATGTATGTAATGTTGTTTTAATCTCCCCTACCTTTATGGCTTCTGGAGGTACCGAAAGAACTAGTAAACCATTTACATTTAACATTGGCATATCATGGTATATATAAAAACTAACTCGGAAAATGTGTGGTAGTCATGCGATATTGTAACCAATTTTATTATAAATGTGCTTGTAGTGTTAAAATGTTCTTACTATTTCCATTGTTGCTACCCGCTAATTTTAATTTAACAAATATACAATTTCATAACAAATTGCCATCATTTTCAATGGTTTTACAATTCAAGTCCAGAGTGCCTCACTGGGTGTCCAAACTGCCCCGGCTATGGGGTAGTTTGTACCCTTCGACTGCTTACCCAAAATATGGCTTTTTTTGAACTTTTGCGTGAAACTACAAGTAAACTACTCCAGAATAAGGTAGGTAACACTCTCCTCTATATCGAGTCAAATTATCATAGAGCTATAATAATTCTGTACCAAATTATTGACAGAAATCTGAAAAAAGGTCCAAACTGCCCCACTTACCCCTACACATCGATGTAATCTCACATGAGAGACACGTTATAACCTTACATCATAAGAGATGCATTGTTGTAACCTAGCATTAGAGACACACAAACAATGAGTAAGTTTTATGGTAAAATAGAAAAGGAGTAACTGGCTCACACTATATATATACAGGATGATCCGTTACGCTCGTGTGCATTACATGGATATTTTTTAAAACGAAAGTCAAAAAATTGGTTTTTCCATTAGACAATTTAAATTATTATGGCTACTTATATGCCTTTTTTATACTTATATTATAAAAAAGAAATGTTTATATGTTTTCAGCATTTCTCTTCTTATTTTTATCATCTGTTTTACTTACAAAGCGATAATGTTTAAAAAAAAATTGTATGTCGTATGTTGGAGATTACATTGTATTTAGTTATTTAAATGAACTAATATAATGTATTTTTGATGCTGTTTGGGGTTACTTGATGTTTTTGGCTTTGGTCATAGACTTTTCAACCCAACGCAATGTATTCTTAGAAAAATAATTTCTCTAAGGAATGACAGTTTTGCCATATGAAGTCGATACCTTGTTTGCTAACAAGACTATGCTTGATCTTAGAGTATCGCTTGCGTGCAAATCTATGTAATCAATTGAGGTGATGGCTATAGACCCCACACGACCCCTGAGAAACCAGATATAATGTATTCTTTTTTAAACAAACAGCTGATGAATTATTGTTGTTGTCGATTCTCACAGATAATTGTATGTATTACATTGCAGTATACTGAACTGAGTGCAGAGTGAAATGGTGAAAATACCCTATTGTATATATTTTTAATTTATATCTGTATATATTTAAAGGGCTGATGGCAAATTGGCTTTAATGCCAAATATAGAACTCTTACCTTATTTTTGTATTATAAAATGTACCACCAGCTGCTATAACATTGTGCAGGACACTTATATGCCAATAAAAATTGAATGACGCAATTACTATTTTACATGTATGAAGTGCAAGCATCCGGGGGAAAAAGACCTTTATAACTGTACAGCTCAAGCTGTTAAAGATAGTTTTTTTCTAGCAATCTACACTGTCACAATTCACATGAGTAACGAATATTACACTGTCATAATTCACATGCGTAATGAATATTACACTGTCACAATTCACATGAGTAATGAATATTACAATGTCACAATTCATATGAGTAATGAATATTACACTGTCACAATTCACATGAGTAATGAATATTACAATGTCACAGTTCACATGAGTAACGAATATTACACTGTCAGAGTTCACATGATTAATAAATATTACACTCACAATTCACATGAGTAATGAATATTACACTGTCATAATTCACATGAGTAATGAATATTACACTCATAATTCACATGAGTAATGAATATTACACTGTCACAATTCACATGAGTAATGAATATTACACTGTCATAATTCACATGAGTAATGAATATTACACTGTCATAATTCACATGAGTAATAAATATTACACTGTCATAATTCACATGAGTAATGAATATTACAATGTCACAGTTCACATGAGTAATGAATATTACAAGGTCACAGTTCACGTGAGTAATGAGTATTACACTGTCACAATTCACATGAGTAATGAATATTACACTGTCACAATTCACCAGAGTAATGAATATTACAATGTCACAGTTCACATGAGTAATGAATATTACAATGTCACAGTTCACATGAGTAATGAATATTACACTGTCATAATTCACATGAGTAATGAATACTACACTGTCACAATTCACATGAGTAATGAATATTACACTGTCATAATTCACATGAGTAGTGAATATTACAATGTCATAATTCGCATGAGTAATGAATATTACACTGTCACAATTCACATGAGTAATGAATATTACACTGCCACAATTCACATGAGTAATGAATATTACACTGTCACAATTCACATGAGTAATGAATATTACGCTGTCACAATTCACATGAGTAATGAATATTACACTGTCACAATTCACATGAGTAATGAATATTGACAAAAAGTCAGTACATTTCTACATTTGTTACTGTCTTCAGATTTGTTAAATAACATACATTCTTTTCTTTCTTAGGTTAATTATGCAGTGGATATCAGCAAATCTATGTATAGCCAGATGCGCAGTTTACTAGGACGAAATGTTGGGAACCTCGAAGTGCAGGAGATGGAAGAGCCAGGTGCTAAGGTCTGTCATCTTGAGGTTTGGTTTGGGCATATCGGTGCGACATTTTCCATGTTAGTCAATTTTTAGAATCAAGTTCAAATCAATTGTCAAACTCTGGCAAATAGCCGAGAAACTACGATAATAGATGTTTTGTACCTGATGAGTGACCCTCTGTATATCATGCTGGTAGATTCTTTGTACCTGTTGAGTGACTCTCTGCATATCACGCTAGTAGATGCTTTGTACCTGTTGAGTGACTTTCTGTATATCATGCTAGTAGATACTTTGTACCTGTTGACTGACTCTCTGTATATCATGCTAGTAGATGCTTTGTACCTATTGAGTGACTCTTTGTATAGCATGCTAGTAGATGCTTTGTACCTGATGAGTGACTCTCTGTATATCATGCTAATAGATGCTTTGTACCTGTTGAGTGACTCTCTGTATATCATGCTAGTAGATGCTTTGTACCTGATGAGTGACTCTCTGTATATCATGCTAATAGATGCTTTGTACCTGTTGAGTGACTCTTTGTATAGCATGCTAGTAGATGCTTTGTACCTGTTGAGTGACTCTCTGTATATCATGCTAGTTGATGCTTTGTACCTGTTGAGTGACTCTCTGTATAGCATGCTAGTAGATGCTTTGTACCTGTTGAGTGACTCTCTGTATAGCAGTCTAGTAGATGCTTTGTACCTGATGAGTGACTCTCTGTATAGCATGCTAATAGATGCTTTGTACATGTTGAATGACTCTTTGTATAGCATGGGGACAGATGCTTTGTACCTAGCGTACCATAAGCATGTAGTTACATGACCCATGTAACTACATGCTTATGTAAGCGTGTAGTTACATGTAGTTAGAAACATCGGTTTATATTCTTAGTGGGGACCCAAGGCCTCTAGGTGCATGATGTTAGAGATAACTGACGGGGTAAGACGAATAAAGGCTGTCGAACAGGAAGCTATTGCAGCTCTGAATTATGCGTGGAACCCTGGCACAAAGGTACATTTTATTGGTACTTATCCAATCAATGTCAAGGGGACACAACTTGCCAAGTTTGTTTCAGGTTTAGTTTTATTGTTTTAAGATTTAGTATAAAGATTTGGATGCTCTTTCCTAGTAACACAGTTTAAAGCTGATTTTTTTCACTTAGCATGTGATCAGTAGAAAAGTATCCACAAAATCGTACTAATCATGACTTGATTACATCAATAACAATTAATTCTTTCTTTGTTGCTGTTTGTATCGGAATCCGTTTTCCATCTTTAAAGCTTTTTACTTTTTCATTAAAATTTTGAAAGCAACACCATAGAAATAATTAGTAACTTTATAATGCTATTAGTAGCTCCTTGTTCAACACGGTGATACTTTGATGTACGGTGATACTTTGATGTACGGTGAAAACGGTTTACATTTACGATGCTATATGAGTGTCAAGTTTTAGGCTAAAGGTTGTGCTTGGCAACAATCTTGCTAAAAATTCATCGTTATTTGTGCGAAACGCATTGGTGAAAGTTTTGCTCTGCTAAAAAATTTGTTTATTTAGAAATCTTTGACAAGTTGGAGGTGAGTTGGAAGAGTGCAAAATGAAGGCGGCATTAGCTTCACCCATAAAAGGGTTAAGATTATCTCCCTAAAAATCTGACGAGCTAGCTGAGAAACACATCACCAGCCTTTATTTTACCGCCGCCTCAATTTTACCGTCGCCTCCATTTTACCGCCACAATAAAGGAATGGTTGAAAAATAGAGCACCATGGCATTCAAATAGAGGTTTTACGGTAACTTGAAGATCTGTACTTTCTCTAATGAATATCATTTACCTGTAAAATGTAGCCTGTGGTCGCTTTGGAGTTCCAAAATGAACTGAGTTTACTCAGTTTTCAGTTGGACGTGGGAACTATTCCAACCGACTCTAAGTCACAGAGTAGTGAATATCTATAGGCTACTTGAGTGGTCGGTGACGCGAGTGGTCGGTGACTGGGAGAGAGGTCGGTGACTGGGAGAGAGGTCGGTGACTGGGAGAGAGGTCGGTGACGCGAGTGGTCGGTGACGCGAGTGGTCGGTGACTGGGAGAGAGGTCGGTGACTGGGAGAAAGGTCGGTGACTGGGAGAAAGGTCGGTGTCTGGGAGAGAGGGCGGTGTCTGGGAGAGAGGTCGGTGACTGGGAGAGAGGTCGGTGACTGGGAGAGAGGTCGGTGACTGGGAGAGAGGTAGCGTAGTCCTTCCAATAATTCATGTGAGTTCAGGTATTCCAACAGCGGCTGGTCATTTGTGTTGTCTAATTCCACGACCAAACGAGCGGAGCGAATGAGTTTTATGATAAATGCATGTGCACACAACTCACGAAAATTATTCATCAACAACGTCGCAAACCCTTGTACCGAAATCTCATCAACAAATTTAATCATTTTTGTGTAGAGTCGTTTAAGTATAATAACGATACAAAACACATAAAAACATATTTAAATATGTTACGAAGTCTTTGAAAATTGTCGACATGTTCCTAAACCTTACCCATCTGATCAGCTTATACACAAATAAACAGATTAATTTGGCCGAAAATCGTTATTATAACTTGCCAAGCCTTGCTTTTATCAAAATTAAGACCGGCAAACGAACCGCCGAGCGACAGAGAATAGAACCATCAAGTCGTGCGCATTTCTCGAAAGAATAACGTGCACATTTCACCAGTCTATACCATTAACGAATTGCCGAAGGTTTCTGTAATTAACGTAGAAGTACTGAAATCGTTTCTTTTTTGCCGATTTCAAAGTAACTGAAATTTTGGAAACTTTTAAGTACTTTGGTATTCTAACTGATGTCCAAAGCAGTGTAAGTAAAGGAAGTGACGATGATATTTTTTCTACTGATTCTTTTGAGATTATTACTTTCATCTTAATATAATATTTAATTATAAGTTTGGATGACTATTGAAGTGTTACATTAACAACATCGATGATGGGCAATATGTTACTGTTATTATTTTTTCTAAATAGTTTTGTTAAATAGATTTTCTAAAAATCTATATAAATATCACAACTTCTTGATATTGTTAGCTATGACATTTTGAAATGTAAACAAAATTGTGCATTGGTTTTCTATTATTACTGTATTACTATATTAATAATATTGGTTATTCTAATAATATCAGTGCATTTTACTTCTAATATTGGCCAATATTGCATTTCTCCTATTGCAGGGGGAGAGATATGAACATATAATCTTTTCCTTTCATTATTGCAATTGGTCATGACCAAACACTTTTTTAAATAGATTTTCTAAAAATCTATATAAATATCACAACTTCTTGATATTGTTAGCTATGACGTTTTGAAATGTAAACAAAATTGTGCATTGGTTTTCTATTATTACTATATTAATAATATTGGTTATTCTAACAACATCAGTGCATTTTACTTCTAATATTGGCCAATATTGCATTTCTCCTATTGCAGGAGGAGAGATATAAACATATAATCTTTTCCTTTCATTATTGCTGTTTGTTGTATATAATAACACCCAGTACATTACAGCTACCATTGCAGTTATCCTATTGCACTGCAGTGCCATTTGACTGCTAATATTGCATTTCTCAACCATCAGTACCCTTTCTTTTTTCCAATATCACTTTGGTCGTGGGCTGTATGACAGGGGAGTTTCTAGTATTATGTTGATGATTAAAATTTCAATATGTCAAAATTGGTTTGAGTAGTTTCTGTCAATTCTTCTGTTGCTCAGTTGTGTTTTTTTTTTAATCTGTTTGGAAAGCGGTAGGAATCCAACACTGACCACACCTCTACATTGTAAGACACGAGACTCGCGCCTCCAGACATGCTTATGCAATTCTCGTGTGATAGACACGAATATTCCCTTGTAAACACAGTATATTTACTAAAGCGCATGTACGAAGTGCTGCTCGAAGCTGTGAAGTAAACATGGAAGTTTTATTCTCCGTCAAACTGTTTCGGGATTCTGTTGAATATTCTTATTAGTCTCGACTATGTGATTGGATATTCTTATTGGTCTCAACTATGTGATTAGATATTCTTATTAGTCTCGACTATGTGATTAGATATTCTTATTAGTTTCAACTATGTGATTAGATATTCTTATTAGTCTCGACTATGTGATTAGATATTCTTATTAGTCTCGACTATGTGATTAGATATTCTTATTAGTCTCGACTATGTGATTAGATATTCTTATTAGTCTCGACTATGTGATTAGATATTCTTATTAGTCTCGACTATGTGATTAGATATTCTTATTAGTCTCGACTATGTGATTAGATATTCTTATTAGTCTCGACTATGTGATTAGATATTCTTATTAGTCTCGACTATGTGATTAGATATTCTTATTAGTCTCGACTATGTGATTAGATATTCTTATTAGTCTCAACTATGTGATTGGATATTCTTGTTAGTCTCAACTATTTGATTAGATATTCTTATTAGTCTCGACTATGTGATTAGATATTCTTATTAGTCTCGACTATGTGATTAGATATTCTTATTAGTCTCGACTATGTGATTAGATATTCTTATTAGTCTCGACTATGTGATTAGATATTCTTATTAGTCTCGACTATGTGATTAGATATTCTTATTAGTCTCGACTATGTGATTGGATATTCTTATTGGTCTCAACTATGTGATTAGATATTCTTATTAGTCTCGACTATGTGATTAGATATTCTTATTAGTTTCAACTATGTGATTAGATATTCTTATTAGTCTCGACTATGTGATTAGATATTCTTATTAGTCTCGACTATGTGATTAGATATTCTTATTAGTCTCGACTATGTGATTAGATATTCTTATTAGTTTCAACTATGTGATTAGATATTCTTATTAGTCTCGACTATGTGATTAGATATTCTTATTAGTCTCGACTATGTGATTAGATATTCTTATTAGTCTCGACTATGTGATTAGATATTCTTATTAGTCTCAACTATGTGATTAGATATTCTTATTAGTCTCAACTATGTGATTAGATATTCTTATTAGTCTCAACTATGTGATTAGATATTCTTATTAGTCTCAACTATGTGATTAGATATTCTTATTAGTCTCAACTATGTGATTAGATATTCTTATTAGTCTCAACTATGTGATTGGATATTCTTGTTAGTCTCAACTATTTGATTAGATATTCTTATTAGTCTCAACTATGTGATTAGATATTCTTATTAGTCTCAACTATGTGATTAGATATTCTTATTAGTCTCAACTATGTGATTAGATATTCTTATTAGTCTCAACTATGTGATTGGATATTCTTGTTAGTCTCAACTATTTGATTAGATATTCTTATTAGTCTCAACTATGTGATTAGATATTCTTATTAGTCTCGACTATGTGATTAGATATTCTTATTAGTCTCAACTATGTGATTAGATATTCTTATTAGTCTCGACTATGTGATTAGATATTCTTATTAGTCTCAACTATGTGATTAGATATTCTTATTAGTCTCGACTATGTGATTAGATATTCTTATTAGTCTCGACTATGTGATTAGATATTCTTATTAGTCTCGACTATGTGATTAGATATTCTTATTAGTCTCGACTATGTGATTGGATATTCTTGTTAGTCTCAACTATTTGATTAGATATTCTTATTAGTCTCAACTATGTGATTGGATATTCTTGTTAGTCTCAACTATTTGATTAGATCGCAATCAACCAAACAGCTGGTTAAGAGGTAAAATGGTGGTTAAAATTGGTGGAAGTTAAAGTAAAGACGTTAGAAGTTAGAGACACAATTTGTTAGAACTCGTTTAGGGTCTGTGCGTTATGACAGCTGACAATGGTACTGCTTGTTTCTTCATTAGTTCATCTCTATAGGTGCTTTTGAACGGCCCAATCAGATGTGTCGAAAATTGTCTAATGCTCACCAATGGCTCCATCACCATCTTGGGTGGCCTTGTTGAGGAACTCACTGAAAAGTTCAACTCTGAAAAGATTCTACAAGAAATTCTGTATGTAGATGAGTATGTGTATTTTATAATGTATGACTATGTATATTATGTGTTACTGTGTATATTATAATGTATGACTATGTATATTATAATGTATGACTGTGTATATTATAATATATGACTATGTATATTATAATGTATGACTATGTATATTGTAATGAATGACTACGTATATTATAATATAGGACTATGTTATGTGTGACTGTGTATATTATAATGCATGGCAATGTATATTATAATATATGACTGTGTATATTATAATGTATGGCTATGTATATTATAATGTATGACAATATATATTATAATGTATGGCCATGTATATTATAATGTATTACTGTGTACATTATAATGTATTACAATGTATATTATTATGTATGACTATGTATATTATAGTGTATGACTATGTATATTATAATGTATGGCTATGTATATTATAATGTATGACTATGTATATTATAATGTATGACTTTGTATATTATAATGTATGACTATGTATATTATAATGTATGACTATGTGTATTACAATGTATGACTATGTATTTTATAATATAGGACTATGTATATTATAATGTGTGACTGTGTATATTATAATGTATGGCTATGTATATTATAATGTATGACTATGTATATTATAATGTATGGCTATGTATATTATAATGCATGGCAATGTATATTATAATATTTGACTGTGTATATTATAATGTATGGCTATGTATATTATAATATATGACTATGTACATTATAATATATGACTGTGTATATTATTATGTATGGCTTTGTTTATTATACTGTATGACAATAATTATATATTATAACGTATGACTATGTATATTATAATGTATGACTATGTATATTATAGTGTATGACTATGTATATTATAATGTATGATTATGTTTATTATAATGTATTTAAATGTATATTATAATGTATGACTATGTGTATTATAATGTATTACAATGTATATTATAATGTATGACTATATATATTATAATGTATGACTATGTATATTATAATGTATGACGGTGTATATTATAATGTATGACTATGTATATTATTATGTATGACTGTGTATTTTATAATGTATGACTATGTATATTATATCCTTATAGAATACAATCAACAGCTGCGAACAAAGAAAATTGTTCGAAACGATTTCTTAATCCTGGAAAAATCAGAGGTGAGTTGGTTTGAAGAGTTCAATGGGCTAACTAATCACTTAGCAGCTGTTTAATCACTAGTTAAACCATAACTGTCACGTACAACTCTTATCGTATTTTCTAGGTAAATCGGCCACGCTGATTCCGATTTTGTACTCAAAATAAAGATTGGTCCACTAACCTTCACAGTCATTTAGGCTTTTTTAAAGCGTTTTAATATCCGTTTTGAAAACGACACAATCGGCATTACAAGATAAATATGTGGCGAGACCTAGCTTTTTCAGGAACGGAAGTTAGGAAGTTTTAGTCCGATTTGGAACAATAGAGATGGGTGACATAAAACGCATTATTATCTAAATGCAGCCTGTAAAATAATCTCAGTCTTTTATTATAGGTATATAAACTATTTAAAATTGCTCGTAGCTTGTTACATGATGTTTAAATAGGCTGAACGCTGAGAAAAATGAGCTCAAAAAGCGCGGTTTTATCACAAGCGAGCGTTGTTATGGCGCTTTTTTAATATGCAATGTTGAATAGCTTATCTACCTTTCGGAAATGACTGAGATTATTTTTAAGGCTGCATTTAGATATTATTGGATTTTAAAACACCCATCTCTATTATTCAAAATCGGTCTAAACATCCCTACGTAACTTCTGTTCCTAAAAAGCTAGGTTACGTCACGTATTTATGGGCGGAGCTTGCTGTGCCGATCGTGTTGTTTTCGAGACCGATATTAAAACGCTGTAAAAAAGCCTTCATTACTCTGAAAGTTAGTGGACTAATCTTTATTTTGAGTACAAAATCGGAATCAGCGTGTCTGATTTACCTAGTAAATACGATAAAAGTTGTACATGACAGTTATGGTTTAAGCTAGTTAATCACTTAAGCCTTCAAGTTCTCAAATAACTGTATCACATTTGTGTGAATGCACTTGCATAGATGAGTTTGGTGTGATTCAGACCATTGCAACATCACAACAAGCTATTCCTTACCAATCTAACAAATGTCAATATAACCTTTTGCTATATCTTACAACTGTGTGGTTGCCTCATGTGTTCCTCAGTTCTTCACTCTTTGGCAGGTATTGTAATTGTTCATTCTACTTCATCTATCAGCTTTCTTATCGACTTCATCTATCAGCTTTCTTATCTACTTTATCTATCAGTATTCTCATCTACTTTATCTATCAGTATTCTCATCTACTTTATCTATCAGTATTCTCATCTACTTTATCTATCAGTATTCTCATCTACTTTATCTATCAGTATTCTCATCTACTTTATCTATCAGCATTCTTATCTACTTTATCTATTAGTATTCTTATCTACTTTATCTATCAGTATTCTCATCTACTTTATCTATCAGTATTCTCATCTACTTTATCTATCAGTATTCTCATCTACTTTATCTATCAGCATTCTCATCTACTTTATCTATCAGTATTCTTATCTACTTTATCTATCAGTATTCTCATCTACTTTATCTATCAGTATTCTCATCTACTTTATCTATCAGCATTCTTATCTACTTTATCTATTAGTATTCTTATCTACTTTATCTATCAGTATTCTCATCTACTTTATCTATCAGTATTCTCATCTACTTTATCTATCAGTATTCTCATCTACTTTATCTATCAGCATTCTCATCTACTTTATCTATCAGTATTCTTATCTACTTTATCTATCAGTATTCTCATCTACTTTATCTATCAGTATTCTTATCTACTTTATCTATCAGTATTCTTATCTACTTTATCTATCAGCATTCTTATCTACTTTATCTATCAGCATTCTTATCTACTTTATCTATCAGTATTCTTATCTACTTTATCTATCAGTATTCTTATCTACTTTATCTATCAGTATTCTTATATACTTTATCTATCAGTATTCTCATCTACTTTATCTATCAGCATTCTTATCTACTTTATCTATCAGTATTCTTATCTACTTTATCTATCAGTATTATTATATACTTTATCTATCAGCATTATTATTTACTTCATCTATCAGTGTTTTATCTATTTTTTTCAGCTAATAACCACGATTCCAAAGTTGAAATGAAACACCACAAATCAGAATACAAGCAGCCTATTTGTACATCTGAGTGGGAGGAAGACATGAGTGACAGCGAATTCCTTGATTGCAGGCAGACTGGCCCTGGTGATTGCTCCTTCAACTCTGATTGGTTATCTTCGGAACCATCAGTCATCCACCCAAAACACAACTCTACAGAAATTGGGCAACATGCTGAAGGATTTGATGCTCTCACCTGGTCAGACGATGAGTTGGTAGAAGGTGCCGACAAGCCCAAATCTATGCCTCAGCATCAGCTTTTGTCGAGATCTACTTTAAAACATGATGAGGGAGCTTGCAACTTCAACAATGAGTCGATGGTTTGGTCAGACACAGATGATATCGACATACTTGATGGTGATGTTATAAAAAATCAGGGCGAAAGCCCACCAAAAGCTACTCTACAAAACAATAATTTGTCAAGTGTTAATATGAAGAGAGGGATCTCTGAGTCTACTTTTAGCCATACTGATCAGATCAAAGACAGTTGTCCGCGAGTCAATCCTGAAAAACTTAGCAATAGCGTTATTGACTTGCTGTCTTCATCAAGCGACGATGATGAGCCATTTAATACTACATCTTTACAGAAAAATCAACAGACTGTTACATCAGGCCCGCCTTTAAATCCCCAACCAATGCTAGCTCAGTCGAAACCGCAGCATAGCATTATGACTAACAGTAGTGGGGAAGCTGGAATGGCTGACACAACATATGCAACATTTCGTGACGAGTGCTGTGAGTCACACAGATGTCAGTTTCATTACCTTAGCCAGTTGTCTCCATCTTCCAACTTAAAAACCATCGTCATTAAAGTAAGGATTCATTTTTGTCGTGTGTTGCAATTTGAATAGTTTCATGGGAGTTATAGTACCAAAGAATGGGTGTTATAGGTACCTGCTGAATATATGGTCTGAATCACATCAAACTCACCTCTGCAAGTGCATTCACACAAATGTGATACAGTTATTTGAGAACTTGAAGGCTTCAACAGCTTTAATGGGCTGACTAAGTGATTAGTCAGCCCATTGAACTCTTCATATCAACTCACCTCTGATTTTTCCAGGATTAAGAAATCGTTTTGAACAATTTTTTTTGTTCGCAGCTGTTGATTGTATTCTATAAGGATATAATATACATAGTCATACATTATAATATACATAGTCCTACATTATGATATATCTAGTCATACATTATAATATACATAGTAATACATTATAATATACATAGTAATACATTATAATATACATAGTCATACATTATAATATACATAGTCATACAATATAATATACATAGTCATACATTATAATATACATAGTAATACATTATAATATACATAGTCATACATTATAATATACATAGTAATACATTATAATATACATAGTCATATATTATAACATACATAGTCATATATTATAACATACATAGTATGTGTATGTATGTGCAGGCTCATGTCTCTACTGTGCTAGACAAGTTGGGCCGATCAGCTGATAAGACAAGATGGACACTCAATGTTAGAATTAATGACGGAACTTCTTTTCTCGACTGTCTTATTTCTCATCAGGTTTGTCCTTAGTTTAGCAATTTCCTTTTTATGTTATTATTCTGTTTGTTAGTTTGCTCTAGTATAATCTATAGTAATGAGTCTCCATTTGTCATTATGCGCGCGTGTGTCTGGCCGATTTCATTACAACATTACACCCATATACTCTGTGCCTTCCATCAGGTCACAAAAATATTTGGTTTCAAGAATCCATCTGGTTGCTGAGAACCAGCCTCTTATACACTGACATCACTGACATCACTGGAATCACTGACATCACTGGCACCACTGACATCACCGGCATCACTGACACCACTGACATCACTGGCATCACTGACATCACTGGGCTTATTGCTATTCTATTATAAAAAAATCTCTTTGATTTTAACAAAAATAAACTTCTTACGCAATACAAACCAGAGTGTTATGTTCGCTATCGAAGTTGCAAACAAAAACAAGCCAGTCAGTTGACTAGTAAATAATCGAGCAATAGTTGCACTCTCTATACTCAAATGTATAGAGTTAATAGTGTACGACAAGTGCACCATCACCAGTTAATAGTGTACGACAAGCCCACCATCACCAGTTAATAGTGTACGACAAGCGCACCATCACCAGTTAATAGTGTACGACAAGCGCACCATCACCAGTTAATAGTGTACGACAAGCCCACCATCACCAGTTAATAGTGTACGACAAGCGCACCATCACCAGTTAATAGTGTACGACAAGCGCACCATCACCAGTTAATAGTGTACGACAAGCGCACCATCACCAGTTAATAGTGTACGACAAGCGCACCATCACCAGTTAATACTGTACGACAAGCGCACCATCACCAGTTAATAGTGTACGACAAGCGCACCATCACCAGTTAATAGTGTACGACCAGCGCACCATCACCAGTTAATAGTGTACGACAAGCGCACCATCACCAGTTGTTTTATTAGTCAAACCCGATCACAAGGGGCTGATTTCTTCAAGAAGACCGGTAGCTGTTACAGGTTACCCTGTTCATAACATGTTGCATGGCATTGCTTGTTACAGAAGAGTTACGCATTATGTGATGCCAACCATAAAGATTGCATGCCTACTATGCAAATGCTTTCTATTGCAGCTCATAGAATCGCATATCGGGAGAGTTAGGGAGACACTCAAGAAGAGTAAAGCCAACATTACAGACAAACGGATAGTTGTTCAGGTATGTACATTACATGTAGCAGTGACCAGGCATTCATCTTACCTGCAGGCTAAGGGTGAATGTGTTCTTTGGAAATTTATATTGATAGATTAGAGGGTTTACTAGCTTTGATGATATAGTCACACGCTCATCCTTGTGCTTATGGTAGATTCCAAAAGGGAATGGTCTCTCTTAGCCTTTCGAGTGCATAAAATTAGGGAGTCTCGTCACAACTTCTACCAAGGCTTTAAAAAGGTATAAAAAAGATAGTGAAAATTCAGCTGCCGCTTTGCTTGTGATGAGAAAATAATGCATTAGAGTTTTCTGCGATCTATTAGCAGATTTTATGTAATACCCTACAGAATTCTTGAATATTTTGGCCAGAAGTTATCTAACATAAATATCAACAAAGCTAATGAACCAAAATGAATGTTTATATAAGGAGAAAGAAGGTTTGCAAAGAAGACACTGCCATACAACTTAGTAACACCATATGAATTTGAGATAAGCTCTATATTAATGAAGACACTGCCATACAACTTAGTAACATCATATGAATTTGAGATAAGCTTTATGTTAATGGAGACACTGCCATACAACTTAGTAGCATCATATGAATTTGAGATAAGCTCTATGTTAATGAAGACACTGCCATACAACTTAGTAACATCATATGAATTTGAGATAAGCTCTATGTTAATGGAGACACTGCCATACAACTTAGTAACATCATATGAATTTGAGATAAGCTCTATGTTAATGAAGACACTGCCATACAACTTAGTAACATCATATGAATTTGAGATAAGCTCTATGTTAATGGAGACACTGCCATACAACTTAGTAGCATCATATGAATTTGAGATAAGCTCTATGTTAATGAAGACACTGCCATACAACTTAGTAACATCATATGAATTTGAGATAAGCTCTATGTTAATGGAGACACTGCCATACAACTTAGTAACATCATATGAATTTGAGATAAGCTCTATGTTAATGGAGACACTGCCATACAACTTAGTAGCATCATATGAATTTGAGATAAGCTCTATGTTAATGAAGATCTGAAGTAATGAAGTAACTTGGTCACTTTAGGGAGTCTTTTTATAATCTTATGTCATAATATTATCGACTGTCTGGCCTTGGATGGCGCTATCAGTCTCGGGTCGAGAGGCCATTTCTAGCTGTATGCCAGTAACTTGTAATATTAAGAGATATTACAGAGCTATAGGGACATCTCAGCTTGTAAAAATGATTATCCAAGCACATTCATCTTTTCAGTTTTCAGTTCTCAGAACTGTATTAAGGCTGACGTCTGCGTGTTTACTGGAATAGAACTAGTACAAGTTTTACTTGTTCTTTTCTCTGAAATTAAAATGGAATGTTACCTTTTACACAGCAGTACATTGGTTTGCTTTCGATAGCGGTAAGAAAATAACAATCTTCAGTATGTCCTCAGAAGATAGCATATTATCTATTCACTTTATCTTATTATCTACATGCATATTTTATTAAATAACACATGTCTTCATAATGATTTGCAGAAATCAAATTGTGTCAAAAATGAAATATGATTCATATCTACAAACTTGACCGATAGCTATTGCGCATGCGAGTTGTTTGACAGTAGCGTGACTGGTGTTGTAGAAGATGAAAAACTTTGCTGATCGGCTGGCAGCTGCCAATGGAATGATGCATGTAGATGTGACAGATTCGGCAAGGCCTGTATTATTAGATATTCGTCAGCCCACTCAGAATGATGTTAGGTTATTCCAAATGTGTCTGGCTCGCAATTGACTAGTGTACTCCTGTTTGTTGTACAGACTTGCTGTAATCATACTGTGTTAACTTGAACATGTGCATCACTTCACGTTACGGTTTTTGTTTGCTAACTTTTATTACTGTTTATAGTCGATTATGCACCATTGCTTCCACTTGTAATTTCGACATACATCTCCTTTATCGCCAGACTCTTCTACCAATGATTAATGGTTACATAAAGTCTAGAGACATTTTGTTTGTTTGTTTTATTTCACATTAAATCATGACATAATAAGATTATAAAAAAGTAAGGTGCCATGTGGGCCCATATGCGCGGTAGCATGGCTATTCGAGGCGCAGAACTTGAGTTAATAGATGAGATTGATTGTCAATGAAGAAAAACATGGTTGTCTAAGCAATAGAAGTCGGAACAAATCTATTCCAGAGAGTCCATCAAGTATTGCTTTAAAGCGGCCCTAAAACCATCATGACTACCAATTTTCCTTGGCCAAATTGGCAAGATATTCCATGCTGATGACACACGATAGGCAACCTGTCCTATGGCCACCAGTAGAGGAGGAATATGGAATGGGTAATAAAAATAATGAATGACGAGTGTTATAATGTGTTGACAAGTTTGAGATTTAAATTGTGTGAAGGCTAAAAGACATTCTTAGTTGGTATAGTTGCTGTATAGGCAAAGCAGGAGACCTAAACAAAGGAGTTGATGGAAAATACGAGTTTTTATGATACCTTATTCTCAGAAATCGCTTCTGGATGACTAAAGTTTAAGTTATGTTACGACTAATGTCTAAGTTATGTTACGACTAATGTTTAAGTTATGTTACGACTAATGTCTAAGTTATGTTACGACTAATGTTCAAGTTATGTTATGACTAATGTTCAAGTTATGCTACGACTAATGTCGAAGTTATGTTACGACTAATGTTTAAGTTATGTTACGACTAATGTTTAAGTTATGTTACGACTAATGTCTAAGTTATGTTACGACTAATGTTTAAGTTATGTTACGACTAATGTTTAAATTATGTTACGACTAATGTCTAAGTTATGTTACGACTAATGTTTAAGTTATGTTACGACTAATGTCTAAGTTATGTTACGACTAATATTTAAGTTATGTTACGACTAATGTTTAAGTTATGTTACGACTAATGTTTAAGTTATGTTACGACTAATGTTTAAGTTATGTTACGACTAATGTCTAAGTTATGTTACGACTAATGTTTAAGTTATGTTACGACTAATGTCTAAGTTATGTTACGACTAATGTCTAAGTTATGTTACGACTAATGTTTAAGTTATGTTACGACTAATGTTTAAGTTATGTTACGACTGATGTTTAAGTTATGTTACGACTAATGTCTAAGTTATGTTACGACTGATGTTTAAGTTATGTTACGACTAAAGTTTAAGTTATGTTACGACCAGAGCTGCTTTCAAATGACTTTTTTATGACTCAAATCAAATCATATCCCACGAACATCAAATCAAATCCCCCACCTTTGTCAGCAGGTTTGAAGCAAATCAAATCGATTCAGCCCAATAACGAATTCAAATCCTGAATCATTTGAGAATGATTTGAAATACTCTTTCAAATTGTTCGCTCAATTGTTGCATAGTATGTTCAATCTACAGTATAGCTGTAGCGGCGTAGCCTGTACTCCTATTCATAGGACCTGAACCAGAGGAAAAAGGTAAGGGGTTTGCCCCCCTGCCCGTTTTGGGTTCTATGGATAGGAATAGTATAGCTGTATCTCTGTACCACTATATGTATTATGTATGCTAAATTCATCACTAGATACGGGTTTGTTCTTTGTTCTACGAGGTATGTTGAAACATCATTGCAGAGCAGATCATACCATTGGCTCGATACATCAATGAATGAGTGGAGGGTTATGTAACAGTTTATGGTCATGGCTGTGACTTTGCTTTTATTGAAGCTTTTAAGCAATAATGTACAAATGTAAAAAAAAAACTTTAGATACTTGTTTAAAGTTACACAATATAAGATACAAATATAAGATAAAACCTGAAAATATTGGCAAGTGAAACACAGTTACTGAGGCTTGAACTTGAAAGAGACGAAACTAAGCATTGAGCCTATAATTAACAGTTACATAATATTAACACATTTACTTAAATACACTTGTTGCATTTTAAAAAAACTAGCTTGCGCAAGTTTTCAGATGTTAAGGAGCTCCTGTGTGGCCTCATGATGAAGCCACTTTTACTAAGAACCCGTTCTATGGGAGCTGATGAAGCTGGTACTGAAAGGACCTTCAGCGCCAGCTTGCTAAGCCTATGTAACTGTGTCTCACCTTGCCAATAGCTTAGAGTGTTACAAGAAGATCTGCTTTTCGCCATATACTTTTCAATCTCTTGATTTACTGAATCCAGGTTACTTGTACTAGCTAAAGGTGCTCTATTCAAAAAATCAGCGAACATATCTTCATTGTCACATATTTGTATTTGCTTCCTCTTTCTGTACATCGTCCTTTTTAATCGAAATCCCGTTTTAAGTATTTTACTTCACTTAGTAAGTAAGTGACTGTGTATAAATTATTATTAATTATAATACTATACATATAATATGATTATTTATATAATAAAAATGTATACTACATAAATGGTAATGTTAAATTAAAACCATGAATGATATATAATTATTACATTTATTATACTTACTTGGATAGAATCTTATTGTTATGCTATTCATTTATAATTTAAAATAATAAATTAAATCAAAATTTTATTTAATATTATTCTAATAAATTTGATATAACAAATAAAATTTTAATTTATTAATTAAATTCTACCCAATTATAATATAATGCATATTTATATTCAAGAACATTATCATTACTGTGAATATTGAATGTGTCTGTGGCATGGAATAGTATTGTATAGAATATTATATACATGTATTATAAAACTCTATTCATTCATTCATGCCGTAGGCACAGCACAAGTAATTTTTATTTTGATTAGTGACTGTGAGGTTAGAGTGGGATAGTCACAACCAATTTCTAGCAATCAAATAATTGACATCAAAGTATTCAATGCCAGCAACAAAACTACAAACATGCCTTTTCCAGAGCTTACCAGAGCTGCTCATGTCGATTTCTTTTACACACGCGGCACGCGGTCTTTTTCTTTGTTCTGTAGAGGGACACGCACGCGGTTGCTTAGCCTAGGTATCGATGGTGCACATTTCTTGCCAAAGTTTGGGCTAACTTCGCAAACGTCGTAAAAATGTTTCGATTGGTTACAGAAGACAAGGCTATCAATAGCGATGTGATTTGATTTATTTTTCAAATCAAGTCTTTAAATCAGCCCAAAACTTCAAATCAAATCAAGTTACTTCCAAACCTTTTCAAATCGAATCAAATCACCATTTGTGTCAAATCAGTACAATATGATTTGTTTCAAATATTCAAATATTCAAACCACCATGATTTGAAAGCAGCTCTGGTTACGACTAATGTTTAAGTTATGTTACGACTAATGTCTAAGTTATGTTACGACTGATGTTTAAGTTATGTTACGACTAATGTTTAAGTTATGTTATGACTAATGTTTAAGTTATGTTACGACTAAAGTTTAAGTTATGTTACGACTAATATTTAAGTTATGTTACGACTAATGTCTAAGTTATGTTACGACTAATGTTTAAGTTATGTTACGACTAATGTTTAAGTTATGTTACGACTAATGTTTAAGTTATGTTACGACTAATGTTTAAGTTATGTTACGACTAATGTTTAAGTAGCTCATTGTTTCCTCATGCTTCCAAGCAATATACTATTTGACTGTTAAGTAGAGTATTACCGTATATAAAAGCAAAAGATGTATTTCTGGTAAGATCAACTAGGCTTGGTAAATAAGTCCCAAACTTTGTCGCAGTTGTTTCCTCAATAGTTCTATGTGTCTTGACCAGTTTAGTGTACTATCTATTGTAACGCCTAAAATTTTTATATTATCTGTCATTAGTATGTTTTGTCCATTCATGAAATGTGTTCTGTTAATCGATGTTTATTTTGTGGATTTTCAATAACTATGAAATTAGTCTTGTCAACATTCAATGTTAGTTTGTTTTTTTCACACCAATTTTTATCACATTTAATTCTTTGTTAATTATAGTTATATAATTATTCAAGTTTTAGCAGTATAAAATCAGTTAGTATCATCAGCAAACAGGATAGTTTTAAATTTATCAGGACTCTTTACAAGATCATTTATATATAAAAAAAAACAGTGTTGGTCCAAGGATGGATCCTTTGGGTACTCCACATTTAATCCCATGACCAAACACGAGCGAAGCGATTGTTTGAGAGCTTTATGATAAATGCATATGTGCACACAACTCACGAAAATTATTCATCAACAGCCGTCGCAAATCCTTGTACCGAAATCTCATCAACAAATTTAACCATTTTTCAATGGAGTCGTTTAAATATAATAACGATACAAAACACAAACATATTTAAATATGTTACCAAGTCTTTGAAATTTATAGACAATATCCTAAAACTCACCCATCTGATCGAATTATACATAAATAGACAGATTGATTTAGTCTAAAATTGCCATGAAAACTTTGACAAGCCTTTTTTAATCAAAATTAAGACCGGCCAACGAAACGCTGATAAGGCCGTGTGACAGAGAGTAGAACTATTAGGTTGTGCGCATTTTACGAAAAAAAGTGCACATTTCACCAGTCTATAGCATTGTCCAATTGCCGAAGGTTTCTGTAACTAACGTAGAAGCACTGAAAAGTAATCGTTTCTCTTTTGCTGATTTTACAGTAACTGACATTTTGGATACTTATGAGTAATTTAGTATTCCAACTGATGTCCTAAGCAGTGAAAGTAAAAGAAATGACAATGATATTTTTCTAATGATTCTTAAAATCGTTAGAAAAATATCATCTATATTTTTCTAACGATTCAAGATTATTACAATATTTAATTATAAGAATAATTGTTCGATTTTTTAAAGATTCAATTATAAGAATAATCATTCGAATTTACAAGGTCGAAGTATATAGTGACCAATGTTGGGCAATATGTTACTGTTATTAATTTTTCTAAATATTTTTGTTAAATAGGTTTTCTAACAATCTAGATAAATATAACAACTTCTTAATATCGGTTGCTATGACGTTTTGAAATGTAAGCAAAGTTGTGCATCGGTTTTTTATTATTACTGTATTACTATATATTAATAATATTGGTTATTCTAATAATATCAGTGCATTTTACTTCTAATATTGCGTTTCTCCTATTGCAGGGGGAGAGATATAAACATATAATCTTTTCCTTTCATTATTGGTGTTTGTTGTACATACTAACACCCAGTACATTACAGCTACCATTGCAGTTATCCTATTGCACTGCAGTACCATTTGACTGCTAATATTGCATTTCTCAACCATCGCTACCCTTTCTTTTTTCCAATATCACTTTGGTCGTGGGCTGTATGGCAGGGGGATTTCTAGTTGCTAAATGTTGGGATATTTTCTGAGATATTATAACACTTTGAAGACGATTTGATACCTGATTTGATTTGATAACTTTGAACAAATTTTAAACTCGAATGCGAAAAGTTTATTTGCTCAAGCTTATTAATCAAAATAGAGTGATCTATTATATCAAAATAGAGTAATCTATTATATCAAAATAGAGTAATCTATTATATCAAAATAGAGTGATCTATTATATCAAAATAGAGTAATCTATTATATCAAAATAGAGTGATCTATTATATCAAAATAGAGTGATCTATTATATCAAAATAGAGTGCTCTATTATATCAAAATAGTGTAATCTATTATATCAAAATAGAGTGATCTATTATATCAAAATAGAGTAATCTATTATTTCAAAATAGAGTAATCTATTATATCAAAATAGAGTAATCTATTATATCAAAATAGAGTGATCTATTATATCAAAATAGAGTAATCTATTATATCAAAATAGAGTAATCTATTATATCAAAATAGAGTGATCTATTATATCAAAATAGTGTAATCTATTATATCAAAATAGAGTGATCTATTATATCAAAATAGTGTAATCTATTATATCAAAATAGAGTAATCTATTATATCAAAATAGAGTGATCTATTATATCAAAATAGAGTAATCTATTATATCAAAATAGAGTGATCTATTATATTAAAATAGAGTAATCTATTATATCAAAATAGAGTAATCTATTATATCAAAAGCATTTGAGAAGTCAATGAAAATACCTAAAACAGATAGACTATTGTTTAAAGCTGCAAGTGTATTGTTTGTAAATTCTAGCATTGCTTCATGAGTTCCTTTTCTTTTCTGAAATCCAAATTGATATTCTGCAATGTTTTGGATTTGTTGGTTAATGAGATGCTCAAAGATTGAGTAAACAAGCAGAATAGAAATAGGTCTATAGTTATTAGATAAAAACCTTTGTTTTTCAAGTATGGGTAAAACTTTAGTACATTTCGTTTGTTGTTGGGAAAACACATTGCTTTATGCTCATGTTGAATATGTAGGCCAAAGGTTTTGATAACTCATGTTGCTATATAGGTGATAGGCCAAAGGTCAGAAACCTGCGGCTTTGGAGCCGCATGCGGCTCTTTCATCCCTTCACTGCGGCTTCCTCTGACCTTGATTTTTTTCCTTTTCTTACCATATGCTAAGTAATTCATCAAAATATATAAGTTTTGTCACTAGATTTTGTAAAATATTTTAAAAAATTGTAGTTATAGTAATAAATCAAACACTGTCACTTATGCGTCATTGTTTATGCCTCAATAAAACCGCCAAAATTACACCAGCCGGCATGACACTTCTTGATTTTTTTCATTCCACGTAGGCAAATTATGGCGAATGCTAAGAAATGAAAAGTGGCAGATGAAAATAGAACAGTTAATCCTACGTGGGCTGATTCGTTTGCTTTCACTGCTGATGAGACTGGTTCACCAGATTGCTTAATATGCGATGAGAAATTTGCAAACAACAAAGAGTCAAATGTCCCAAGACACTTTCGGAATAAATTATCCAGAGGAAGATGAGAGAAAAAAGGCTGTTTCGGAACTGATGCGTAAGGCTAATTTGAGCAAAAATAGCTGCATGAATGGCGTTTGCTGCAGTTATAATTTAAGTTCAGCGTTTTGTTAAAAGAAGGAATGAATTGAACATAAACTTGCAATTTTTGACCTTGAAAACAACGTAATATTTTCACGTTACATTCAAGTTATTATTAGCTATTTTATTGTTCTTTGCAAAGGTGTAATTTGTTTCTCAGCAGTTAAATCATTATACCTGCCACACCTTTTCGTTTTATGTTGTAACCATGGTATAAAAAACATTAAAAGCTAAACAATACGTTACATGTATTTTTTTTAATTTAAAATAACAAAGGTGGTTTGTGGCTCCCACTGCATTCTTTCCTGCGGAAAACGGGTGCAAATGGCTCTTTTAGTAGAAAAGGTTGCAGACCCCTGTGCTAGGCCAAAGTACTTTTTGTAAAAGAATTTGTGGCAAGGTCATGGACGAAAATTGCCTACTAGGAGCATTTTTTATGGAGAATTCAAATATAGTGAGATACTGCGTGAAAAATCTTCACAAAAGGTAGTTTGTTTTTGTATCTGAAGATTTGGGGAAAAAACTCTAATGAATAATGGAGCTATATTCCCCTGTACACAAAATCGAGCAATCCTATTGGACAATGCTGATTTTAGCGATTCAAGTGAACATTTATACCCTAGGACACTTATATTTCGCTAGTATTTAGTTTCATGACTAGCACACAGAGTAAAATTTCGCTGCAACTTAATTTTGCGGCTCTGATGATTGCGAAAATATAGTGATGTGAAAATAAATGCAGTAGAAAAAACAGTTTACATTCCTCAGGTCCAGTTCGTTAATAAGAAAAAAATTCCATTTGGGACTAGTTCGTATTTGTAAACCACAAGTTGAAATGTGTGGGTGAGATCGACAATTCAATTTGATCACTTGCTGCCATTTGTTTCTTAGACTATCAAGTACGTCTAGGTCCCTCCCGCCGTGACTTAAACACTCGAATCCCAAGAAGAAGAAAATAGATAGGTAACAGCCAACTTCACAGCCAAAACTGGATAACCCTTACACTGCCATAAACGCATTTATGCGTTTTCTAAGGGCCACTGCCATAAACGCATTTTTGGACTTTCTCGGCAATTGCGTAGTAACTTGATTTTATTATTCGTTGACCACATAACCCACAGTCTTTAAGAGTTTAATGAAATTGACTGTGTTGTCCGAAAATTTCTCTATAAAATCAGCCTAAAACAACGAAGCAATTTTAAACTTTTGTTTGAGAATTTCTAATCTAAAAACGAACATTTTTCTGTGAGTTCATTAACTACCCCGTGCGTGCGAGTCATAAAACAGGTAATTAGTTGTTGATGACATAATAGCCAATTTAGATTTTTGTGATTATACAGATAATTAAAGTAGAACTTGAAAAAATACTGTATACATATCATGAAGCATTATCGACAATTTCAGGAAAATGGCTGGCACTAGGCCGGTAGCGAATTTGTACATGGTTGGCAGTGAAAGAGATAATGTGGTTGGACCTGATGAGGGTTGATATTGTTTTTGGTTGATAATAAAATTCATCATTACAATAATTATTCTTCAATTTTATGACTTCACCTACCAGACTTTCATCCTCATCAGTTACAAATTCGGTGACTAAACTGATATAATCTTAATTTGCTTTGCCATGCTGCTCAGTCGGCGTATTAGCTATAATGAGTTTACCAGAAATTTCCCATTGAGCCCAACCACAGACGACAACTGCCTGCATTTCTAATATGACGATTTTATTGTGGATATCAATGAACAAAGCTATTTAACTTCGCTCGTTTGTTATGATAGTTTAGTTTCGCTCATTAAATTTCCGCGAGAGGATGACACCGCGAAAACGTGAAAGTTAGATGACGCGAATACATAAGTGTCCTAGGGTAATGTGAATTCCTGAAATAACATGAGGCAGCTAACTTGTAACTACATTATGTATTAAGCTTTATCTTGTTGTTATTATTATTACTTGGTGCTTTTGATTGAACAATTTTATCAACATGTGCTAGCCATGGAGTGCTGCTGTCATCTCCTATCAAATAATCCAGGAAATATCAGAAAATTGACTGGGAAAACATAAGAGAATTTTTAAAAAAGTCTAGAAATATGGCAATCTTCAGAAAAACAGCCAGAACAAAGTTTGGCTGTAAGGAACTCCAACACAGTGGTGTTGGAGTTCCAACACCACTGTGTTGGAACTCAGTTATGTTATGAACTACATGTTATTACAAAGGGTAGTGAAGTCGGCTATGAAACTTAGTGGCGTTTCAGAGTTGCAGTCTGTTCAACAACTATATGACTGCTGCCTAGCCATAAAAAGCATAAGATTAATAACATCAGAAGTCACACCAATCTTAGTTTTGACAAAACTACCCTCAGAATGTCTGTCCACAATAAAATTTAGGGTGAACCTACGCAAAAACTGTTTTAGATCTAGGTGTACATGTATATCGTATCTTAATCATATTTTTTCCAAGTAATATGATTTTTATGAGTTCACATTTTTATTTTATTTATGTATTTCCTAGTCAGCATCAGTTTTTATGAGCATATATACAAACATTTTATTTCTCTTACTGAGACAAATACACACAAACTTTAAACTTTAAGGAGAAGGGTAGCTTCTTCTATCAGAAGGGACACGATACTCGAAGAGACAAACTAATTAAGGCAGAAACAAAAGAAGCAGGTCTCAAAGATTAATTAGCTAGTACTACGTAGCTTCTTCTCTTTGGGCCACTATTTATATTTACATGCAAAATAGAACTAATTTATGATGAGGTCCCAGTTAGCCCAACTTCTTTTATATACTCTGTTGAAACTACATTCTAGGCAAGCTGAAGCAAGTTGCGGAGAAATTCACTTACGACGATCTGTACGTTTTAGTGTTGGTGATGCAGTGTCAATAGAAATTATGTATCACGAGCGTTGTTACAGGCTGTATATAAGGAGAGTCCACCCACAAACATAGCTGATGCTGACAGGCTGGTCAATTCGTTGTCAACTCACCTGTTACGTACTGTATACAATATAAGTGTTACGTCTCTGTGGTTACTGCAACAGGCAACGGTGTTGTTTCAGATCGCCATCATTGATTCTTTGGAAGACACAGCTTTCCCATAATTCCCTAAATTGGTTCATCTATTTTTCACAACATTGCATGCATTTATCTTCTGCTAATTTATCATCTTTTTACAGACAGTCACTACAGCCAGGTAAACTTGCAAAATTGTGGTGGCTTTAATCTCATGGTATAATGTTTTGTGTGTAAACATATGACAATAGCACTCAACACATACCGTAACACTAGTGTGGTTACTCATGAAGATGGTTATGGCTTTCATACTATGTAACAGTGTAGGATAGTGAACTAGTATAGACAGTACAGTGCATATTCTTAACCTACTTTTCCATTGATACTGTTTTTTGTATGTTGCACCCCATATATTATAAAATATACTATCACTACTGTTGTTAGCTCCCGTTAATCATGTCAAATGATGTTATGATTTTTTGTGTCTGGTTATTAGATCTCGATCTGGCCTTACTGATGATACTACCAATGAGCTACATCCATAGTTTTGTGCGAAACGTTTCCAGAAAGTTATCATCTCAAAGGAGTGCTTCGCCATGACAGAGCTACTTGCACTTCACAAAAGCTTCTCTGATGATATTAAGAGGTAAAAAAGACTATCGAAATCAACTAACACATATGTGGCTGGTTAATGTTTATGTACTACTGTGACTTCTAATGTAATTTGTGTGCTGATGTATGCCATTAGAAAAATTACATTTTTTTTATACAGGACGCCAAAACTGAAGATGCTACTCAAAAAGCAGTTCCCTGAATGAATCTTCGAGCAACCTCAAAGCCGCAAAGCCTCAGGTTTAGTCTACGCTCCATGTGTGAAACTTGCAGACATCATGTCCAATTCAAAGTTAGACAACGACAGCGATTGCAGTTTGGAAGAAATATATATCAACACTGATGGTTCTGAGCAAAGTCATGCAAATGTGTCACTAAAGAACTCAATAGACAATCATAAGTATAAAGCACCATTCCCACCCAGTGCTTCAAACACAACATTAGACCAGTTTTACGCTGCAGTTCCAGCAGAGCTTTTTAACTTCTTAGCTGTTATCTCAGGCCTTGTTAAAGGTATAGACGATTTCTCTGAATATAGTTCTATCAGGTCTGACTATGCAACAAAGCTTTTCAGTTTACGTCAGGGCACTATGATGCTGCGAAGGTAGGGAAGGAATCCTTGTCCAAAATCTATGGCATTGGGAATAGCAGTTAAAAACATTACTGATTCCGCAGATCTTGTGTCCTCGCTGAATAGCTACGGACACCGTGTGAGCTACGAGACTATTTACAGAGCTGAGACCAGCATTGTCCAGAGAGAAGTAAACAAAGACTCCATGGTTTCTCAAGAACATGTTTTACATAGACCGCCCACCCTAGTGTATGACAACATAGACATCAATGAAGAAACGCTAACTGGAGAGAGAACAACTCATAAAGTAAATGGTATCATATTCCAAAACAGCCATGTATCTGTTCCTGTACAACGTACAACATCAATACCGGTATCAAAGAGAGCTTGCTCATTGAAAGCCTCGGAAAAGCCTTGTCTACCACCATACATATTAGAAAAACGCCCGGTCTCCCTCTAATGAATGACCATGTTCGATTACAGCCACATTCTGAAAGCTTGGAGAGCCTTCAAGTATCCCTGCTGAAGGAGTTTGCTTATATCGCAGTTAAAACGCACTATCAACTGCAAGATGCTGACAACACTGACTTACTTCTCAGAAATTGATAGACAGGCTACAGCAAGATGAAATGCTATGAAGAACAGTTGCTACCCAAGTCCTAAATTGCACTACCTCGGCGTTGTAGAAGGACCTACTTGCATTTCAACAGTAAATCATCTACTTGAAATGAGTACCACATTGCTGACGACATAGATCTGAAGTCGAAAACCATTGCTGTAACATAATTAATAATACGTATCTGCAAAATCAACAAGCACCCGGTGTTGTGTGTACATTACCAGAGTTATCCCCCCTATGATTCATTGTCAAATTGTTACACTAAGCTTTTGAACAAATTATGATACGTTCAACTGGATATATGAATACCCAAATGATTTCCATGCTCACTGGTTGCTGTAATCTAATCAGATTTCTACCTCATATAGCTTAGTTCTCTTTCAGCGGCTGATAGCTGTTTTGGGCCAAAAAATGAAAGATTTTGTATGCTGTACTTGCCAGTTTTGGCCAAAATTGGCTAAAAATTGTTTTATACCATCATTAGACAATTATCAATTATATGCACCAATTAGAACAGAAAAAATAGTTTTTAAAATTGATTTATGAGTCTCAAAAAGTCAAAATTTTGGCGAAGTCAGACAAAAATGCACTTGAGCGTCTTGTTCGGGGGCCATTTAGAGATACATGTGAAGATTTTAGCCGCAGTATCTCTACATTTCTCAACAGTTCAGGTCTTAAAGGTACTACACACAAATTTTCGTGTATGTCCAAGACCTTGCCACAGAAAATTGATTTTTGAGCACTTAGTCTATTGGCCTAGCACCTAATAAGCCTAGCAGTTGTGTTTACTTTATCATTGCACAAGACACCATTGAACAGTTTACTTGCAGTGCCGGATTCCATCAGTCAGTTTGATTGCAATGCTGGATACCATTGGTTGGTTTAATTGCAGTGATGGACAAAAATGGTCAGCTATATTGTAGTGGTAAGCTGTGTTGAAACCATTTGATTTCAGGCTGATTTTTCCACTGACCGAGACTCGCATCATGTAAACAGCAAACAAGCCAGAGACAGATTTTGTCCATTTTATTGGGCAGTGCCTGATCGATGGCGTATTTTCAATTTGAGTAGCCAATGAAATCACTTTCGCAGTGAGTCACACTTTGTCATTTAAAGTGGACGCTATATTTGTCGTCACATTCGTGCAGGGTTTTGTCATAGCTTCACTCGCAAATAATAATTCCGTTGATAGCATCCTCGAGGGGTGCTATCAACATGATTACTGCAAAGGTTCCATTATTATAGCAATAGCATTATAATTGAGGTATCTGCTTCAATTATTATGCCGTTGCTACAATAGTTGAAGCATATTATTTTAGCAAAAGATCATCCTCCATATACATGTAGTTATTCATTATTAGTGATGAGCTGAGATGATGTTAGCAAAAGATCATCCTCCATATACATGTAGTTATCCATTATTAGTGATGAGCTGAGATAATGTTAGCAAAAGATCATCCTCCTATAGTTATGCATTATCAGTGATGAACTAGTTGGTGCAAATTAGTTAGTAAACTTGCTAAAAATGTCCATGGGAAACATCGTAGCAAACAGTAAACAAAATACAAAGTATGACTCACTAAAAACCTATCAGCTAAATTCATCTTACCCTGAACTAAAAACTGACAAACACGCCTGTCTCAGGCCAAACTCGGCCTAGTATCAAACAAAAAAAATCTGGCCGATGGCTCCCATAAAATCGTTCAGAGATCGGCCACGAACCTTTGGTTTGCAAATTGGCTGGTGTGAACGCAGCTGTAGACATCGGTGATCAGCTATCGGATTACCATCGTCATGCCGAGGTTCGACTGAATAATATTTGCTCTGGACCTAAGCTATAAAGTTATAGTGTTTCTAAAGCTACTTTCATGGACCAATGTTATTCAACTTATCTTGATAGTGAATGATTAGAACTTTCAACATTTGCAGGCATTCATGTGAAAATTGTATTACCTTGCTTATTACAAAAATGAAGCCATCTTGTTCCAGTGTATTTTGTTCTAAATGAGATATCTACCTTCAGTATTAGTATGATTCCAAATCTCCTTATATATGGATAGTCTTCACTTCAGTTGTGTTTGTCGTTAAGTGCAGAGGACTCTGGTTAGCTGGTGCTATAGTGTGTTATTCACTGTCTATGCGAGTGTCGATGCCAATAGGTGGGAGGTAGTCTAGTGATGGTCAGGTTACGGTTCTACAAGGCTAATCCAATGCTATAGTTCATGTAATGATGCCTATCATATACAGTCGAACATGGATAACTCGTCCACGGATAGCTCGAACACATGGTTAATTCGAACATTTCCTTTGGTCCGTTCCCACGTAATGATAAAGTGCTATAGATAACTCGAACTCAACACTGTTAATTCGAACTGTTTTTTTGCCCAACGGCTACCGAAACGGTTGTTTTCGCTTTAGAAAATCACTTTATTCAAAGCCATAGAGGTAAACTTCATCTTTTCGTAATTCATAAGCGTCGTTATTACCACCATCGGCAAAATATTTTTGTCAACGACTTTTCTAAAAGTTTAGTGAAATTTGATTTATACTGCGATACGATGAATAGCACGAGCTAGCCGGGTCACGCGCGCAAGAATTTTCGCCACGCACATACAAAACAAAAATCGCATGTTGTTTTGTATGTGCGTGGCGAAAATCCTTGAGTGCGTGACTCGGCTAGCCCGTGATGAATAGTTTTCCGACGTTGATTCCGTGTTGAATCAACGTCGGAATGTTGAATGTTTAAAACGTCTTAAAAAATGTTGTAATTAAACGTATACGTTGTCTGAGCTACAAAAAACTATTCATCGTTTGACCTAAACACAGAATACGTGTGTACATTCAATAAGTATCTATTAAAAAAGCGTGAGTGATATAGAATGTACCGTAAAACCTCGTAAAACTTCTAATTGAACTGCCTCGGAGTGTTGCTCTTAACGAATCCCAGGTAAAGTAAGGTAATCTGCATAAACTTCAAGAAAAAACGGCAAAATTGATCGTGGATAAAACCCCAAAAGAAAAAAATGTCTTTTCTTTTGAGCATTTCAACAACGATCAAGTTTTGCCAATGTCAATCTGAAAAACGTCCTGGCAATAACATCACCTCAAACAACAAACCAATCTCAAGTGATAGAAAAATCTCTATACTTTTTCATGAAAACGTTTTAAACTTTACATTAGAAGCATTTAATTTGAAACAAGCCATTTGTGCTTTTGATTTATATTATAGTTTGTATATGTACATGTATCTACTAATAAATAAGTAAATATATGGACTTGTGACAGTGATCTGATAACTTGAATGCTCTGATAATTCGAACACTTTTGCTCGGTCCCTTGAAGTTCGAGTTATCCATGTTTGACTGTATATATATATTTACAAATGTATATATATATATATATATATATATACTAGCTGTGCTACCCAGCGTTGCCCGGGTAATAACAAAGTATTTGGACAGAAAATTTATTTGTATTTAACATTTAACAACATTTCCCATTCTAACTTTCAAACTACATACCATGAACAAAGTGTTTTGTGTAGTTGAAATAAATTAAGAGAAAAATAAAAACATCTGAAAAGGTTTTAAGACCTCGTCAGACAACTGTAACTTTCAAACTTCATATCATGAAGAAATGATTTTTTTCAGGACTGGTTCCTTTCTTTGGAGGCATTAGACCATGTGTAACTTCTGAGAATACATGTATTTAACAGATTAACAAAAAAGTATGACAGAATATGGTGGTATTTTGCAGTTGAAATTCTATCAGAACAATGTCTGCCAAAAATGGTTGAATGAAAAATTAATATTAATAATAAAGTTTGGAAACTAACTAAGTAATAATAACAGTGATAGGAAAATGAATAATGTTCAAACTTCAAACACGTTTATTATGTTTAACACAAATTATGTTTACAAAATGCAAATTGAAATAATAACGATGATGAAACCAACTTTAAAAACTTGCATTACAAACTTTAAAAGTTCTAAGAAGTTTATGAATATAATAAGATAATGCAAATCTAGATATTTATATTATTCAAAGCGAGCACTAATAGGAACTTTTGTGAAAAGCAAGTTTAACGAACACAATATTCGTTTGTGGAGGAAAGAAAATTGCGCTTGTTAATATATTATATCGCTATTAAAGTAAACGTTAAATAACAATTTGAAAAATATTCATACAAACAAAGATGTTTTAATTTGAACTAAAAGAAATAACGTAAAAATATTTTTTAAATGAGCAAAATCTTTGTTCGTATTTAATGATTGTGGAGCGCAAAGTATCAAGTCAGAATCCAAAATACATAATGTAGCTGGGGAAGTCTTCTGGGCAGCTGGAATAAATTAGTAGCGTACTAAATGTAGATGTATAAAATAAATAGCAAGTATGTAAACTACGAAATGTTGTTTCAATGTATATGTTGGTAACTTATATAGTCAGTACAGAAATCGCCAAATTTTAAATTCGAGATAAATTATTAGCCCTCAAGAAGAAAAAACAAAGAAGCGTTGCATAGAGGTGGAACGAGGCAGGTTTTTAAAGTTCGAGACGAAACTCGAGACACTGTCTTGTAAAAATTCGAGACTCGAGACACGAGACAGCAAATAATGAGCATTTGGTGACGATTTCACTACACAAGTACTAGCTACTTGGTATATATAAAATTAATAAAACTATTTTTAAATTGAACTTTTACCTGGTGTAAACGATTTAAATACAACATTTTAATAGTGATATGCATGTAGTTTTTGTAAACAAAAGTGACACAAGCAGCTCTAAAATACTGAAGTTATATATTCTAAAAATTTTGAGCTTGATTGATCATAATTATTATAAACATATTGCTTTGTACATGTATATTTTTACCATCTATTGAATAGTTCTTACTTTTTAATGTAATGAAACCGATAGCCGTCGCTCTACAAAGAAATACCGCAACTAAAAGAACACACGATAACACTTTCATTCTTATCGTTTCATTAATGTTAAGTGTTGTTTGTGTATTAACTGTAGTATGTGAATTATATTTAAATTGTACTCATGAAATTATATTAATTACTGTATACATGCACATGTATATTCCTATATTGAGCTAACAAAACGTCATTGTTAACAGAACACGGATTATGGTCGACACGGCCTTTTGTTCGTTTCTCCGTGTCCGAGCAAGTTTTACCCGCGATTGGTAGTATATACGTAAAAGAGGCCCGAATTTTATGAAGGACAGTTGGTGTTTAGACACGATACGATAAAATACAGACATTTTACCCGCAAAAGTCTTATTTATTAAATTGGATTACCCGAAGAGTAATTAGATACGACCCGGTATCTGTTTTAAGGACACAGAGCCGAACTAAAATATAACAGGGCCGTTGTCCGGACTACATGATTAGACTCAGTGGCCAACGTAATAAATAGCAACAGGTAGTAACGGACTGGGTATAACTTTAAAGGCAGTTGCCCGCAGTCCATTACAATATATGGAGTTGTTGCTACCGCAAGAAGCCATGTTTTAAACACCGTGCGCAGGCGCTTTAGTTCTATTTCCTGTCTCGAGTTTGGCAATAGTCAAGTCGAGACGAGACCGATACGAGACAGGTCGATACTCGAGACGTCTCGTGTCTCGTTCCACCTCTAGCGTTGCATATACTTGACTCACAAAAATATTTCTGCATCGTAACTCGTGAACACAAGGCTAAAATAATTAGCATGCACATGGTGTATGTGGTATATGAAAACGTCTTTGGTTACTATGCCATTCTAGCTCAGTGGTAGAGAATCCGAATAAGAAACTTGTCGATGCATTTCTGGTAACTGTCGCAAGTGTCAATCCATCTGAACGCAAAATTTCATTATCAAAATTTTAATAACTATAGCTGGAGGGACACACATATTCACACACATCTATAGCTTATATATGCTGATAGATATATATATACAGTGAAACTCGGATGACTCGCCCTCGGATAACTCGAAAACACGGTTAACTCAACGTATTTGTTTGGTCCGTTACCACGCAATGATAAATGGCTTTAGATAACTCGACCGAAACTCCGTTAACTCGAACAGTTTTTTGCCAAACGGCTACCGAGAAGGTTGTTATTGCTTTAGACTATCACTTTATTTCAAGCCATAGAGATAAACATCGACTATTAGTAGTTCTTAGGCCTCGTTATTACCAACATCGGCAAAATATTTTCATTAACGACCTTTCTAAAGGTTTGCAAAAATCAAATTTTACCAAACATCCGCTTAGCGATAACCCTTCGAAAGCAAGAACAGCGAGGTAAAATTCGGATAAATTTAAAGTAAAATCGGCAAAATTGATAATGGGTTTTTAATAGTAAAGCAGTTTTGTAATAACTGACTTACTGCAAAATTGATCTTGGTTAAAACGCTTGGTAGAAAACTACGTATGTATTTTTTCTGAGTGTTTTAACCGCGATCAAGTTTTGCCCATTTTAATCTGAGAACGTCCTGGCAGTCACATCACCTAAAACAACAAACAAATCTCAAGTGATAGAAAAATATCTATACTTTCTGATTAGAAATATTTAAAACTTCACACGAGAGACCCTTTAACTTGCAACAAGCAATCTATGCTTTTGATTTATATATAGTTTGTATATGTACATGTATCTACTGATAAAAACGTGCACTTATGACTGTCCTGATAACTTGAACGCTCTAATAACTCGAACACTTTTGCTCGGTCTCTTGAAGTTTGAGTTATCCGAGTTTCACTGTATATAAGCTACTGTGCATACACCTTCAACCAACCATCTACAGACTGGGTTGGGGTTACAATAACAGTCTAGACATAAGATATTACGATCCAATATTACATGTTGATCAACCAATTACTAGTATACAATTAACTGATGGTGCGTCCTTAGTTTCTAGACCAGTGGTTCCCAACTACTTTGGAGCCATGGACCCCCTGAGCGCCTTATCTAAAAGCCACGGACCCCTTTATAAACATCATAATATATGGTGTTTATAACAATTCATTGTAAATAGAAATGTTTTATTTTCCATGGATCTTAGTATATCGCTGAAATTGAAGAGGGAGAGAGAGAATTACGTGTTTGCTGGTTACAGATTTTGTTGTTTCGTACTACTAACCGGAAATCAGGTACTATCCAGCGAGTGATGCACATAGGTGATAAAAATCTGGACCCAAAAACCTAACAAGACAACGCGACCACCCCACGGGAATTGCATTAGCCCCGAAACCCAGGCTAGCACAATCCCAACAGAGCTCGATCATTAAATTCCGCCCATATGATAGCGTCACCTATCCTTTTAGGGTTTTATATCATTGATCCAACCACTATGAGACAGAAATAGCTGTAAATAACTAGCTAGAAAACCCAATACTGGCACCGGGCTGTGGACCCCCTCAAAACCTTCTGTGGACCCCTAAGGGGACAATGGACCACCAGTTGGGAATCACTGTGCTAGACAGAATGAATATAACTATAATTAAGCTACTTCTAAATAAATGGATGGATTGAATAGGAGTTGTGTTCCTACTATAGTGTTGCTATGTATTGAGTAGATAATTCCCAACTCTACAATCAAATGATAAGAATATTGTAAACGTATGCAGCACGTACTGTAAGCAATGGTTGTTAAGATGCATACTTGTTTCAGTTAGTGGGAGATAATATATGTTGTAGTAATGTATTGTAACTGCTAAGTTTCCTACCTAACAATTAATCTAATCAATAGCATCCCTTATGGTGTGGCGTGTCTGAAACTAGATAAATGTTAATTGATGATTAACTAATCTCTTGCCATTTACGTGTGGGAACATAACTCATATACAACTATTTCAAAAACATGATTTTCCAATATAACAATCTGCCCAGCTGAAAACTTGAGTTTGGTAGGCATTTGTCTGTTCTCTCCAAATTGGATTTTGTATCCGATTCTTCCATCAACCACATTGGACTCATCTTGTTGATGAGTTTGTTTTGACACTTTCAATAATATGATGCTTCTTAAAACAATGTGATAACGGACTTGTAAACATTGGTTTGCTATCAGTTCATCAATTATAAACACTAGTACCCAGGCAGCCCAACTGTGGCTTCAAACAGATTTGTGTTAGAACCAGTTTGCCAGACACTCTTTGATCATTTATGGAACCACATTCTTATCAGCAGCAAACGTGTAAACCATAAATATTTATCTGACACAAATTTGCATGGCATTCTTAATACAGTGATCATTCAATTGAGTTTAAAGCAACCTGTAACTTTGTAAATAAAGGTACAAAGTTGAAGGGACAAAAATAGTCCCAAGTGCCTAACTCACCTATTTTATTGTAACTTCTCCAATTGTTCATGAGTGCTCAATTTAGTGCTGGGCACGAGTACTTTTTGGCCAACGAGTTTAGACTCGTCCTCTTCCGTTCGAGTTTTTTGAGTATCGGGTAGATGGTAGCACTTGGCCCGGGTACTTCTTGGCCAACGGGTTTTTCGGGTATCGAGTTTGTTGATACGGATTCTATGTCTAAAACTTCAAAACATCAGACATAGTTTAAAATTTACGATGCAATTATTATTCTATTGTATTTATTTTTTTACTATTTTCTAACGACTGATATTCGTGCTCGCAGCCTTAACCCTTTGAAGTTTGAACCCCAACTGTCGGTTTTCAGGCATTGCATAAGGTGTGTCAGAATCTCTGTCGGCCGGAATTTCGGCATTCACATGGCTTTGTTTACAAAAGCTGTTTCTAAGTAACAGCATAAACCAATCAAATTAATTTTTGCACAAAATTTAGACCAGAAATTTCACTTCCATCGGTAACAGTTTTCAAATATCTTTACCTACTTCCTTCATTTTAATAACAAATTTTATTTGAATGATATCACGAAAAAATTGACACGACTCGTTTGTTGGTAGGTCATGAATGATTGTGATGCAAAAAAAGAACTTTATAATACTAATCAAAATTTTCCAGTATATTTTGAGTCATAAAATAATGATGAACATGTGCTCAATGGATATGATGCTATAGTTAATGTTTTTTACGAGTTTTTTAAGATCGTACAAACTTTCATAGTGCTAGCCCGAATAATGGTAAAGTACTGTTTTTTTCTGTTTGATGTTGCTATGGGTTGCCCAACCTTGTTACTAGTGTTTTACAAATATCTTTGTATTATGAACACGATCAGATATACATGTATATAATAAAAGTTTATCAACTTCAGATCGTTGAACAGATTGCCCAGGGTTACTGACACGCATTGACAAAAAAGGCCAGGGTTCAAAAGGTTAACAGATAGGCTATTAAACAGTGTTTAGAGCGCAGGGCGCAATGAACCGAGTTTTTGTACACTACTCGACGGATCCGTGTAACAAAACCCGAACTCACAAGATTGAAATGTGCAAAATCTCTATTACCCGAAACTCGAGAAAAGATAAACCGGAGAGTCCAACGAGTTTTATTACCTGTGCCCAGCACTAGTGCTCATGGTCTTATGTAAAACACATACATTGCTCTCAGATATACTTCACATGACATACGTTTATTTGGCTTTTACTGTAAATGACGAAGTAAAAACTCCACCACATCTAACCAACCATGCCATGCTACATAGTGAGACCAACTTAGTTGGTAAAAAGGCAGTGCAATATGTTTTATCAGCATTTAAGTAAACAATGAGACTGAATTTGCAGATTCATAGTGGTCAGATCAGCAGAATCGTAAGAAACATGGGAAAGAAGGGCATGAATCATGTAACAGTAATACAGTGCACTCCATCTTACTACCTCAGCATCCAAATTAGGTTTGAGCAAGAAATGCTGATTTCTTTTCACAATTGATTATGTCCATGTTGGAGCAGCGACGTGAATGCTGACACAGATAAAAGAATATAGATATGTATATATATATATATACAATGGCAATACTCAAAGACTATTGTCATCATTCAGAGGCTTGGTTTGCGGAGGCTGGACTGCTCAGAGAGTTGGTTACATGATGCCTCCAGAGCTGGATAGTCGGACGGGGGATGTCTGGGAAAGTCAGGATTCCTATGGAATCCACGGAGGCTCGTGAGATTGTTGGCTAGGCCAAACTAGAATTTTATCTATCAAGTCAAACATATACTTTACGAGCTGGCTGTGTCGGCTTTTTTCTTCCCTTTTTAAAGAAGCAGCATCTGTAATAATGCATGAAGGAAATAATCTTCGCGCTAACATTATTTCTCATTTCTGTTACCCAACAGCACACAAATATACCAAACAATATCTGAACACAAATTCTGTAGATAAACTGTCAGACTCTTCTTTCTCAAGCTTTAATTGAATGATCAATTTTTTAAATATTCTTCTAAACTTAGTGAAATATCGATTATAAGGACACAACCGCCATAAGGGCCATATTGCCTTTGTGTTCCAACCAGACCGAAATTATTTTCAAAGACAGCAAACCAGAGATTTTTGTCATGCCTATCATACCCCAATAATATAATTCCTCGTACTTTACCCTAGGGTTATTTTCCAGAACCGACCCATGAAATGAAAATTTCCACGTATATGAAACTAAGTTTTTTTATGAATGGGTCGCAATCTTAACCCTTTCGCAGGCGAGTTTTTTGGGCTATCTGAGACCCCATGGGCAAATTAATTTTTCACAAATCTATTTAAAAAAAATCATTGATACACTCTAGTTTATGATACTGTATATGTGTATTATGTTTTTATTATACAGGTAAATACAAATAAACATTTTTCAAGTCAATTTCTCCTATAAGTGTTTTTCTAGCTATGATACTTTTGGAAGCATTTGCCCTTGCAGAGGCCTACACAGCAGTCTTGACATCATGTGCTTATTCTTGTTCCTCTATAGCCTTGCCTTTGCTTATAGCCTTTGGAGGATAATACGACAGTAAAAGAAAGTTGCTGCACTATGGGAAAACATTCAGAAAGCAGAAACAAAAGCATAAACAAGCTACAAACAAAATTCCCAATTTTATTTAAATGTTTTTATTTCGTATTTTTCGTTCGTTTAGTTTTGCAAAAATGATCGTTTTTTTCTCAAAACGGCTTATTTTTTGGTTGCTAACCAATATATTGTAGTTTACTATTGGTAACAAAATTAAATAAAAAAAGGCAATATGCTAACCAGAAATCAATTTATAAAACCGTTCGTGTGGCGACATAATAGTCGCTCTGCCCATTAGCATCAGTATCGCAAAACGACAACAATGTCGCTATGCCTGCAAAACGGTTAACACTTCAGACTACTTCAACTACTTTCTAAAGTTTTAGAATTACTAAACATTTACGCACATGTACACATGTACATGTCCTTGCGTATGTGACTTGTATAGTACATTGCACTTACTATACTCACATCATCAAGAGATTAACAAGAAATTTATGGTGAAGCATGATTGGCTGAGAATCAAAGAGGGGAAAAAAACACAGAACATTTGTGAGCCAATCAGCACCACGATAACGAATTGATGAAAAGCAATTGTTGTAGATGAAGGAAGAGCGATGGTCAAACTCTATTCACTAATTGAGAAAGTCTCACGCTATTCTTGGAGTAGATTTCCCTTTTTATAGCTGACATGAACCAGTTCATCGCTAGGGGACTTTCACAAGGATAGACTGCACTCTGCATTCATTTTTAGTTTTGCGCATATTGTACAAATTTGAAAAGGAATAAATAAATTGAAGTTTTATTGATTGCATGCTTCCATGATGTATTTAATTTCGATACCTCCTTTCACGCTTGTACCAGCATCGCTGTATTCAAAGATTGACAGACAGCTTCTACAGCAACAGCAATCTTTTTATACACACACTTTTATGTACTCACATGTAATACTAGTTCAACATATTCATGATTTTTATTTGGTTTTCTCAGTTTGTATTAATTGTGTCGGTATCATTGTTATCGCAATCATTGTAGTAGAACACACTTCATCTAGCCATTACTTACTAATTATTTCACATTTAAACACCTTTACTGTTGTCTTATTTTTTATAAATTTTTTTAAACCTCACAAAACACATTTCTTGTGATATGAAGTTTTAGAGAATTTCTATTCTCATTTGCATATAATAAACATATAATAAACTTCGTGTGCAAACAAATCCTTTAGATATTACAAAATTGTGTAAAATTTCAGTGGTTGATATGCCTTCAGGGGAGCCCGCAACCCTAAAAATGTGTAATACATCATTAATTTTGTCAACTTCCTAGCGGTGAAAATTACAAAAGTAGGTGTCAGCCAGCTCAAACATACTGGCCAAATATAAAAATAATCAAATATATAAATAAACTAGATGAATGCCCGGCATTGCACGGGTTATAATAAAGTTTCTGCACAGAAAATTTACTTTTAATCAAAATGTATGTAACATTCTAACTTTTAAATAAAGGTGTTAGTTCATTTGTGTGTACCGTGGTTATTCCTGTGTAATTCATGCTGTGCCGGCTGCAGTGCCTATCACAGCTCTATATTGATTGCAATAGTCTTGCTGCCCATGTGAGTTTAAAGCACATCAATTACATAAGTACTGTTTTAGCTTATTCAGGTTCTTCAATATCTTGGCTTTCAAATGAGCCATTGTTTGACATGGTGAGACAGACATTGGTTGGTGTTTATAGGATTTTCCCAAAGCTCTACCGCAGAAATGTTCAAAGGTATAAGCTCGGAAATTGTGATGTCACAATTTTCATATTCGGTGTTGTGTGCTCTTACCACTTATTTTATCACGTACCGCTTATATTTATCAACTATGATAATGACGCTAGTGGCATGCGAAGGTAGGACAACTCTAGAGAACTAATGAAGATGACAAGGGAATCAGTGTCATTAACTCTCAATATAAAGATTATTTTTATAATAAATAACTCAGATTCCAAGCACCATACTATATTTTCCCGATGATATTATGCACTAGCCCTCTCTTTTTATTGTGATGTTGAGGGGCACGACTGAGGCTAATTAATTTTAAGCATTGCGTGATCTCGCAAGAGTGCAATTTACATATAGTCCTAGGACCACGCCACTGCAGGTCACAATTTAATCAATGCGATTTCATTAGCTTTACCACAATGGGTGGTTAACAACCAGGTATGTTGCTAGTAGTCATTTCTGTTTTTGTTTAATTTTGGTGTAGAAGTGAATCAATTGTAATAATTGAAATAAATTGAAAAAAATCAATCGTTGAGGTTGACTCACTGCACTCCGGGATTGTTCAAAATAGAGAAGCCTACAGTAAATAACTTAATCTGCCTATTAGCTAGTATCATACGCAAAGTGATTAATTTAACTGTTTAATACACCTGTTTTCTATTTTCCATATACTGTAATTTACTCGAATATAATATCAATATAGTAAATTTTATATTTTTGATATCTAATTACTAATTAATCAAGTTATTAATCATTTCTGTATGGGACTTACAATTGCCATCATATAAAACGATGTGATAATAATTACTATAAATGGTTAAAATGAACGAAAGGATGAAAAAAGTAAACTCTAACAATCATCCGAAATCTATTAACCCAGAACATGCGTTTGTATTGGTCGGGCGTTAGCACGATCCCCGGGCATTGTTGATTATGTATAATGCTAGTTTATTATTAGCGCTCTCTGGATTTAAGAGCACCGATTGTCACAGAAAAGCGCAGCCTCAATGGCAAAGAAAGGGATCGACGATTTAAGGCTAAATGATTATTATGACATCACATTGTGGGAACCAAAACTAAGTGTTTTTTTATTGCAGGACATACTTTTGACACCCAGTTTCTCAAGGTTCTATTATTCTTTGTGTATTGAATATAGGCTCATTCGAAAGCCAAGACCCTGATGTACTTAAATATATGATAGAAGTACTTAAGTACATGTAATTGATGTGCTTTAAGCATTTTCCTTCTGGCCAACAATCTATATATACATGTATAAATCTTAAAGCCTATCACCTGTTTGAATATCTGTCGGTCTGTCTGGTTATAGCCATTAAAATCTTTCAATTAAAAGCTCACATTTAGCTGGGTTTGAGCTCACAATTATTGCAACTCCGGGTTTGAAATCTAATTGTCTAACCACCAGACTACAATGGGTTTATGATTACATGCTCTTACTATATACTTTATACACCCTTTTTTCCGATTTTACACGCTAAATCACATAATGATTGTAACTATAAAACACGATGCTTTTCCGTCTTCGCCGTATTAGCCAATTTGTGTTCCGCAAAACGATATCGACAATAACTTCTCTCGAAATTGAAATCTGGCGATTTTATCTCAGTTCAGCGTCATCCGTTATGGTAATAACTGGTTCACAAATAGATGTTAACATATTTTTTTGTTACTACATGCATTTTCTGACAATGATGATTTTTAACAGAGTGATTGCATTAGATAACTAATATGGGTTTCTATACTACTCTATAGGTCTGTACGATATTTTCGCCTTATGATGCCAACACTCAAACAAACTAAAATCGTATAATTGTATACCAAATAATTTTTCATTGTAATCGTAGCAAAACAGGCTATATTTAGCCATCACTTGCTAATGATTTCACATTTACATTTCAACACCTTTACAGTTTTATTTTTCCTCGTAATTTATTTCAACAAAACACTTATTTCATGATATGAAATTTAAAAGGTGCAGTTGCTTAAAAAAGTTTGAAAACCTTGACAGTTGTTTTCTTTTTTCTCTTAATTCATTTGAACTGCACAAAAAACCGCTTTTCCAATGATATGAAGTTTGAAAGTTAGAATGGTAAGTTTTGCATATGTTAAATAAAAATAAATTTTCTGTCCAAAAACTTTTGTATTCTCCGGGCATATATTATTTCAGCTAGCATAATGCTAGCCGAAATATTTAGTGAGAAACCAAGAAAGATTGGCATGTGTAATAAGTATGTGCACAACTTATCTCATAGTATAGCTAGCTGGTCAGCGTAGTGTATTGGATAAATACCTGTCTGCAGAACTGTAGGTTGGCGAGTTCAACCCAAACCTTGAGTGGATTTTTATTGCTATATTTTAATCGCTATAACTGAACACAAATCTGACAGAAAACCAAAAAAAGCTTTATTTAAAATTTATCCCACGACCAAACAAGAGCGAAGCGATTGGTGTGGGAGATTTATGATAAATGCACATGTGCACACAACTCCCGAAAAATTATCCGTTAATGGCCGTCACCAAACCCTTGTAACGAAATTCTATCAACAACTATTTTTCAGTAATGTCATTTAAGTATAATAATGATACAAAACGCATATAAACCTATTTAAATATGTTACTAAGCCTTTGAAAGGTTACCGCAAATTCCTAAAACTAACCCATCTGATCGGATTATACATAAATAGACAGATTTATTTGGCCGAAAATCGTTATTAAAACTTGCTAAGCCTCACTATTATCAAAGTTAAGACCGGAAATTAAAACGCCGAGCAACAGAGAATAGAACAATTAAGTCGTGCGCATTTCACGAAAAAAATATCGTGCACGTTTCACCAGTCTATAGCATTGTCGAATTGCCGAAGGTTTCTGTAATTAAGTTAGGAGTACTGAAATCGTTTCATTTTTGCCGATTTAAAAGTAACTGACATTTTAGACAATTTGGAGTACTTTGGTATTCTAACTGATGTCCAACGCAGTGTAAGTAAAGAAAATGACGATGATATTTTTTCTAACGGTTCTTATGAGATTATTACAATAATTAATTATAAGTTTGGATGACTACAGAACAATGGCTACGTAGTACAGAATTTTTAAAAATCTATATAAATATCACAACTTCGTGATATTGTTAGCTATGACGTTTTGAAATGTAAACAAAATTGTGCATTGGTTTTATATTATTACTATGTTAATAATATTGGTTATTCTAATAATATCAGTGCATTTTACTTCTAATATTGGCCAATATTGCATTTCTCTTATTGTAGGGGAGAGATATAAACGTATAATCTTTTCCTTTCATTATTACTATTTGTTGTATATAATAACCCCCACACCCAGTACATTACAGCTACCATTGCAGTTATCCTATTGCACTGCAGTGCCATTTGACTGCTAATATTGCATTTCTCAACCATCAGTACCCTTTCTTTTTTTTCCAATATCACTTTGGTCGTGGGCTGTATGACAGTGGAATTTCTAGTTTACAGTATCTTATATAAACATGAATTTCATGTGCAAAAACTTTTTTATTACCCATGCAGTGTTGGGTAATCAATAGTATATATATATGTACTAGTCGAATGCCCAGGTAACGCCCGGGTCTTTAGACAAAAAATTTATTTATATTTAACATACCGTATACAACATATACCATTTTAACTTTTAAACTTCGTATCATGGGAACTTTCAAACTGCAAATTTCCAAATTTTTCAAACTGTAACTTTTAAATTTCATACCATGAAAGAAGTGTTTTGTTGAAATAAATTAAGAGCAAAAATAAAACTGTAAAGGGGTTTAAATGTAAATGTGAAATTAGTAACAAAAAATGGCTAAATATAGTCTGATATGCTACGATTACAATGAAAAACTATTTGGTATACAAGTAATTGATTTTAGTTCGTTTCAGTGTTGGCATCGTAAGGCGAAAATATTGTATAGACGTATAGAGTGGTATAGAAACCCATAGTAATTATCTAATGCAATCACTGCCTGGTAACAATAATCAAAATCATCATCATTAAAAAATAGTAACAAAACAGTATGTTAACCTGAGTGACTATAGTAACCTACAAAAACTTTAGTGCATTTTGTGGTTATGATCTGCAAGAAAATGTAACATTACAATGTGAACAGACGTGTAATATAAGCACTAAACTAACTCATATAAATTTAGCTTACTAAAAACATACTAGAAGGAAGTTTTAGTACGCATTATAGTAAACTTTTAACCAAAATTTTATCACTTATCTGTTTGCAAACCCGTTTTTACCGTAACGCATGACGCTGAACTGATGAGATACCATCAACAAGATTTAATTTCGAGAGGAATTATTGTTGAGATCGTTTTGTGAAAAACAAATTAGCCGTAGTACGGCGAGGACAAAAAAGTCTTTATGAAACTCGAGGACGAAGCCCTAGTACAACGACGACAAAACAACTCTATGAAACTCTATTCTGTTTCATAGAGTTAATAGAGTTTCAATTACTACGTCATTTAGCGTGTAAAATCGAGAAAAGAGTGTATAAAGTATATAATAAGAGCTCGTGGTTAGACAATTGGATTACAAACTCGCAGTTGCAATCACCGTGAGTTCAAATCGAGCAAGCAGTGAGCTTTTAATTCCAAGACTTCAATAGCTATAGCTGGACAGGCAGACATCCAAACAGTGGATGACAGACGATGACAAACTTTGAGATTTATATATGTACACGTATGAACACAATACCTTAAAGTCTGTTGAGGTTCCGCTAACATTCCAGAGTAAACTAGACTGTACCATAGGAAAAAGCAGACCGTAAAACCTCTGCTTGAAAGCCATGAATCTGTATTTTCCAACCTTTTCCCGATAGTGACGTTTGAATGTCCCCGAGATATGACATTCAAATAGAGGGTGGCGCTGTCTTTTTTGACTAGCTCATCAGAATTTTTGAAAGATAAATTTCCACTTTCATGGGCAAGGCGATGCTAACGTCGCCTATATTTTGCACTCCCATTCGGGTACAGCGACATTGATACTGTCGGCCTCAGCATTTTTGCTAAACCATTTTTATATACTTCGAAGTATGAGACCGGATTGAACAAAGAATGAGTAAAAGATATTAGCCAGATACAGTTATTAATTATTTCAATGGTTTCAAAGTGATTATTATGAGCAATCTTTAAAGCAAGTTTTGAAAAAAAAATCAGTAAAGCTTTGGAGTTAGAAAATGGACTTCGATACGCCATAACACAGCCATAACACAGCCATAACACAGGCTGGTATTATGTCGTACAGTATTCCTGAAGAGTATTCTCATCATTCATCAAAACCCTTTAGTCTTCAGGTAAGATTGTAAAACCCACTAAGGACAAATCTGAAGACAATGGATCGTATTTAGACCTTAGTGATTTTGAACCATTGTGTAGTTCTGATGATCGTGCCTACTCAGGTACGTGTGACTAGAACCATCGTAACCATTGTGTAGTTCTGATGATCGTGCCTACTCGGGTACGTGTCACTAGAACCATCGCAACCATTGTGTAGTTCTGATGATCGTGCCTACTCAGGTACGTGTCACTAGAACCATCGTAACCATTGTGTAGTTCTGATGATCGTGCCTACTCAGGTACGTGTCACTAGAACCATCGTAACCATTGTGTAGTTCTGATGATCGTGCCTACTCGGGTACGTGTCACTAGAACCATCGTAACCATTGTGTAGTTCTGATGATCGTGCCTACTCGGGTACGTGTCACTAGAACCATCGTAACCATTGTGTAGTTCTGATGATCGTGCCTACTCGGGTACGTGTCACTAGAACCATCGTAACCATTGTGTAGTTCTGATGATCGTGCCTACTCAGGTACGTGTCACTAGAACCATCGTAACCATTGTGTAGTTCTGATGATCGTGCCTACTCGGGTACGTGTCACTAGAACCATTGTAACTATTGTGTAGTTCTGATGATCGTGCCTACTCGGGTACGTGTCACTAGAACCATCGTAACCATTGTGTAGTTCTGATGATCGTGCCTACTCGGGTACGTGTCACTAGAACCATCGTAACCATTGTGTAGTTCTGATGATCGTGCCTACTCGGGTACGTGTCACTAGAACCATCGTAACCATTGTGTAGTTCTGATGATCGTGCCTACTCGGGTACGTGTCACTAGAACCATCGTAACCATTGTGTAGTTCTGATGATCGTGCCTACTCGGGTACGTGTCACTAGAACCATTGTAACCATTGTGTAGTTCTGATGATCGTGCCTACTCGGGTACGTGTCACTAGAACCATCGTAACCATTGTGTAGTTCTGATGATCGTGCCTACTCGGGTACGTGTCACTAGAACCATCGCAACCATTGTGTAGTTCTGATGATCGGGCCTACTCAGGTACGTGTCACTAGAACCATCGTAACCATTGTGTAGTTCTGATGATCGTGCCTACTCGGGTACGTGTCACTAGAACCATCGTAACCATTGTGTAGTTCTGATGATCGTGCCTACTCGGGTACGTGTCACTAGAACCATCGCAACCATTGTGTAGTTCTGATGATCGTACCTACTCAGGTACGTGTCACTAGAACCATCGTAACCATTGTGTAGTTCTGATGATCGTGCCTACTCAGGTACGTGTCACTAGAACCATCGTAACCATTGTGTAGTTCTGATGATCGTGCCTACTCAGGTACGTGTCACTAGAACCATCGCAACCATTGTGTAGTTCTGATGATCGTGCCTACTCGGGTACGTGTCACTAGAACCATCGCAACCATTGTGTAGTTCTGATGATCGTGCCTACTCAGGTATGTGTCACTAGAACCATCGTAACCATTGTGTAGTTCTGATGATCGTGCCTACTCGGGTACGTGTCACTAGAACCATCGCAACCATTGTGTAGTTCTGATGATCGTGCCTACTCGGGTACGTGTCACTAGAACCATCGCAACCATTGTGTAGTTCTGATGATCGTGCCTACTCGGGTACGTGTCACTAGAACCATCGCAACCATTGTGTAGTTCTGATGATCGTGCCTACTCAGGTACGTGTCACTAGAACCATTGTGTAATTCTGATGATCGTGCCTACTCAGGTACGTGTCACTAGAACCATCGTAACCATTGTGTAGTTCTGATGATCGTGCCTACTCGGGTACGTGTCACTAGAACCATCGCAACCATTGTGTAGTTCTGATGATCGTGCCTACTCAGGTACGTGTCACTAGAACCATTGTGTAGTTCTGATGATCGTGCCTACTCAGGCACGTGTCACTAGAACCATCGTAACCATTGTGTAGTTCTGATGATCGTGCCTACTCAGGTACGTGTCACTAGAACCATCGCAACCATTACAGCAACAATGAAAGAATTATCACTATTGATGCAACCGAGTTATTGTTAGTACAATTTTGTGGACAACTTTCCACTGATCACTTTCGGTTATTGGTTCGTAGAGATCAAAGATTGTAAAAGTGGCAGTCAAATAGAGATGCTTTCAATTAAAGGGTGGCACTGCATTTCCAACCCTTCCCTATAGTGGAGTTCTATCGGAGGTGACGCTCAAATAAAGGGGACGATCAAATAAAGGGGACGATCAAATAGAAGCTTTACGGTAACTGGCAGAATATAATAAGCAGCTTCGCATCTACATCCTGAACTCACATTGTTTCTCCTTCGACTTCACTTATTGTAGGCCGTGGGACTGCGGGGCTACTCTGGACGTGTGTGTCGGCATTCGTGCCATCCTGAGCATTGTTGTTCCCAGCCTGTAAATCAACAAACAGCCAGCTATTGAACTCTTGCTATCGCATATATGCAGTACGTACATGGAACATGTTGAACTCTTGCTATCACATATATGCAGTACGTACTTGGAACATGTTGAACTCTCGCTATCACATATATACAGTACGTACATGGAACATGTTGAACTCTTGCTATCACATATATACAGTACGTACTTGGAACATGTTGAACTCTTGCTATCACATATATACAGTACGTACTTGGAACATGTTGAACTCTTGCTATCACATATATACAGTACGTACTTGGAACATGTTGAACTCTTGCTATCACATATATACAGTACGTAGTTGGAACATGTTGAACTCTTGCTATCACATATATACATTACGTACGTGGAACATGTTGAACTCTTGCTATCACATATATACAGTACGTACGTGGAACATGTTGAACAAAACATGCTGCCCAGATTAGAAGCCCGATGTAACGGTTTTGTGAAAACATACATTACACACATAAAAAACCAAATATCACAATACTAACACACAAAGCAAGTGCGTGTGACTATGTTGGCCGGCATTGAAAGACCGCTTAATATTTTAGGAGTTATTATCTCATTTTCCATCTATACATTCAGTACAGTTGTACAAGTGGTTTACATAACATGAAATATTGATTTGCAGTAGGAATGTTAACCCAATGTACTGTTTATTTCTACAATCAATTTTGAATGTTTTGTGTTTGTAAGTTCTGCCTGATTTCTAGCATACTTGGAGAAGTCTTGACCACATAATGAGCGCTAACGGCAAGACTGATATCAGTAATGAAAACAGACCCACTCAACCAGTGAATTGCTATTAATTTAATTGGTTAAAAAGAGACACCATATATTTGGGTCATTGCTCATTTGGGAATTGAATCCTTGGTCATGCTAGAAACTCATGCCATTAACAAAAGAGAGGAGCAATGATAAAACTGATGAACTCAACCACAAATATGTAATCAAAACCTAAAAACATTAAATTAAGAGGGAAAATACGCACCTTTTGACCCGTTTCCTTTCGCCCACTTTGGTTCTTATAGGGATTTTCAACCTGCAGAACCGCCAATAAACACAGACACCATTAATACCTTTTAATCTTCTTCAAAATAATTTTTTGTTCCACAAAAATGATATACAAGTCGTTACAAAATAATTTATTAGACATTTTTTTAAGTACATTTTTAAGTTGGTTTAGGGAGTAGTCTTTCCCTCAATCCCGACTTGGAGCAGAGCGAGGCTTAAGTCATAGCCTTGTAAGTAGTCATTTCATTTTTGACATTGAGTACTGAAAATCAGCAAAATTAAAGCTTTTCAAGAACATTTTTGAGAAAAACTTCCCGGTATATTACTAGAAAACATATTCTCATTTCCTTCAATTTTCACAAATAGTATATCCAGCTTCAGTGAAACAAGTAAAGACTATTTTAATATGATAAAATATTAGGAGTTTAGCAAAGGCGGGTTTCAGTCACTAGTGTCGGTCGCTAGTGTCGGTCGCTAATGCCAGTCGCTAATACCAGTCGCTAGTGTCAGTCGCTAGTGTCAGTCGCTAGTGTAGGTGGCTAGTGTCAGTCGCTAGTGTCAGTCGCTAGTGCCAGTCGCTAATGCCAGTAGCTAGTGTCAGTGGCTAGTGTCAGTCACTAGTGTCAGTCGCTAGTGTCAGTCACTAGTGTCAGTCGCTAATGCCAGTCGCTAGTGTCAGTGGCTAGTGTTAGTCGCTAGTGTCAGTCGCTAATGCCAGTCGCTAGTGTCAGTCGCTAGTGTCAGTCGCTAATGCCAGTCGCTAATGTCAGTGGCTAGTGTCAGTCACTAGTGTCAGTCGCTAGTGTCAGTCACTAGTGTCAGTCACTAATGCCAGTCGCTAGTGTCAGTGGCTAGTGTTAGTCGCTAGTGTCAGTCGCTAATGCCAGTCGCTAGTGTCAGTCGCTAGTGTCAGTCGCTAATGCCAGTCGCTAATGTCAGTGGCTAGTGTTAGTCGCTAGTGTCAGTCGCTAGTGTCAGTCGCTAGTGTCAGTCGCTAATGCCAGTCGCTAGTGTCAGTCGCTAGTGTCAGTCGCTAATGCCACTCGCTAATGTCAGTGGCTAGTGTCAGTCGCTAGTGTCAGTCGCTAATGCAAGTCGCTAGTGCCAGTTACTAGTGTCAGTGGCTAGTGTCAGTCGCTAATGCCAGTTACTAGTGCCAGTATCTACAGTATCGATAAGATCCAGTGTCTACAGTATCGGTAGGATTTGGTATCTACAGTATCGGTAGCATCCAGTCTCATAAATAGACTCATAAAGAATAATGTATTAGTGCCAACCACTTTATCAATCCAGTCAAATCTCCAGTCACATATTATCTCCTGTTTAACCATGAGGTTTGTGAAAAGCTTCCTCAAGTATGAGTAATTTGGTTCCTCAAGAAACTCCAGGTTCCTCGTGTACCTCATGTACTCAGCAAATTCCTCTGAAATCAGCATTTGCATTCTGTCAAAGCCACTGTCTGCGTATCCGCTGTAACTTTTCGTTCAGTTAAAGATGGAGCCTTTTTTTGATTGGTTATCGTAATAAAATAATAAGAGTGATAACAAACACAGCTTGCTGGTGAGCTCTGATCAATCGATTATGACAAACAGCTCTAAATGACTATCAGCTCTAAATGACTAACAGATCTAGTTTTAAGTACAATCTGGCCTGTTACTCGCTTGTGTACACACGGATTTAAACACAGGCAAAAACATTTGGATGCAATGGATAAACCACCATGATGTAATTAGAGGCCACGATTTTTAAGCTGAAACCACAGCATCAGAACAAATCATTTCTATAAATGCTCTTCAAGGCAACCTGAGGGATTGAACATCATCAACCTAAAAGCATGGATTGGAAATATGGAAACTCCTCAAACCGATAGACAACTAAATCATGAGTAACTGATAGTGATACTGATTGTAGCAAATGCTAGTGCTTTCAAGGTTGTTCGTACCAATAGTACTTCGGACGAATAAAAGTTGCAACAAAATAAGATTCATAATTATAATAATATAAAATGTCCTACAATAAATAGATGACAAGGCAATATAATAATATTACTGCTGGTGGTAGGTAGCAAGTTAATTAGTTTCCTTTAGTACGTCAATGCATAGAGCTGGCCTGAACCTACCTGGGAAACCGTCACACAACTCCTCAACCTTTGTGGATTTCTTTGTGTCTCCTATCTTTTTATATCGCTCTTTCAGAGTGTCAGCTTTCAAACCTTGCCAAGGTAGGCTACCCCGCAGAAAATACATAAACATGTGACCTAAAGCTTCAAGGTCATCTCGTCGGCTCTGCTCTAAAACAATGTACATAAATATTGTTAACAGAAGGCTGCAATCATCGTTATAGTGAAATTAGACATTGTTTGAGACCTTATACAATAGTAGTTGCACAGCGTAGAATACTAAACGCTAGGAATACTAGCTGTACACCCTGGCGTTGCCCGAGAAATAAAATCTTTCGACAGAAAATTTATTTGTATTTAAGATATAACAACATTTGCCATTCTAACTTTCAAACTACCTATCATAAGAAAAGTGTTTTGTATAATTGAAATAAATTGAGACAAAATAAAAAACAACTGTAAAAGTTTTCAAATAACTTTTAAACTTCATATCATGAGGAAAATGTTTCATGCAGATCGGATAAATTAAAAAAAATAAAACGACCATAGAAAGGCTTAGATGTAAATATGAAATACTTAGAACGTAATAGCTAAATTAAGTCTGTTTTGTTACGATTACAATAAAAGATGATTTGGTATTGATACAATTGATACAAACTGAGAAATAAATTGAAATATGTTGAATTAATAATAACAATTCTTGCATAGAAGTGTTTGTATGTATAAAAAGGGTTACTGTTCCACCAGAAGCTTTCCATCAAAACTTTGAATATGACGATACAGAGACAATTTAATTGTCCGCGTGAGAAGAATTGGCCTTGATCCAAAATATAGTGATTGAATCTTACGAAAATTATTTCTTAACAGGGGCATCGTAACGCGTGGCCGCATTGGTAAAATAATCAGCGTGCCCTATAGCCGGAATGACAGACATACTTTGAGATATATATATAACGATAAAGTATAGATGTCAGGTTACTGTCTCACATATATAGATGAGTATAAACTGAGCTACTAGGAATATTAGGAATAGATGTCAGGTTACTGTTTCACATATATAGATGAGTATAAAATGAGCTACTAGGAATATTAAGAATAGATGTCAGGTTACTGTCTCACATATATAGATGAGTATAAAATGAGCTACTAGGAATATTAGGTATAGATGTCAGGCTACTGTCTCACATATATAGATGAGTATAAACTGAGCTACTAGGAATATTAGGAATAGATGTCAGGTTATTGTCTCACATATATAGATGAGTATAAACTGAGCTACTAGGAATATTAGGTATAGATGTCAGGTTACTGTCTCACATATATAGATGAGTATAAACTGAGCTACTAGGAATATTAGGTATAGATGTCAGGCTACTGTCTCACATATATAGATGAGTATAAACTGAGCTACTAGGAATATTAGGTATACATGTCAGGCTACTGTCTCACGTATATAGATGAGTATAAACTGAGCTACCAGGAATATTAGGAATAGATGTCAGGTTACTGTCTCACATATATAGATGAGTATAAACTGAGCTACTAGGAATATTAGGTATAGATGTCAGGTTACTGTTTCACATATATAGATGAGTATAAACTGAGCGACTAGGAATATTAGGAATAGATGTCAGGCTACTGTTTCACATATATAGATGAGTATAAACTGAGCTACTAGGAATATTAGGTATAGATGTCAGGCTACTGTCTCACATATATAAATGAGTATAAACTGAGTTACTAGGAATATTAGGAATAGATGTCAGGTTACTGTCTCACGTATATAGATGAGTATAAACTGAGCTACTAGGAATATTAGGTATAGATGTCAGGTTACTGTCTCACATATATAGATGAGTATAAACTGAGCTACTAGGAATATTAGGTATAGATGTCAGGTTACTGTCTCACATATATAGATGAGTATAAACTGAGCTACTAGGAATATTAGGTATAGATGTCAGGCTACTGTCTCACATATATAGATGAGTATAAACTGTGCTACTAGGAATATTAGGTATAGATGTCAGGCTACTGTCTCACGTATATAGATGAGTATAAACTGAGCTACCAGGAATATTAGGAATAGATGTCAGGTTACTGTCTCACATATATAGATGAGTATAAACTGAGTTACTAGGAATATTAGGTATAGATGTCAGGTTACTGTCTCACATATATAGATGAGTATAAACTGAGCTACTAGGAATATTAGGTATAGATGTCAGGTTACTGTTTCACATATATAGATGAGTATAAACTGAGCGACTAGGAATATTAGGAATAGATGTCAGGCTACTGTTTCACATATATAGATGAGTATAAACTGAGCTACTAGGAATATTAGGTATAGATGTCAGGCTACTGTCTCACGTATATAGATGAGTATAAACTGAGCTACTAGGAATATTAGGTATAGATGTCAGGTTACTGTCTCACATATATAGATGAGTATAAACTAAGCTACCAGGAATATTACGTTTAAACAACTAATACATATTACAGATTCTCACCTCGACCAAGATGTGTATTTATGCTCATATATCTGGCAGTACCGGTTAAACTCTTGTGCTCCCTATAGGGTATATGTTTGTTTGTCTGTGGGTCCCTGTACTCTTTAGCTAGTCCAAAGTCTATTATATGTATTTTATGATTTCTCTTTGTTGAAGTTCGTCCAGCCAAAAAGTTCTCAGGTTTTATATCTCGATAGATGAGGTTCTTTAAGTGGACATACTCTATACGATCCAACTAAAATATCGACATCTCAATCAACAGGTGTGCCTACAGGTGTGCATACAGATGTGCATACAGACTTGAATATTTTCAACTAATGCTACATCAGCGAGTAGCTGCCAGTCTATTGCAGTAATGCTAAGACAAAAGCTTCACTCTCAATATGGCTAGCATTGGCGTTTGATTAGAACCAAGGCCCTAACTAATGTTGTAGTACCTAAACGACCCTTGACACTAAACTTGAAGTCATGTTTCATGAAACAGGAGATAACATTCCATCGTTTCAAACCATGAATTAAATTTCATTCATGTATCACATTTCTTATGCCAAACTTATTAGCGATACAACTCCAGTAAAAATAAGATTTTATCTAACATGTCAATAATCTCATACTGTAAAATATGCTTTTAATTTTTTTTTTCACAACAGTGCACCCTCAGAATACGATTAGCCTGATATATGATTTTTTCAGCTTACAAAGTGGAACATGATGATTTTTTTCACCTCACCATACGAATCTTATTGAACCATACGAATTCAACAAAACTTTCACCCAAGTTCAAATTTGGCAGTCAGTGTGCCCATTGCGTACTTATAATTAACAAAGACACCGAAATGATGCTTGCCGAAAATCCTTTCACAACGCTTGAAAGAGACTCAATCTCAATTTTGCAATTGGTGTGTGTAAAACGTTAACATTTTTGTTTAAAAACCAGTAGCAAAGTTGGAGTTGCGATCCCTTTAAACAAGGTCAATGGTCAGACAACTTCTTTTAACCTGATAACAAAAATCTACCTCATTACAAAAACAGCATTACGCTGAATAAGGTTTTAAACAGGTCACCTGAACGTTATATTGAAAGCGAAGACAGGAACCGATAAGTGATAAAATTTTGGTGATAAAAAGTTGAAATTCCGTAAAATTGTTAAAAATGCATACTAAACCTTAGCTTCAAGCGTGTGTGTTTAGTAAGCTATACTATTTTAGTTGAATTCAAAGTTTATGTTACACGTACGTCTGTCTTGAAGGTCAAAACTCCCTAGGGTACGTACTGTATTACAATTTATTGCAGATAATAACAACTAAATACAATAAAGTTACTGTAGGTAACTATAGTAAGGTTAACATACTGCTTTGTTACGAATTTGTAATATGTACAGCACTTATATAAAATTGTGGACGATTTTTACCGGGGATGTTTGAATTATAGAATTACCATGGTTTCTATAACCATACATACGATTTTTTCACCATGCAAAGACTCTGGAACATATGAAAATCGTATCCTGAGGGCGAACTGTATTAATATTATATATCTTATATTACACACACACACGACAAGTAATAATAATAATAAAGTAACGGAAGTATAATATAGTAACGGAAGTATAATATAGTAACGGAAGTATAATATAGTAACAGAAGTATAATATAGTAACAGAAGTATAATATAGTAACGGAAGTATAATATAGTAACGGAAGCATAATAAAGTAACAGAAGTATAATATAGTAACGGAAGTATAATAAAGTAACGGAAGTATAATAAAGTAACGGAAGTATAATAAAGTAACGGAAGTATAATAAAGTAACGGAAGTATAATAAAGTAACGGAAGTATAATAAAGTAACGGAAGTATAATAAAGTAACGGAAGTATAATAAAGTAACGGAAGTATAATAAAGTAACGGAAGTATAATAAAGTAACGGAAGTATAATATAGTAACGGAAGTATAATATAGTAACGGAAGTATAATAAAGTAACGGAAGTATAATAAAGTAACGGAAGTATAATAAAGTAACGGAAGTATAATAAAGTAACGGAAGTATAATAAAGTAACGGAAGTATAATAAAGTAACGGAAGTATAATAAAGTAACGGAAGTATAATAAAGTAACGGAAGTATAATAAAGTAACGGAAGTATAATAAAGTAACGGAAGTATAATAAAGTAACGGAAGTATAATAAAGTAACGGAAGTATAATAAAGTAACGGAAGTATAATATAGTAACGGAAGTATAATAAAGTAACGGAAGTATAATAAAGTAACAGAAGTATAATATAGTAACGGAAGTATAATAAAGTAACGGAAGTATAATAAAGTAACGGAAGTATAATAAAGTAACAGAAGTATAATAAAGTAACGGAAGTATAATAAAGTAACGGAAGTATAATAAAGTAACGGAAGTATAATAAAGTAACAGAAGTATAATAAAGTAACGGAAGTATAATATAGTAACGAAAGTATAATAAAGTAACGGAAGTATAATAAAGTAACAGAAGTATAATAAAGTAACGGAAGTATAATATAGTAACGGAAGTATAATAAAGTAACGGAAGTATAATATAGTAACGGAAGTATAATATAGTAACGGAAGTATAATAAAGTAACGGAAGTATAATAAAGTAACGGAAGTATAATATAGTAACGAAAGTATAATACAGTAACGGAAGTATAATAAAGTAACAGAAGTATAATAAAGTAACGGAAGTATAATATAGTAACGAAAGTATAATACAGTAACGGAAGTATAATAAAGTAACGGAAGTATAATATAGTAACGAAAGTATAATACAGTAACGGAAGTATAATAAAGTAACGGAAGTATAATAAAGTAACGGAAGTATAATAAAGTAACGGAAGTATAATAAAGTAACGGAAGTATAATATAGTAACGGAAGTATAATAAAGTAACGGAAGTATAATAAAGTAACGGAAGTATAATAAAGTAACGGAAGTATATAGTAACGAAAGTATAATACAGTAACGGAAGTATAATAAAGTAACAGAAGTATAATAAAGTAACGGAAGTATAATAAAGTAACAGAAGTATAATATAGTAACGGAAGTATAATAAAGTAACAGAAGTATAATAAAGTAACGGAAGTATAATAAAGTAACGGAAGTATAATAAAGTAACGGAAGTATAATAAAGTAACGGAAGTATAATATAGTAACGAAAGTATAATAAAGTAACGGAAGTATAATAAAGTAACAGAAGTATAATAAAGTAACAGAAGTATAATAAAGTAACGGAAGTATAATAAAGTAACAGAAGTATAATAAAGTAACGGAAGTACAATAAAGTAACGGAAGTATAATATAGTAATGGAAGTATAATAAAGTAACGGAAGTATAATAAAGTAACGGAAGTATAATAAAGTAACGGAAGTATAATATAGTAACGAAAGTATAATAAAGTAACAGAAGTATAATAAAGTAACGGAAGTATAATAAAGTAACGGAAGTATAATATAGTAACGGAAGTATAATATAGTAACGGAAGTATAATAAAGTAACGAAAGTATAATAAAGTAACGGAAGTATAATAAAGTAACGGAAGTATTGATTAAGTGTAAAGACACAGTAATGACATCTACAACAGACTTTAGTGTTACAACTCACCAGCTGTATAGCTAACATGAGAACTGTTTTCAGTGAGAACCGTCTATCACATTTGTCAAACAGGTCTTCTAGACTTGGTCCCAACAGTTCCATAACTAGAGCATTGTATTTACCACACGGTCCAAAATGGTAGACTGCAGGAATGCCATCTGCAAGTACGCAGCGGCCCAATCATGACCAAACAAAATCAAAAGTATCATTTCATGCTTTCCTCAAGCTTTCACCGTGTTCTTATTGAAGAAACAAACAATGAGAAAGTACAACGCATGGCTTCGACTAAGCGATCCGATATGATGAGCAGACAACTCCGATGTAATGCTAAAAGCTTAGTTTTTGCAGTGATGTGTTGTAGTCCAGTCCCTGTGATGCTGAATTGTTGATTTTTTTAGTTCAAGAAACCAAAAGCAGAGCAGGGTTTGATTGTTCCAAAAGATAGCTGTAATGTATGTCTTTAAAAATTCATTTTGTCGGAATGGCCAACCTTGCCAATACTCAATCAGCGTCAAATTTATTGGCGGCGACATTTGCCATTTACAACTGTATTGTGTGTGTGGCAGTCTAAGGTGACCTAAAGGCTTTTAAACAACTATTTAACTTTGTTCTATATACAGGGTGATTATATCAATGTATTTCATACCTAGTCACTGAACTATTACACAAGTTAATAGATGCATTCTGCTATTAAATGCATTTTCTACAGACACAAGGGAGACAACTTCAACAAATAATTGTGGTTTTTATTGAGATTTGATAAATAACAATACATATATATTGATAACTTGATCTTAGGATTTAGTTATCAAGCTGTACTACCCGGCGTTGCCCGGGTAATAAAAAAGTCTTTGGACAGAAAATTTATTTTTATTCAACATACCGTATACAACATTTACCATTCTAACTTTTAAACTTTATATCATGAGAAAAAATTTTTAAGCAGTCCATATAAATGAAGAGAAAGAATAAAACAACTGTAAAAGTTTTCAAGATTTTTCAAAAAACTACAACTTTTAAATTTCATATAATGAAAGTGTTTTGTTGAAATAAATTAGGAAGAAAAATTAAACTGTAAATGTGTTTAAATGTAAATGTGAAATCGTTAGCAAGTAATGGCTAAATATAATCTGTTTAGCTATGACTACAATAAAAAGTTAATACAATTAAATGGTTACAATAAAAAAGTCTTTGGACAGAAAATTTATTTTTATTTAGTATATAACAACATTTGCCACTCTAACTTTCAAACTACATATCATGAGAAAAGTGTTTTGTGTAATTGAAATAAATTAAAATAAAAAATAAAAACAACTGTAGAAGTTTTTAAACTTTCTCAAAAAACTGTCACTTTTATACTTCATATCATGAGGAAAAGGTTTTGTGCAGGACCACTAAATTAAAAATAAATTTACATAACCTTATTTTAATGGGAAAAATTATTTTGAGTTTCAAACAACTTTACCCGTCACTGAAAGTTATGAAATTTTTAAATTACAGTGGTTTGAAAACCTTTACAGTTGTTTTATTTATTTTTAAAAACTTATCATTTTACACATACACACTAGACTTTTGTGTACTCTGCGTAAAACAGTTGCATCTCATATATACATAAGCCTTAACAGTTATTTGATATCAAAAGATTCACCATGCTTTACTCTGCTGTGTTGTAGGTGCAAAATATGTGGAAATGTGATTACAAGCTCTTAAAGACCCCGTATCAAATATAGATGCTCGCTACTTTACAGTTTTGTTTCGGTTTGGTTTAATCGGCAAGTCGTAATCTGATCATGTGACCGAATACTTCACAAATAATTTTTGCAGCACTTTTCGATTATCACAGGTGACCAACAGGCTCGTCATGGAATGATATCAGACAATGATATGTACTCCTTCGAGCTAAGGTTAAAAAGTTAAACGAATTTTTATGGTAAGTTATAAGATATTAGTGCTAAAAGTGACAGCATTACAATGACGATAAAATAAACATGTAAGAACAATAGACATGGTTTTATTGAATGCGTGAAGTATATTTGTGAAAATATTTCGACGAATAAGGTTGCATGAAAGTGTAAACAGAAACCATCCTGTAACAACTACGTCCCATTTGAGCCGTTTTGGAAAGTGAATCCAAACTACGGCGATCTCGTTTGGCTGCGATTAACTGTTCGTTTTTCAGCTTTTAAGAGCTTGTAATCACATTCTCATATATTTCGCACCTACAACACAACAGAGTGAGACATGATGAATCTTATGATATCAAATAACTGTAATGTAAATTTTGTTGCAAGTCAACCTTTAACTAGAATGACAACCATCTGATCCTTATTTAGTGTGGCAAAACTTACTAAGCAAAACTAAACTAAACTGTGCCAGATTGTTGTTTGAGATAGTATTACTCAACTCCCCTCAGTTCTCCTTTGAGCACATTGTAATGTTTTTTTGTGAGTGAAATGGCTGTAGCATTTCTCATGGCAGCTGATAGTGATATAATATTGAGAGGTGTTGGTGGTGGTAGAAGATGATGATACTCCCCCAGTCCTTTAGAAGATCTTTGCAAATAGAGTCTGGATAAACTCCTTTGTGGCTCAATATAATAGTTAATATATCGCTGAGCATATGACTCAGCAGTGCTGAGCCGCTTTGATGATAAAACAATCAAAGTACAGTTGTCATTTTCTGATTTCAGACAGTGAAAAGCATATGAGGTAGCAGCCTTTTTTTCCATTTCAACTTGCAAGCATGCATGCAGCCTATGCGCTCAGGCCTGTAGTCCATGGTTGCAAGTTGGGGCTACAATTATTAGGCAACTAGTTATGAACACTTGGGGGTTTAGGGGGTGGTGTTAGCCCCCCCTCTCTTCAACGAGATATGAGGCAGCGCCCCTGAGCTCTGAACCTTTTAAGCATCAGCAACCCGCAAAGTATGCATAAATGCAATCAATTGTAAGCATCAAAATTTACATAAATATATTGCTTATGGTTCATGATAGGCAAAACTTTTTCTTTATTCAACGAACGATATAAAACTCATGACAATACAGATTTCTGTAAAAAACATTGAAAGAACAAGGGCTTTTACTTCTTTATTGCAATAGCTTTTATTCTGTCAATGTGTCCATGGCAGAAATCTTTGGCAACTGATTCTGTATCTACATGTATTTCAACATCTTTATATATGTGTAATATTAGCAGATTATTTAGACAAGCCTGATAGTGCTCCTCATCGCTATTTTAATTTGCTTCAATGCAGAAAAGGTGCTCTCACTCACTGCAGTAGTGACAGGCAAAACCAATACTAGATTAGTGAGCCTCATCGCTAGTTGCGCTAGAGCACAACTAGCGCTCGTAATTAGTAGTTGGAAATTCCAAGTGAATGAGCTTAGACTGCAATTCTTAGCACTTAGCTGTTAAAAATTACTAAAAGGTTAGAGAGGCTCAGCACGGGCCTGTAAGCACTACTTTCTTTAATAATGACAAACCGGATTACTCAGTTTAACAGGGCGTAATAATTATGAGATCATGACTACGTGTTGTGAAATAGTACAAAATATTTTTCAACATTTTTAATAGAAATGGCAAGTTTTCAGTTTCCAAGAACTTTAGTTAATTTATGCTACATTAACTATTGTGAAGTAATCAAAAAACCTCTGCTGGCCGTTTTCTGATATTTTACAATTCAGCATCACAGGCACTGCACTGGACTATTGGCAGCAGCAACACCACAATCAGCAATATTAGCTCTTGCTATTTAATGTCAATAACCAGAGCATCGGTAAATAATCAAAAATTCATCGACATTCCTCTCCAATGAGCGGCTAGATATCACAGAGGAGTGCGCATAAGCCTTATGATAACTTTTATGAAGACTCAGAACAATATTCCAGCGGTATTTCATCAGATAACATATAGAACACTGCGAATACTACAGAGTTTGTTGTCTAATTGCTTAGCAATTAGTAACACCGAAACAATAACTTAAATGTTGCAAACCTCAAAACAACTTCCTTCAGTATGGTGGCTCACAAGCAAAGTAGTAACAATATCAGTAACATAGCAACTGTCTCTAGACTGTCTCTAGAAGGTTCATGATAGATGTTAACATTTGGAGGTGGCTAATCATTACGGTTGATACCATACCCTATGTTAGACATTCCCATCAGCGTTTCACAATGGGGAAACATTTTCTAGTATAATGGTGAATAAACAGACAAAAAATGCTATTACTGAACCAAGTATAAAAAATCCTCATATATCACAACTTCTCCAGCGGCAGTAATTTATGTTGGGACAATCATAGCACAGATTTGGCATTGCAGCAAGATGAACGGACTTACCAATTGGCAGCAGAAAACAAGAAGTATGTAGACACTGATAGTCTTCGCCAAAATTTTAAGTAGTCAATGATTTAGCAGTCTGATGAGAAGTCTGATGAACTTGGGTATTACCTTACACTTAGGGTATTACCATACACTTAGGGTATTACCTTACACTGAGGGTATTACCTTACACTTAGGGTATTACCTTACACTGAGGGTATTACCTTACACTTAGGGTATTACCTTACACTGAGGGTATTACCTTACACTTAGGGTATTACCTTATACTTAGGGTATTACCATACACTTAGGGTATTACCTTACATTTAGGGTATTACCTTACACTTAGGGTATTACCTTACACTTAGGGTAGTACCTTACACTAACGATATTACCTTACACTTAGGGTATTACCTTACACTTAGGGTATTACCATACACTTAGGGTATTACCTTACACTTAGGGTATTACCTTACACTCAGGGTATTACCTTACACTTAGGGTATTACCTTACACTTAGGGTATTACCTTACACTTAGGGTAGTACCTTACACTAACGATATTACCTTACACTTAGGGTATTACCTTACACTTAGGGTATTACCATACACTTAGGGTATTACCTTACACTTAGGGTATTACCTTACACTCAGGGTATTACCTTACACTTAGGGTATTACCTTACACTTAGGGTATTACCTTACACTTAGGGTATTACCTTACACTTAGGATATTACCTTACACTTAGGGTATTACCTTATACTTAGGGTATTACCTTACACTTAGGGTATTACCTTATACTTAGGGTATTACCTTACACTTAGGGTATTACCTTACACTTAGGGTATTACCATACACTTAGGGTATTACCTTACACTTAGGGTATTACCTTACACTCAGGGTATTACCTTACACTTAGGGTATTACCTTACACTTAGGGTATTACCTTACACTTAGGGTAGTACCTTACACTAACGATATTACCTTACACTTAGGGTATTACCTTACACTTAGGGTATTACCATACACTTAGGGTATTACCTTACACTTAGGGTATTACCTTACACTCAGGGTATTACCTTACACTCAGGGTATTACCTTACACTTAGGGTATTACCTTACACTTAGGGTATTACCTTACACTTAGGATATTACCTTACACTTAGGGTATTACCTTATACTTAGGGTATTACCTTACACTTAGGGTATTACCTTATACTTAGGGTATTACCTTACACTTAGGGTATTACCTTACACTTAGGGTATTACCATACAATTAGGGTATTACCTTACATTTAGGGTATTACCTTACACTTAGGGTATTACCTTACACTTAGGGTATTACCTTACACTAACGATATTACCTTACACTTAGGGTATTACCTTACACTTAGGGTATTACCATACACTTAGGGTATTACCTTACACTTAGGGTATTACCTTATACTTAGGGTATTACCATACACTTAGGGTATTACCTTACATTTAGGGTATTACCTTACACTTAGGGTATTACCTTACTCTTAGGGTATTACCTTACACTAACGATATTACCTTACACTTAGGGTATTACCTTACACTTAGGGTATTACCATACACTTAGGGAATTACCTTACACTTAGGGTATTACCTTACACTTAGGGTATTACCTTACACTTAGGGTATTACCATACACTTAGGGTATTACCATACACTCAGGGTATTACCTTACACTTAGGGTATTACCTTATACTTAGGGTATTACCTTACACTTAGGGTATTACCTTACACTTAGGGTATTACCTTACACTTAGGGTATTACCATACACTTAGGGTATTACCTTACATTTAGGGTATTACCTTACACTTAGGGTATTACCTTATACTTAGGGTATTACCTTACACTTAGGGTATTACCTTACACTTAGGGTATTACCTTACACTTAGGGTATTACCTTACACTTAGGGTATTACCATACACTTAGGGTATTACCTTACATTTAGGGTATTACCTTAAACTTAGGGTATTACCTTATACTTAGGGTATTACCTTACACTTAGGGTATTACCTTATACTTAGGGTATTACCTTACACTTAGGGTATTACCTTATACTTAGGGTATTACCTTACACTTAGGGTATTACCTTACACTTAGGGTATTACCATACACTTAGGGTATTACCTTACACTTAGGGTATTACCTTATACTTAGGGTATTACCTTACACTTAGGGTATTACCTTATACTTAGGGTATTACCTTACACTTAGGGTATTACCTTACACTAACGATATTACCTTACACTTAGGGTATTACCTTACACTAACGATATTACCTTACACTTAGGGTATTACCTTACACTTAGGATATTACCTTACACTTAGGGTATTACCTTACACTTAGGGTATTACCATACACTTAGGGTATTACCTTACACTTACGATATTACCTTACACTTAGGGTATTACCTTACACTTAGGGTATTACCTTACACGTAGGGTATTACCTTACACTTAATGTTTTGAAGATTATTTCATGTTAAATTAGCTAGTTATTGGCAAATTAACCACCGAGGATGACAGGTGTTCCTTTAATATGGGGTTCTTTTGCATGAGCTAGAATAAAGAAAAGCGAATGTACTCGCTATCATGAGCTAGAATAAAGGAAAGCGAATGTACTCGCTATCATGAGCTAGAATAAAGGAAAGCGAATGTACTCGCTATCATGAGCTAGAATAAAGGAAAGCGAATGTACTCGCTATCATGAGCTAGAATAAAGGAAAGCGAATGTACTCGCTATCATGAGCACAACAGTTGGTGATAGTCTCAAGCAACTTTGTCGTTTTCCTCCATAAACGCTAGTTATGACTCTCAGCAATACTTGTAGTATTTCAGGATCTCAGTATTTACTATTTGTACGATCTTTCTAGTGTTTTGTGAAGTTACCATTATACAATAAAATTGTAAAGAGTTACCGTTCTGCTAGACAAGAACACTATATATTAGTATTAAGAGATTCTTCTGGTGAACTTTTCAAAGCAGCTCGTACGCACGCAGGAAGGTGGGCAGAGCAAAACACTAACCATGAGTTCCGAGTTGTTTGTAGAACCTGAACTCAAGATGGAGCTGCGGAGCCCTAGACCTCATTGACTCCTGTAACAACACCAAATACATTAATGTGATCTCCTATAACACACCGATGAGTTCTGTCTCCTGCTAGCAATTCTCTTCATGATCAAATAGAACACATTCAAACACAACTAACAAAATTCAATATTCTCGCGCTATTCTATAACTAAGGTGTTTTACAGGTTCCCTACGTGTATGCACCTTCTGGAGTACATGCGACAAAAGGCTAATTAAATGTATGTACCTTCTTGGCTAAGTGTAAAAAAGGCTCCCAAAATGGATTTACCTTCTGGGGGTAGGTGTGATAAAAGGTTACCTAAACATATGTACTTTCTGGGGTACATGTGAAAGAAGTCCCTCTTAACGTACATACTTTCTGGGGTACATGTGACAAAAGGTTCCCTGAACGCAGGTACCTTCTGGGGCATTTGTGACAAAATATCTATAAATGAATGGACTACTTGATAAACAACTGTTTATGAATTTACTCGGATACTTATCAACTTGGAGTTGTCTGCTATATGCCATCATTGGCTTTAACAATGATGGGTATTGGACAAAATCAGCGAATTATTCCAATAAAAATTTTTGTCATTACAAAGATGAACTATGTAAAACAATATTAGCCCAAAGGTTTAATGCTTTGACGGTCACAATACTCGTTGCGCTAAGTGCCACTTTTTTTTCACTTCAAATGAGGCATTTCATTTTGGCTCTTGCTCTGTTATTATTTGTTCTAGCAAGCCTAAACTAACAATACATTATTACAACCTTTTCAACAACAGAATATAACCAACAATAAGGTCACCCATTTGGGTGCTCTAAGGTCACCCATTTGGGTGACCTTAGAGCACACAAGATGATGCCGAATACTATAATAATACAAAAGTTTTGGTATTTCCATTACAAATACATTTGTATTTCAAAAATACAAAATTTTTAAAATAACAATACAACCGCCTGAGTTCTAGTTCATATTGCATTAATGCCAGCCATTTTATTTTGCTGGTAGAAGTGTTCAAATACAAAAAAACAGTTTGGAAAAGCTAAAATAAATTAATGCAGAGTTATATAACGCAATGTGAATATAAAACAAACCGTTATTAGAGCCCTGAAAAATGAAGGAATGGCTAACAAATAAATTCATATCGCCCAAAATAAAATAAACGGTAGTAGAAACCTCCCAAAATGAATGACGATGAGTGCTCCAACAAAAAAAAATTTGAAATTTACACTGATAAAATTGTTAGACAGAAGACAACATACAAAAACATAAGTCTTGTTTACAGAAATTAAAGGTTTTGTTCGGTTTTTTGACTTTTGCAAGACATTGTTTTTTCGATTGGTTAGATCAGCAATTACCAAGAAATATAATGTTTCCTATCAATAGTTTATAGATGTATAGATGTTTATAGTGTGATAGAACTTGGGCTAAGGAAGTTATCACATAGTTTTGAAAGTCTTTATAAATATTTAGGTATCATTTGAAGCATCGCGATGAAACATATAATAAACAATGATAACAGTACAAAATGTTGCTGTTATCCATTTTATTGCCACAATTAATTAAATACTCGTCCCAACTCTTACACCTGTTTCATATTCAATTTAAATATATTTCTACTGAGAATATACTAGGTTTGTAGATATTTTGTAAACATGCTTGTTCACCAGTTATTAAGTTTCATAGACTCTATACCTACTGACATATTCGCAGAAATGTGAGTATGGCAGTTGGGTCCCATAAGCGTTTGGGCCGAAGCGTAAAAATGGCACCTAAAAGGTTAATGATGTATTGAGAGCTGTATGCTCGCCTACAGCTAGCTATGGCCAAGGCCAACTTCATTGTGTTATTACATAATATTGCGCACCGCAACCATCGTAAAAGATATTGTATCTCTTCGACAGTTGTGAGGGAGATACGATTGGGAAATGAATGCTATAAAGTATAATACATACGCACGCTTCCTACACATAGGGAATCTGAAAGCATCTTACAATAGTGTTACATGCTACAAATTTTTGAGCTTCGAAGTTGTGGTTTTAATCGTAGGAATGAGAAAGATGAATTTACATGATACGCAGGAGTGGTCGCACAACTCCCAATTGTTTGTAGCTGATGAGTTTACATGTTACAAAGAAATTGTCATACAACTCCGCGTTTTCTATATTAGTCTGTTGCATTTTTATTTACAACGGGGCGCATAATTTATATCGCGGCTGGCACTCCTAAAATGCATCTAAGGTCAAACGTCAATGTCAAAGCGTGTAAGAAATTTGTTTTTAATATCGGAGTTAATATTTTTATTTTGAAGATAATATTTTTAAAACTAGTGCATTAAAAACAGAGATGCTGTAAGGACGTCACTAATGAAAACTATGAAAGTCCAATCTCCGATCGCAGAGATATGTGCAATAATACGAATATCGATGGTTACATGATACGCAGTACTTCGTTGTTACTACGATGTTATCAAAAATACCCTCTCTTGAAATGGAGGTTTGAATCGCTTTGAAGATTTAAAGAGTCAACATTTTGAACCATTTACATGCTACGAAGATGAAAAATACGACAAAACTTTGTAGCATGTAACACTAGTGTTAGTAGCGACCCAAAGTACCGCAGGATAGTTTGGTTTCATCGAAACAATGATGCTTGTAGATAAATTTCCAATAAATCTATGTGCATACAACAAAACTGCATGCAAGTTCTAAATCTGAAATGGTGCGAAAAAGATGAAGCAATGACGTAGATGATTTGTCGATTATTAACACACTATAGAAGAACCACTAATAAATATGCTGCAACCACACGGGCTAAATCGCATTATTTTCAATCATAATTCTCACGTCTACTACTAACCATAGGTGTTGGAGGCATTACACGATTTTTTTTACAACAAAACAATATATAGATTTGTTTTCCTCGATCTGCCCTTGGTGCAATGAGATACTGAAACGCTCATGACTAAACAGTTTAACTGCTGACTCCGCGATATTTCATCTTCATCTATATATATATATTTCTCAAAGTATGTGTGTGGATATATCTGTGTGTCATTCCGGTTATAGCTATTAAAATCTTTATAATGAAATATTTCATTCTGATGGATTTGAACACACGACAAATACCACAAACCCATAAACAAGTTTCTATCCGGGGCGCTCTACCACTGAGCTAGAACGGCAGTGATAAAAAAGTTTTCGTATACCGCATATCCCATGCACATGCTAACTATTTTAGCCTTGCGATTATGCATTACGATGCCTCTGTTAAGAAACATTTTGGGACCTAAGTTTATGCGACACGATGCTTTTTCGTTTTTTGTTCCGTTAAGGATAATTTATTCGACCCGACGATATGGACAATAATTTATCTCGAACCTAAGATTTGGCGATTTGTGTACTTATTATATACATTATTAGAAGATATGTACGTCACTGAACTTGCTATGGCGAGTTATCCGTATCCGTTATACGGTATATACGGTATCCGCTAAAATAAAAACTTTTCGCAGTAGTAAAATTGATGTTAAAAGTTTAAGGCTTACTAAAATACATACTAAAACTTCCTTCAAGTATGTGTTAAGTAAACTAAATTCATTCAGGTTAGATTCAGCGTTCATGTTATACGTCTGTCTCGAAGGTAAAAACTCTCCACATAATACATTGTAATGTTATATTATCTTGGGCCCGCTGATCGTAACCACAAAATTCACTAAACCATTGTAGGTACCTATAGTTACTAAGGTTAACATAGTATTTTGGCCCCATTTTTTATTTGTACCTATAGCCTACGATATTAGCCTACGATATTAGCCTACATGCCAAATTTTGCATGCCAACACTGAAATGAACTGAAACCATATAATTGTATATCAAATAATTTTGGATTGTAATCGTAGCAAAATAGTCTATATTTAGCCATTACTTGCTAATGATTTCATATTTACATTTAAATGCCTTTACATTTTTGTTTTTCCTTCTAATTTATTTTAACGAAACACTTCTTTCAAGTTCTGAAATTTTAAATTTACAGTTGTTTGAAAACCTTTACAGTTATTTTATTTATTTTTAATTTAGTTGTCTTGCACAAAACCTTTTCCTCACAATATGAAGTTTGAAAGTTAGAATGGCAAATGTTGTTATATGTTAAATACAAATCAATTTTCTGTTCAAAAACTTTTTTATTACATTTTTTGCATGCCAACATTAAAACGAACTGAAATCATATAATTGTATACCAAATAATTTGTTATTGTAATCGTAGCAAAATACTTTATTTAGCCATTACTCGCTAATGATTTAACATTTACATCTAAACACATTTACATTTTTATTTTTCCTTCTAATTTATCTCAACGAAACACTTCTTTCAAGTTATGAAATTTTAAATTTACAGTTGTTTGAAAACCTTTACAGCTGTTTTTATTTTCTCCCTTAATTTATTTCAACTACACAAAACACTTCTTTCCATGATATGAAGTTTGAAAGTTACAGTTGTTTCACAAAATTTGAAAACCTTTACAGTTGTTTTTATTTTCTCACCCATATTTATTTCAACTACACAAAACTTTTCTCTTATGATATGTAGTTTGAAAGTTAGAATGGCAAATGTTGTTATATGTTAAATACAAATCCATTTTCTTTCCAAAGACATTTTTATTAACTGGGCAACGCCGGGTAGTACAGCTAGTATCTATATAAATCTCTGTTTAGTGTATTTTCTGTGATTCTTTACTTGGGTGTGTCCAGATATAGCTATTTATATCTTGGAACGAAAAGCTAGCATCGTGCTGGATTTGAACTCATGAATATTGCACCTGCATATTTGTAAACCAATCATCTAATCACAAGTCTACGATTCTAAGGTTCTTACGTTATTAAGAACCTTAATAACGTTCTTATAACCTTAATAAGGTTCTTATTCGTTGGTCGCCATGGCGAGTTCAGCGTTATCCTTTAGGGTAAAAACGGACTCGCAAACATAAGTGATAAAACTTAAGTTATAATTTTGAAGTTTACTAAAATACATACTAAAACTTCCTTCAAGTATGTGTTTAGTAAGCTAAACTCATTTAAGTTAGATTCAGCGTTTATGTTACACGTCTGTCTTGAAGGTAAAAACTCCCCACGGTACATACTGCGAGTAGTACATTGTAATATTACATTTTCTTGCAGACCATAATCACAAAATGACTAAAGTTACTGTACGTAACGTAGTCTTATAAGTATAGACTATAAGGTTAAAGATGTGGTTGCGTCAAAAAGGTTGATTTAGTGAAAGTAAGACCAATAATAAAAGGCTAAAACATCAGCTACAATTTGATGTCATTTTTATCTTTGTAGACTAACCCTGTCCAGAGATATATGCGTTTGAATGAGGTTATCTTTTAAAAAGTTCAAATTTCAGCGGGTGCTTCATTCGTGACGTAACTAGTGATACATCTGAAAAGAGTTAACGAGCGATAAATATAAGATCACTTCATTAGCCAATCATTAGCACGAAATTTTTATATAAGTCGTAATAAATATTATGACTCGTAAAACGCGTTGTCTGTGATCTCAAATTTAGGGATTTTACTCTACTATTAAATCGCATGGACATCGATATTTACTAAATTAATTAACATCGGTACATTAATGAATTACTCGATTGACACATTTTATTGACGAACAACAGAATTGTAAAAAGTACTGTAAAGTTACTGCGAAGGTGAGTCTGAGTTTTCTGAGCACCAGGTGGTTAAAGTGCTACAGAGGAAGATAGGAGAATGGAGGTAAATTTATCTTTTAGTTTGAGTCTCCTATGGATATACTGTTGTGTTTACATTCAGATTATATTTCCTTGTTTGAGGTAATAATGTAGTTTCCTGCGCGCGTGCGAGATAAGGATGTACAGTGAGTTCTTGATGGCTTCTTTTTAATCCATAGCATCTAGCAATACAATGGCTTAGATTGATGAATATACTAAAGGTAATAATTTTAGTACTCACGAATACATTTACTAATTGATAGAATTACAACTTTTTGCTATCACCAATCATCGTTTTATAGTTTTTTATCGTTTTACCTAACTATATTTGCTTCAAATTTCCGTCGGCAGTTTTAACTAGTAAATTAGATTTATGATTTGACTTTAGATGTTCACTTCTAATATGTAGAACTGTCTTTAACTTCCAAAACCAAAGCTTCGAATCGGTGGCTTGGCGTACTTATGCTTTTGTTAAACATTTATTCATTTTTAAAATTACACTCACAATCTAACTCCCAATTTGAAAGCTTTCAGTAGATACGCGTTAGAATGACATATCTATGAATGACATATATATTTATTGCATTTGTTTTATTGATTACAGGATGTTTATGTTGTCCCACCAGCGGAAGCAGCTTTGTCAGTGTGGAAACTGCCATAAATGGGAAAGAGAGACTTGAATGTGTGCTGCATAAACCATGATGTTTTGTTTTTGAGTTTGCTGCAGTAGATGAATTTGTCGTATTGTATGAGCTGAAACAATGTGAGTGGCCATGACTTGGGTGGATATTTTTATTAAAAGCTTTATGACGAGATGAAAATTTTTTTGCTTGTAAAAGTTATATAATAAAATAATATATTTGAAGATAATGCAAAACATGATTTGCAGAACATTGAATATATCATGGCCCCGTTGACACCTGTGCTGAAATCTTGTCTGATAAGATGGATTTCTGAAGTGTAATCAGAGCTGCATGGACACAGGCACTTTTGCATAGCTCGACCATTTGTTTAGTACTTGAATCAAATGTGACCAGTGAATTTTTTTACAAATTGCTACCAATAATGACTCAATAACATTGACAGTCGACTATACAATGTACATGCCTTTTAGAGATGTAGCTGGTTTCGCCACATATTCTTTTCAAAGACGCAACTTGCTCATTTTACTTAGTAACTAGTTTTCGGTGTGGGCAATGATATACAGCCCCCTCCCCCAGGATAGGCGACGGGCATCATGTGGGCGGGGCTTTTGGGGCCTGTATATCATTAGTGTGGGTAGCGACGGAACGTGCCGATACAAAGATCTTATTCTACATAGTTTGCTTGACATAATTACCGTAGAATTAGTAGACCGGTAGAATTAGTAGTCGGTACTAAGATGTTTACACAGAATTTAGAAGCTAATATGACCAGTTTTTCATTTTCCTTGTTTGAGACATTGGTGATAATGTATATGTAGCTGGATTTAAAATTTTATTCTAGCCAACATGAGCGAATACAAGATAAAATATATGCTAATAGAGCCCCGTAGGACTAGACTTTTATCGCAATAACCGATGTGAATACGAGAGATAGATACAGGTTGTATCACTTTAAATCATTTTAGGCAAATCATTACGCGTTGCATATACGTGTTACATCATTTTGGGCAAATCTGGGATCAAATTACCGCGATCAAATGTTTTCGATTTTAATCTACAAATATCTTGACAATGAGATCGCCTAACACAACAAACAACATATTAACTGATAGACAAAGAAAAATACTTTCTTTTAAAATCAACTAAAATTTGACGCAACCACATCTTTAACAATATGTTAACCTTGTAGTCTATAAGGTTAACATATTGTTTTGTCACTATTTTTTTAATGATGATTTTTACCAGACATTAGATACAGTCAAACATGGATAACTCGGCCACGGATAGCTCGAAAACATGGTTAATTCGAACAGTTTCTTTGGTCCGTTCCCACGTAATGATAAATTGCTATAGATAACTCGAACTCAACACTGTTAATTCGAACTGTTTTTTTGCCCAACGGCTACCGAAACGGTTGTTATCGCTTTAGAAAATCACTTTATTCAAAGCCATAGAGGTAAACCTCATATTTTCATAATTCATAAGCGTTGTTATTACCACCATCGGCAAAATAATTTTGTCAACGACTTTTCTAAAGGTTTGGTCAAATTTGATTTACACTGCTATACGATTAATAGCACGGGCTTGCCGGGTCACGCGCGCAAGGATTTTCGCCACACACATACAAAACAAAAACAGCGTGTTGTTTTGTATGTGCGTGGCGAAAATCCTTGAGTGCGTGACCCGGCTAGCCTGTGACGAATAGTTTTCCGACGTTGATTCCGTGTTGAATCGACGTCGGAACGTTGAATGTTTAAAACGTCTTAAAATTGTTTTTACTAAACGTATACGTTGTCTTAGCTAAAAAAACTATTAATCGTTTGACCTAAACACAGAATACGTGTGTACATTCAATAAGTATCCATTCAAAAAGCGTGAGTGATATACAATGTACCGTTAAACCTCGTAAAACTTTTAATTGAACTGCCTCGGAGTGTTGCTCTTAACGAATCCCAGGTAAAGTAAGGGATTTTTCTTTGGTAACTTTTTCTTGAAGTTGCATAAACTTCAAGAAAAGTCGGCAAAATTGATCGTGGGTAAAACGCTCAAAAGAAAAAGATGTCTTTTCTTTTGAGCATTTCAATAACGATCAAGTTTTGCCAATGTCAATCTAAAAAAACGTCCTGGCAATAACATCACCTCAAACAACAAACCAATCTCAAGTGATAGAAAAATCTCTATACTTTTTGATAAAAACGTTTTAAACTTTACATTAGAAGCATTTAATTTGAAACAAGCCATTTGTGCTTTTGATTTATATTATAGTTTGCATATGTACATGTATCTACTAATAAATAAGTAAATACATGGACTTGTGACAGTGCTCTGATAACTTGAACGCTCTGATAATTCGAACACTTTTGCTCGGTCCCTTGAAGTTCGAGTTATCCATGTTTGACTGTAATTACTATGCGTTTTTATACCGCTCTATACAATATTTTCACCATACGACGCCAACATAGCCTGTCTTGACAAACTGTTGCTTTAGCACAGTTGTCCCCCGTCGAGCGGATCGAACAAAACTACAGCTTGTCACAATACGCACTGCACCTGATGCATCAGCTGCACTGAAAGGGAGTTTTCCCTGTCGTCTATGCGACTTGGCTGCGATGCTATGTCGGTTACTCCATTGGTAGTCAAAACTGATTTAGCCCAAAAATTTATGTAGAAAAAATAAGATATAAACGTTTAACCAGAGACCGACCAGTCTCTGCGGTAAACTTTAGTAGAACTTTAAAACACTTTTGTCACGATACATAGTTTACAAATTAGAATGGTATATGTTGATAAAAAAATAAATTTTCTGTCCAAAGACTTTTTTATTACTCCGTTTATTATTTTATTATATTATTATTTTTTATTATTCAACCTTGTACAACTATAATGGATACCTTGTACAACCATATAGAAGACCTTCTACAACTATATAGGATACCTTGTACAACCGTATAGAGTATAGACGAACAAAATGTTTACCTGTATATGACATCACACTTAGCGTGTTTCTGTTTCTACATTGCAAGTATTGTTCAACATTTGCTGCGCCAAATTTACTTTAAAGATGTGGTTGCGTCAAAAAATTCAGTTTAATGAAATTAAGACCCATAAAAGGCTAAAACATCAGCTACAATTTGATGCCATTTGTGTCTTTGTAGACCAACCCTGTCCAGAGATATATGCGTTTGAATGAGGCCCTCTTTTAAAAAGCTCACGTTCCAGCGGGTGCTCTTTCGTGACAACACAAGCAATACATCTGAAAAGAAACCACGAGCGATAAATATGAGGTCACTTCCTTAGCCAATCATCAGCGCGAAATTTTTATACTATAGGCCGTAATAAATGTTATCACTCGTAAAACGCGTTGTCTGTGATCTCAATTTTAGGGATTTTACTCTATTATTAAATCACATGGACATCGATATTTACTAAATTAATTAACATCGTTACTTTAATGAATTACTCGATCGACACGTTTTATTGGCGAACAACATAATTGTAAAAATTGCTGTAAAGTTACTGCGAAGGTGACTCCGAGTTTTCTTGGCATCAAGTAGTTAAAGTTCTACGGAGGAAGATCGGAGAATGGAGGTAAATTTATCTTTAACTTTGAGTCTCCTACAGAGTTTCCTGTGGAGTTTACATTCAGATTATATTTCCCTGTTTGAGGCTAAAATGTAATTTCCTGCGCGTGCCCGATATGTATGTATAGTGAGTTCTTGACGGCTTATTTTTAATCCATAGCATCTAGCAATACAATGGCTTAGATTGATGAATATACTAAAGGTAATATTTTAGTACTCATTAATACATGTACTAATTAACAAAATTATAACTTTTTGCTATCACTAATCATCGTTTTATGTCTTTTTATCGGTTCACCTAGCTACATTTGCTTCAAATTTTCTGTGGCAGTTTTATCTAGTAAATTAGATTTATGATTTGACTTTAGATGTTCACTTTTCACTTGTACAAAAAGGAAGAAAATCGATTGATCAATGCAAATCTTTAACTTCCAGAACCAAAGCTTCGAATCATTGGCTTGGTGTATTGTGCCTATGTTAAACATTTATTCGTTTTTAAAATTACACTCGCAATCTATCAAACTCCCAATTTGAAAGCGTTCAGTAGATACGCTTTAGAATGACATATCTATGAATGACATATATTTATTGCATTTGTTTTACTGATTACAGGATGATTATGTCGTCCCACCAGCCGAAGCAGCTTTGTCAGTGTGGAAACTGCCATAAAGGGGAAAGAGAGACTAGAATGTGTGCTGCATAAACCATGATGTTTTGTTTGAGTTTGTTGCAGTAGATGAATTTGTCTTATTGTATCAGCTAAAACTACGTGAGTGGCCACGACTTGATGAATATTTTTAATAAAAGCTTTATGCCGAGATGAAAATCTTTTTGCTTGTAAAAATTATATAATAAAATTATATTGTTGAAGATAATGCAAAACATGATTTACAGAATATTGTAATGAATTGGATACGGTATATGGATGTCCGCAGAACTGGAGAATGTGAATTCAAATCCAGTTTGCAGCAGACTTTTCACCCAAACTTCTCTATCCCTATGTATATTCTTTTCAAAGACGCAGCTGCTTATTTTACTTACGGTAGTAAGAAACTAGTTTTCGGTGTGGGCAATGATATACAGCCCCGCCCCAAGGATAGGCGACGGACATAATGTGGGCGGGGTTTTTGGGAAGCTGTATATCGTTAGTGTGGGTAGCGGCGGAACTGTGCTGATATAAAGACCTTATACTACATAGTTTGCTTGACAGAATTACCGTAGACCGTTAGAATTGGTAGTCGGTACTCAAATGTTTACACAGCATTTGGAGAAAGTGAGTAAGACAAATTTTCAATTTTCGTTATTTGAGGCCTTTGAAACATTCATCATAATGCATCTGTAGCTGGATTTAAAATTTTATTTTAGCCAACAAGAGCAAATACAAAATAAGATATATGCCAATTGAGCCGCGCAAGACTAGACTTTTATCACAAACAGCCGATGTGAATACGAGATATATTGACAGATAAATACCGCGTGACATCATTTTGGGCAAGTCTGGGCATGTTCTTATGGCCTGACCGTTTTTACGGCGATCAGATTTTTTCGATTTTAATCTTCAAATATCTTGGCAATGAGATCACCTAACACAACAAACAACATATCAACTGATAGAGAAAAAAAATGCTTTCTTTTAAGATCAACTCAAATTTGACGCAACCACATCTTTACTTTAAGCTACAACTAGTGTGTGCTAGAGTATATTGTGCTGCGTAGTCTTATCTCCCCCCTGCTACCGAACCAATGCACTGCCAGCCTACACTTCCATTCACGGGTTTATAAAGTAACAACAGAAATATTTTACTAATTACTACTTTTTTCATATAATTCCTACACGACCTTTAGGTTTTTGCAAAAATTTAGTTTTCTCGATAGTTTTACATAATGCAGTTGTTTTAACATGAGAGTGAAAAACAGATAATTGTAGTGAGAAAGCAACTCGCAAAAGTTTAATTCAATTCCACAACACATCAGGGCTGTGCTCACATGACAACTGAGGAACTACATTCTACGTTTCATCACTCTGATGCAAGTAATGGATGCAAAGCAAGTGTTCAGTCAGCACTGTCAATGGTGTCAACAGGCACTACTACTCCAACATGTTGGTAATGTTTTGAATGTGCTTATTTTACTATCATTGAGATAGCTTCATGTGTATTTAATGTTAGCAATGGTGCCATCTAAGAACAAGGACTATTAGCAAAGTCAATACCGTAAACACTACCATAATGTATACTTCCTATAACGTAAATTCCACATAACGTAAATAATTTACATAAAGTTTTTGCTTTGTACGACGCAAAAATTCCATATAACGTAATGTGTCAAGTTGGTCGAAGCTCTTAATTTCGATTTGAATACTGAGAATCTTGTAGTTGGTCTCAAATTTCGCTTTCTCCCTTGGGGCGAAAACGAAAAGAAATCACGACATATGTATAGCTTCATCTCTATAATATAGGCAAGTTGCATGATAGTCTAGTTCGACATGGTAGATCGTCTGATGTCCTGACGAGGCACAGAGATTAAACAGCGGCGTGATTGTTCAGAAATACTTGAAGGCGATTGATTGGTGCAGGGTGTTGCAGTGTTGGTCTACCAATCTGAATGTCACGAGTTGGGAGTATCATCGAAAACTATCTTTTATCATAACCTTGACCTATAGAAACGGATTGACGACGAATAGATAGACACCGCTTTTATTATCATAAATACATTTTTGTTTTACTTTAATGTATAAAACAATTGTTTTCATTCTTCTTTTGCTGAATAGACATTGTTGTTTAGGAAAAGAAACAAATGATTTTGAAGGTGTACACTCCCCTTAACTTATTGTAATATTACTGCAATCATACCATAAACTGAGTGAAAGTGATCACGAAAAGAGAATCGCAGCCAATAAACTGAAAGTTGAGTTTAGTTTTCTCTTTTTGTGTGGCCAAAGGGGTGAGTTTGGAAAAATCTTAAAATGCTTCAGGTCATTTACATGTATTTTAGTGTTCGGATAACGTAAAATCCCTATCGTGTAAATGTTCCTGAACCTTATTATCTACGTTGTAGGAGTGTCTACTGTATTAGCAAACCATAAGTTTTGCATAAATTATCAGAGATCGGCAGAGGTAAGATTGATGCTTCAGTGGAACACTTCAATCGATGTTCTACATATATCTTTAATTCATGTTTTTAACTATAAAACTGTACTTTTATGAATGCCTACCAACTAATGGCTCACTGATTAGCACAAATGGTAAAGCGTGTTACCAGCAAATGTTATATCAAGCAACATTGCTAAATTTTTATAAACCTGACGATTTAGCCCAACTGAGCTTACGAATAAACAAAAATTCAACCCACTGCAGGGGGATGCGAATGTATACAAATACAGGGCGTAGCCTGACAGTGAGACACCATGTATAATTATTGATACTTTCCAAAATACAGCATACAAATCAAATATATCACTTACCAACTTTACAGCCACGTGCTCTTGCGTATAGAGGTTCTTGCCTGCAAAATAATTTGCAAAAAATCAGTCTTAGTGATTTGGTATTAATTGTCAAGAAAGGGACAATGCCTATCAATGTCAATGCCTATCAATTAGAACACGTGGAGAAGCAACATCAAGGCCAAACAACAATACATTAGTTTGCGTACTTCTAAAGCAACTTGTCGATTTACAGCAAACTTCAGTGTAACAAGATTCACATTGCAATAAATAAACATAAAATAGGGCAACGACTAGGGCATATTGAAAAAAAGCTGGATTATGATTAATGTAAAACCTCTATTTGAAAGTCACCTTTATTTGAATGCCACCTCTAATAGATTGCCACTACAGAAGCGTTGAAAAATACTGTGTCATATTTTTAAAATGGACAAGGTCTTTATTTGCCCACCCCTTTGACATTCTTTGATCTTTACGAATCCATAATAGAAAGAAATTCATGGAACAGTGTCCACAAAATAGTAGTGATAATGAGTGGTTACGGTGTGCCAGAAAAGATCGATCGTCACAATCATAAGAGCTACACTCTAATTCGAAGTCACTAAGGTCTAAATCATATCCATTGTTTTCAGAATTGTCCATAATGTGGTTTTTAATCTGTCATGAAGACTTTAAAGGTTGCCTTGCAACAAAATTCACATTACAGTTATTTGGTATCAAAAGATTCACCATGTCTTACTCTGTTGTGTTGTAGGTGCCAAATGTGTGGAAAAGTGATTACAAGCTCTTAAAAGCTCAAAAACGAAAAGCTGCCGTAGATTGGAATCTATTTATTTTTCTGACGTATTCATTACAGTTTGGTTATTGTCTTGTCACGTGGCGTTCTCACGTGAATTGAAAGGCCAATAAAAAGCTCAATATAAATTTATCGTAGCACTAGTTTATGACAAACACTTCGGATTTTACCGAAGACCCCGTATCAAATATAGATGCTCGCTACTTTACAGTTTTGTTTTAACCTGGTCTAATCGGTAAGTCGTAATATGATCATGTGACCCAATACTTCACAAATAATTTTTGCAGCACTTTTCGATTATCACAGGTGACCAACAGGCTCGTCATGATTATCAGACAATGATATGTACTCCTTCGAGGTAAGGTTAAAAAATTAAATGAATTTTTACAGTAAGTTATAAGATATCACTGCTAAAAGTGACAGCATTACAATGAGGATAAAACAGACGTGTAAGAACGATAGACATGGTTTTATTGAATGCGTGAAATATATTTGTGAAAATATTTCGATGAATAATGTTGCATGAAAGTGTAAACAGAAACCATCTACAACAACTACGTCACATTTGAGCCATTTTGGAAAGAGAATCCAAACTACAGCAGTCTCGTGTGGCTGCAATTAACTGTTCGTTTTTTAGCTTTTAAGAGCTTGTATTCACATTCCTACATATTTGGCACCTACAACACAACAGAGTAAGACATGGTGAATCTTTTGATATCAAATAACTGTAATGTAAATGTTGTTGCAAGTCAACCTTTTAAAGCATTTTGATGAATGATAATAGTACTTGTAAAAAACACCCTACTAGCAGCTATTGTTATGGCGTATTCTAACTTTAAAAATTAAAAACGTCTTTAAAACGTTATGTCCGATTTCTAACTTCAAAGCTTAACAGTTTTTTTTAACTTTGAAAGCATCATCATCAAATCAATTAATAACTGTATAACGCTAATATTATATAATTAAAGTGGTTCCTAGTTTAACTCGGTCTAATACTTCGACGTATATGAAAACAGCTTAGCAAAAATGCTGGGGTGACAGCAGTACTGCCGCTTCGCCCAAAGAGGAGTGCAAAATATAGGTAACATTAGCATCATTTGACCCATAAAAGGCTTCAACTTATCTTTCCAAAACTCTGACGAGCTAGTCAAAAAAGACAGCACCACCTCTACTTGAACATCAACTTTAATAAAATGCCACTATTAAGAAAGGGTTGAAAAGTAGATCGCCATGGCGATCAAATAGAGGTTTTACGGTAATTAACTCAATAGGTAGAGTATTGGAACATGCTCTCATTCGAACAGGTTCAACTCAATCTCAAGTTTCATAGACCAATCAATGTATTGAAATTCTTGATTCTTCAACCACCTTGCGTTATATTGTACTTGCTTGAGTTAGACATTTTACATTGATATCTAAAGAAACTATGCTGCACTATTCATCATGGCTTTTCTAATTCATAAAACCAAAACTAATACCTGTATTGCTAAAAAAACTTCACTCAAACTCGATTAAAATATTGAAATGAGCTACTAGTTTGAGAGCCCCTTGGAATAAAAATAGACTTGGGGAAAGAAACATTACTAAACCATCTCCTTGCTTCTCAAAGGGTACATAGGTAAAGATCATTCACACCAATGATTACACCTAAGCATCTTCTTTACCATACACGAACAGGCCAGTTTAGCCCAAATTAACAAATAAGTCAAGTATAGGTTATAATGTTCAAACAAACTGAAAAAAACAACTACTTATGGTGAAAATGCTATTAATTCAGGGTCTTTTTCCTTACGTGGTCAAAGCTAGCCCCAAACAACTGCAATAAGTGGGATATCACTGTTTAAAAGTTTTACAGCATAAGGTAGTAGCATTATTCAGACGTTGCCATCTCGTGATATTAACAGTGCCATAAGCGCCACAAGCAACACCAAAATCACTAATCTGAAGCTGCTGAAAGCACACCAGCTGATTTCAGGCCGATTATCTCTGCCGATTTTCCCACTGACCGAAAATCTGTTCTTGAGAACAAAGCAACCGAGCCCAATTTTTTCCCAAAAGAAATTTTATCGGGCTGTGCCTGATCGACAACCAATTCTAGGCCGATTTTAAATTCGAGTAGCCAATGAAATCACTCTTCACAGCGAATCACACATTGTTATTTAAAGTGAACGCAATATTTGTCTTAGCATTTGTGCACACGTTTTTATTATGGCTGCAAGCGTGAGTAATTATTCTATCGAGAGCACCCGTGAGGTGTTTACTATGTCTTCTCTCAACGAGGAGCTTAAGAACAGGCCTCAAATCTATGACTCGACTCATCTGGAGTATCATACCAAACGAAAAGACAAGTTAAAAGAGCTGGAAGCTTTGTTTGGGCACAATCGTAAGTATTGATATTATGCTCTGACTTCTCGACACTTGTTCAGTATCCCAACCCTCAACATTGGCCATCTTATAGTTTAAATAGATACACTAACATATTTTTGAGGACCTAATTCAGTTTAAATTGTAAATGACAAAATAACATTACATCAAATCTGCTTTTGCTTCAGACTTACTCTAACACAACCCTAAAGGCATAAAAATTTTTGAAAATTGTGAGTCACTCTCAGTGGTCACTGACATTATAATAAACAAACTTCATTCACAGCTTCAAGGGTATTACTGCTAGGAAGATATTGGCAAATCAATTGATTTCTTATTTACATTATTGGTTTATTTGGTTGATAAAGAAGATTATGCCAGACTAGAGCCTAATATTATAATTTATTAATACAAACATAATTTGTTGCAAACTGGTATATTAAATAATCAATAAATACTTTTTTATACATATGATTTAAATACAATTATCATGATCAATAATATTTATTGCTTTAATTTTTAGAAAAGCAAACAAGCGCGAAATACTCAACAATCAGCAAGCAGTTTGTCAATTCTAAAGCGCTGCTGAAAAGTCAGACAAGGTCTGGATCTGGCGCAGCCAAACCAAAAATGTGGAAGTTTGCAATTCGTGCATTTTTTTTGTCGATCACATTAAAGTGGCTCGACAAGGCACCCCCTGAATCTCCCCATCAACACCAAGTGCTGAGGTGCAATACTATACTAAATGATCTTCTGCTTTTGATTTTCTGATGCATAGGTTGTCTGTAATATCAACTTAAACTCTCTGTGACCTCTTATTACTATTTCAGGAACATGTGGATGATGGAGTATAGAGTGAGGCAGCATTCATATCGCCACATCAAATAAATAAAAGAATAAAGCAAAAGGTGACTGAAATCGAGGACTACAGGGCTGAGAAAAGGCTTGCACCAAATTAGAGTGTCTAGCTATCAGCGCAAACCAAGGGCTTTTTTGGAGCCCTTCGTTTTTTTAGCTTGCTTTTTGGAGAATCTCTACCAGTGAAAATTCAGAAACTTTTGCTCCAATATCAGTTTTAAACCAATCAAATTCCTCTAGCTCCGTCTCATCCACATCACCTTACACAATCCTAGACCTCCCTTTCCCCCCGCCTGCTCAATTCCAGCCCTTCCCTTTCCAACTCGCCCAACCTGCTCAATCCCATCCTTCTTTGTTTCAACCCCCACTTGCTCAACCTTAGCCCTTTCCATTCCAACCCCCAGCCATCTCAATTCCAGTCCTCCCTTTTCAAACCCCCAAGCATTTCCATTCAATTATCCATAATGGTTAAAAATATTATATATTTATACCTATATTATATATCTTATTTACTTTTTATTTAATGTAATAAATATTATCACGACAATGTGTGAATTACTGAATATTTCTTCTCGCCCTGCAACGGCCCCCTGCAAAAAGCTGACAAAATAATCCCAAAGAATAAACTAATGATACCTTGTGTTGATGACCCATGTTAGCATACGTCATACTATAATTATCAGGTCTGGGGATTGTAAATGGCTGCTAGTAACTCTAGGTCACCGCTACAAACTCTAATCACCTAACTATGACTAGTTCAAACTGGAATAGGCCAGAGTTGAACTTTGTAGTATTCTCAGAAGACCTAATTAGAGCTTTAAGGTGTCATCATATTACTAACATGTATAATTTATCAGTGGAGTGACTGAAGGCATCTTCTATGTATTTAGTAAATATATACCTGTGCAGGAGGTTAGCAGCGAAGCATAGCTCCTTAATGTAGTCTCGACCAGACACATAATTCCTAGACCAACGCTAAGATTCTTTATATTACTTCAATAATAGGGCAGCAGCAAACAGCCATGTTTTCAAACAAAATTATTTGTTTTACCAGAAAATATCTGACATAGAAACGAGTAAAATACTGTCGTTGAATGATTCGCACAGAAAACGTTTTTGGTTTATGAAAGTATTGGTTAGAGCTCAAATAAATAGTATATGTGCTCGATGAGGACTAGTGAAAAACAGCCAATACAAAAAACAGACTCAACATTATATGGAAATATCCAGAACTTTTTCTGCAAACTTATGAACGGTCTAATATAACCGAAGGCTGATGAACAGTCTATCAAAACTGAAAGGCTGATGAATAGTCTACGAAAACAAAAACGCTGATGAACAATCTACTAAAACTAAAAGGCTGATAAACAGTCTACTAAAACTAAAAGGCAGATAAACACCTACTAAAACAAAAGGGCTGATAAACAGTCTACTAAAACCAAAAGGCTGACAAATAGTCTTTTAATACAGTCGATGCCTAATTACCTAAACTTCCTAATATATAAATTTCACTGAATGTGAAGAATTAATGTAAAATTATTTACGGATGGTTCATTAATTATGAAATCTCCATACAGCATAGAGCGTCATGTTGGTGCAAGTTCAGCAATTCGATTTCAATAAAGAGATTTGCATAGTTAGCCTCAAAAGTAGGATTTTCGCACTTGCCACACTTGGGAGAGAAAACGATGTATTGAAGTATCAATTACATTTTTTACAATCGCAAATTTAGCAAATTTCATTTTAGACATGCAATATTTTTTCTTTTTTCTCTGTAGCATAGACCTTGCTATGGAGAGAAAAGTAAAAAACTGATTTACGTTGATGTTCAAGGTGTGCACTCGCCCTAAATTCACATAAAATTACTGTAATCGTAGACCTTGAAGCATGTGTAAGTGAAAGGAGGAAAGTTGTTGATACAAACCAATAATACCATAGTTGCTGTACAGCCATTAGATTGAGATGTAAAGTTAAGATTGTGATTTGAAGCGACAAAAGAGTGAGTTTGAGAAGACCTACAAATGAATTAATCTAAAAGTATTTTGCACTTCGCTATAACCGGACAGACAAATGACAGACGGACAAACCCTGAGACCTATATGCAGACTAGCCGGATGCTCAGGTGATAAAAAAGTTTTTGTACAGAAAACTTACTTTTAATCAAACATATTTAACATCGACATTTACTCCTTTAACTTCTAAATCAATGTGTGTGTTTATTTCTGTGAATTATAATATTTGTTTACTGTTTTATTTCTGTATAATTCATACCACACCGGCTGCAGTGCCTACTACAGATCTATACTGATTGCAATAGTCTTGTTGGCTATAATTATGAGTTATAGCATTTTTCTTCACTTATGGCCTTGCTTTTTCCTTCTGGTAGGGCTTCATGGAATTTTCTTCTGGGATGGCTTTCCATATAACGCTAGCCGCAGTGTTTAACATGAAGCCATCACAGATTGGCATGCACTCTAAGTATGTACCAAATTTATTCCATGGTATAACAAGTTGGACAGTGTAATGTATCGGATAAATAGATGTCTGCAAAACTGGAGGTTGCAACTTCAAATCCAGGTCGCAGCAGATTTATCATTCTTAATAACTGGACAGACTTAAGCATGGTCAGTCAGACGGACAAACCTTGAGATTCATATACATTTGCAGATGAAAGAAAAGATGAATGAACTTGATTATTAGTAAATGTCATTCAAAGCAAATTAGACCATGAAACTAAAAAATAATAATAAAGTAAAATTGCATATATTGGAAGAGGAAATTCTGTCGACATAACGCTGTTCTATGTTATACATTATAAATCACACTAAGAGACAGCAAATTGTTGTAAAAGGCTAACTAGAGTATGAAAAGGTTTCAGCTCATATTCACATTTCTAATTATGTAAATATCCGTGATTGTGATAGCGCCAACAATGTTTTCATGGAGTTTTACCAAAAATCTGACATAGCTTATGAAGAGTTCATTTACAAAAACCGCTATTTCCATACATTGTAAAATTCAAGATTTTTGCTCTGATAGAATGGTCTAGCCTCAAGTTTTCACATGAAGCATTTCATTTAGCTTGAGACAAGTTATTTCCAATATTAAATACCATGCATAAATAGATTTGGTTCCAAATCAAGTTATTTCCACAGCGACTTATAATGCAAAATCTGTTATTTCCAGCAAATCATCTTATTAGTTCAAAATAAATAAGTCGCGATTGTGCTAACTCTTTTCCCAGAGAATTTTGCTTGTTTTGACAAAGTTCATTAATGCCGAACATTTCTATCATAAACCTTTAGTTAAAACTAGTTTAGAATCAGCAGAAAATTCTAAACAAGAATCGATGTATTTGACAAGCAAAAGCAATGCTTATTATTTTTTTAGATTGTGAATTTGACTTGAAAGAAAAATTTTATTGTTTTTTGTGATTTGACCAAAACGCAGACACCCATTCTCTAACATAAAAATATAGTTGTCAGAAATATCTAAGCCTGACACTGAAGAACTAAGCATCTAAAAATGCGTTTGGGTACGTTTCAGCAAGTTTTCTCCTCATGTATCTTAAGCTGGATATAAAAACTGGAAACCGCGTTATTATGCCGTGAATTCAGAGTACAAAGAAAACTACCAAACCGGTTGGCCTTTTTGACAAAATGATAACCTAATATTTCAAACTTATTGTGTCAAAACTTTGGGCAGATTTGTTACCTATGTGATTTCTGATCAATGTTTCTGTATAGGTACTAACTACCCTAGAACTATCTTGTATACCCTAGGACACTAATATTTCGCTAGTATTTAGTTTCGTGAGTAGCACACAGAGTAAAATTTCGCTGCAACTTAATTTCGCAGCTCTGATGAGTGCGAAAATATAGTGATGTGAAAATAAATACAGTGGAACAAACAAATTAGATTCCTCAGGTCCGGTCCTCTAGTAAAAAAAGTTGTTATATTTGCGACTAGTTTGTATTTGTAACCCGCAGGTATAAATGTATGGCAGAAATCGATAATTCAACGTGATCGCTTGCTGCCATTTGTTTCTTGGACTATCAATGACGTCTCGGTCCTTTCCGTCGTGACCGATATGGTACCAATATTAGATCTCAAGTATTTATAGCAAGCGATGGCCATGGCACGTTTTGAGTTCACAATATTTCAAATTTAAAAAAAATCAAATACAGTACATGTCTCATAAAAAAGAAAATAGATAACAACCAACATCACAACCAAAACTGTATAACATGGTTGAACCTGGTGAGGGTTGTTATCGTTTTTGGTTGGCAGTAAAATTCATCACTACAATAAGTATTATTTAATTGTATGACTTCACCTACCAGACTTTCATCCTCATCAGTTACAAATTCGGTGACTAAACTGATATCATCATCTTCTTCGTTTGTCTTGGCTTTTCCAAAAAAACTTGTTATCTTAATTTGCTTCGCCATGCTGCTCATTCGGTGTATTAACGAATTTACTAGAAATTTCCCAATGAGCTCAATCACACACAAAATTATCTGCATTTCTAATATAACGATTTTGTTGTGGATATCAATGAACTACAGGGCCGTATTCCCTTGGACAGTTGGCCGGCTAAGACGCCCAAACTTTTTAGGAATTTCATAGTCCAACGGCTATAGAAAGGTTTTTATCGCTGTAGAATATCACTTTATTCGAAGCCATAGATACAAACATCAACTTTTAGTAGTTCTTAGGCGTCATTATTATCTTCATCAGCGGCAAAATATTCTTGTAAACGACTTTTATAAAGGTTTGCAAAATATCAAGTTTCAGCAAACATCTGCTTGCCCATATCCTACTTAATGAACTTGAAATAAAATCGGCAAAAATGATCTTTGTTAAAACGCTTAAAAGAAAAAGATGTCTTCTTTCTGAGCTTTTTAACTGCATACAAGTTTTGCCTGTTTTAATTTTAAAACGTTTTGTCAGTCACATCAGCTAAAACAAAGCAAATCTCAAAAAATAGAAAAATGTTGATACTTGCCAATAAAATTTTTTAAAACTTCACGTGAGAGGCCCGGCTGAGGCCCTACATAAGAGAAACCTGTTGGGAGCTTACAGCACCCCCCCCCCTCCTTCTCCACACCCCAGATGTTCATAACTAGTCGTCTAACATTAGCCACCCAACTTGCAACCAGTGAATACAGGCCTGCGTAGAACATAGCTATTTAATTTCGAATTTTCGCTAGTTTGTTATGATAGTTTAGTTTCGCGCATGAATTTTTCGCGTGATGATGACTCCGCGAAAACGCGAAAGTTAGATGCCGCGAATACTTAAGTGTTCTAGGGTACTAAGGCCAGCCGTCATAAATGTTTGCTGTCAGAATGTGCCATACACGATGGAGAGACGACAGCATTACCAAACAATAATAACCCCCATTTGCAGTAACTGGAAAATTGATGTTGTAATATGGATCTAAAATTGATTACTGTATTATACATCATTTGAAAGAGGACAAAATTTCCTACAAATTGATGCTAAATATTTTATAATCTAATATAGTATAACATTTTAAAGCTCAAGTCAAAGCGCAAGTCCTACGTAAATTTGCATATAATTATGCTGTAGCTCAAATTCTGATGGGTTTTGTCCCTGCAATCAGTTTCTGGTTGGTGTTTCTAGAGGAATTATTTGTTTTGCTGTCTGTGTAAAAATCCTAGGTACTGCTGCTAAACAGTCAACAGGTATAACAACATGGTAGCTGACAGCAATATCCATTTGAATAGTGTATGTGGATTCCTTTTCTTCTACTGTCTGTCTCACAAGCGTACAAGGTGCTATTAACTCACGCAAGACCAACGCAAGCAGCAATCGCAATTAAAATGTTATCTCAAAAGGTTTTGAGTATATATTGCAATATGACTTAATTACAAAACATTAAAATAGAAACATACAACACAGAGCAGGAATTGTAAATTTATACAAAAACCTGCTTCTTTTGCATAGCTCCCTTTTTATCTGTGAAACGCATTTGACAAGGTTCTGTTACATATGGTAAGCAGATTCACAGACAAAGTTAAAAGTAAAATATTAAAGACAATACTGCTTACAAGCGTCAGCCATTAAGTATATTACATAAGTATTCAAATGAATATTGCTGCCAGCTACTATGTTCTTTTCAATGTTGATGTGAGGGCAGAAATCGCAATTAACTTAATAATTGGTAGTTATACATGTGCATTGATAATTAAAATATTAAATTAAATTTTTCGTAAGACTGAATTATGCCTTAAATTATCAAAAATTGTTTCAATTATCAATTGTTGTCTTGTATCAAATCAAGTTTCCAAAATAGTTTTATTAATAATTCAAATAATTAATTTTCGTAAAAACTAAATTATGCATTGTATTTTCAAATTAGCTTTAAAAACGTTTGCAATAAAAATTAAATCAAGAAAAAAAATTTCCGAAATAAATTTGGAATTAAACTGAAAATGTTTTGAACCAAATCTGTTCTGGTGCTTCTGCTGACGCTATTCATGCGTTGATGACATTCTACATCATACATCGGCTGAATAGCATGAAAGTAAAAATGTCTGCCAGCTATACTCGGCTCACTTATACCGATCTACAGAATAATACAGAATAATTCTCCTACATACATGCAATCCATTCAAACATGATTTTTGAATATTCGGCAGCTTGCCACAATATTTTTTCATTTTCCAAACATTCAAAAATTTGGAGATAACTGGTTTTGAAAATGAAGTCTTCATATAAAACCTCTATATGGCACCTGCCCATAATTTATCCTTCCAATTATAAATCATAAGAACAGTTCAACTGTGTTGATCTGTAGCCTAGACAATGGTTTTGTCATTACTGCTAGGCCGCAGCTATTCAAACACTGTTCAGTGTGGTAATTGCCCGATGAGTTGATTAGCTGGTGTATAGCAGATCCTTTGAAAATTTGTCTTGTCAGAAGGTTTTATAGTGACCAGCGAATAAATTTCATTTTAGCTACTCCTGACCCTATGGTGGAACAATTCAATTTATTAAATCCACTATTTGCAAAACTAAGTATTACTATCGCAATCGCTAGTGATACAGTTCAACTACTATAGATGAAACATGTGATGTGTAGGTGTTACACTGTAGTCTACTTTTATATGAGGGTCTTACCCAATTGAGTTAAACTAATAATGAAAGGTCGCAGTGTTTGCCATTGCTAAGCGGCTCCATTACACTTTTTGCCCAGGTAATTTCCAAGCAGGAGTTGTCAGCACTATCAAAGGACTATGTATTGATTTACACTACTAGGAACATATTAAACAATCTGCATATGAATCACAAGTTCCTGTTCTAAATCTCAATTAGATATTTGCTTTGAAAAATGATCTACTACTTGCTGCTATGTTTAAGATGCCATATATGTATATATATTATATATATATGAAAATATAAGATGCCATATATATGAAATATATATCGCATTATGCCATATATACAATGAAAACATATATATATGGCATCTTAAACATAACTGATGCCAACAACCTAGACAAGAATAAAGGCAAAATAGTGGTAGGCCTACATCAAACATTGCTATTTCCGAAATGGCGAAATGCATTAGGCTAGAAGGAAAATCCATTGATCTTACTGATGACCCACGAGTGCAAGACACGACTAATGGCGAGCAGATCAAGGCAGTGATTAAGTACAGCCATTTGTCAACAAAATGTCAAATATGTGCCATACTTTGCTGAACACCAAAAGTCATGTAGACTACAGACCTAGTACTAGTGACATTCAATCATGGCTATCGGCCAGAAATAAAGGTGTTAAAACCAGATGAAAGAATCTGCTATATACTCTACTCGCCTGTTTACCTTGCACGAGAGATCGTCAGCTGCATTAGCCATAGATATTAGGCATGATCTACAATAGCACCGGGCTTTAACTCCAGCAACTAAATTCATACCTATAGCCTTACATAGCCTTCCTTTTGTGCAAACTATATTACTCTACAGACAGACCATCTTGACAACTTGAGGTAACTTGAAGAACTTGAACACTTTACTGACACTGCAGAAGTAGGCTGCGCCAATGCAAAACTCCTCAAAAACACCATAGCACACAGTACTCCATCTTTACGCCCGTTTAAGATGATTCATGTTACGCAGTAACAGTTGAGAAGCGCACACTGAGATAGACAAATAGACCTGTAAATGTGTGACAGCGGTTAAGGCCATTCAATCCTAGCCTCCTCGGTCATTGGCACCAGACGGCTCCAAGAAGTTCACAATGCAGTGGCAGAAAAGATGAAGACTATTACTGTAAAACTGATCAACATTTACTTGTGACAGCTGAACAAACCTACACTATTTGAAATCTTAACCGGGCAGAAAAAGCCAAATCCAACTAAAACAAGAATGGTTTATGGATTCTTCTTGCTTCTATGTACTGTAGATACTGAGCTTTTCTAGCCCATCACTATAATCAATTGTTCTTTGTCGTCTCCTCATGAGAATTTAAATTCATAACCAGACATGAAATTCATCAAGTCTTGCTTACCCTAGGACACTTATGTATTCGCGACATCCAACTTTCGCGTTTTCGCGGAGTCATCCTCTCGCAAAAATTTCATGAGCGAAACTAAACTATCATAACGAACGAGCAAAAACACGAAATTAAATAGGTTTGATCATTGATAGTCCAAGAAACAAATGGCAGCAAGCGATCAATTTGTATTATCGATCTCGCCCACACATTTCTACTCGCGGTTCACAATTACAAACTAGTCCCAAATTAAAAAATATTTTCTTACCGGTGAACTGGACCTGAGGAATCTAATTATATTTGTTTCACCGCATTTATTTTCACATCACTATATTTTCGCACTCATCAGAGCTGCAAAATTACGTTGCAGCGAAATTTTACTCCATATACTACTCACGAAATCAAATGCTAGCGAAATATAAGTGCCCTAGGGTAACCACAAACAGGAGCATCCTAAAAGTTTACCTTTGTGGCATGACCTCAAAATGTCTTAAAAATAATAACAGCACAAATTTTCAGCCTTTCTTCCATCAGCTGTGCAAAACTAGAAAGGAATGAAGCCAGCCAGTGCAAGGTACATCATCATAGATAAATCAGTTTTATTTCCTAAAGCCAAGGGCATCTCGACTAAGCTATTAATTAATGCCTTTCCACTGTGTGGTCTAGAAGAGTAGTCCTAGTAAAAACTACATTCATGTTGTCCGATACAGCAGTTTCTAGCAAGCAGCTTGTAACCAACAGTGCTACTAAGGAAACAACTACACCCAATAGCACAACTTTCCCACATGTACAGCTACAATAAACAATGAAAATTGCAAGGAAAAATTGATCATATTGTTTTCTAAACAGATGAATGACGCACAAGTTGTAATGACAGAGGGGAACTGTGAATAAGGATGGGAGATCAGGCATGGGAGATCAGGCATAGATCACAAGCATCAATGCCATTTGTTCTATCTCGGTCAGAAGCTAGCTTTTCATCGATAGTCTTTCTATAAAAAAATGTCACCCAATGCATCCAAGCACTCAGCCAGCCTGAAATAGGAATTTCCGGAAAATATGATATTTGAGGACGTCAAATATGCTGTATCGAAAGCTCAATGCTGATCAGCTAGTATAGACTACCAGATAATTTTAATCAATAATACAACTCAATCAAACTTCTGTACGTTTTAATGACAAGAATATTTCCTAGACTATGATGTCAATAAGATTTCAATTAGAGCTGCGAAGTATGTTTGTTTCCCCATCTAGCCATAAGACATGGCTACTTGTCTGACTGCTAGACCAAGCCTCAGATTGTTCTGACGCTCTGATAGCTGCTTGTCAAAAAAACAGGAAATAGAATCAGGGTCTTTGTCTAGCACGCCTGACATGAACACAAAGAACTGTCAACATGGGAAGAAGTCTGCACCGTTCCACTGAGAAATAAATCTACTGATGATAACTAGAGAATTGGTCTATGAGGGCCTACAATGCCACCTTCGACAATTACAATTTTATTATGTTATTTAAAAAAAAATTGAACCGGCTTGAAAGTGTTGTTTTATAGGCATCTATTTACTTCAGAACACACTATATTTTTCCAGTTGTCCTAAAAATACTCTAAGTTATTGCTGCTACATTCAAATCAGGGCTAACAAGTAGTTATAATAATGACATTATTTATAACAAGATGACAGAGAATACTCTCCTGTCTGTGATAATAAAATAACTGAGGAACAGAAATAAGCATTGTCTCCATTAAGATTCTATGCAGAAATTGATGAACCCGAGATAGGCCTACTGGGTTTGTAATAAGAAATTTCCTATCCTCGTTACAACTAGAAACATCAGATGTGACAGACAAAGCCAGACCGAGTAATTAACAAACCCAGTGATGACTCTCTCCTTGATTTGTTAAGTAAAGCTGCAGAACAAAGCCAGAGGCACTGGATGACGTACAATTTAATTAATAGCTCAAAAGAAGCCTGCCGAGGCTAGGTCGAGGCTACACCGACAACTGGTAATTATTGACAAGTAGCTTTTGTCTGCTCATCAATAGCATTCACAAACTCGGCTTTCAATAATCAGCATATCAGTAGCAGAAAACATGAGAGAGTCAGAAGTTTTTTTAATGCTGATCAGTTAAATCAAAGGAACTTCAAATAAATCAAGATAGACTCGTTTGGCATTGCACGCTTCCCTAGTTTTTGTAATTTTTAGGTGAAAACCTGAAGAAGGTACAGTTTATGGCTGACTAGAAGCCCGCCTAGGTGTGCCTCAGTCCTTCCTATACCTAGTCACTGTCGGGAAAGACCGAGCCAGAGATAACCATTAATCGTATTATTAGCTGTAGTACATCTCATCACTATATTTCACGATTGTACTTGCATTATAAGATGGACTGGAATAGACCATGCGGTATGTGTGAGTAACACTTTCTTGCATCTATGCCAAATAAGAATTCTAGTTTGTATTTGATAGAACTTCACTTTTTATGGTTTGCATAGAGCCCACTCTACTTATGACTGAGTTCCCCTGAAGGTCGACGGGCTGTTGTCGTGACAATACATGTAGCTATTATACATGTATGTCTTGAACAGGGCACTGATGCAACTACAAAGTCTCACATGTTAGTTCAAGAAGATTCAGTCTGACTGGTTAATTCTGTTGGAACTGAGAGTACTTTTAATGTTTTAAAAACTACTGTAAACACTACTGACAACATTGGAACCGAGTTGTCCTAATAACGGTATCTGGCCACATCCTTGGCTACGTAATTGGCCATCATACAAACTTGCAGAGAATCATTATTAAAAATTGTGAATATAAAGCAGTTAGGTGAGAAGACTAGAGTACCTGGTAGTATACTGCAGTGAGGTGAGAACACTAGAGTACCCCATAGTCTACTACAGTGAGGTGAGAAGACTAGAGTAGCCCATAGTCTACTACAGTGAGGTGAGAAGGCTAGAGTATCCAATAGTCTACTACAGTGAGGTGAGAAGGCTAGAGTACCCCATAGTCTACTGCAGTGAGGAGAGAGGACTAGAGTACCCCATAGTCTACTGCAGTGAGGTGAGAAGGCTAGAGTACCCCATAGTCTACTACAGTGAGGTGAGAAGACTAGAGCACCCCATAGTCTACTACAGTGAGGTGAGAAGGCTAGAGTACCCCATAGTCTACTACAGTGAGGTGAGAACACTAGAGTACCCCATAGTCTACTACAGTGAGGTGAGAAGACTAGAGTACCCCATAGTCTACTACAGTGAGGTGAGAAGGCTAGAGTACCCCATAGTCTACTGCAGTGAGGAGAGAGGCCTAGAGTACCCCATAGTCTACTGCAGTGAGGTGAGAAGGCTAGAGTACCCCATAGTCTACTACAGTGAGGTGAGAAGACTAGAGCACCCCACAGTCTACTACAGTGAGGTGAGAAGACTAGAGTACCCCATAGTCTACTGCAGTGAGGTGAGAAGACTGGAGTACCTCATAGTCTACTGCAGTTTGAAGTAACATTTTATTGCCGCAAGTCAAGCATGGAAACCATGTGAAGCTAGCAGGCTCAACCACCGATATGATGTTATCAATTCACCTGATCAATGCCTTTTATTAACCAGTTCGTCCTAGGAAGTGAGCCTAAACTGGTAGTTACTGCATTGCAGTACAGTAATTAGCATGGGATAGCTTGCCCATTGTTATAAGATATTCTATACAAAAAGCTACAATATCAATAAACTCTTTACCAAGTCGAAGTTCTCCGAAGTTTCCATTTCCAATTTTTTTGCCGACTCTCCAATTGGGTCCGACCATGAGAGCGCTGGTACTACCAGATGTTCGCCCTCCAGAAGTACCCGAGCGCCTATCATCACCCATCATGGAATAGCCAAGATGCAGTATTCTTGTCTACGTCATTTCTTAGTTTCTTCTAAAAAAGGAGAATTGATGGGCACTTACATTGGAAGGGCAATCAGGGGCTGACGGGCACTGCCCAAAATTAAAGTCTGGTTAATATTAAACACAGCTCAACCCCAACAAATTATGTTACTGTTTATTCCTCAAGGAAGTTGGTTTGCATGGGCACATGGGGAATATCCTCCATCTAGTCCTAAAGGAGATCTACACTCAGCCTATCACAACAGGCTTAGCTCTTAGGTAAAGGGAATTTCAATTATTCGTTTTTTTAAGTAACAAATGTTGTTTCCGACCAATACTAGGTTTTGCCTTCAGCTCCTTGCGAAAGTTGAACAGCATTGAACTACTGCCAGCAACTATCGGCGGTACTCGGCGTGTAGGTTTCCATTTTGCTGCTGATAGCCCTGCGATCCTGTCAGTGATGGTTGCGGCATATATGGGAACCAGGCTTTACTGATAATATTTTGCTTTAACACTGTTTGGAAACTGTCAACTGTTTGCAAACTATGTCACACAAGGGGAAATTGAATTGCTAAAACGTTAATAACCCTTTACAACTGCATTTTTATAACATTTTAAACATTTAGATTTATTTTAGCATAGCAAATGCCACCTAACCCGCGCGCAAAGATGCGGTCTAAAGACGAGCAGACTACAGAGGGGAATTCTGATAAGAATGAATATTTCACTTTTTCTAATGACAAGTAGAAGTTTTACCACCACAAGCATTCCCATGTTCGTTTTGTCTGTTACTGTCAACGTTCACATTCGGTCTTATCAGATTCCTGTCGGGTTAGCCAATGTACGGCGGGTTAGCCAAGGTGAGGCAATGTGAACAGGATTAGCAGAGATACTGACCAGTGAAGTCTTACGGAAATGAACTTATGTTATATCTTTAGCTTAGGGAAAGAATATAACTTTTGAAATAGACATTACTTTCCCATGATTAGCTAATTAATAACTACTTATCAAAAAGAAAATGCTAGAGGCCCAGTTTATTAACACAATAATGACCCAATCCTGCTCAAGCGTAGCATACTCTGACCCCCACCACTCGAGCCCTGGCCCACAGTATACTTCTGTTTAAGGGTAATCAATGACAGCACTCAGCATTGGCAAAAACTGATTCAAATGAAGCTTTTGTCATATTCTACGTCTAAAGAACCCAAACACTAGCAGAGCCTAATAGTATTAGGATTTGCGAAGACTCCAAATGGAGATTTGGCTGAAAGAACAATAATTATGGTTTGGATGACTCACAAGGTATTGCAAAGAGTGACAGGTATCACAAGGTATCGCAGCGAGTGACTTACTACTAACCTCTAGCAATACTAATATATAACAAAAAACTTTTCTGTAACAGGATACACTAGCTGGATGATAGTCATGAAGTAGCAGTGATTATGAATGCAAGGTTCAATGCAAGAATCAGATTTGCAAGGCCGCCAAAGAAACCGTGATGCTACAGAGACATAGCATACACAAGGTTCATCCAAAAAGCAATTCAACAAATATTAAACCATAACTGTCACACACAACTTTGATCGTATTTTATATTCAAAATAAAGATTGGTCCACTAACCTTTAAAGTCATTAAGGCTTTTTTAAAGAGTTTCAATATATCTATCTCGAAAACAACACAATCGGCATTACAAGCTCCGCCCATAAATATGTGACGAAACCTAGCTTTTTCAGGAATGGAAGTTAGAGATGTTTAGTCCGATTTAGAATAATAGAGATGGGTGACTTAAAACGCATTATTATCTAAATCCAGCCTGTAAAATAATCTCAGTCTTTTATAAAAGGTATATAAACTATTTAAAATTGCTCGTAGCTTGTTATATGATGTTTAAATAGGCTGAACGCTGAGAAAAATGAGCTCAAAAAGCGCGGTTTTATCACAGGCTAGCGTTGTTAACTTGTTATCGTGCTTTTTTTGAGCTCATTTTTAAATATGCAATGTTAAATAGCTTCTCTACCTTTCAGAAAAAACTGAGATTATTTTTAAAGCTGAATTTAGATAATAATGGATTTTAAAACACGCATCCCTATTATTCTCAATCGGTCTAAACATCTCTACGTAACTTCTGTTCCTAAAAAGCTAGGTTACGTCACGTATTTATGGGCGGAGCTTGTTGTGCCGATCGTGTTGTTTTCGAGACCGATATTAAAACGCTGTAAAAAAGCCTTCATTACTCTGAAAGTTAGTGGACCAATCTTTATTTTGAGTACAAAACCGGAATCAGCGTGTCTGATTTACCTAGTAAATACAATAAAAGTTGTACATGACAGTTATGGTTTAACACCGAAAACAGCATGCGAGGGCCTAACCACAAGAAATAGAAGTCCTAATAACATGATCGCTATGAATTGAATTAACATGGTAAACTACTATTAATACACGTGTGTCATAAAAATGAATAACATCCAATGTGAATAACTATCTATATGTAATAAATGAATCAATGAATCCAAATGTAGTTTGGCATGGAATTAACTTACTCAAGTCGGCATTTCAACGTCCTTCACTGTTCTACCAGAACTATTAGCTGCGTATATTACTAGCTCGGTATACAGTGCACCCTCGAGATACGATTACCCTGATGTACGATTTTTTCATCTTACGAAGTCCAACATTGTGAAATCTTCACCTCGCTATACGAATTTTATTTCACCATACGAATTTGAGAAAAGTTTCGCCCGAGTTAAAATTTGGCCGTCGGTGTGCTCATAACACACGTCGAAATAAAAAAGACACCGAAATATAGTTTGCCGAAAACATTCTTAGAACGTTTAAAAGAGACACGATGATCGACTTCTCTTATATCCGCGTGGAAAATTTCGTGTAAAATGCACAAGCGAGAGCAAATATTCATTTGTAGCGTTATTATAGTTTTTACTATAAACTTTCAAGTCAGCATAGGTATATAACTACATCTAATTCGTTATCTATGGAATCTGAGACCGATACAAACGTTACAAAACGAAGGAAAAATGATTTCTATGTCAACAGAGTTGGATGTCGTAAATAAGAAGAAGGGACCCGTATTATCAACATTGTCAAGGAATATGATCGCAACCAATCAGCATTTGCAATTATTATTAAAACAAGAACTCCATTAAAGCAAGCACAAGAAAGAGCTTCCGACTGAACATTTGAATGAGCTAGGTCATGAACGCGATCAGCATTCAAAAGGAGCAACCATTTAGTAAAGGCGAGGATGTAGGAGATACAGAAAACCCCACATTCGCAGAAATATTTCAAGTGTTTAATTTACTGATGTGGACTGGTACATTAAAAAATTCCAATTCATTACGTTTTAAATTTATTTTCAAGTGTACAGAACCATAATTATCATTGATACGTTTTTGCCTCATCTCTGCTTTACTCGCTACATCTACCAGCTAAAGCCACGTTACTCCAAAGGTATGTACGTCCTGTATAGAAAATAAAAAAAAATTTTCTTTTCGGTAGCCATTAAATGGTCAAGTGTGCGAGAGACTGCTTTCTATAACTGCATCGCTCGGCCTTATTGATTTAGGTTGAAAAAGGTTTCAACCAGATAGGCTAAAGTTTATAGTGAAAGTGAAGATAAGAACTGCTGAAGGATAAAATTTCGTGATAAAAAGTTAATATTCAGTAAAATAGTTCAAAATACATACTAAAACTTAGTTTTAAGTGTAGGTTTAGCAAGCTAAACTTACTTGAAGTGAATCCAAAGTTTATTTTATGCGTACTTTTTGAAGGCAAAAACTCCTTACCGTACGTACTGCATTTGGTACACACATTATAATTTTGCGTTTTATTGCAGATCATAACCATTAAAATACACTAAATATAATACAGTTACTGTAGGTAACTATAATTACTAAAGTTAACATACTATTTTGTTGCTAATTGCCAATATGTACACATTTTTATAAAAAAAATTGACGATTTTTACCAGGGGGTGTTTGCATTGTATAATTACAATGGTCTCTATACCCCTACATACGATTTTTTCACCATACAATGCCAACTCTGGAACGAATTAACATCGTATCTCGAGGGTGCACTGTACAAGATGTTTGCAAAAATACTGATAACTTTTTATGAAGTTCAATAATCCTATATATGCAGTAGCTAATGTGAGGCTTTGCAGGGACACTTCTTCGCGTGATGAAGGTCTTAACCTAGTGCATCTCCTGATGTGAAATAAACAACATTTTACCCTAGGACACTTATATTTCGCTAGTATTTAGTTTCGTGAGTAGCATACAGACTAAAATTTCGCAGCAACTTAATTTCGCAGCTCTGATGAGTGCGAAAATATAGTGACGTGAAAATAAATGCAGCGGAAAAAAACATAATTAGATTGCTCAGGTTCAGTTCACTGATAAAAAAAATTCAACTTGCGACTAGTTTGTAATTGTGAACCGCAGGTAGAATGGTGTGGCCAAGGTCGATAAAGCAATTTGATCGCCTGCTGCCATTTGTTTCTTGGACTTTCAACAGGGCCGTACTCCCTGGGACGGCTGGCCAGCTGACTTTTTGGGAATTTTTCACGGCTAAGCACAGTCAAACTCGGATAAATCGCCCTCGGATAAAATGTAACATTTCATCTCAAACACAAGGTTAACTCGAACAGATTTGTTTGGTCAGTTCCAACGCAATGATAAATTGCTTCAGATAACTCGACCACAAAATCATTTATTCGAAGAGTTATTTGCCCAACAGCCATGGACACGGTTTTTATCGCTGTAGATTATCACTTCATTCCAAGCCATAGAGACAAACATCAACTTTTAGTAGCTCTTAAGCCTGGTTCCCATATCGATTGCTAGACTCCGGCGGTAACATGCGCAGCAAAACGCTTGCGACGCTAGGCTCGGCGGGATATGTTCACATAAAGCCACATCGTTAATAATATCGTAAACATAATTGCTTAATCAAATAAAGTGTTCGCTCGCCATGCCGTTCCTATAATGGTGACCTTTACCTATACAGTGAATTTCGGGATTGTTTTGCCTGCGGCCGTTTGCGAAATTTGAACAGCGCTAAACTATTGCGATGCCGCCAGCAACCACCGGCGGTCCTTGGCGCATGCGTTCCCATTTCATCGCTAATAGCCTGCGGTGTGTCGCCGGTGCTTTGCAACGTATATGGGAACGCGGCTTTAGGCGTCATTATTATCATCAGCAGCGGCAAAATATTCTTGTTAACGACTTTTATAAAGGTTTACAAAAGATCAAGTTTTACCAAACACCCGCTTGGCCATGTCCCATCAAAAGCGTAAAACCTTCCAATGAACTTAAAATAAAATCCGTAAGATTGGTCTTCGTTAAAAAGAAAAAGATGTATTTTTTCTGAGCGTTTTAACTGTGGTCAAGCTTTGCCTAGTTCAATTTAAAAACGTGTAGTCATTCACATCACCTAAAACAAAACAAATCTCAAAAAATAGAAAAATGTTGATACTTCCCGATAAAATTTTTTAAAACTTCACACGAGAGGCCCGCTTGAGGCCCTACATAAGATAAACCTGTTGGGGGCTTACACCGCCACCCCCCCCTCCACACCCTAGGTGTCCATAACTAGTCGCCTAACATTAGCCACCCCAACCTGCAACCAGTGAATACAGGCCTGAGTCTATCAATGAACAAAGCTATTTAATTTCGCGTATTCGCTCGTTCGTTATGCTAGTTTAGTTTCGCACATGAAATTTTCGCAAAAGGATGACTCCGCGAAAACGCGAAAGTTAGATGAGGCGAATACATAAGTGTCCTAGGGTATTAGCTGTTTCTTCCATTAGTGGGAGATTTTAAATTTAAAAATATTCTAACTAGGCTTGCTAGTTGCAGCATCAACAAACTTTGTCACTGAATATCCAATTCTTTAGTAAGAAGTACTGCGCCTGTGATAAATGCACTACTTTGCAGGTAAATTACCCCTATGCTAACAGGTGCTGATTCTGCATTCCAATTACAAAGCTTTGATGTTAACACAATGTTATTGGCACTCCTTAATCCGTCTGTAAACTAGCCGATAATCAGAGAGATTTGTTCAAAACTGGAGCAGTCTACTAGTCAATAGTTTAGCATTATCTGTTGATCAGAAACTTGTCAAACAATTGATTAAAGTTTAATTTGGTTTGGTTTTTAATGTAGTTAGATCGCCGTTTACCTTCATCGTTAAAGATGTAGTTGCGTCAAAAAATTCGATTTTATGAAATTAAGACTAATAAAAGGCTAAAACATCAGCTACAGTTTGTCATTTTTGTCTTTGTAGTCAAATCCTGTCCAGAGATATAAGCGTTTGAATGAGGCCATCTTTTAAAAAGCTCACATTACAGCGTGTGCTTCATTCGTGACGTAACTAGTGAGACATCAGAAAAGAGTTCACGAGCAATAAATATAAGGTCGCTTCATTAGCCAATTATCAGCACAGTTTTCATAAAGGTCATAATAAATGTTATCACTCGTAAAACGTGTTATCTGTGATCTCAAATTTAGGGATTTTACTCTATTATTAATTCCCATGGACATCGATATTTACTAAATTAATTAACATCATTACCTTAATGAATTATTCGATCGACACGTTTTATTGACAAACAACAGAATTGTAAAAAGTACTGTAAAGTTACTGCGAAGGTGACTCCGAGTTTTCTGGGCATCAGGTGGTTAAAGTGCTACGAAGGAAGATATGATAATGGAGGTAAATTTATCTTTTACTCTGAGTCTCCTATAGATATACTGTTGAGTTTACATTAAGATTATATTTCCCTGTCTGAGGTTATAAAGAAATTTCCTGCGCGTGCGAGATACGTATGTACAGTGAGTTCTTGACGGCTTCTTTTCAATCCATAGCATCTAGCAATACAACGGCTTAGATTGATGAATATACTAAAGGTAATATTTTTAGTACTCATTAATACATGTACTAATTAATAAAATTATAACTTTTTGCTATCACCAATCATCGTTTTATAAATTTTTATCGTTTAACCGAGCGATATTTGCTTCAAATTTTCTGTGGCAGTTTTATCTAGTAAATTAGATTTACGATTTGACTTTAGATGTTCACTTCTCACTTGTGGAAAGTGAAGAAAATCGATTGATCAATGCAAATCTTTAACTTCCAAAACCAAAGCTTCGAATCGTTGGCTTGGCGTACTTTTGCTTTTGTTAAACATTTGTTCATTTTTAAAATTACACTCGCAATCTATCTAACTCCCAATTTGAATGACAAGAATGAACATAGAATGACATATATTTATTGCATTGGTTTTACTGATTAGAGGATGTTTATGCCGTCCCACCAGCGGAAGCAGCTTTGTCAGTGTGGAAACTGCCATAAATGTGAAAGAGAGACTTGAATGTGTGCTGCATAAACCATGATGTTTTGTTTGGGTTTGCTGCAGTAGATCAATTTGTCTTATTGTATCAGCTGAAACTATGTGAGTGGCCACGACTTGATAGATATTTTTAATAAAAGCTTTATGACGAGATGAAAGTTTTTTTGCTGGTAAAAATTATATAATAAAATAATATTGTTGAAGATAATGCAAAACATGATTTGTAGAACATTGAATATATCATGGCCCCGTTGACACCTGTGCTGAAATCTTTTCTGATAGATGGATTTATGAAGTGCAATCAGAGCTGCATGGACAGGCACTTTTGCATAGCTCAGCCATTTGTTTAGTACTTGAATCAACTAATCAAATGTGACCAGTGAATTGAATTTTTTCCTACACATTGATACCAATGACTCGATAATGTTGACAGTCAACTATACAATGTACATGACTTTTAGGGATGTAGTTGGTTTCGCCACATATTCTTTTCAAAGACGCAGTTTACTTATTTTCCTTACAGTAGTAAGAAACTAGTTTTTGGTGTGGGCAATGATATACAGCCCCACACCCAGGATAGGCGACAGGCATAATGTGGGCGGGGCTTTTGGGAGGCTGTATGTCGTTATTGTGGGTAGCTACGGAACTGTGCCGATACAAAGACCTTATTCTACATAGTTTGCTCGAACACAATTACCGTAAACCGGTAGAATTGGTAGCCGGTACTAAGATGTTTACACAGCATTTAGAAGAAGCTAATATGACAAGTTTTTAATTTTCCTGGTGAATGACAGGAGTTATCTATACAATTAATGATACAACTATTCACGCTGTAAACGCCATAAGTTTGGCATCAGTGTGCTTTAATTTTTGTTCGCAAGTGAAAGACTGGGTAGCGTAGCCATTTTATCAATTTGCTACACACTGCAACCAAGTGCCCTCTCAAACTGTTGGCTACACACTGCAACCAAGTGCCCTCTCAAACTGTTTGCTAAACACTGCAACCATGTGCCCTCTCAAATTGTTTGCTACACACTGCAACCAAGTGCCCTCTCAAACTGTTTGCTACACACTGTAGCCATGTGCCCTCTCAAACTGTTGGCTACACACTGCAACCAAGCACCCTCTCAAACTGTTGGCTACACACTGCAACCATGTGCCCTCTCAAACTGTTGGCTACACACTGCAGCCAAGCTCCCTCTCAAACTGTTGGCTACACACTGCAACCAAGTGCCCTCTCAAACTGTTTGTTTAACAGCTTTAAAGCTTGGTACAAAATTTGACGGTGAAACTTATGGCTCGAAATTGCTGGCTATCCATAAAAAGGAATACAACGTTTTTAGTTAATAAATCAGGTTTGCACTAGCAAAATCTCCCATTTTTTAGCATGGAGAAGAGATATGAACACAGCTGGTGAATATTCAATGTGTCTACTATACACTCATACCTCAACATACTAATGTACTAACATAGGAGAAATGTAAACCATAACTGTCACATACAACTTTTATTGTATTTACTACGTAATTCAGACACTCTGATTCCGATTTTGTACTCAAAATAAGGATTGGCCCAATAACTTTCAGAGTAATGAAGGCTTTTTTACAGGGTTTTAATATCGGTCTCAAAAACAACATAATCGGCACAACAAGCTCCGCCCATAAATACATTATGTAACCTAGCTTTTTAGGAACGGACATTAGGGATGCTTAGACCGATTTAGAATGATAGAGATGGATGTCTTAAAACCCATTATTATCTAAATTCAGCCTTAAAAATAATCTGTCTTTTCTGAAAGGTAGATAAGCTATTTAACAATGCATATTTAAAAAATGAGCTCAAAAAGGCGCGAAAACAACGCTAGCTTGTGATAAAATCGCGCTTTTTTGTGCTCATTTTCTTTGCGTTCAACCTATTTAAACATCATGTGACAAGCTATGAGCAATTTTAAATAGTTCATATACCTTTCATAAAAGACTGATAATTTTACAGGCTCGATTTAGATACTGATAGGTTTTAAGATACCCATCTCTATTATTCTAAATTGGACTAAACATCCCTAACTTCGTCACATATTTATGTTCGGAGCCTGTTATGCAAATTGTGTTGTTTTCGAGACGGATATTAGAACATTTTAAAAAAGCCTTAATGACTTTGAAGATTAATGGACCAATCTTTATTTTGAGTACAAAACCGGAATCAGCGTGTCTGATTTACCTAGAAAATACGATAAAGTTGTACGTGACAGTTATGGTTTAAGATTTATACGATAATTCAGAGCAAATTTTTCCTTTCAGATATGAGAGAAATTGGAGATACACGCGTACAGGTTCTCAACGCGACTGCCAGGTGGCCAAGTATGCAAGAGACCGCAAAAGAGAAGAGCATCGCTCGCTCTTTCTCGTCGAATTAGTTTGGAAAGGTTTTAAAGAGGCCGGCTAAAGGTGAATGTGAATCAAAAAGCGAGACAAAAAGAGCCAAGTCAAAAAATAATCTATATTACTAGAAATTCCACTGTCATACAGCCCACGACCAAAGTAATATTGGGAAAAAGAAAGGGTACTGATGGTTGAGAAATGCAATATTAGCAGTCAAATAGGATAACTGCAATGGTAGCTGTAATGTACTGGGTGTGGGTTAGAGTTGCCAGAATTTTGGTATCAGAATCGGTATCGGTGCCGATATGAGTGTCAAGTATCTGAATCGGTATCGGCCGATCTTTTCTTAAAAAATCTGAACCTGCCGATACTTTTTACAGATCAACCATTTAGCAGAAAACTGTATTTTAACCTGCTATACTAATAAAAATTCATCAGCTGTAAGCTTCTTACTTTTACTTAATGAATTTCAGGCCTGCCACACAATTTATTTCATGTCTATAGCCTGATCAACACAGCGAAGGAAACTTTTTAGCCAGAACGTAAACAAAAAGTGTGGTATTTCCCAATTACAGCGATAGGTTTTATTGCAAGCAATCACGAACAAGATAAAAATGGGAAACAAGAACACAGTGTAATATTTCTATTTACTAGCATTACGAAAGTAATTTAAACAGTCGACGCATAAAGTTATCTATCTTGATCCTGACCATACAATGAATCGTTTGTATTGTACAAAAACGGTAACCCCAGTGGCGTATCGGTATGTAGCCTGTCCTCCAACATCTGTTGCAAGGGAATCCCCTTTCAGGACGCTTGGCTACATTGATAATGATGGAAGAAAAGAGACGTCTTACTGAGATAATTGAATCACTAACGGTTTTTAAAGGAAACATTGATTTGCTATAAACTTGTACAGGCACAGCAGTTCATCTAACAATAGAAGAGGGACTTCGTTATCACAGATAGAACTGTACCACTAACAGTAATTACCTTTATTTACAAATTACAAGAAACATGGACTGTTTTGTTACTACATGCACAGTATGTCAGTATGTGAATATGTATATATTTTTTTCCATAAATGCAAACAAATAAATACAATAATATTCATGTTTTCTTTGCATTATGTTTGTATTTGCATAATAAAATGAGCTACTATCTATGCAACACAAAAGATCTGAATCGGTATCTGAACCGGATTATTTTTCAATTAAGATCGGTATATCGGATCGGTATCTGAATCGGCTGGTGAATTTAGAATCGGGGCATCTCTAGTGTGGGTGTTATTATATACAACAAATAGCAATAATGAAAGGAAAATATTATATGTTTATATCTCTCCTCCTGCAAAAAGAGAAATGCAATATTGGCCAATATTAGAAGTAAAATGCACTGATATTATTAGAATAACCAATATAATTAATATAGTAATAATAGCTAACCAATGCACAATCTTGTTTATATTTCAAAACGTCATAGCTAACAATATCACGAAGTTGCGATATTTATATAGATTTTTAGAAAAGCTGTTTTACGTAGTCATTGTTCTGTAGTCATCTAAACTTATAATTAATTATGTAATAATCTCATAAGAACCGTTAGAAAAAATATCATCGAATATCCCTTTACTTACACTGCGTTAGATTTTTAGAAAATCTGTACTACGTAGTCATTGTTCTGTAGTCATCCAAACTTATAATTAATTATTGTAATAATCTCATAAGAACCGTTAAAAATATCATCGTCATCTCCTTTACTTATACTGCGTTGGACATCAGTTACCGTAGAATACGAAAGTACTCAAATGTGTCGGCAAATGAAATTGAAAATGAAAAAATTGAAATCAGCAAGAATGAAACGATTTCTGTACTCCTACGTTAATTACAGAAACCTTCGGCAATTCGACAATGCTATAGACTGGTGAAAAGTGCACGTTTTTTTTTGTGAATTGCGCAAGACTTTATCGTTCTATTCTCTGTTGCTCGGCGTTTCAATTTCCGGTCTTAACTTTTATTAAACCAAGCTTTTCAAGCGTTTTGTCGCGATTTTCGTCCAAATTAATCTGTATATTTGTGTATAATCCGATCAGATGGGTTAGTTTTAGGAATTTGCGGTAACCTTTCAAAGGCTTGGTAACATATTTAAATAGGTTTATATGCGTTTTGTATCATTATTATACTTAAACGACTTTACTGAAAAATAGTTAAATTTGTTGATAGGATTTCGTTACAAGGGTTTGGTGACGCCGTTAACGGATAATTTTTCGGGAGTTGTGTACACATGTACATTTATCATAAATCTCCCAATCAATCGCTTCACTCTTGTTTGGTCGTGGGAAAACAAAATTAGAATTAAGTTCAATGTAAGAATAAAGCTTATTTTAAGTGCATGCTTAGTAAGCTAGATTAACTTAAGTTTTTGTTAGAATCACAAGTGTAGCGTACCGAACATGTTGGCGTCAAGTCTCTCTCACACCGCCCTTAGCCGCTGCCACCTGTCTTGAGATAAGAACTCCATACAGTACTGTACATAGTAATGTTACATTCTATTCCAGATCATCACATATAGATAAGCATTTGTTACTATTTGAGAGTAGTTTGTGAATTAGTACAATTAAAAACACGTTTTTCCATCGTAATATCCTTTTTTTAGGTGTTTTTTTCTAAAAAATAGGAATGGATTAATTTGTATTTAGTTACTTTATATGGAAAAAAATTAGAGATACGAAAGATACGCTTTGAAATACAAAACAATTGTCATATGATCTCTGTCCTGGCATGCACTAAGCTTGTATGTCAAGGTATGACTGTATATAAGCGTTTAGGAAGTATTATATTGGTAGTAGGGAACAAGCATCCTCAAAAACGCTTAAATACTCTATTGTAGATCTGAAACTGCTTTTAACAAATTAAATAATAAAAAATGTGATTAGAGTACAATGTATAAAATTTTCATCTCACATCTTTGTAAATGCTGATTAGCAATGCAACTCCTAGCTTACACTTTACAGACGAAATACCAAAACAATAACTACTAGAAATGATCCTTCACAATACTTAAACCCATGAATAATAAAAAAGCTTGGAAGTGACATTGATAAAAACCTTTATATTATATCAAAAAGTCCTTAGTGAACATAGGACAATTTTGTTATACTCAAACGCCGTCAAACAGTTTTTAATACTTTGTACATTGATCTAAGAAAATTGGGTCAGCAAAATATATTCATGTATTTCAAATATATATACAATGTCTCAACTGCAACAAACGCCAAAATTTGACTTCATATGCGAATGACGATTATAAACTAAAAACAAAATGTATCTAATGTTGTGCTCTATCACTACAAAAATACACAAAATTTGCAGGAATTAACTGCAATTTATGCATTCATCATTGTGATAATTTTAGATTTTCAACAATTAATGCAAGATCTAATGATTTCAATTGAAGCATATGTTAATTATTGTAAAACATAGAATATCTATTAACAGACAAATATCTTGCAATATGCCAAATGAAACCATCAAACTAGATGACAAGTTTACTTTAGTATTTGTTCTCTTTTTCCACAACCTCCATTTACGATGAATTCACTAGGAATGATGCACAAATCAAATATAGTAATAATCAGTTAATACTTAAAATCAGTGATCTCAATACAATAACATATATCTGTTGCAAAAAGCTCTTAAAATCTTCAAGGCAACTAGAAAAACAGTCTAATTCATGATGTGATTACCTACTAACAGTGGATTGGCATCCCTTACTCTGAGCAATTTTAGCTATTAGATGTAGTCAAGACATATCTACACGTAATAACCTACTTGGAATTTCTAAATTTTCTATCTTCCCATCAAGAGCGCATCAGTACAACTAAGGGATAGTCATTTAATGAGAATAACCGCTACTAGTTGTAGTGATTATTTTATATTTAACACGCATAAAAGATGAGTCTGAGTCTGCAAGACTAACGATGCCTACCTAATAACTGTTCTCATGGTCTTGAGTGAATTAGAATGAGTAGAGATTGCTACGCTCACTTTTTAACCGCACCTCGCTTTTTTACCTACGCTCACTAGAATTCGCTTTCTATCTCTCACAGCTCGATAATTGCTGTAGGCCCTATACAAACAGAGCATTAGCATTTATACTATTTTTTTCTGTGATTTGAGAGACAATACCAAACCAAAATCCCAAACCGTAGCTAATGTACTCAAGTTCTGGAGGACCCTTGCCTGTTTGACAATGTAATAAAACTGTTTGGTACCTATTTAAAATGAGTTTACAGTCAAAAGTAACCTACATATACATAATTCTGTTTAATATAACAAAATCTTTGTGGATCTTTTTGTAGTGGTTCTAACCCTACTCTATGGTAGCTTAAAGGTTGATTTGCAACAAAATTCACATTACAGTTATTTGGTATCGAAAGATTCACCATGTCTTACTCTGTTGTGATGTAGGTGCAAAATATGTGGAAATACGATTAAAAGCCCTTAAAAGCTCAAAAACGAACAGTTAATCGCTGCCATCACGAAAACGCCGTGGTTTGGAATCCCTTTATTTCCACCATGTACTCAACTGGCCTATAAAAGGCTAAAAATAAAACATTTCATAGCACTAGTTTATGCCAAACATTTCGGGTTTTACCAGAGAGCCCTTGTCAAATGTAGATGCTCGCTACTTTACAGTTTTGCTTCAGTTTGGTTTAATCATCTAGTCGTAACCTGATCATGTGACCCATACTTCCGGCCAAATAGCGTGGACAATTTCTGCAGCATTTTTCAACTATCACAGATGACCAACAGGCTCCTCATGTTTATCAGAGGTCGATATGCACTCCTTCGAGGTAAGGTTATAAAATTTAACGAATTTTTACGGTAGGTTTTGAGATAACAGTGCTCAAAGTGACAGCATTACAGTAAGGACAATAGACATGGTTTTATTGAATACGTGAAGTGTATTTGTGAAAACATTTCGACGAATGAGGTTGCATAAAAGTGTAAACAGAAGCCATCGTGTTCAACTACTTCCCATTTGAGCAGTTTTGGAAAGGAATTCCAACCTACGGCGTTTTCGTGATGGCTGCGATTAACTGTTCGTTTGTGACTTTTAAGAGCTTGTAATCACATTTCCACATATTTTACACCTACGACACAGCAGAGTAAGACATGGTGAATCTTTTGATACCAAATAACTGTACTGTGAAATTTGTTGCAAGTCAACCTTTAAAAATTGTTAAATTAATTGCGCTTGGCCATTCCCTGTCTGATCAATTTGAACAATTTACATTAAAAATAGACAGTTGGGTAGTCTTTGGTTATGTTCGTAAGCAGTGTAATTTTTAGTCTCTCTGTCAGCTTTCATAAGGCTTGTTGATACATGATATGTGATCTATACAAGTATAACCTTTAATGACATTTTCTGAAGTTGAGGTGCCAAGGTTGCTACTATATATGCATATAGTCGAATATGTAAACTGTAGGACAATTGCAAAATTATCAGGCACAAATGTATCTGTGGCATGCACAGTTTTCTATCTGGCATATTAGTATTCATTCATAAAAGGGTATAAAAATGAATATACAATGCTTTTCATTATCATTGAGCCAAACATGTGCAACGATGTAATTGGGTTATTCCGGACTACAATATGATACTGTAACCTAACCAAAAATCTTTTCAATTGGTCTATTTGAATGACAAGCAACTAGTTGTCTCAACGCTTAGGTAAAACATTTTTCAAAACCATTGGGCATCTACGGTGTTATATGCGAGTAATTTCATGATGGCCTTATAGAGTACAAACACGAGTAAGCAACAGCGTACCTCGGTTCGCTGTGATTTTCTTTGTCATTTGGCAATAAATTTTTATCTGTTTACACTTGAAAACAACGAAATCCCGCACTGGACAGCAATAGTTAATTAAACGTACGTAATGTAGGTTGTACTCAAAAGCTATTGTATACATGTATCATTAAAATTTACTGACAATAAATATTCTCATAATGTATCACCAATGTACTCACCTATAAAGATGTGCTTAAACCTAAATATCTAACTGAATATTGCAAGTTAGTTGGAAACCTAATTTTGCAAAAAAGGCTGCCATTCTCAACGTTCGACATCGATCACGCAGAAATGTTGTTCAATTGTAATCAACATTGGTGATATCGAAGATAGGAACTGTTTAGCTGGATTGTTATTCGTTATGGTTTATTTACAATGGTTCTTTCCTACAAACATGGAAAACAGATAAAATTTAAACGCCCCTCCGTAAAATCTTCTGAAACGTTACTGTTACACATACATACTTGTCAGATGGAAATGCCAAAAACTTCTTGTGAGAAAAAGTCAAAAGTTGATATCCTAATGTGACTTTTAAAGCAGACAGTGACTTCAATTTGCTAGCGATATCGAGCACGACAATAGTAATTGATAGATCACCAATTCCGTTTTACCAACGACTTTCCGAAGCTGCTCTCCTAATATTTGTAAAACTGAAAAAAGAATAGTGAGTGTACCGATGTCTAGAACTCGACAGCACGCAGATCTATGACGTTGAAATAACATAATTTTAAAACTTTTTCCTCATTCACTACGTCAATTTGGATTTACAGTCATCCCGCTTTAAACTTCGGACTATTTCAGCCACTCCTTTTGCTACCTTCAAACATTTATTCGGCGTTATGGAGCGGTGCAATCAAAATCGCTACACTCAAGTCCGTCGATGAAAGGCGACCGCGATAATTAGCGGTAATGCAATTCCAAATTTGATTTATGTAAAATTAATACCACCGAAGGTTTATTACTAGCAAAAACAAGTACCAAACAAACTCACGTTACCATATAAAGCTCTATTGAAAATTGAGGTATTGAATTATAAATACGATTTATACACAAACTAAATCACTGTTTTTCTAGCCTTGTTGCCCCATTTTTGTATACCACAAAGTTCGTCAAGATGGTCTGATTTGTTTATATATAGCACAAGCATTATATCTATGATTAGTTAAGTTTACACCAGGCTAAAAGCGAACTTTTGTTTATCTGACAGCGTGAATGATTTTGCATTGACATTTTTCTACTTTAATAATGGCTTCATCTAAACACAAACTTGATGCTTATGCTGATGCTCAATCATTTTTTGATGATTTTATACAAATAGTTCAGTCAATACAGATAGGAGTCAAATATACATGGAAGCCAGTCCAAGCTGGTATTCACTTATCTACACACTCCGGACTCAACATTTGTGATGACATGCTTGACAGCATGGAGTTCTTACTCACCTCCAGGTTGACACAAGACCGTCGAGAACCTTTTCAACCCAGTAAAATGTAGAAGTCCTATGTCAACAGCTAGATAATTAAAATATGCTCTAAAACTGATCACTGTGGTAGAGTATCTCAAACCGACCAAAACTTCTATGAAGAAGATCAACGAGAGTACTTCGGAGATTTATTGCCATCTACCTTAGAAGTACCAACTGCAGAGCCTCAGCTCATAGATATAGTTCTAGCTTCACATCAGGAGATCAGCACAGCTGAAAAAGTCACTATATTACCTAGTTGGCTATCGTCTACAGAATTTGCTAAAGTTGAAGCAAGTATGTGAAGGTTGTTGCACCAGCCTATCTTACACATCTCGTGTTCCGCGCTGTAGGAAAGGTTTTCAGCAATAAAAAAAAACTTTACACTACAGCTTAGCTCATTTGACTCGTTTATGCGAAATCATTACTTTTATCATAACATAACTATGAAGGATTTTCTATGTAGTATAATAAGCTTTTCTAGTATTGAATTTTTATTATGGAAGATTGTTCAATTTTTATGTTGTACTACATACTTTTTGCACTTTTAGTTACATTCATTGTCCGTAATAAATTTGTGGTTGACCACTAATTTACATAAAACGAGCCTGTTTATAATTTTTATAACTACTAAGAACAAAAAAATTGGCAATTGATGGTGTTATAAATATAATTATTATTGTAAATACATTAAATTGTTTGTTTGGAGACCTAAAGTTGTAAAATTGCAAGTAAACACATTTTAGCTATGACATTCTAGCACATATAATAGGAGTTATTTACTATGAAGTAGCAAAAAACTTGTAATATGGAGTTGTCACCTTTATAACTGCAGTAACGTAACTTCCAAAACTAGGTAATCTGGTTATAGATCATTTCATTGTGGAATTTATGATTTTAGCACTGGGTATTTGTTTTCTTGATATGGGCTATCAGGAATTAGCCAATAAGGGAATTTGGAAAGGCTGACATTCCTATGACCCAATATCTAGAAGTGCTGTTTACTACTATTTAACTAGCGGCATCCCGTGTCTAGTTAACTTATTGACTGAAGATGCAGGCGAACTTTGGTTCAAAAGAAAGAGACATTGCTGCCAACTTTGGAGACCTAACCAAATCTGGATGCGCGCAGCATTAGCCAAATGAGTTGTAGCCATAAATTAGAAAGATCGGACTTTCTATTTATGGCAGCGAGGTGACATCTGTATTGACATCTGTACCTTTATACTATAGTATGTGACATCATCTGTATTGATGTGACATACTCATACGCATTGAACTCAAACTCCCCTTCGCAAGTACGGAAATCCGACCGGTGCCATGTAGAGTTAGCATTTGAGTAAATTTCATTAAGTCCAATGTGAGAAAGGAATCTAGTTTCAGATTTAACAGTTATGGAAGATCACGAATACACTGCTACATCAAAGGGACAGACTACTGAGATTACTACTAATAATTTATATAAGAGACAGAAGGATGTAAGTGCACAGTGCTATTGCTATTCCATGAATTGTAAAAACAGCAAGAATGGACTTTCAAAGGAAAGGGCATGACATTTCACAAGTGATTCACTTCTACCACTAGTTCTATTACTATTGCTAAAGTTTACGGCTACTACTAGTTAGTACTGCTACTAGTTAGTTCCACTACACTAATCACTGGGTGAGTGAGAGTCGATCAGTGTTTGACTGTACGAGTTGAGTGTACGAGTTGACTGTACGAGTTGACTGTATGAGTTGACTGTGCGAGTTGACTGTACGAGTTGACTGTACGAGTTGACTGTACGAGTTGACTGTACGAGTTGACTGTACGAGTTGACTGTACGAGTTGACTGTATGTTGTCGACGATTAGATAAGTTTATAAGCTAGCGAATGAACTTTTTCCTCCTTCAAAACAAAGGTTTTTTATTATTTAAATTTGAAATGTTCAATATAGTAATATTTAGAAACTACAAACCATTGCGTTATTTCTAAATGAATTTTTGAAAAAAATGTTTGTAGTGCCTATAATATTATTTATTGTTGTACCTGGATATAGCTAGCAGTAAGGAGGTAAGAGTAATAATACTATTGCTATTACTACTGTTGCTAACTACTACAGTTTCATTTTAATTCAAACAAAGTAACTGAGAACTCGCGTTGTTTACAATGGTATCGCAACTGCAGAAGAGTGAATAAGCCTGATCTTTGGGCACTTGTCTGCAACGAGCATTTCAATGATCAATGTTTTGACAGAACAGTTCAAAATATTCATCTGAAACCAAATGCTGTGCCTACACTGTTTACACTGTTCAGTCATTTAAGGGTTTATTTTTCAATTTTGAATGGTGCTTCTCAAAGATTTAATTCAAAACAATAATTAGTGTCAAGCACAGTGCTGCTAGGTTGTTCAACTTGAAGTAAATATATCTAAAAAAAATTAGAAACCTCAAACAGCACGCAAAACAGCGACAGCTGCCACAGCAAATGGTTATGAATATGTCTGCAGCTTAGCAAAAGATGTTGATGTGAATCTCTCTATTAATGCATCTGTGGCAATGGTTAGTACTTCTTTGCAGTATTTCTGCAATTTGTTTGTTGTCATTTCTACTGAAATAATCTCGTGGGTGCAATCCAATTTTGATCCACCCTTGATAAAGAAACTTCCATTAAGCGTTATGCCTAAGATGTGTGTGAATGACTTCCAGTGAAAATTGCCACATTTTCATTTTAAATAGCGATATGGTAGCATTTTGACCTATTTTATTTTGGCTTATTTTATTAGCTGTATTGTTGTATCTTAAGGGTACTATGTTTATGTGAATAAGACATTCATTTTTGTTGATTTTATGTAATTTTTATAATTGATGCTTTTGTTTAGGCGGTTGGAACAATAATCCTACTGTTACTCAGTTTAAGGCTACCTTTCGCAAACTTATCAGCAAATGTGGTGCAGAATCAGGACCTGGTAAGACGGGTAATTTTACTGCTCAAAACGAAATTTTTATCATACAGGCTACTCCAGAAGTTGATCAGTTTGTGGAGCCCACAATGATTTCAGGTGTCAAATTTCTGTTATAGGTAACTGTAAAGTCTATATAGCTGGCTACATTGTGCAAAAGTTAACTAAAGTGCTGTCACGTGACATTTGCCGTCAGTCGCTTTTTACCACTGAGTCAAGTATCCAGTACCGACATCTCTATACACTACTCAAGCTACAAAACAATGGAGGATTGGTGCGTTCATCAGACAGTGTCATCAGGATCCTGCTAGCTGCAGATCGACGCTTTAATATTAATGCAAAGCCAGATTCACTCCAATGTGCGGTGTATGTTATCGGTAGCAGCAGATGGCATATCCAACCACTGCTTCATTGATGAAAAACCTTATTCAGTTGTTTTATGATCTCCGACAGCATCATTATGTTAAAATCGTACATCCAAACTGCAAGGTGTATCTTTGCGGCATAAAATACTAAAGCAGTACTTTTTAAAGGCCAGTAACAATGTAATCACTGTAATAATCATCTGTAGCTGTTGTTGTACTGCTATTTCTAATCTGATTTAGTTCTAAGAAACTCTGATGCACCTTGGCTCAATATTCAGTGGTATACAAATCTCCTTTCACATAGTTTCTGTAATGTCTATGTATAGGTTTAATCATCTGATTACACTAATTCCTGCATTTCCTTGTTTGCATTATTTTGATTGCCTCTATTACAACTATTTTTAATTTTCGTTTAGTAGTTGTTGTAGTTTATTCCATTGTTTACAGATACTGTATTATGCATATCATAGCTATTATCACTTAAATCTTGAAAAAAGTTTCTGTTTTGGCAGCATATGTGTTGTTTTTATCAAAATATTTCATGTGCTAAGTTTCTCAGTTATGGTGTATGCATATATAATCTGTAATATAATGGAATTGTTATTATTTGCCTGACTATACTGTTTGCAGGGTTTATGCATATGTAAAATAGCCTACAACAGTTTTTATGAATAATATGGTCCACTAAAACCTATTTTACATCCACCTATCATTTATTATATTCTACTCCATATGTTATAAATAAGTTTTCTTCTACCAGGGCACTCTAAACGTTGTGTAGGAGGAGTTTTTATTAACATCCAAGCGGAAAAAACCATGCAACATATACGTTTCTATCACTTTTCACTGTTGGTTTACATATGGAACTAGTACACAATTAGCTCTCCAATATGGCGCTTGCATTACGTATCGCTGTCAATGTAAAAGTCATGTGATTGCCATTTCATGGGTTTGAAATTCAATGCCCATAGATGTACCTATGAGTATGTCACATCAATTGTCAGCTCCATTCATGTAACAACACCAATGAAATTGACATGGCAGAATTAGTGAAGCTGCCGATATGGTTATCCAATAGTGTTAAATGGACTTGTCAGCTCACAATTGAGATAATTTTAATCTAGAAGTTACAGGATAGTCCAGTGGATGTGACATGCACTAAGGTGAATATCGTTTTACGAATCTAGCTGTAATGGTGGGGACCCAAAACGGATTAACAATTTTCTCCTAGCAATAAAACTTGATGTATTTGATACAACCATTGAATAGCTCACACAAAAATAGACTTAAAAGATATGCATTAAAATTGGAAAAAATCCTAATTGTGTTCGGGTCAGCCATTTGACTATGACCAGTCTTGTCTGTACTCACTAGTGACTATGACTAGTCTCATCTATACTCAATAGTTACTGAGGATTTGGCCTGCCCTGATCTTCATGCTCTGCTGTTACACTCTCCTCCAGTGAAGGCTCTGGAGGAAAGTGTAACAGCCGGGAGGCAAGAGCAGCTGTGATTAGAGCCGGCGCTTCCTGGCTCTAGATGATCCGAGCGAGTTTGGCTGTACAGCAGCAACTTGGGCTCTCAGTTGGCTTGGGCTCTCAGTTGGCATGGGCTCCAGTGTTGCTCTGCTGATTGATCCAGGATCGATCGACTCGTCACAGCTGACTGGGCTGTCAGCTCTCTAGGGCGCAGTCAGCTACAGCCAGTGTAGGAGTATGTGGCATCATTGCCAAGTCAGTCAGCCAGCCTTTAGCCCAAAGGAATGGCTTCCAGTAGGTTTGGTCGACCAGGTAAACCAGGCACTCGCATTCAGCGATTGTGTGTGCCCTCCGGCGTGACATGACTTGGTCACCTGACACAAGTTAATTCCGGCAGGGGCGCAAGTAAATGACGAAGTGCTGAATAACGTGTTCTCAGTTCTTGCGAGCGCTGGTAGTGACTCGACACAGGTCACAGGTGCTGGGTCTTGGAAATGATTCGCTCACCTTGTCACATGTGTCGCCACTGATATAGCGCTCAGCAGAAATTATGCCCTTTTTCGGTTCGATAAGAAACTTCTCTAGTCTGCTACACAGCTTCCTCGGTGGTTTATGAGCAAGTACACCTGACCAAACAGGCTTGGTCTCAAATATACAAAAGATCCAAGGCAGCTCAGCCAATTCAGCCCTTTCTACCTCTTCCACCCAGTCAAGGCGCTTGTGGATCTCTAAAGGCTTTTCTGTTGGTACTGAAGAGCTGCTCGGCATTGTCTTAAAAAGAGTGGGTGCGAGCAAGTATCAATTGATCTGTGGCGGCTAAAGTGTCGACCAGGTGTGACGCAACCTGAGCATTTCTGTGTGGAACAGATTTGACCAGGGAGGCAGCCATGCCAAACACTCTTCTTCTCGGTTGCTGGGGCTCTAGTTGTTTTATCTGAAATGGCCGGGCCCGATATCTAAAGGCAACAAGCCCGCCAAGGGCTCGTCTTCTTCTCCCTTTTCGATGGAGTTGATCAAGTTCAGCATAACAAGAGCGGCCTCACTTGATTTATCCATTTTGACAATAGAGCAGAAAATTCGATCAGTAGTGGTGGCTGTAGTAGAAAAGTTGCTGTGTCTCTGAGAGAGAACTGGGTCGCTGTGGGACGCAGAAGCTAATAGCTCAGACTCGATATTCCCCCCAACTCTCTTCTTCTCAGCCTTTGTATTCTTAGCCTTCTGATCCTTTGGATTGGCTGCGACTACCGTTAGCCACCCCCATTTTGCATATCAGCCAGGTCACTGATTGACCTGAGCCTGCCTGGGATTATGCCAACCGGCTCTAGGTGCCTTTTGCTCTGGGCTAAAAGGCCAGGGAAGGGATTGCGGAAAACTCCCCGAACATCGCACTTTTCTTTTTCTAGCTGTCTTCGGAGTCCTTCAGCCAGGTCGAGCTCCCCACCGAGTTCAAAGTTAGTAGAGGTTCCTGCCTCTGTGTTGCTAGCTCTAGCTCAGCTTTGCACTTGGTCTGAGCCTCCTGCCTCTCTGTTCTGACCTCCTTCATGTCGGGTTTTCTTCAAGGCTCTATGATGGTAGGCACCCTTTCGAGCTCCTTTGGGTAAGCATAGAAAAGGTTTTAGCGGCTCTAACTCTGTACCGAAGACTGCTCCTGACGCTCTATCAGTCAAGTGTGATTTGGCCACGCTCTCATGACCTGGTATGGTTTTGCCTGTAACTTGGGGTTGTTTTCCTCTTGTTTGCGGGCCAAAGGCCCAGTCTCTTGGCACATATAGCAGGAGTTGCTCTTGGTCTTCCTGGTGGATGGCTACCTGTTGCTCTATCAGAGTTGCTTGTACCTCCTCTGGCCTTCTCAGCATTTTCAACACGTACTCGTGCAAGAGTTGGGCCTTGAAGAATGGCGAGCTGAATTCTAGCTAGTCAGGTAGCCACAACTCCATGCAATAGCCCATGCAATGGTTCCATCGTAGACACCCTATCTTTGGCATTACTGATAGACTTGATAATCAAATGTCTAGGTATTGTTGTCTAATTTCACCTTTTTTCCACTTTTCTTTAGACGTCTGCTTAACAACTACAAACTATTAACACCAACCAATCACTGCATAGCCACACTAAATTTCTGCTACCTGTTTAAGACATAATTATTATGCTTCAATGGTGACTGTTAGCGAAGTTGCCCTAGCATCAGTTGGCACACAGTATAGACTGTGCTTGTGCATGGTCAAACCACAAACAAGAGAGCTCAAACCTTGCATAGCCCTTAACCAAATTTCTGTGCCCACTTTTAAAACTAGCACGTGCGGTACATATTCTTGTGTACAAATATTAAACTAGCAGACACTCTACATGTTGCTGGGCACGCTTGTGAAACTACAGACACTATACACGCTCTGTGTACACTTGTGGAACTACAGACACTATACACGCTCCGTGTACAGTTGTGGAACTACAGACACTATACACGCTCTATGTACACTTGTGAAACTACAGACACAATACACGCTCCATGTACACTTGTGAAGCTACAGACACTATACATGCTCCGTGTACACTTGTGAAACTACAGACACTATACACACTCCGTGTACACTTGTGAAGCTACAGACACTATACATCCTCCGTGTACACTTGTGAAACTACAGACACTATACACGCTCCGTGTATACTTGTGAAGCTACAGACACTATACACACTCTGTGAACACTTTTGAAACTACAGACACTATACATGCTCCGTGTACACTTGTGAAACTACAGACACTATACACACTCCGTGTACACTTGTGAAGCTACAGACACTATACATCCTCCGTGTACACTTGTGAAACTACAGACACTATACACGCTCCGTGTATACTTGTGAAGCTACAGACACTATACACACTCTGTGAACATTTTTGAAACTACAGACACTATACATGCTCGGTGTATAGCTTTAAATGTCAATCAATACTTTGTTGAAGTAGCTCCCAGCGTAAAAGGAATTGTGATCATTGAGCTGTAAAGTCATGGCCGCCATATTTTTAGTGTAATTGAATCGTTACACATATAGTAAGACTGAACATGAGTTAACGCCTTGATACCTTCAGTTGGCAGCTCATACTGTGGCTCAGTGAACTGCTATGCCAGATGCAGAAACTGCTTAGGTGGCGCCATGCATATTTTGACCAGCTACTCCGTAACAATGCTACTGCTCAGCTATGTAACTTTGCCCTTTCTCACGCCTGTTGATCTTAGCTTCTTGATTAAATTACACAAATAGGTTTATCTACAGATTGGCCTGTTTAGCTAGGTAAATATTACATGCTCTAGCAATTGTGTTGCTTTAAAATAGTATTCCACAAATTAGTTGTCATTCTGAAGATTCTGTTCTTCTGAAAACCTTCGCACAGAAACTCTTGTCTTTGGATTTATAAATCAGATTGTGAGATAAAATTGCAAAATGCACAACAATTAAAAATTCCATTTTATAAGCATTATGTACATAGTTTGAAAATTTAGCTATTTTTGAAACCTAAATAATTACAAATAATAAATTTAAGTTTGTGTTTTTTGTTTCAACTATTCAATAGCTTCTTACAAATGTCAGACGCTTTTAAAGGTTGACTTGCAACAAAATTCACTTTAAAGTTATTTGGTAGCAAAATATTTATTATGTCTTACTCTGTTGTGTTGTAGGTGCAAAATATGTGGAAATGTGATTACAAGTTATTAAAAGCTCAAAAACGAACAGTTAATCACCGCCATCACGAGACCGCCGTAGATTAGAATCTCTTTCCAAAACGGCTCAAATATAACATAGTTGTACAAGATGGCTGCTGTTTACACTTTCATGCAACCTTATTCGTCAAAATATTTTTACAAATATACTTCACACATTCAATAAAACCATGTCTAATGTTCTTACGCATCTATTTCATCATCATTGTAATGCTGTCATTTTGAGGACTGATATCTCAATACCTACCGTAAAAATTCTTTTAATTATTTAACCTTATCTCGGAGGAGTGCATATCATCCTTTGATAAACACGACAAGCTTGTTGGTCATCTGTGATATAATCGGAAAATGCTGCGGATATTATTTGTGCTGTTTCACAGGAAGTATGGGTCACATGATCAGACTGCAACTAAACGATTAGACCAAGCCGAAACAAAACTGTAGACTAGCGAGCGTCTATATTTGGTAAGGGCTCTTCGGTAAAACCCGAAGTGGTTGTCATAAACTAGTGCTACTAGAAGTTTTATACTGAGCCTTTTATCAGCCTTTCAATTTATATGAGAACATCCCGTGACAAAACAATAACCAAATGTAATGACTACGTCAGAGAATGATTTCAATCTACGGCGGTTTGGTGATGGCGGTGATTAACTGTTCGTTTTTTGTAGCTTTTAAGAGCTTGCAATCACATTTCCACATATTTTGCAGCTACAACACAGCAAAGTAAGGCATGGTGAATCTTTTGATACCAAATAATTGTAATGTGAATTATGTTACAAGTCAACCTTTAAACATTGAATTTTACTATTAATTGATAGTTGGGTTATTAATAGTTGATAGTTGGGTTATTAATAGTTGATAGTTGGGTTATTAATAGTTGATAGTTGGGCTATTAATAGATGATAGTTGGGTTATTAATAGTTGATAGTTGGGTTATTAATAGTTGATAGTTGGGTTATTAATAGATGATAGTTGGGTTATTAATAGATGATAGTTGGGTTATTAATAGTTGATAGTTGGGTTATTAATAGTCGATAGTTGAGGTATTAATAGTTGATAGTTGAGTTATTAATAATCGATAGTTGGGTTATTAATAGTTGATAGTTGAGTTATTAATAGTCGATAGTTGGGTTATTAATACTTGATAGTTGGGTTATTAATAATTGATAGTTGGGTTATTAATAGTTGATAGTTGGGTTATTAATAGTTGATAGTTGAGTTACTAATAATCGATAGTTGAGTTATTAATAGTTGATAGTTGGGTTATTAATAGTTGATAGTTGAGTTACTAATAATCGATAGTTGAGTTATTAATAGTTGATAGTTGGGTTATTAATAGTTAGTAGTTGGGTTAGCAAGTCTTAAACACGAGTAGGATTTAACTTGCCAATTGTTTGTATTCACGCTATATAAATGGACACTATATATAGGCTACATACATTATATATTATATACATGCATATGTACATTATGTATACATTATATAATTATATACACTATGCATTTTATATACATGCATTATATATACATACATTATTAATATGTACATTATTTATACATACATCATGTATACATACAGTATATACATACATTATTTACACGCATATAGGTACATTATGTATACATATATTATATATACCTGCATTATATATACATACGCTATTAATATGTACGTTATATATACATACATTATATATACGTACATTATATTTATACATACATCATATATACATACGCCACATATACAAACATTACTAATATGTACACCATATATACATACATTACATATACATACATTATATATATGTATTCTATATATTTGCACATTATATATACATAAGTTATATATACATTGATTGTATATATATACATACATTTTACACGTGTAAATAAAATTAGAAGACAATTATTTACTCCTTTTGAGCTTGCCCAGATTGCTCCCTGTATAATGTTTTGTAAAACTATACTTCATAATAACAAAATGCCGTTTCATAACAGTTTGACCTCAATTCTTACTCAAAGTGCAAACCGTTACAAACGCAAACTTTGTTTTTGGTCCAGCGTAAACATAAATTGTAGAAGCAAGAAACCAAGCTAAGTCTGAGCGCTAAAAAGAAGCAAGAAACCAAGCTAAGTCTGAGCGCTAAAAAGAACCACTAAGAAAAAATTTTAATACATTGGAGTTATTTATGTTTATTGACTTAAAAAGGGCCTATTCATGCTTTCTACAGTGTAATCTTAGCTTTAACTCAAGTGGTAACGGTTTATAACCTTCCGGTAAAAGTTTAAAACTTTCCTTTTCAACCAAACATTTCGCTTCTGTCATCAAGGCAGGTTTTACCGTGTACCTTGTTTTAACCTTATTTCTAACACATCAAGTCCATCTGTGTGTTACAAATATGACATATGAAAAAAGTTTCTATTGTTGAAATTAAATTATTGCCAATAAAGTACCATAAGTTTCATAAATAATTATGAGAGACAGTCTAAGAGACAGTCTAAGTCTAAGAGACAGTCTAAGTCTAAGAGACAGTCTAAGTCTAAGAGACAGTCTAAGTCTAAGAGACAGTCTAAGTCTAAGAGACAGTCTAAGTCTAAGAGACAGTCTAAGTCTAAGAGACAGTCTAAGTCTAAGAGACAGTCTAAGTCTAAGAGACAGTCTAAGTCTAAGAGACAGTCTAAGTCTAAGAGACAGTCTAAGTCTAAGAGACAGTCTAAGTCTAAGAGACAGTCTAAGTCTAAGAGACAGTCTAAGTCTAAGAGACAGTCTAAGTCTAAGAGAGTGTCAGAAGTTAAACACTTCAACCTCCAATCTATTTGGCAATAATGTTTTTTTTTAATTTAATTAATTTATTTAATTGCTTGATACTCTAGCATAGATATTGATACTCTAGATCTGGAATCACTCTTTTAAAGCAGGCAACTTATGATAGACTTGAGAGGTGTGTTGATTTCTTTATTTTGTAGCTCGATATTCCTACATGTATATTTCACTGGGCACATAACAGTAACATAACAGTAAAGCCTTCTTATTGAATAAAAGTTTTTAAAATAAATTTCTTTTTGTCCTCATTTCACAAGGTTATAATAACATGTAAATGTGACAATAAATATTGACATTCGCTTTCATTCGTATGTTATATCATGTTTGTCAGCATAAACAGCAGCATAATATGAATCGGCAGCACTCGCGACTTACTGCAGAGATGGATCATCATTACCTCGCCAATTCTGACCGTAATCATATTTTCGATTCAAGTTATTGCTGGCTTAGCGAGCCAAATCTGCGAGTGAAATAAACCTGCCCAGTGTCATACGGTAATAGTGAGACTAGTCTTCGGTTATGCAAACGTCTCAAACAAACAATTTAGTAAAATACTTTAAATATATCAACACATGTTATTTCATTTCTTGTATAACAAGTTTAAACAGGTAAATCCTTTAAAGTTTGAATAGTGGAATTTAAAAACCTGCACACAGTTTGCCTTTATACCCTTCTACTATATATATATACCTTTATACCTATACTATACCTTATATACCTATATACCTTTATACTTGCATAAAACTCCAATGACTTTTGGAAAGATATGGTATCACCGCTGAAAATAAATATATTATTAACATTTGTACTGTTCTTTTTACCTGGTGCTTAAACTTGAGTTGTATAAACTTGAATTAAAAAAAGAAGTTTGTATTAGAAACACTTCAAGCTCTTTTTATTGATCAAAATTAAGGAGCTTATTGCTTGTTGGTATAAACAGTCAGTCAAGCGAATGTTTGTTGCAAACAGGCTCAATGACTATGAATAGTCAAAACGTCGCAGATTAGTGGCCGTGACACTCTGACACGTTTGCAACATGGGAATCTATTCTTTCGGTAAAATAGGTTTGTTTAGCAAAGAGAAAAGATCGCAAAAACTGATAACAACTGCCCTTGAGCCTGTTATCCAATATTTTAGGTATTTCATAAGCGAGTTCAGCCTGAGTGCGGGATGCAGACTCCCTGTATTTGTCATAAGATATAGGGGAAGACGGGGCACAGTGAGCCAATTTTTTTGTTTCTCAAATAAAATAAAAGTGACTGCTTGAATTGAGCAGAAACTTGGTCTATAGAGAGTTCAACATGTTGTTATTATTGTATTTTAATTCCAATGCTCTACTTTGGATCCATCGCGAGAACTTATTGTTTTTGCAACATGTTACACCTGGCTCACTTTGCCCCACTACTGGGGCAAAGTGATCCACCCAATGGGGCAAAGTGAGCCATAGCAATAAATATGTGATTTGCTTGCACATAATATATATTTGATATCTTTAACTGTGTTAAAACATAAAGTGTGACAATGGGCTAATTAAATTTGACTCATGACTAAGACATAGAACATGGTAAACTAAATATACATAGTTTATAACGTAAAATGTGGAAACAAGTCGTATGAGCATTATCGTGAAATAATGTAGTAAAAAGTGTGTCGCCCACAATGTCTCTATCAGCAGTATTATTGAGAATAGTTTATCTTACAGTATAAGCAGATAAATCCACTCTGAATGTAGTTCGATTTCTAACCCTCAGAGTCCCACCAGTGTTCACTGGCTGTCCCAAAAATATAACTATAGATTCGAAGTCAACATCATGAACGTCTTCCTCCTCTGGATAAACAAAGCAGTCTCCAGCTTTTCTCATGAAATTGATGGTAACAGAGTTTTGATTACATTTCATGACTCTTCCTTCATACTAAACATTAAAGGTTGACTTGCAACAAAGTTCACATTACAGTTATTTGGTATCAAAAGATTCACTATGTCTTACTCTGCTGTGTTGTAGGTGCAAAATATGTGGAAATGTGATTACAAGTTCTTAAAAGCTCAAAACGAACAGTTAATCGCAGACATCACGAGACTGCCGTAGATTAGAATCTCTTTCCAAAACGGCTCAAATGGGACGTAGTTGTACAAGATGGCTTCTGTTTACACTTTCACGCAACCTCATTCATAGAAATATTTTCACAAATATAGTTCACGCATTCAATAAAACCATGTCTATTGTTCTTACGTGTCTATTTCATCGCCATTGTAATGCTGTCACTTTTAGCACTGATAACTTATAATCTACCGTGAAAATTCGTTTAATTTGTTAACCTTTGTTAAGGAGTACATATCATCATCTGATAAACATGATGAGCTTGTTGGTCACCTGTGATAATCGAAAAATGTCGCAGAAATTATTCGCAAAGTATGGGTCACATGATCAGATTACGACTAGACGATTAGTTCAAGTCGAAACAAAGCTGTAAAGTAGCGAGCACCTATATTTGATACAGGGTCTTCGGTAAAACCCGAAGTGCTTGTCCTAAACTAGTGCTACGAGAAGTTTTATATTGAGCCTTTTATTGGCCTTTCAATTCCTGTGAGAACATCACGTGACAAAACAACAACCAAATGTAATGACTACGTCAGAAAAATAAACTGATTTCAATCTACGGTGGTTTCGTGATGGCCACGATTAACTGTTCGTTTTTGAGCTTTTAAGAGCTTGTAATCACATTTTCACATATTTTGCACCTGCAACACAGCAGAGTAAGACATGGTGAATCTTTTGATACCAAATAACTGTAATGTGAATTTTGTTGCAAGTCAACCTTTGCTAGTTTCGTACCAAACTAAAACATGATCATTGATGTTAATATTGTCTCTAGTAGGAGTTGGCACATCTTCCTTTTCATCTTCATCTGGACTCTCTTCATCAGAACACAATAATTCTTAAGCTAACTCTCTTCTTCTGATGAAGAATCTGTTTGCTGTTTTTTCTTATTTTTGTTGTCTTGTTTTTAGTCACAGTTACTTTGGATGTTTTTAGCGTAGATCTAAACCAAGTAGACACATGTTGCTACACTTTAAACACCGGCTCACCTGCTTTCTTGTTTCTTGACCAGCTTGGTGGAATGCTCAGGTCATTAGCCATGCTGTATTCGTAAGCTAGTTTACGTACTTGTTCAGTAGATAGACCATAAAATCTTTTGTCTAGATTTTTTACATGGCTAGCCAACTCTTCTTCTTGCTTCTTGGTGTAAACTAGTTTCACTTCTACGCTGTGCACCTCCAACACGTCCTTTTTCAATATGCTTTTTAAGAGTCATACAGTTCACACCATGAATTCTGGCAGCTTCTTTAATTGACTTTCCATTTCCTTCTTCAATAATCTTTGCAGCATATTCTACTTGACTTATGTCTGCCTGCCCAGTTTTACCTTTGTAGTTTCGTACCATTCTAAAATGTAAGCAGTACTTGCTTTAGTTTTGTGTAACATTTTTGAGGGTTTGTGTATGTGCGGGGCAAAGTGAGCCATTGGCTCACTTTGCCCCAATTGACTTTTCTTGAGAAAAATAAGCATGCAAGAAATTGTAGATGCGCAAGAGTTTTCATGTTTTACATGCTTACTATAATCATATGGGATAATATTTCTCTACTTTTTTATTTATGTAAAACAAAGCATTAACACAAAATGAAGACCACAAACTCAAAGCTGGAAATTTACAAAAAACATCAAAAATCAGTTTTTTGTTAATAAATTTCTTACCTTCAGCTTTCCAATGCTCTTTTTTTATTCAAAAGGACCTCCAGTGATCACATGACCTCTTGTAAAAATGATAACTCCAAATACAAATTACAATTTAAAAAATATATGGTGGATCACTTTGCCCCTTGGCACACTGTACCCCGCCTTCCCCTACCATGTTTTACTTTGAACTCAGTTCACAAAGCTTACAAAAAGCTGTTATGAAGTAAAGCAAAATCTGCACTGAACTTTATTGTACGACAGTTGAAGTTAAAACTTTACTAACCGCTCATATGCACCTGATATATACACCTGATATATACACCTGATATGTACACCTGATATGTACACCTGATATATACACCTGATATATACACCTGATATATACACCTGATATATACACCTGATATATACAACTGATATATACACCTGATATATACACCTGATATATACACCTGATATATACACCTGATATATACACCTGATATATACACCTGATATATACACCTGACATATACACCTGACATATACACCTGATATATACACCTGACATATACACTTGACATATACACCTGACATATACACCTGACATATACACCTGACATATACACCTGACATATACACCTGACATATACACCTGACATATACACCTGGTATATACACCTGACATATACACCTGACATGTACACCTGATATATACACCTGACATATACACCTGATATATACACCTGATATATACACCTGATATATACACCTGATATATACACCTGACATATACACCTGATATATACACCTGATATATACACCTGATATATACACTTGATATATACACCTGATATATACAACTGATATAGGGCAACAAATAACCTGTTAGTATTGCACTACTATGTTATTACCACATATAACAATGTTACTATATTACTCCCATATATAAGACTGTTACTACTACTATATTACTACCATATATAAGACTGTTACTACTATATTACTACCATATATAACACTGTTACTACTACTATATTACTACCATGTATAACACTGTTACTATATTACTACCATATATAAGACTGTTACTACTACTATATTACTACCATATATAACACTGTTACTACTACTATATTACTACCATATATAACACTGTTACTATATTATTACCATATATAAGACTGTTACTACTACTATATTACTACTGTATATAAGACTGTTACTACTGTATTACTACCATATATAAGACTGTATATAGTATAAGACTAACACTATATTACTATCATGTGGCTCAGTATCTGTAATATATTGCACTGCGCCTTCTCAATTCTAGCCTTAGTGCTCAGTGATGAAAAAATGTAAAATAAATGAAAATTAAACTTTATAAATCAAATAGCAACATTGTACACAACCTTCTTGATGTGAAATAGTGTGGTGGGAGCCAACCAACCTTGCATCTGCGCTGATGCTCAGCTCAGGTTGGCGAGACTGAACGGCTTGGAAGAAGGCAGATCCAAGAGTAGAGAAGAGAGAGAAGAGCAGAGTGTCTTTTTGCTATGTTATTATGTGTGACTGTAATATATTTTTATATGCAGCTATACATATAATCTATCTTGAACACACGCTTGTTGTTGATCAACATTTGATGTTATGCATCGTAAAGGTGTCAACAGTGTGATCTATTCTTGAACCTTGGCTGACCGCCAAAGACTCGTTCTGGATGAACTTTCCAGCACTGTCTAAAAACGGCAGCCGAAAGAAACTCAAAAATACTAAGCTGGGCAAGCATAGAACCAGACACGAGCTCTCTTGCCCTAAAAGTGATAGCCTAACACTTTGGAAAGTGTTGACAAAAGAAAATGGCCAGCTGACATGCCAAAAGTACTGACCAGGCCATCGACCATTTGGTTGAGGTTCCGGAGCAAGTGATGCTGATGCTTCAATCCTAGAGGCTGGCATACCAATTCAAGGCATTTTGGTACACCAAAACTAAGAATGTCGAGTATTTTATCAACTGCTTCCAGGAGGTAGTGAATGCCAATCGATGAACCGAAGGGACTACCATGCTGCACCTCAGAGAGACGCTGAAAGAAGAGGCTGAAGGTTGCGAGCGAGCCGGTGCTACTGATGCCGCCTTCGGTGTTGAGGGCCAGGTTTGGCTCAGCTCACTGAGACAAAATGACAAAGTGTTCCTCTAAGAGCATACCATAGAGATGAAGAGTTTGGTCTGCATTGCCTACAAAAACCTTCCCATTTTCCACTGAGCCAAGATGGCCATGGAGACATTTTGCAACTTGCTCAACTGCAATATCATTTATTGGGAGAATCTATTTTGTACGGCCTGACAACAAGTACCTACAAATAAGAGTAAATAAACACCAGCCTATGGATAAGAAAGCACCAAACCAAGTGAATGTTGCAAAAAAGAAGACCTGTGCAAAAAGTGCTACAAGAAGTGCAACAACTAGCTCAGAAAAACGATAGGCTTCAAGAGCAGACTTGCCCTACCAATGAAGCAACTCGACCAAAACCTTCTTTTTGTCAGGCTTGGGGTGAGACAAACATGTCCGTAAAGATTGCGTCAGCCTCAAGAGACCAGTGCAGAGAAATGGCAGAAGGCCACAACAGTGGCTTCAGCAGCTAGTTGTATCAAGGCCTCGATTGCTTAAAAACTAAATGAAGTCATCTAAGACTGTAAAAATAAACCAAGGAATGATTTTTCCTGAAAGGGCAAGGCCAAGGGTGTACTGGTTTACATACTACCCCAATGATTGCCAAAACCTTGTACCAGCCCTTGAAGAGACTCAACTCTGATACCACCTCAGGAGCAGACCAAACAAATGTATCCACACTCACTTGAAGATTAGCAAGCCACAGCTAGAGGTAGAAGTGAGAGATGGGGGAGCGTCTTTAACTTCTCCTCAGCTATACATGGCCAGGAGGACAAGCCGGACGCCTGCCTTAAAAGAAACATGACTACTCCACTTTTAATTCAACGTTCCAAGCTACCAGACCAGCTGAGATGCACACCACCTTCTGGAAAAATCTGGCTTCACCTGGACAAGATGGTCAAAAGTATGCGTTGAAAGTGCTAAGACCGTCCCCCAATGGATCCAGGAGAACCGACTAGCAGGGACACCAGGCACACATGAAGCTAGTAGTTCCTTAGCCAAATGACTTGGCTTCATTATAATATGGGGAGATAATCAAACTATCTGGGAACAGTGAGAAAAACCAAGCTGTAGCACAAGCTTTGAGTCAACCTCACTCAACAAGCTATTTTCTTTTCAGAAAGCTGAAAAGCCCACTCGCCTACTTTCTGTTACACACTGGTTGGTTGCACAACGAATTGGCTGAGAAAACAATTGTTTTGACTTGTTGCCAGGGACTGTGAAGAACTGGTTAGAAGAAAACAACAACCATAGGCTGTTGGCAGATGGGTTAAGGCTACCTTTCTACGGGGTGATTTAGCTTCTCACCTGATTGCGAGACATGAAGACAGAGGAATTCTTCATGGCAAGCCAGATGTTGGCAGATGGGATTAGGCTACCTTTCTACGGAGTGATTCAGCTTTGCATCTGATTGCGAGACACGAAGACGAAGGAAGTTCTCATAATAAGCCAGATCAGCGAGAGCGCCATTCTGAGAATGCCGTTCCTGGCTACTCACTAGTGCGTCCTGGAGTTTTAGGAATTCGTAGTTTGAATGGATGGAAAGCCTCTAATTTGTATAGACAGACACAGCCGCCTGCTGCAAAGAAAAATCCAAGTGGTGCGAAAACTGGTGATACCGGCCCAAACTAAGATGGCTATTTTCTGCCAGGTGACTACTCCAAATTATTGCCCTTTGGGGGTAAAGAGATGAATACCTAAAAGGTCCACCATTGGCAACCAGCTTGAATTGTTCAAGGTCGGATGAACAGGCAATTGCCAAGGTCTGGTGCCACAATGGGACATACGTAGGAATCGAAAGTCAGCAGGTGAACGTCAAAGTGCCTCTGAATTGGCAAGCCAAGATAAGATCTGCATCGGAAGGAAGAGTGCCTGCACACCTGAAGGATCTGTTTTAGATGGCCAAACCAAACTGCAAGGAACTGGACCAGGAAGAAATGTTGGCCAATCGTATATAATCAGTATACAAATTGCCAAATTAAAGTTTGTAGATAAATAATTGTCGATATCGTAGGGCTGAACAGATTAGCCCTAACAAAATAAAAATGAAGAAGCATCGTGTTGCATATACTTGGGTCCCAAAATATTTCTTAACCGGGGCATCGTAACGCGTGGGTGCAAGGCTAAAATAATAGTTATAGCTGGGCAATCCAAACGACAAATACTCAAATACATGAGTACACAAATACACATACGACCAATCTTGAGAAATAAATATATAGAAGAAAAAAGATATGTTCCAGTATATGACTGTGTCAACCTATGGAGTACATATTGAAACAGATTATCTTCGTATGTTAAGGAAAAGGTTATAAAGGTTAAAGAAAAGGTTATAAGTGTAAATCTGGTTGATACTATCTACTGTATCCGAAGGATGGAATATAAAAAGTGACATAACCACCATTGTCGATGATTATTGCACTTACCTTCAACACCAGCTTTTGATTGAGAGGATTCGTTCTAAAGTACATAAGCCTTAACAATCTGATACGGTCAGAGGCATCAGTATAAGATGTCGTTTTTATGTGCAAAAATATTTCATGACGATTACTCGTAACATCTGAAACTTGTCAGGTCAGTTGTAGGAAGCCAATGATGAGCCAAATGTAAAATGTAGCAATTAGAAGAACTTGCAATGAGAAAGCAACTCTTTGTGTACATAAGTGGTCAAAAATGTCCACTATTGTTCTATTATTAATAAACTAGCTCAAATTATAATCTAAAATAGAAAGATATACTTTTAGGAATTAATAAAACTAGCATACCACATTGCAGAAGCAGTTTGCAACCAGTTTGCAATGTCGAATTGAGACGCTTGCCTTGTAAGAACTAGAAAAGATAGTAGACTTACACGTACCAGTACTATCATTGAGGGACAAATATTGTTTGCTAAATATCTTCAACAGAGCTACCAACATACCTTTTAATGTCTCGCATCTATATGCGAAAACATGCTTATGAGACTCACACTCTAACCAATTTATGAGACTCACACTCTAACCATGCAACTTATGAGACTCACACTCTAACCATGCAACTTATGAGACTCACACTCTAACCATGCAACTTATAAGACTCACACTCTAACCAACTTATGAGTCTCACACTCTAACCAATTTATGAGAATCACACTCTAACCAACTTATGAGTCTCACGCTCTAACCATGCAACTTATGAGACTCACGCTCTAACCAACTTATGAGTCTCACACTCTAATCATGCAACTTATGAGACTCACACTCTAACCAATTTATGAGACTCACACTCTAACCAGCTTATGAGACTCACACTTTAACCATGCAACTTATGAGACTCACACTCTAACCAACTTATGAGACTCACACTCTAACCAATTTATGAGACTCACACTCTAACCAGCTTATGAGACTCACACTTTAACCATGCAACTTATGAGACTCACACTCTAACCAACTTATGAGACTCACACTCTAACCAACTTATGAGACTCACACTCTAACCAACTTATGAGACTCACACTCTAACCAACTTATGAGACTCACACTCTAACCAATTTATGAGACTCACACTCTAACCAGCTTATGAGACTCACACTCTAACCAACTTATGAGACTCACACTCTAACCAACTTATGAGACTCACATTCTAACCAACTTATGAGTCTCACACTCTAACCATGCAACTTATGAGACTCACACTCTAACCAATTTATGAGACTCACACTCTAACCAGCTTATGAGACTCACACTTTAACCATGCAACTTATGAGACTCACACTCTAACCAACTTATGAGACTCACACTCTAACCAACTTATGAGACTCACACTTTAACCAACTTACGAGACTCACACTCTAACCATGCAACTTATGAGACTCACACTCTAACCAATTTATGAGACTCACACTCTAACCATGCAACTTATAAGACTCACACTCTAATCATGCAACTTATGAGACTCAAACTCTAACCATGCAACTTATGAGAATCGCACTCTAACCAACTTCTGAGACTCACACTCTAACCAACTGAACTAATCAGGCAGTTTTTGAAGCCTCAGGATAAGTATTTCAATCAAGGAAAAAAGATTGCTCTGTGACAGATAAAGATGGGCAGACAACAGTCGATAGTAAAATAGATGTACGACAGCCTAATAGTTACTAAACAACTAATGGCCGTGTGAAGTCATAGTCTCCACGCATTCTAGTTATTTCATTTTATTATTAAAATGCATGATAAATGCTACAGAATGCATTATAAACGGCTAACAATCCAATTAAATGCAGATGTGAATATACAAAACCAGCAAAACGTAAACTAAAGGCTCAAAAAAGCCGGTGACCCCGAAAGTGTCATGGTTCAAGCTAGCTCAGTGTGAACCATTTAAATGCTGCTGCACCTGTGTTGCGACAGCATTCCTGCTGAAATTTCCTCCGAAAGCATCTCTTAGCAAGGTGAGCATTAAAATACATGTCTCAGCTAGTCATATAATATACTACGTATCTCAGCTAGCCATATAATATAATATGTGTCTCAATTAGCCATATAATATAACACGTATCTTAGCTAGTCATATAATGTACTACGTATCTCAGCTAGTCATATAATCTAACACGTATCTCAGCTAGTCATATAATATAACACGTATCTTAGCTAGTCATATAATGTACTACGTATCTCAGCTAGTCATATAATCTAACACGTATCTCAGCTAGTCATATAATATAATGTGTCTCAACTAGCCATGAAATATCATAAAAAGTATTTTGAATAAAGATTTTATCAATGATATACAGCCCCCCAGGCAAACAGAGTTACCTTCTCACGCACATGTTCACTTTGGGCAAAGTCTCTGAACTTGCTAAACTGTTTTCTTTACCGTATAATATGAGTTATTCCCTTGCTGAATGTTTCTAAACTTGTGGGGCTGTATATCATTGATTTTATTAATTTGTTTTTTTAACCGCTGTTTTACTTGAAATCTAGATTTTGAAAACAACGATGCAGAATTATCCAAATCAAAAACCTAATGAGAGCTAATAAAAGTGACAAATAATACACATAGTACTAACATTAGCACTAACAGTTGCAATCAATGCTAGGGCCAATATTTTTCCGTTGTTTGTCCCAAACTGTTATATAAACAGCGTTGGCTATGACATTACCAACACTTAGTGTTAGTATGGTAATAGTTATAATACTAGTAGCTTGTCTAAAATCTTTATTATAATACAAGCAGTTTTTGTCCGTTGGTCTGAAGCCATTTTAGGTGCGTTAGGAAAAAATAACCTCCCATGAGCATTGAACTCGGGTACTCCAACCTGCTCTTCAGCGCTTATTAACCACTACAACACCCGACTGATTGACCGCTTTAAGAATTAACTAAGCACTGATTACTTACGATTTGTTACGGGGCATCAGACTGCCAAGCATCCGACTGCCAAGACTCGTCATTAATAATGAGAATAATAAAAACATTAATAGTTGATTAAAGGAATATGTATTATTAGTCTGTCACTGCTACTCATATATAAATGGAAAATACGTGTTAAATATTGATCAGGACCAAACGGGCTCCTATCTAGCATGACCAAAAGGGCACCGCTGCTGGGGGTTTTGTTTGTCATTCGAGATTGTGAGATCCTTCGAAAACAGAAGTTGCTTTTTCTTGAGGTTTTGGTCGTTGTTATTATTTTACCTGTTTATTTGAGAAACATTTTAGCCACGGCTCGAGTGTTGACGGCTCAATATCAAAACACAATTATTTAAAAATTAATGACAGGTAATTATTTAAAATCAGCTAAATCAGTGGTGGTATCATGAGTGAGAGTCATAACAATAAAACTAACAATGAAGAAAAACCATGAGTGTTTCTAAATGCGATAGCTTCATAAATTCTTTTCTGGTAAACAATAGGGAGTTGTCTCACCTTGAGAGAAATGTAACCTTGCTGAGTGCAAACCGAGAAGAAATGAAAGTGTTAATTCAATGCTTTTATGAGACTTCGCAGCCTCGGCTAGTGTTAGCTGTTGATTCTGCTGTGGGTTATTCATTTATATATAAATCTACTAGCTGTGGTATTCGGCGTTGCCTGGGTAATACAAAAGTATTTTGACAGAAAATTGATTTGTATTTAACATATAACAAAATTTGCCATTTTAACTTTCAAACTACATATCATGAGAGAAGTGTTTTGTGTGGTTGAAATAAATTAAAAGAGAAAATAAAAACAACTGTAAAGCTTTTCATACTTTGTCAAACAACTGTAACTAAAGGTTTTGTGCAGGACAACTAAATTAAAAATGAATATAACAACTTTAAAGGTCCTCAAACACCTGTAAATTTAAAATTTCATAATTTTCAGCGACGCATATCTTTTAATAACGTACAGTCAAACCTTGGTTCTCGAACATAATCTATTCCAGAACGTTGTTCGAAAATTGAGTTGTTCGAGACTCAAAACAGTTTTTCTCATTAAAACAAATGTATGTAAATTATAATCCGTTCCAAGGCAAAAAAACAACTTCAGTAAAGAATTTTTTAACATTTCACACCATAAACTGTACTGCATACTGGATATTATTAATTAAAACGGGTAGATATAGATCATGTTTAATTTTAATAAAATATTTTCTATTTATGATCATGGAAGAAAAAAACAAAAGGAAACTTTTCATGTTTTGCTCTTAAAACATGAAAAATATTTAAGTTTAAGATACAATACCAAAAATTGCAGAAACTGATGAAACAGCAAAAAATTGCATTCGTTATGAGTTTGCATGAACATATGGGTTTGATCACGGTGAACACGGTGATCAAACCCATACGTCTGGAAGCATAATGCTAAGCCAAGTCTTTATTCTAGTTAAGGCTGTGTCCTTTTAATTACAGACATGGCTCTTATTATAGTAAAGATTTAGAGCAGCTCCAGTTACTAGCTTATGTTACTCAAATTAATTGGGTAGAGAAACTTAACTGCTGGCCACTACATTACCCGCTACTGTTTAGAATCTCTTTTAAATTTTGAATGAATGCGTAGCATAAGAAGTAAGAAATGTTTTAAGCCAATCTCTATAGCTATTTCTTGAGCTTACAAATAATTAAATTTTGCATTGGCAGGACACACACAGAAATAAACAAATGCCTTTTTCTAAAGTTAGAATAGTAAATGTTGTATATGTTGAGTAAAAATAAATTTTCTGTACAAAAACCTTTCTTATTATCTGTGCAAATCTGGGCATTTGCCTAGTTACCAGATAAAGTTGGTGACCAAGTGTAAATTAGAAAAGAATAGATGGAGCAACAACTCCAAAAAAAATAAACACAGCTTTATTAAAATTCTTTTTATTTGTTAGAAATTTTCTTCTTTCAAATGGTCTATTAGCAGTACATGTAGATCTATTAGCAGTACATGTAGATCTATTAGCAGTACATGTAGATCTATTAGCAGTACATGTAGATCTATTAGCAGTACATGTAGATCTATTAGCAGTACATGTAGATCTATTAGCAGTACATGTAGATCTATTAGCAGTACATGTAGATCTATTAGCAGTACATGTAGATCTATTAGCAGTACATGTAGATCTATTAGCAGTACATGTAGATCTATTAGCAGTACATGTAGATCTATTAGCAGTACATGTAGATCTATTAGCAGTACATGTAGATGCTTGTAATCTATGATAGTTTCTTTAATCATAAAAGGATAACAACTCTTACTAATATTTAGATGGCTGCAGCATGGATGCTTGTAAGTTTACTGTCTCTCCTCACTCTTTGCAAAACCAGTGCAGACTGTCCGCCGATATTAGGTGATGACTTCATTGCACCAACAAGTCTTCTCGACCCGGCCATTGATGTCCCAGTAAGTAATATTAGGTGATAACTTCATTGCACCAACAAGTTCTCCTGACCCAGACACAGATAATCCAGTAAGTAATATTTGGTGTTGACTTCTTATATATATATCAACAAGTTCTCACAACCCAGACATGGATATCCCAGTAAGTAATATTTGGTGTTGACTTCATTATACTAACAAGTTCTCCTGACCCAGACACGAATGCCCAATGAGTAATATAAGGCGATGACTTCATTATACTAACAAGTTCTCCTGACCCAGACACGAATGTCCCAATGAGTAATATAAGGCGATGACTTCATTATACCAACAAGTTCTCCCGACCAAAACACGGTTGTCCCAATAAGTAATAGTAGGCGATGACTTTATTATACCAACAAGTTCTCTCGACCCAAACATGGATGTCCCAGTAAGTAATTCTGAATTTGGAAGTTTTTTAAAGATAAGGAAAAAAACTAGAGGTGGGACACAAACATTACAAACCTTGTTTTCAAAGTTTTGAAAGTTCTTATGCTATAACACTAAATATTGATAAATAATTGCGGCTATGGTATATAGAATTGCTGTGTTTCGTATTTGTCATACCGGAAATGTGCATTCAACAGAACATAAAAACTCTATAATATTACTTTACTATTACTATTACTAGAATATTACTATTACTAGAAAGTTCCATAATCTTACATAATTATATAATATTACAGAATTCTATATTCTTATAGAATTCTGTAATATTATAGAACTCTGTAATATTATACAACTCTGTAAGATTATAGAACTACGTAATCTTACAGAGTTCTATAATCTTACAGAGTTCTATAATCTTACAGAGTTCTATAATCTTACAGAGTTCTATAATATTACAGAGTTCTATAATATTACAGAGTTCTATAATATTACGGAGTTCTATAATATTACGGAGTTCTATAATATTACGGAGTTCTATAATATTACGGAGTTCTATAATATTACGGAGCTCTATAATATTACGGAGTTCTATAATATTACGGAGTTCTATAATATTACAGAGTTCTATAATATTACGGAGTTCTATAATCTTACGGAGTTCTATAATATTACAGAGTTCTATAATATTACAGAGTTCTATAATATTACAGAGTTCTATAATATTACAGAGTTCTATAATATTATAGAGTTCTATAATCTTACAGACTCCTATAAGAATATAGAATTCTGTAATATTATAGAATTATGTAAAATTTTGGAACTTTTTAATATTATAGAGCTTGGTAATATTATAGATCTCTGCAATATTTTAAAACTCTGTAATATTATAGAACTTTGT